>NC_133334.1:27591614-28296614 GCF_042186555.1 Aquarana catesbeiana
TAGAGAACTTCTACACAAACCTTCCTAAATAATTTTCAGGTCTTGGGGAACCCTTACTAAAACCATTTCATCAGGGGTCAAAGGGGAAGATATTAGTTATGTTGGTGGACAGTAGCAACCAAGCTTGGCTCTTCCAAGTAGCATTGGCCCCAGAACCATGCAAGCACCATCACATGGAAGGTCAATATGCCATAGCTCCAGAAGAACCAATAGCAGCCTCTGGAAGAACCCTGGTTGATAAGGTCTGGTTTGAAGACTCAGCCCCCCTTTCATTTACAGGTCTTGGGGAAACCTTACTAAAACCATTTCATCAGGGGTCAATGGGGAAGATATTACTTTCGTTGGTGGACAGTAGCAACCAAGCTTGGCTCTTCCAAGTAGCATTGGCCCCAGAAACATTCAAGCACCATCACATGGAAGGTCAATATGTTATAGCTCCAGAAGAACCAATAGCAGCCTCTGGAAGAACCCTGGTTGATAAGGTCTGGTTTGAAGACTCAGCCCCCCTTTCATTTTCAGGCCTTGGGGAACCCTTACTAAAACCATTTTATCAGGGGTCAATGGGGAAGATATTACTTACATTGGTGGACAGTAGCAACCAAGCTTGGCTCTTTCAAGTAGCATTGGCCCCAGAACCATGCAAGCACCATCACATGGAAGGTCAATATGTTATAGCTCCAGAAGAACCAATAGCAGCCTCTGGAAGAACCCTGGTTGATAAGGTCTGGTTTGAAGACTCAGCCCCCCTTTCATTTTCAGGTCTTGGGGAAACCTTACTAAAACCATTTCATCAGGGGTCAATGGGGAAGATATTACTTACGTTGGTGGACAGTAGCAACCAAGCTTGACTCTTCCAAGTAGCATTGGCCCCAGAACCATTCAAGCACCATCACATGGAAGGTCAATATGTTATAGCTCCAGAAGAACCAAAAGCAGCCTCTGGAAGAACCCTGGTTGATAAGGTCTGGTTTGAAGACTCAGCGCCCCTTTCATTTTCAGGTCTTGGGGAACCCCTGCTAAAACCAATTTATAAGGGGTCATTGGGAAAAATGTCCACCTAGATTACAGGGATGGTCAGAATGCCACCCTTATGGGCAGTTAAAAAGATAACTGGGTCATGGAACTAGTTTTGCAGAGTAGTGTTGACCCTAGAGCTAATCAAGCACTATCAGATGGGAGGTCAATCAGCCACAGCTCAAGATACCACTAGCAACCTCTGGGGGAACCTCACTGAAAATGCCTGCTATACCTTGCTGTTAATTGGCAAGTGTATACTGTTTAGTATTGCTGCCCACCAGTTGTTTTACTGGCACTGGTGCTCTGTCGAGAAGTGCCCCCATCGAATAGTGCCTGCTATGTACGGTGCATGCGCCGTACGGAACAGCACAACAGCTGATTTGCCAATCAGCTGGGCTGACGTAACCAGGGCGCATGCGCACATCGTAGGAGGTATCTTTAGATGGGAGATACCATTTCACAGGCACAATTTAAACCTATACAAACAGCGGGGGAGACCGTAGTTCTCAGATTGCGCATTGCTGCTGCTGGAGAGAAGGGGTGTTGAAGAGCTGGTTTATCTGTGTTGCAACCCACCCTTTCACACAGGCAAAACCGGCCATTCAACACAGCAAACCCGCCCTGCAACACAGACAAAACCGGACCATCAGCACACTGTAAAGCCGCCCGCAATAGCGAGGCACAATGTGAGAACTACGGTCGCCCTCCCGCTGTTTGTATAGGTTTAAATTGTGGCCATGAAATGGTATCTCCCATCGAGAGATGCCTCCTATGATGTGCGCTTGCGCCCTGATCACGTCACTCCAGCTGATCAGCAAAACAGCTGAAGTGCCATGCGCGGGCACTATTCGATGGGGGGCACTTCTCGACAGAACACCGGCAAGAAGCTGCCGTTGCTCAGAGCTGGTGGTCTATCTGCGTTTGACCATGTCTGCTCAACAAAGCTCAGCTGGGACAGCCCTGGATTTTTGGAGATGGGCTTTGATGCCCAAGCAAACATTGGCAGCATTGGCAACACACTTGATTAGTAGGGGGTTCTAGGCACAAATAGCAGGGACAAGTGTAAAAGGTACCCAGTTTTTTTTTTTTTCTCTAGGATAAGATATATTGCCTGCACACTAACGAGCTTGATTCAAAATGAAAATCTCTTTTCATTACTTGATCACAAAGAGAAGCTTCTGCGATTTGAAACAAGATTGTTGGTGTGCTGGTAACACATCTTATGCACATTATTCGTCGTGGCCGGTTGGGAGCTGTTGCAGCACCCTTTTAGCCACATGGTTGATCCCAGTATAATTTGTGAAAGGAATTTACTCTAGGGCCCTTTTTTTTTCTCTAGACTCCCTCCCTGAACCCTAATTCTTATAAACGAAAGCCGCTTATTTTCCAGTTCTATAGACATCAATGCCAAAAATGAACCTTACAGCTTTTAAACAGCTCAATGGTGCATTAATAGAGAACTAAAACGCCTCTACAATCTGTCCCCACTGGACGCTGCCGTCTTGCATAGCATAGAGAAGTGAAGCCAGGTCACCAATCATATGAGCTGTGATGCCCAAGCAAAGGTTGGCAGCATTTAGTGGGCATTCTATACGCAAAAGGCAGGGATGAGCCTAAAGGGTACTGACTTTTTTCCCAAACTAAGAAATCCCCGGGTTTGCCAGTTTTACAGAAACCAAAACCGATTATGAACTTTTCAGCATATAAGCAGCTCAATGGTGCATTGATAACGGGGTCTTTGATGAGCAGGATGTGATTGACATCCTGGCTTCCCCTTCTCTATGCTGTGCAAGATGGCAGTAGCCAGTGGGACAATAACTGGATCTTTGGGGACAGATGTGAAGAGTTTTAGTTTACTGTGGCATTCTGGTACCATTCTGACCAATCCCTGTAACATATGTCTGACAGTCATATGTTACCTCTCTCTGCAGACATGGCAAAAGGCCAGTGGGAGGGTCTAGAGATGAAAATTAGGGCTTATCTGTTGACCTTTGGCAAAGAGTCAACATATGAATATCAGTTAACACCATTGTTTATCCTGCTTAGAAAAACCATGAAGGTACCACCTGTGTTTACTAAGGATGAACAAAATGAGAGTTTTTATCCTCGAGAAAATAAGGAGATTTTGCCCAAATTTCAACATTTTGTCAAAAATGGGTTGAAATCAAAGAGGAAGGCAAAATTAAGCCTCGTACACACGATCGGATTTTCTGCAGACAAAACCTCAGACTTTTGTCCGAAGGCGGGTGCCTGGATTTTGTCTTGGATACAAACGGCCAACAAACATCAACCTACTGACGTACTACGTGGTTTTTCAGCTCTTTAGCGCCATCCTTTGGGCTCCTTCTGCTAATTTTGTGTGAGTAGAAGTTTGGTGAGTGTTGATTCACGCTTTTCATTTCGCTCTTTTCATTTTGTGCTATTCAGTTCGTGCTTTTCAGTTTGTTCCTGAATGGCCGTTCGTCAACCAGACATGTTGCAGAGTTATTGCTTTGACCCAAGTCCAGTCCAGGAACAGGAGGAGGAAGAATTCCTGGACCAAACATTGGCTGCTTTATTAATCGTGACCAATTATGTCATATGCCTTTGCTGTGGGAGCTCCAGGAGAATAATCCGGATGATTTTCGGAATTATCTCCGGATGACGGACCCCTGCTTTCACCAACTCTTGGCATTGTTGACCCCCTATATTAAGAAGCAGGACACATGCTTGAGGCTTTTATTTTATTTTTTGGTTGAATAATAATGATTTGATTTGGTATATTTTCTATATATTTGGATGCATAGAATGCAATTTTTGGTTAAGTTCTATTGGCAGATATCATGTCTAATTTTATTTGTTTTATTTTTTTAATGCACAATAAAAAAAATTGTGTAGAATAATACTTGGCTATGTGTTTTACTTGAAATGACAGTTTGGGAGTCGGCAGTTACATTTTAAAAAATACAATGTAAAATTAACAAGGGACACCAACATAGTTGTATCTTTGATCTTAAAAACTACAGGATAATGGTGTTGTGGTAACTTGCACAAATAAAAAAAAAAAAAAAGCATAATAATAATATTCTTGATATCATTAGAAAAAAAAAGCCTTTGAAAATTTGTTTGTAATAACTCCATCAGTATCAGCAGCAAAGCAGCTTCATTATTATCCCATTAAAGAAGAGAATTGTGCGCTGCATTTCAAGATTTCATAATTTGCCGCGTCACAAATGTTAATTCTCCATTACGAACGCTAGTTTACAAGACCGACCGATTCCGGCTCGTCCTTGTTTCCGAGCATGTGTGTTTGTACTTCGGACTTTTGTCCGATGGACTTGTGCGCACACGATCGGAAAATCCGACAACAGACATTTCCCCGCGGAAAATCTGACAACAATTGTCCGATAGAGCGTACACACGGTCGGATTTTCTGCCAACAGCCTCTCATCACACATTTCCTGTCTGGAAAATCTGATCGTGTGTACGAGGCTTTAGGGTACTTTACTGTGTTTTTTTTTGTTTGTTTTTTACAGGTGCAATGGGATTTAAACTACTTCTAACGGTCATGGAGGTTCCTTTTAGGTATCCTGTACATGTTCCAAAAAATGGCCCCTAGGTAGCTGTCTCTTGTTATGTTTTCTTCACTGAAAGAAAAAGAAAGATAGCTTAACCCCTTCCCGCCGACCGAACGCATATATGCGGCCTCGGCTTTCCGGGGTTATACCGGGATGATGCCCGCAGCTGCAGGCATCATCCCGGTACCGTTGTTTTCAGCGGGCGATCGGCTACCCGAGTATAACAACCGATGCAGCTAAAAGCCGCTCGGCTGTTATACCGGAGGAGCGGGAGGGGACATCCCCCCCCTCCCGCCGCCTCCCGCTGCTGTTACCGGGCCTCCCGTGCGATCGGGAGGCCCGGTGTCCGTTCCGCTGCCTTCGGCGGCTGGGGGCGGACTGGAACGAGCGGCTTCGTTCCAGCCTTCTTCTTGTAAATGCGGAAGCGACGTCATGACGTCACTTCCCGTTTACTCGGCTGCCAATGGCGCCGAATTTAAAAAAGTACACAGTATTCAGAATCGCCGTTTTCAGCGATCTGAATGCTTTGAAGTGTAAAAGAGGGATGGGGGGTCTTTTAGACCCCCCATCCCTCCATAAAGAGTACCTGTCACCACATATTACTGTCACAAGGGATGTTTACATTGCTTGTGACAGCAATAAAAGTAAAAAAAAAAAAAAAAAAAAATTTTAAACACAATTTATAAAGTACAAAAATAAATAAAATAAATAAAAAAAAAAAAAAAAAATTTTTTAAAGTGCCCCTGTCCCCGCGAGCTCGCGCAGCGAAGAAAACGCATACGGAAGTCGCGCCCGCATATGTAAACGGTGTTCAAACCACACATGTGAGGTATCGCCGCGATCGTCAGAGCAAGAGCAATAATTCTAGCCCTAGACCTCCTCTGTAGCTCAAACCTGGTAACCGTAAAAATTTTTTAAAGCGTCGCCTATGGAAATTCAAAGGTACCGTAGTTCGTCGCCATTCCACGAGTGCGTGCAATTATAAAGGGTGACATGTTTGGTATCTATTTACTCGGCGTAACATCATCTTTTATATTATACAAAAAAATTGGGGTAACTTTACTGTTTGGATTTTTTAAAATTCATGAAAGTGTCACTTTTCCAAAAATTTGCGTTTAAAACACCGCTGCACAAATACCGTGTGATAAAAAATATTGCAACAATCGTCATTTTATTCTCTAGATTCTCTGCTAAAAAATATATATAATGTTTGGGGGTTCTAAGTAATTTTCTAGCAAAAAATACGGATTTTAACTTGTAAACACCAAATTTCAAAAATAGGCTTAGTCATGAAAGGGTTAAACCAACTTAATGGACAGCTAAAAAGATAATTGGGTCACGCTGCTGGTTTTGGCGAGTAACATTGACCCTGGAACTTTGCAGGCAACATCAGATTGTGAAAGTCAAGCAGCCACAGCTTAAGGAACCCCTAGCAACCTCTGAAGGAACCTTAGCTGAGAATGGCTTTCATACACTCTTCCCCCCTATTGTTAATTAGCAAGTGTGTTCTACTGAATAATACTTTCAACCAGCTGTTTTATCGGCACAGTCAAGAAACTCTGAAACTACCATTGCTCAGAGCTGGTGGTCTATTGGTGTTTGAGATAAGGGCTTAACTGTTGATTTTTGTCAGAATCAACATTTGGATAATCAGTAAGAGCACTGTTTAGCTTGCTTAGGATAATTATGAAGGTACCGCCTGTTTCCTAGGGCTGAATAAAGCAGAGTTTTCTCTTTCCTGAAGCTTTAGCAAAATCAGAAAATTTTGGCAAAATTTCCAAAATTTACCCTAATGCCGTGTACACACGACTGGACCTTTGGACAGCAAAGGTCTGACGGAACGAATCCGCCGGACAATTCGATTGTGCGTGGGCTTCATCGGACCTTTGCTGTCGAAAAATCAGACGGACTTTAGCAATAGAACATGTTTCAAATCTTTTTTCCGAAGGATTTGAATCCGGTTGAAAAATCCGTTCGTCTGTATGCTAGTCCGACGGACGAAAACCGACGCTAGGGAAGCTATTGGCTACCGGCTATCAACTTCCTTATTCTAGTCCAGTCGTACATCATCACGGTGGAATCCGTCGGACTTTGTTGTGATCGTGTGTAGACAAGTCCGATTCGAAGGAACTCCCTCGTAACTCCGTCGAAAGTCCGTCGGAAAGACCGTCGGACCTTCGATGCCGAAAAGTCCGGTCGTGTGTACACGACATAATAATCACTGAAAAGATAAAAAGGGGGAAAAAAAAACACCCAAAGATACAAAGAACACTAAGGGGTCTATTTAAAACTAGTTTGTACAAGATTCACACAGTGTTCACCCAGGATTCACACTTTTTTCTCCCCAATCAAATCCAATTAGAAAAATGTGTGAATCTTGGGATTAAAGCTGTGTAATTCTTGTTTGAAAACATTAATAGACCCTGTAAAATAATTAAACTAAATAACGTTAATCACAGCCCCTGAAAAATCACACCCTGTAAATAAGAGCCGATTGTTTTTTTTTTTTTTTTTAAACCAAATTTCACGCAAGCAGATTAATGAGCGAAATTTGAAATTGGTTTTGTGTAAAAATCAATTTTGCCAAAATCACTCCACCTAATGCTTACATCCTTAGAAAAGGAAAGGTTCATCCAAAATCTATTTTCAGTATGTTTACCATTATGGTTCACTGTAAACATTTTTTTTTTTAAGCATTTTTATTTTGTTGTTAATCTATTGAAAAGTTTCTCACCTGGAGATCCTGCCATTACGGCACTACCTGTTGCAGGCTGACAGTGCTAAAGCTGTACCATACACTAGTAGAATTTAATTTGACATTTTTTGTTTTAAGAACGTTCCTTTGATTTTTTTATTCATTAGTGAGGAAAAATCAGCGGCCGTTTTCGACCACAGTGATAAGAAAATTCGAAGGAGCAAGATGGAAATTTTTTCCCGGACAAACAAATTTCATTTGGTGAAAATCCATTTGCGCCAAAATTTTATGTTAAAGTATATCTGAACCCATACCTTGTAAAACAGCCCGTTCAGGTTAAAATAGAAAGGAAAGACAAAACAATTGTGTATAGAAGCAAAAACATTATAAATCCTTTTCTTTTCTTCTTCTTTTTTTTTTTTAATAAGTGAGCACACAATCTTTGCTCTTGCTGCATACGAGGCTTGGAGAGGTAGGGGTGGAGAAACAGCAGTACACTGACTGTGTGCAAGGGGGGGGGGCAGGGAGGGGGGTGTGTCAACACAGGTCTGACCAATGGAGGACAGGCAGGCTGTTCTCCCAGCACAGCCAGAAAGCTGACCACACTGGGATGGATGTGCTCTCATGCCTAATGGTTGTCAGTTTGAAATAAGAAAGCAGGGAGACTGGCAGGATCACCAGTGATTTCACATAAAGGAAGCAATACAAATAGAACAGGGTACCTCTTAGTAGTACATGGTACAACAGGCACATACAGTGCCTTGAAAAAGTATTCATACCCCTTGAATTTTCCCACATTTTGCCATGTTACAACCAAAACCGTAAATGTATTTTATTGGGATTTTATGTGATGGACCAACACAAAGCGGCACATAATTGTGAAGTGGAAGGAAAATGATAAATGGTTTTACATTTTTTTTTTAAATAAATATGTGAAAAGTGGGGCATTCATTTGTATTCAGCCCCCTTTACTCTGATACCCCTAACTAAAATCTAGTGGGACCAATTGCCTTCAGAAGTAACCTAATTAGTAAATAGAGTCCACCTGTGTGTAGTTTAATCTCAGTATAAATTCAGCTGTTCTGTGAAGCCCTCAGAGGTTTGTTAGAGGATTTGACAATCATCATCATGAAGTCCAAGGAACACACCAGACAGGTCAGGGATAAAGTTGTGGAGAAGTATAAAGCAGGGTTAGGTTATAAAAAAATATCCCAAGCTTTGAACATCTCACGGAGCACTGTTCAATCCATCATCCGGAAATGGAAAGAGTATGGCACAACTCCAAACCTACCAAGACATGGCTGTCCACCTAAACTGACAGACCGGGCAAGGAGAACATTCATCAGAGAAGAGCCAAGAGGTCCATGGTAACTCTGGAGGAGCTGCAGAGATCCACAGCTCAGGTGGGAGAATCTGTCCACAGGACAACTATTAGTCATGTTCTCCACAAATCTGACCTTTATGGAGGAGTGGCAAGAAGAAAGCCATTGTTTAAAGAAAGCCATAAGAAGTCCAGTTTGCAGTTTGCGAGAAGCCATGTGGAGGACACAGCAAACATATGGAAGAAGGTGCTCTGGTCAGATGAGACCAACATTGAACTTTTTGGCCTAAAAGTAAAACGCTATGTGTGGAGGAAAACTAACACTGCACATCACCCTGAACACACCATCCCCACCGTGAAACATGGTGGTGACAGCATCATGTTGTGGGGATGCTTTTCTTCAGCAGGGACAGGGAAGCTGGTCAGAGTTGATGGGAAGATGGATGGAGCCAAATACAGGGCAATCTTAGAAGAAAACCTGTTCTGCCTCGTACACACAATCGGACATTCCGACAACAAAATCCATGTTTTTTTTCCCAAGGATGTTGGCTCAACTTGTCTTGCATACACACGGTCACACAAAGTTGGTTGGAAATTCCGAACGTCAAGAACGTGGTGACGTACAACATGTACGACGAGCCGAGAAAAATTAAGTTCAACAGCCAGTGAGGCTCTTCTGCTTGATTCCGAGCATGCGTGGCACTTTGTGCGTCGGAACTGTGTACACACAATCGGAATTTACGCAAACAGATTTTGTTGTCGGAAAATTTGAGAATCAGATCCCAAATTTTGTGTGACAGAAATTCCGTTGGAACCTACACACGGTTGGAATTTCTATCAAGAGGCTCCCATCGAACATTTTCCGTTGGAAAATCCGACTATGTGTACGGGGCATTAGAGTCCGCAAAAGACTTGAGACTGGGGCGGAGGTTCACCTTCCAGCAGGACAACGACCCTAAACATACAGCCAGAGCTACAATGGAATGGTTTAGATCAGAGCATATTCATGTGTTAGAATGGCACAATCAAAGTCCAGACCTAAATCCAATTGAGAATCTGTGGCAAGACATGAAAATTGCTGTTTACAGATGCTCTCCATCCAATCTGACAGAGCTTGAGATATTTTGCAAAGAAGAATGGGCAAAAATGTCCCTCTCTAGATTTGCAAAGCTGGTAGAGACATCCCCAAAAAGACTTGCAGCTGTAATTGCAGTAAAAGGCGGTTCTACAAAGTATTGACTCAGGGGGGAGCCATACAAATGTACCCCACACTTTTCACATATTTATTTGCAAAAAAATTTGAAAACCATTTATCATTTTCCTTCCAATTCACAATTATGTGCCACTTTGTGTTGGTCTATCACAGGCGTCTCCAAACTTTTTAAACAAAGGGCCAGTTTATTGTCCTTCAAACTTGAGGAGGGCCGGATTGTGGTCAGCAGGGGTAGAAAATATCACAGGCCCGGCACGAATGAGACTAAATATGGTGGTCAATAGGAGTAGGAGTAGTGTCCCTATTAGTATGAGGAATAGAGTATCCCATCACTGGTATTGGTGGAAGATATAGTGCCCCATTGTTGGTGTCAGTGGGGGGAATAGTGCCCCAAGGGCCGCATAAAGGCTAGCAAAGGGCCACATCTGGCCCTCGGGCCACAGTTTGGAGACCCCTGGTCTATTACATAAAATCCCAATAATCCCAATAAAAAAAATGTCAAGGGATGTGAATACTTTTTCAAGGCACGGTATCGGGAATATGAAATGTCGGGGTAATGCATTCTTTTAAAGCTAATGTTTTGTAAATACTTTTGAGTGACATTCGTCAAGACATTAAATGTATTGATGGGAATTTTTTTTACAAATGTACGAATATACAGTGGAACCTTGGATTACGAGCATAATCCGTTCCAGGAGTTTCCCCATAGAATTGACTTCTATTGCAGTGTTTCTCAACTCCAGTCCTCAAGGCACACCAACAGGTCATGTTTTCAGGATTTCCCTCAGATGAAAAGGCTGTGGTAATTACTAAGGCAATGAAACTGATCAAATCACCTGTGCAAAATAGTGGAAATCCTGAAAACATGACCTGTTGGTGTGCCTTGAGGACTGGAGTTGAGAAACACTGTTCAATTGCATGCAATACCGCATGTGGCCAGAGGTGGGGGGGGCCAGAAAGCCTTGGAAATACACAGGGACACCTTGCAAAGCCTCGGAAAGGCTCAGAAACACTCGGGAACTGAGTATTTTCGAGTGTTTCCGAGTATTTCCGAGTCATTCCGAGTATTTCCAAAGGGCTCCGAACCGTTCCGAGTGTCCCCGGCGCCCCCCGCACCTCTGGCCAAATGTGGTACTGCACCGCCCATTAGCTTGAATTCCTCTCGTTTTGCGAGACAACACTTGCAAACCGAGTCAGAATTAAAAAAAAAAAAAAAAGTTGCTCGTCTTTCAAAACGCTCATTAACCGCATTACTCGTAAACCAAAGTTCCACTGTACACTCAAAAGTCTGTTAGCGTATGGCCAGCTTCAGCCACTGCCTGGCAATTAACAGCAGCAATGTCAGCCTGCCATGTGAGCGCTTTCAGCTGACTGTGATCAGGCCTATCAGACAGGCAGCCCAACGGCCAACTGAAGGGGCTTGCATGGCAGGCTGACAACCCCGCTGCTAATTGTGAGGCAGTGGCTTAGCGTTGTCACCTGCAACAGGAAGAGTTTGTTACTGGCAGGATAACTGTAAGAAATTTTGCAAACCAAAAAAAGAAAAAAAACAAAAACAACAAAACATATCCTGGCATGAAAGCTAAATACTGTATAGGGATTACCTTCTACATTAAGTTTTAAATATACTGTATATAAAGCCCATTCTTTTTTTTTTTTTTTTTTTCTGTAGCGTTCCGCATAACAACACGAACAGTGATAATATATTCAAGAACAAAGACAAAAAGGACGACGCAATATTTTTTGGAATAGCATTTCGGTCTGTACATCCTTTTTTTTTTTGCTGTAGCTAAATGCTTGACTGAGGCAGGGAGATTAATAGGAAGGGACACGCCTTCTGTACATCATGACGGGATGTTATATTAGGTTTGCTTCATACGGGGATCATCCAGACCCTGGGCAGCGAGGCGTCTGCTGCATGCATAATAATTATGTAACGCTAATTATTTCTATACCAGGGATCCCAAATCGAGTTAAATGGGGGGCATTTATTCCTTTAACATACTCACGGGGGCTTCCACCAATCATTATCTCCTCTGTCTTTCACCATTTAAAGTGATTGTAAACGATCACCTTGTAAAACAACCCATTCAGTTTAAAATAGAAATGAAATCTGGGATAAACTAAAAACCAAATATCAGTTACAATCTCCATACAATCCTCTCCTTTCTTTTATCAGAAATCCGGCCTTTTATCCGGCATGGATCTTCCCAAATTCTTTTAAAGCTTGGACAACATCAGGCATTCAGACACTAAATGACTTCATAGCATCTAAATCATTCCTTTCATTCCCATCGCTTAGAGAAAAATATGATCTACCAAACTCTGAGATATTTAGATATCTCCAAATCAAAAATTTCTATACACCATTCCTAAAGGGGGATACACCATTATCCCAATTATCCATTTTTGAATCAATCTGTACAAAAGATCCATTTGCTAAAGGTACAATTTCATCACTTTATAATCAATTTTATGGAGTAGTAAATCTTAATAGACCCTCTTACGTTCAGAGGTGGGAGGAGGACCTGGGACGAACTTTAGAAGACACGGACTGGTCTAATATATGGCTCACATCTAAGTCATCTTCACCCAACATCTTAGCACTGGAGACAAATTATAAAGTCCTAACTCGCTGGTACCTTGTACCCGCTAGAGTGGCAAAATATTCACCTAATACCTCAGCTCTTTGTTTTCGAGGATGCCCAGAAATAGGCACATATTTACACATATGGTGGACGTGCCCAGTAATCCAAACCTTCTGGAAGGAAGTCTTCGTGATTGCATCTAAAATATTTAAAAAAATAATACAACCAGATCCATATTTAACTTTACTTAATCTAAAACCGGAATGGTTAACACTCTCTCAATTCAAACTTATGATCCAACTAATAACGGCTGCAAAACAAACAGTGGCCAAGGCATGGAAATCTCCTACATTGGTACTAGCAGAAACAATTCACAGAATGAATAATACAATGTCCCATGCTAAGATGGTAGCCATCGATCAAAATCAAATTCCAAAATTTGAAAAACTTTGGCATCCTTGGATAAAACAACAGTTCCTGTCAAACTTCAATGACTCTGTCCTGTTGCCATGGTAACAGATTAAATGACTTACAGAGACACCCATTCTAAGGCTTCAAAGAGAACTAAAAAGAATAATAAACTGACGAGCGGGACAACCTTGTGGACCATACATCTACCTTTCAACCCTTTTTCTTCTTTCTCTTTCCTTTTCTCCACCTTACGATTAAAGCTTATTATCAGAATTTATTTGACCTATATACACTCTACTTGTAAACAATATGTATAGTAGGTATAAATCATTTAAATACCTACAAAAGTAACTAAGGAAATGATATATATCTTTAATTTAGGTTTACGTGAACCCAATGTTTAATATTTGAAATTTCATGATATTTACCTATATAAACCCTACTGTAAAACAATGAGCTTACTTTATAGATCCTTGTAAACTTACTTTATGTATCTTTATAATATTGTATACTCAATAAACTTCTTTTGACAAGGAAAATAGAAATGAAAGGCGAAACATATGTGTATGGAAATTAAAACAAATAACAAACATTATAAACACTTTTTTCCCACTTTTTTATGCTATCACATTCCCTCTGTTCTCAGCTGCATAAGAGCTGGGGGAGGAGAAACAGCAGCACACTGTGTGTGTCAGGACAAGTCTGATCATTGGAAGAGAAAAAAAAAGGCAGAGTTCCAAGCATAGCTAGAGAATTGACCATGTTGTGCTCTTATGCCTTGTGTGGTCAGTTTTTAATAGGAAAGAAGAGGTGTTGGCAGGAACACCAGGGATTTCAAACAAAGAGAACAGGAGATCTCTTACAAGTACAGGAGGCACATATCAGGAATATGAAATGTTGGGTTTACGTATTCTTTAATGGAGTTGTAAAGTCTCGAGGTTTTTCACCTGCATTGTATGCATTAAGGTGAAAAACCTTTTGTGGGGCAGCTGGCCCCCCAGAGCCCCCCTTGTACTTTACCTGAACTTGATCTTTCCAGCGACGAGAATGAGCCCAGCAGCTCCAGCCGCTGTCTCGTGTCCTCATTGGATAGATTGATAGCAGCAGCCATTGGCACCCGCTGCTGTCAATCAAATCCAGTGACACGGGAGCCGGGGGGGGCGGGGCCGAGTGCTGCTGTCTGTGTCAATGGACGCAGCAGCAGGACTTGGAAGCGCGCCCACATGAGTGCCCCCATGAAAATCGGCTTTCTGAGGGGGCAGCCCGTGAAGAGGAGGAGCCAGAAAAGGAGGATCGGGCCGCACTGTGCAAAACCCTTGCACAGAGGGGGTAAGTATATATATAAAAAAACTAATTTCTTCCACAGTTTAGGCCAATATGTATTCGTCTACATATTTTTGTTAAAAAAATCGCAATAAGCATATACTGATTGGTCTGCGCAAAAGTTATAGCGTCTACAAAATAGGGGATAGATTTATGGTATTTTTATTATTTAATTATTTTTTACTAGTAATGGCGGAGATCTGCGATTTTTAGTGGGACTGTGACATTGCGGCGGACAGATTGGACACTTTTTTGGGACCATTGACATTTATACAACATTCAGAGCTAAAAATAGCGACTGATTATTGTATAAATGTCACTGGCAGAGAAGGGGTTAACACTAGGGGGCGATCAAGGGGTTAACTGTGTTCCCTCACTGTGTGTTCTAACTGTAGGAGGAGAGAACTGACTGGGGGAGGAGACATATCGCTGTTTCTACTTAGTATGAAGACACAATCTGTCTCTACTCCCCTGACAGAACCGGGATGTGTGTGTTTACACACACACAGATCCCCATTCTGGCTCTGTCAGGAGTGATCGCAGGTGCCCGGCGGCCACGCGCATCGGCTCCGGGGGCATGCGCGCGCCTGCCATATCGATTTAAAGAGCCGACGTACAATGACGGCGATTCGCACAGCCATGCCAACCTGTCGCAGTACAACTTCGGCAGCTGGTCGGCAAGTAGTTAATGTATTCTGCAAAAATCCTGGTTGATCCTGCTGCTCTCTATTTCCCCCTTCTGTTCATGTTCTCAATTCAGCTAGGGATTTTGCTGCTGTGGTGACAACTCTGCCCATGTTCAGTTTTCAGTGAGTTTCTATGCTGAAAATGTCCTCCCTATCACATCTGAGCAGCCCATGTGACTATAGAGTCACACATGTGGGCGTATACACATTGGTAAATGACAGCCCACTCCCTCCCTCCTCCTCCACACCCACTAACTAGCTGAACACAATGAGGGGGGGATATTACATGTAGATTAATGGAGGCTTCACCTCCGTCCTATTCTACGACACAGCCTGCGACTGGCAGAAATCCACCCACACCACGTTATTGCCAAAAAATAATAAAGATTTGATTTCAAATATATATTTGTATGACAATTTAATAATTTTTTTTTTTTTTTTTTTACTCTATTCCAATAGCTGTTTTTTTTTTTTTACTGAAAACAACAAAAGAAAGGGCGCACCGACCTAGTGCATTACATACATAACCAATTTTATTGAATAATAAAAAATTAATCTACTAACTCTTATCAAGCATAGGCATGCACAGTGCTCAGCCAGTGGTGTGGGAAGCCCTCATAGTAGCCAAAGGGTAACGTGTTTCGAGGGTCAAGCCCTCTTCGTCAGAGCCAAATGTTTGGGTAAATGCACACTGGGTAAATGTTTGTCCAGCTCTTCTAAATGGCAGGAGAAAAGCAGCATCAAAAATTCACCCAAAGCTGCGGTTTTGCAAATGCATTTAGGCGCGTTTAGACACGGCTAGGCATGTCAAGCACTTGGGTGTTCATTCATTTCATTGGCCATTGGTTTTCACACATTTAGGCACTTTGGGCATTTTTCTGCCAAAACGCTGATGCTCCTGAACGCACTGGCAGTAGTTTTTTTTTCTACCTCTACATGTCTATGGGGTCAATTCACTAACGTTTACCGCATGCGATAAGGGTATCACGTTACTCATTTGCATAAATTATCGTATGGGGTAAATTAAGTCCAATTCACAAAAAAATTATGATTATGCAGTATTTACCCAAAAAAATAACGTGTCTGTAAATATCGCATAAAAATCTTATACGACCAATTCACAAACGGACCAGAGAGTAAATAAGCATGTAATAATTACCCCCCAGGTTTTGCTGGCGGTATCACATGCAGTATTTGTTTTTTTTTACAAATAGCTGGTTGCTAAGCAGCGGGCCCCCAAAATTCATACCAGGTCAGGAAAGAGGGGGGGGGGGCGCTCCTGTACCATACCAAGCCACATGCCCTCAACATAGGGGGGTGGGAGCACCTTGTCACCATGTTGAATGGGACAAGGCCAGTGGTTGAGGGGGTCCGTGGGCAGGGGGCTGATCGGAATCTGGAAGCCCCCTTTAAGAAGGAGACCCCACAGATCCCCGCCCCCCCCCCCCCATTGTGAATGATGTTGGATGTTTATGTGATCCTATTATAAACAATTTAAACTGAACCCTGGAATAAGCAAATATCATCTAAATCCATTCATCATATGTACTCCACTTTGAATCTTGGTGTACTTTGTGTACTTCTTCCAGATCTGTCTGAGATTTTACCTGCAGGAGCTTCCTGTAATAAAGACCGCTCCCTGCTGCTCTCTCTACTTGTGCAGGGTGACTGGTCTCGTCTCCGCCCCCCTCCTGTAGCTTTCTGCAGGCAGCCTGAAGTGGGTGGAGCCCACTGGGCCCCTCCCATAGCTCTGCACAGGCTATGTACAGCTTAGTAATGATGTCACTCGAATCCAAAATTTCAGGCTGTCACCAGAACAAGAAGAAATGGGAAATGATCTAATGGGGATACCTGTTCCAGTGACAACTGTTAAGGGGGGGTTAACTTACTTTGGAGAGATTTCCTCTCACTTCCTGTTTTGTCTATATATTAGGAAGTAAAGGTAAATCTCTCCACTAGGAGACAGAAGGAAAAAATAACCTGATATGGGTTATAACCATTTGCTACTCTGAAAAAAAAAAAAAAAGGAAAATTTTCTTGCCGTAATTTTCCTTTTCTGGTGCTAATCCATTGGAGCATACCTATTGTAGTATGCTGCCATGTTGGCACCAAGAAAACGGAAAATCGTATCCTATACTTACTGTAATTTTCCTTTCCTGGCGCCAATCCATTGCAACATACATATATGGTATGCTGTCACGTTGGCGCCAGAAAAATTGAAAATGTTGTCAAATAAATACCGTCATTTTCCTTTCCTGGCACCAATCCATGGCAGTATACATATGATGGTATGCTGCCATGTCGGCACCAGGAAAATGGAAAATTGTGTCAAATACTTGCCTTAATTTTCTTTTTTTGGTGACGATCCATGGCAGCATACATATGATGGTATGCTGTCATGTTGGACCAGGAAAATGGAAAATTGTGTCTAGACATGTACGGTTCGTTTTGTTCCGAATTAATATTCGGACAAATTTTTCCGTTATGCGGAGATTCGAATATATCAGAATGGTTGAATTACAATATCAACGAATTTTACTGGATGCTCCAAATAACGCAATGAAATTCGTCCGAATTTTGGAAATTCGGACTGAAATTCGAATAGAGTTTTACATTGAACTCCAGTCGAATTGTAATTCTAATAATGCTGAAATCAAAGACTGTGTGTGTTAATAGAGTACCCTTTCGAAATAACGCTGTTTTTGTTAAGCCAAAGGTGATTTAAAGAGTCATTTTAATCGTTTGGTGAAGATTTTTCTTTTGTTTGTTCACTTTGCTGCATTCAAACGGAAAACACTATAACATTTTCATTTCGACCGATTCGAAAATTTATTGATTTGAACATTTCAAATAAAAAATAAATCTGTAAATCCGAAGAAAATTAGAAAATTCCAAAGTCCTTTCCTGGCGCCAATCTATTGCAGCATACATATGGTAGTATGCTGTCATGTTGGCACCAGGAAAGGAAAATTGTATCATATACTTACCGTAATTTTTCTTTCCTGGCGCCAATCCATGGCAGCATACATATGATGATATGCTGCCATGTCGGCACCAGGAAAATGGAAAATTGTGTCTAGACATGTACGGTTCATTTCGTTCCAAATTAATATTCGGACAAATTTTTCATTTTTCGGAGATTCGGATATATCTGAATACCCGAATTACAATATAAACAAATTTTACTGGATGCTCCAAATAACGTAATGAAATCCGTTCGAATTTTGGAAATTTGGACTGAAATTCAAATAGAATTTTCCATTGAACTCCAGTCGAATTCTAACTACAATAAATAAACTTAAAAAGTGCGCTGGCATAAATAAAATTAAATCTGCAAGAAACAAGGCTTCCTGAAAGGCCACCCGAAACTGTAGTATATACCTTAGAATAAACCACAGTGCTGCAAAATGACAAATTAAAAAATATAACACATCTCCGTGAAAGAAAATATATAAAAAACAGAAGAAAGTAAAAAGTTCAGAAAATGTGATTGAAAACAAAAAACGCTTGAAAAGCGCCACATTCAGTTCGTGAGAAACGGAATTACAAGAAAAAAACGTGGGTGAAGAAGATGAACCGTTCCTTTAAATTATCACATCAAGGTGGGAAAAAGTAAGAGGTATAAGAACACTTAAAAGCCACCGATAGTTGCGGGAGAGTAGTAATGGCTGTACTCTTACCAAACTTGTTGGACCTCCTGTGTAGCGAGGTCGTACGAGCTTGCAGATATAGCCCTCTGCAGGGACAAGTGGGAGACGATGTCCTGGTCCTGCTCACAAGCGTCACCCGCTTCCAGAAGTTATCTCCGTTTCAGCATCAGGGGGAGACTCCTGGTGACTATTTTTGGTTTGGCTTTCCCCCTTCTTCAGAGGCCAGGAAAAGTGTATCATATGCTTACCATAATTTTTCTTTACTGGCGCCAATCCAATCTATTAACCTTCTACGAGGAGGTGAGTTGCCATCTAGATAAAGGAAGGCCCGTAGACGTGGTGTATCTGGATTTTGCAAAAGCATTTGACACAGTTCCCCATAAATGTTTACTGTACAAAATAAGGTCCGTTGGCATGGACCATAGGGCAGTAGTGTATTTAGGTTTTGTGCTGCCCTAGGCCTGACTAAACTCGCGCACCCCCTAATTTAAATATGACCCACCCCCTTCCTGTTAACGCCACACCCCTTGCTGTATAAGACCCACGCTGAAATTTTCGAGTGGGTACACTAGTTCTGAGGGCCGGGGGGGGGGGGGGATGGCAATGCATTCCCTTATCTTGCATAGATTTCCTCTCACTTCCTGTTTGATTATGGGGCAAGAAGTGAAGGGAAATCTCTGCAATGGGACAGGGATGGTAAAAAATAAACTGACAGGGGCTATAACCCTCCCTTATGCTTTCAAAAATGAAAAAGAAAGTGTTGCCTATAGCACTACTTTAAGCACAAATTTCTGATAATTTTATGGAGAGGACCAAAGGACCAAGAAGATATAACCATGCTAATGGTGCAGCGGAAAACATAAAGTACAGTGAGGAAGGTTTGTGGTCCAGGATGAGAGGACAGTCAGAATTACAAGCGGTGTCCCCCCCCCCCCAGTTGCGGAATGCCAGCCGCTCGCATACCGGAAGCAGTGCAGCCACTTTATGGGGGAGCTAGACTAACTTGCCACTCAGCCCAGTCCGCCCTATAAGACTGGTGCTACACTAACAGTATAGCACAAGCTGGCAGGGACTCTTTCCGTGCTGCCCCTCTGTAAAGTGCTGCCCTAGGCCTGGGCCTTGTTGGCCTAGGCTTGGATACAGCATTGAGTACATGGATTTTTTCTGGTATGGATTTTAAGGGGAACCCCGCGCCAAAAAAAAAAAAAAAAACGGCGTGGGGTCCCCCCAAAAATCCATACCAGACCCTTATCCGAGCACGCAACCTGGCAGGCCGCAGGAAAAGAGGGGGGACGAGAGTGCGGCCCCCCCTCCCTCCTGAACCGTACCAGGCCACATGCCCTCAACATTGGGAGGGTGCTTTGGGGTAGCCCCCAAAACACCTTGTCCCCATGTTGATGAGGACAAGGGCCTCATCCCCACAACCCTGGCCGGTGGTTGTGGGGGTCTGCGGGCGGGGGGCTTATCGGAATCTGGAAGCCCCCTTTAACAAGGTGACCCCCAGATCCCGCCCCCCCCCCTGTGTGAAATGGTAAGGGGGTACATAAGTACCCCTACCATTTCACGAAGAAAGTGTCAAAAATGTTAAAAATGACAAGAGACAGTTTTTGACAATTCCTTTATTTAAATGCTTCTTCTTTCTTCTATCTTCCTTCATCTTCTGGTTCTTCTGGTTCTTCTGGCTCTTCTGGTTCTTCCTCCGGCGTTCTCGTCCAGCATCTCCTCCGCGGCGTCTTCTGTCTTCTTCTCCTCGGGCCGCTCCGCACCCATGGCATGGGGGGGAGGCTCCCGCTCTTCTCTTCTTCTCTTCTTCTTTTCTTCTCTTCTTCTCTTCTTCATTTTCTTCTCCGGGCCGCTCCGCAATCCATGCTGGCATGGAGGGAGGCTCCCGCTGTGTGACGGCGCTCCTCGTCTGACAGTTCTTAAATAACGGGGGGGCGGGGCCACCCGGTGACCCCGCCCCCCTCTGACGCACGGTGACTTGACGGGACTTCCCTGTGGCATTCCCCGTGACGTCACAGGGAAGTCCCGTCAAGTCACCGTGCGTCAGAGGGGGGCGGGGTCACCGGGTGGCCCCGCCCCCCGTTATTTAAGAACTGTCAGACGAGGAGCGCCGTCACACAGCGGGAGCCTCCCTCCATGCCAGCATGGATTGCGGAGCGGCCCGGAGAAGAAAAGAAGAAAAGAAGAAGAGAAGAAGAGAAGAAGAGAAGAAGAGAAGAAAAGAAGAAGAGAAGAGCGGGAGCCTCCCCCCCATGCCATGGGTGCGGAGCGGCCCGAGGAGAAGAAGATAGAAGACGCCGCGGAGGAGATGCTGGACGAGAACGCCGGAGGAAGAACCAGAAGAGCCAGAAGAACCAGAAGAACCAGAAGATGAAGGAAGATAGAAGAAAGAAGAAGCATTTAAATAAAGGAATTGTCAAAAACTGTCTCTTGTCATTTTTAACATTTTTGACACTTTTTTCGTGAAATGGTAGGGGTACTTATGTACCCCCTTACCATTTCACACAGGGGGGGGGCCGGGATCTGGGGGTCACCTTGTTAAAGGGGGCTTCCAGATTCCGATAAGCCCTCCGCCCGCAGACCCCCACAACCACCGGCCAGGGTTGTGGGGATGAGGCCCTTGTCCTCATCAACATGGGGACAAGGTGTTTTGGGGGGCTACCCCAAAGCACCCTCCCAATGTTGAGGGCATGTGGCCTGGTACTGTTCAGGAGGGATTGGGGGCCGCACTCTCGTCCCCCCCTCTTTTCCTGCGGCCTGCCAGGTTGCGTGCTCGGATAAGGGTCTGGTATGGATTTTTGGGGGGACCCCACGCCGTTTTTTTTTTTTTTTTTTGGCGCGGGGTTCCCCTTAAAATCCATACCAGACCTGAAGGGTCTGGTATGGAATTTAGGGGGAACCCCACGTCATTTTTTTTTTTAAATTTTGGCCGGGGTTCCCCTTAATATCCATACCAGACCTGAAGGGCCTGGTATGGAATTTAGGGGGACTCCCACGTCATTTTTTTTTTAAATTTTGGTTCGGGGTTCCCCTTTGGGGAATTCCCATGCCGTTTTTATCAATGAACTTCTATGTGTATTGTCGGCAATGCAATAGCCGCGAGTAGTTTTAAATGAGTTTTTTCCTTCAAAATGTCATTTTGCTGTCAGACTGTTCTAAACACAGGAAACATGCGCCCCTTTACAGGCACACTATAGACACCCCCCAGGTACGAAATTTAAAGGGATATTACACTTTTATTGATTGACTTTAAGCATTATTAAAATCACTGCTCCTGAAAAAACGGCCGTTTTTTAAAACTTTTTTTTGCATTGATCCATGTCCCCTGGGGCAGGACCCAGGTCCCCAAACACTTTTTATGACAATAACTTGCATATTAGCCTTTAAAATTAGCACTTTTGATTTCTCCCATAGACTTTTAAAGGGTGTTCCGCGGCATTCGAATTTGCCGCAAACACCCCAAATTGTTCGCTGTTCGGTGAACTTGCGAACAGCCAATGTTCGAGTCGAACATGAGTTCGACTCGAACTCGAAGCTCATCCCTACTGGTGAGTGGTGACCCCACAATAGGGATAAAACTTTTTTGCGGAAGGACATGTAGCGGTCACCTACTTTCAAGTATGTGAGCTTTTTGTGTTTAACTGATAGGGTACAGTTTCAGGTAAATTTAGGCAGGCCTGTATTCCTATCTCAGGCCTGTTTGTTTATTTTGTTTATTTTGGGAACTGGGAGTGTCAGTGTAGTGCAGGGTGTGGCCACCTGTGCTTGGACCCAGAGATGCCTCCTTGTACATCTTGTACTTTCAGTGGAAATGGTTCTGGAAGAAAGGTTGGACTTGGAATCTGAGTGGTAGGCAGCTCATGTGTGGAGTTCTGGCCAATCATTAATTTGTTTGGAAGGAGGCAGGACTCCCATATAAGCTGGGGTCACATGCTGGTAGAGAGTTCCAGAAAGGGAGAGATCAGAGAGAGAGCCCCCTGCGGGTAGCAAAGTGGAGCCCCCTACCTACGGGGAAGGGGGGCACCAGACCACGCGGAGGAGAGGAGTTAGTGACACCGCACAGCATGTAGTCACTGGTGTCGCTGGTCGCCCCCTGCGGGGAGGGGAGCGTACCAGACCAGAGAGGAGGGATGGAGAAACCATCGGGAAGAAGTAGCAACTAAGCGGAAGAAGACTGGGCGATCGACCGTTTATGAGTGGCACATGGACTGTTGATCAAGTGAGTGAAAGCCCAGGGGAACGGTACTACCAGAGGCTGAGGGATGTTGGTACGCAAGTCAGTGAGACAGGTGGTGATGGCCTGTGACTTTGGGTTCAACAATGCCCCAGGATTCCAATCAGTCAGGCAGGAGGAATTATTTAGAGTAATCTCTTCTTTAGCTCAACTTGGAAGTATTGTACAGATGGGAAGTAGTGGTCAAAAGGCGGTGGTAGAGCTCCGAGCACAGATAAAGATACAGATTGTTCTAAGAAGGTCTACGGGTGAAGAAGTTATTTGGAGTGGCTCTTTACTACAACAGCCTATGTTTTCTCTAGTAAATCTACCCAAGTCTACATGCAAAGAGTTATTCAGAGTGGCTCTTTGCTATTCACTTTCATTGTTCTCAAAGACCAGACTACTCCCATCTACGAAAGGTCTAAATGGGCTTTGAAATCCTGCTGTTAAACCGCCAAGGTAGGAACTGTGCTAGGACATCAAGAGCTTAAATGCAGATAGATGGATCCACAAGGAAAGGAGGCTCATCTCTCAGCAAAGTATTATCATCATAAAGGGAAAAACAAAAGGCTCCGATAGTGTAAAACCAAATGATATTTATTAAAATATAGTAAAAACTCACATGTAGTTAAGAAAAAACCTCTGAAGAAAGACAGTCTGCGGCACCGGCCGGATGTTCGCAGATAGCCCGTCCAGCTGGATTAACAACGACAGAGGGAGGTGAGCGGTGTCATCACGTCACCTCCCTCTGTCGTTGTTACTCCAGCTGGACGGGCTATCTGCGAACATCCGGCCGGTGCCGCAGACTGTCTTTCTTCAGAGGTTTTTTCTTAACTACATGTGAGTTTTTACTATATTTTAATAAATATCATTTGGTTTTACACTATCGGAGCCTTTTGTTTTTCCCTTTATGATGATAATACTTCGCTGAGAGATGAGCCTCCTTTCCTTGTGGATCCATCTATCTGCATTTAAGCTCTTGATGTCCTAGCACAGTTCTTACCTTGGCGGTTTAACAGCAGGATTTCAAAGCCCATTTAGACCCTCTGTAACAGGGGGTCATGGGGTTCTGGTAAGCGGCCAGACTCTTTATTCATGGTGGCGGACCCATATACCTAGGATTTCACATATTATTGGATAAATTTTGGATTGTAACATCACCCTTTGGTGTCTATGTGTGTGGACTTTTATTACATTTCTTATTTAATATATATTGCAGTTTTCCACGTTTACTTTCTGCACTAATGTTCCATATTTATATGGTCTATTATACCTGCCTAGGGGGAGGTTGGATCCTTTAAACCTCGTACCCATAATTGGGTTTATTGTATGCACATATGGTTTCTTGCACTTTTGCTTTAAAAATATTCAGTCACATATATTGTAATTTGTTTAGATGCGCGAGTCAATAATTTTCCTATTTACGTTTGTGTGTTTGTGTCACATATAGGACTTTGCAGCACATATTATTGTTATCATTTTTTTGATGCGCAGTTTTTTTTCCCAATTTTACTCCCATCTACCCAAAGAAAAGTTATTCAGAGTGACTTTTCATTATCCACATTGTTCTAAGTCTTTGCATGAGAAGGCAAAGGAAAGATTATGAAGCAGCAAAAGAGCATCTCAGAAAACCCTTTCTCCTATCCCAGTTCATGTTATACAAATAAAAGCAAGAGAAAAGTACAATATGGACTGTTTCTATTTCTATGGGTTGCGATGGGCTAGGTTGGTGAATGTGATTTAGATAGAACACACAAACTGCAGCTCCTACGGGGGGTCGTGCGCTATAGACATGTGGCCACTCATTAAAATGAGAAGAAAAGAGGTTTAACTTTAAACTACGTAGAGGGTTCTTTACTGTAATGCCCCGTACACACGGTCGGATTTTCCGATGGAAAATGTCCGATCGGAGCATGTTGTCGGAAATTCCGACCGTGTGTGGGCTCCATCGGACATTTTCCATCGGATTTCCCGACACACAAAGTTGGAGAGCAGGAGATAAAATTTTCCGACAACAAAATCCGTTGTCGGAAATTCCGATCGTGTGTACACAAATCCGACGGACAAAGTGCCACGCATGCTCAGAATAAATAAAGAGATGAAAGCTATTGGCCACTGCCCCGTTTATAGTCCCGACGTACGTGTTTTACGTCACCGCGTTCAGAACGATCGGATTTTCCGACAACTTTGTGCGACCGTGTGTATGCAAGACAAGTTTGAGCCAACATCCGTCGGAAAAAATCCTAGGATTTTGTTGGCGGAATGTCCGAACAAAGTCCGACCGTGTGTACAGGGCATAAGAGCGGCAAGGATGTGGAATTTCCTTCCACAGGCGGTGGTCTCAGCGGGGGGCACCGATAGTTTCAAGAAACTATTAGATAAGGACCTGAACGACCGCAACATACAGAGATATAGAATGTAATACTGACACATAATCACACACATAGGTTGGACTTGATGTGTCTTTTTTCAACCTCACCTACTATGTAACTATGTAATCCATGGCAGCATACATATGATGGTATACTGCCATGTTGGCGCTAGAAAAACAGAAAATTGTATCAAATACGTAATTTTCTTTTCTTGGTGCCAATCCATGGTAGCATACCAATGGTAATATGCTGCCATGTTGGCACCAGGAAAATGGCTAATTGTATCAAATATTAATTTTCCTTCCTTGGTGCCAATCTATGGCAGTGCCACGTGTATGCTGCCATGTTGGCGCCAGGAAACTATTTTGGTGTAAGATATACTTTCAGACACTTTAATCAATCGACACACAAAAAATGTGGCGCATTTCTCAGGCAGCTTCTGAGCACAGCCGCACCGAACCTCAGTCGGCTTCCCCGCAGACGAGCTGAGAACATTTCAGTAATTTTCCATTTTTTTTTTTTTTTTTTTTTTCAGACCGTCAGCCACAATCAACATCGCGCTAGCTGCCTCTTCCTCAAGGACACTTGTTCTGCAGCAGCAAATCAGTGGGGGTCACACCTATTCACAAGGTGATCGTGAGAGAAGAAAAGGTTTATATATAGATCAAGGCCGCTTTAAGACTGAACTAGGCCCTGGGCAAAGAGAACAGACCCCTAGCCACCCAACCTTCCAACAAACTGCATCTATAGGGAGGGGATCAAACAAAGGTACATCGATCAGAAGGAAACATTGTATCTCTTTTTTTTAAATGTGTTTTATTTAAGCAGAGAACCATGCATTGGATATTGACCAACGCAAGGTGTACCACACCTCCCAACTTTCTGAGATGGGAATGAGGGACACCTATCAGCAAAAGTATGCAGGCATAGGACACACCCCTTGCCACGCCCCCTTAAAGGAGAATTGTACAAAAAATACAAGATTGGTTAAACCCACAAGAGCTTTTTTTTTTTTTTACCACCACTAGTCCTTTATATTGGCTTTTGGAATTTACAAATGCATCAATTTAGAAATCAGATGAAAGGTTTAGCGCTGGGAAACACTTTTTGATCGATAAAAAGTGCATTTTATATACAACTATATAGATCAGACCAAAATGAGGGACAAATCAGGAGGAATGAGGGACAGAGGGACATTGCTCCAAATCAGGGACAGTCCCTCGAAATCAGGGACAGTTGGGAGCTATGGGTATACAATTTTCCCTCACTTTTTTTTTCTGCCACTGGATATCCTCAGTCTGATGGCCAGCATCATTCAACCCCCTTCCTCTGAGCCAAGGTTGTCCTGCACCTACCCCCAACCTGTGATTGGATAGTGAAGGAAGAAGCAGCACAGTGATGAGCTCTTCTTCTGGACTGCTGCACTGCTAACGTGGCCACTGACAGATGAGGTAAGTAAAGCGTGGTTGGAGGGGGGGGGGGGGTGGGGGTATATACGGTGTTAGTTCACCCATTCATCTTTTTCTGACAGGGTCAACTTACACTTTAAGCCTCTTCCTCTGAGCCCAGGTCATCCTGGACGAAAGAAGAAGCAGCACATCTCTCTGTCACTCTGCTCTCTCTTCCTGTCAGCATACTTCTTGTAAGCAACTGATTGACTCCTTGTGCTGTTTCTTCCTCTCACGCTCCAGCTCTGCTGTACATGGACAGCAAGAGGCTGATAGCAGATCACGGCAATTACACCTTGATTCAGAAGTCCTGCAGTGCCTTGAAAAAGTATTCATACCCCTTGAAATGTTCCACATTTTGTCATGTTGCAACCAAAAGCATAAATGTATTTTATTGGGATTTTATGTGATAGACCAACACAAAGTGGCACATACCGTATATACTTGAGTATAAGCCGAGGCACCTAATTTTATCACAAAAAACTGGGAAAACTTATTGACTCGAGTATAAGCCTAGGGTGAGAAATGCGCAGCTACTGTAAGTGGAAAAGAGGGTCAACAATGCCCATTTGCAACCTCACTGTACCCATTTGCATGCCTCACTGTGCCCATTTGCAGCCATAGGTCCCCCGAACTTCAAACTCGATAGTTAAGGGTTCCTAGGTGCCCCCTAGCTACAGCCAATTTGGGGTCTCTGGACCCAAAGGGTCCCGAAATGACATTGCTGCACATGGACACAGTTGACCGACTTTGGGGCCCTGTATCTCGGGGCCACTTGGTGCTAGGAACCCCAAATTTGGTGTGAAAACCCAGTGGAACTAGCACTACACTATATCCAAATTTGGTTTGGAAAATGTTAAGCACTTTTCTGCAGCAGAGTATGACATTTTCCAAACCGACTTTGGGGCCCCGTATCTCGGGGTGCTAAGAACCCCAGCTTTATATATGTTGTAGTGCTAGTTACACTGGGTTTGCACACCAAATTTGGGGTTCCTAGCACCAAGTGGCCCCGAGATATGGGTTCAGAAAATGTCATTCTCTGCTGCAGAAAAGTGCTTGATTCGAGTATAAGCCGAGGGGGCATTTTTAGCACAAAAAATGTGCTTAAAAACTCGGCTTATACTTGAGTATATACGGTAATTGTGAAGTGGAAGGAAAATGATAAATGGTTTTCCAAACTTTACAAATAAATATGTGAAAAGTGTGGGGGGGCATTTGTATTCAGCCCCCTTTACTCTGATACCCCTAACTAAAATCTAGTGGAACCAATTGCCTTCAGAAGTCACCTATTTAGTAAATAGAGTCCACCTGTGTGTAATTTAATTTCAGTATAAATACAGCTTTTATAGGGACCTTATCTCACCTGGGAACAGGGACCCCTTCTCACCTTGGGACAGGGCCCCCTTCCCACCTGGGCACAGGGACCCCCATCTCCCCTAGGGACAGGGACCCCTTCTCACCTGGGGGCAGGAACTCCATCTGCCCTGGAGAAAAGGACCCCACCTCCTGGGGACAGGGACCCCATCCTGCCTAGGAACCCCATCTCCCCTGGCAACGGGGATTCCATCTTACCTAGGGACCCCATCTTCCCTGGGGACCAGGACCCCACCTCCCCTAAGAAAAGGAACCCCAATCTACAGACCATGCCAGGTGGCAGGGCTGGTGTCAGCCACCCTAGGGTGCCAGGATGGAGGAGGGGGCAGAACACACAGAGGAAATCTGAATCCCCAGCCATTTGGGGGGTGTACCATCAGGGGTTCACTGGACTCCAGGGGATGGGGGGACGGAGGGGGGAGGTACAGCAGTACCAGCATGGGGAGGTTGGAGGACAGACAGAGGTCTAGCAGTACCAGTGTGGGGTGGCTGGAGGATGGGGGGGTACAGCAGTACCAGCAAGGTGTGATCTCCAGCCCCTGTGTGCTCTTTCCCAGACCCCCTTGTCGGCTCTGCCAGGTTCCCCCACTCCCTCTCCTGCTGGCTGCTGTTGGAGATCTGTCAGGACAGAGAGTGGGAAATGGGCCAGTAAATGTGTAAATTACCGGCCCCTTTTTTTTTTTTAATTGAGTCAGTGATCTGTACCGATCATTGACTCTTTCCATTCATAACTGTGGCATATACTAAACTGCATTTACTATGCTTCAGTTTATGAATGGACAGGAAGCTCTGTACAGAGTTATTCCTGTCCATTCAGTCTATGTAGTTGAGGCTGCAGAGAAGGAGATTGGGGGCTGTGTACTCAGTCTTCCACTTTGTCTCCAAGGTGGAACATCAGAGGTCTGTTTAGACCTCTGATATCTCACGAAAGTCCCCCAAAGGGGCTCCTAAAAAATTGTAAAATATAATAAAATAACTACTGATACCAGTGGCGGAAATACAGGGCTCACAAAGGTCATACCTGTGACCGGGCCTTGGAGTTCCACCACCGGACTCGAAAGGAAAGGGCCCTGCCTGGGGTTCAGGGGGGTCCTTCATGGTTTCTTGCACCGGGACCCTGAAGGTTCTAGTTATGCCACAGCTTGGGACACCTCCAGAGCATATTAATCAAGTCCCAGTTGTTACTCTACACCTAGGACAAGATGCATCTGGACGTCTCCCAAACTGATACAGTCTCTTTGGCGTATAATATGTTCTGTGAATAATATAGAGTTGTGTGGGTTTCTTGGCTGCTGAGAGGGAAAGCAAGTCTATTGAGGTAACTATACTGTTCCATTGAGTGTCTGTTAAGTCCCCCAGGTCTTGTTCACATTTAACCCTGCTAGAGACCTGAAGATCCCCTTCCAGTACTTTGAGGTGAATATTATTATACAATTTTGAGATCAACCCTTTTAGGAAGTTGGTATCTACCAGCATTATCAGCAGGGGGGGCGCTACACCATTCTAATCTCTTTTCTTTAAATTGTATTGTTAAGGCGTGCCTTAGCTGTAAATATGGATAAAAGTTCTTATTTGTAAGCCCAAATTCCTCTTTTAGCTCCTGAAACGTCTTCAACTGGTCCCTTGTATATAATTTCAATAGTCTTATCACTCCCCTCTGTTTCCAGTTATTAAAGTTCTCCAACCCTTTCAACTCGGATAGATTTTTGTTATCCCACATCGGCGCATATTCTGTAATTCCTGAATATTGTAATATAGATCTATTGCATTCCAAATTTTTAACAATCATTTTGCTGAAGGGCATTGACTCGCATTGGTATTACAATGATTTCCTGTCCTTCGCACAGACACAGGGACAGGAGGTGTGAGGAATTCTCCCCTATGGGGGACAAGAACTGCAATAAAAGCCCACAACTGCTTTCAATGGCAGCACAGTGGCTTAGTAGCTAGCACTTCTCCTTGCAACCCTAGGGTCATTAGTTCAACTCTCAACTATGCCGCTACTTGCATGGAGTTTGCATGTTCTCCCAATGCTTGTGTGGGTTTCATCCCACACCCAAAGACATGCTATGAGGTTAATTGTCTCCTGTCTAAACTGTGACAGACCTAGCCAGGACAGAGGCTTTTGGAGGGGACTGAAAGCTAGCCTCTTGCCTACCGATCATGGTCCCTGGCATTTGGAGGAACGGTGCTCTTTGTGAGCTGTATGCCTGGGGACCCTTGAGGTGGTATTACTTTGGATTCAGGTCCATATCCCCCAAGACACACAGACTCTGGGAACCCTGTATATGCCATATTAGAAATAGTGACTGATTCATACTGTTGGGACACATACTGTTAGATGCTAATGTCATCAACTTCAGCCACCTGTCTGTTGTCTGCTATAATGTAAATAAGTCTAGTCTGGCTTGCCACTGCTTCTAATGCCCTGTACACACGATTGGATATTGATCGGACATTCCGACAACAAAATCCATGGATTATTTCCGACGGATGTTGGCTCAAACTTGTCTTGCATACACACGGTTGCACAAAGTTGTCGGAAAATCCGATCGTTCTGAACGCGGTGACGTAAAACACGTACATCGGGACTATAAACGGGGCAGTAGCCAATAGCTTTCGTCTCTTAATTTATTCTAAGCATGCGTAGCACTTTGTGCGTCGGATTTGTGTACACACGATCGGAATTTTATAGCATGCTCTCAAACTTTGTGTGTCGGAAATTCCGATGGAAAATGTGTGATGGAGCCCACACACAGTCAGAATTTCCGACAACAAGGTCCTATCACACATTTTCCGTCGGAAAATCCGACCGTGTGTACAGGGCATAAGAGTCTTTCACCCATTGTTGTTTGTGCTAATTAACCCTGCAATTGTATGAAGGAGTTCTGTATTGATATTTATGATAATGTGTATTGTATAGTCGTGAGCTAGAAGACGTGAAGTCTACCCTGAGGGGTCATATCTCTGAGTCACCTAATCTGGGTAAATGATTTAGTAAACTAGCTCATGTTAATTAGGTTTCTGGTTACAGGTGTATTGTTAGAGTAATATGAGCAGGAGGGAGGAACCTCCTCTTTTACTGTATATAAGACTTGTATTTTGGTTCTAATAAAAGAGTCCATGTTCAGCAACTATACAAGTATCATCTTGTTTTGTGCTTGTGAGCAGTTGGAATATCTGATATCTATATTCAGTCTTATATGACGAAAGCACTCAAGCGGAGTGGGGGACTTGTTGTTACATTAAACTATCCCTAGTGTGTGAGATAGGAACCGTAGATTGTAAGTTCCGTGAGTGCAGGGACTGATGTGAACGTACAGTATGTAAAGAGTTGCATAAATTAGTAGTGCCATATACTGTAAATATCCAAAATAATAAATACAAAAAAAAAAAGGTTTAGGCTAGAGTTGGGCTTTAAGACTTACACAAGAGAAGAGAAAATGTTTGAAAAATTGATGAAACAAAAAGTGGACTCCCAGCCCCTGTAACCTTGACACCTTAGTCCTCAAACTATATTGTTAGTCCTCAAATTCGGCTCTACCCACCTCCCCTCCACATTGGCACAACACATCTCAGCGGGTCTGGTAAGAACACAGTCTACTAACCCCAATTATGAGATTGCAAACTCTCCAAATAATACATTTTACATGCACATTGTTTGAAAGGGGAAACAAAAGCCTTTTTTTTGTTTGCATGAAGCAGTGCGTTATTTTATCAATAATACCTTTTAGGCAGGATTGTGTTTTTCAAGGCCTTCCATTAAGTTACATCACCGCCCACAACGACAGCTGCGTGACACTAACACAGGATATACGCACAGCTCTAGGTAGAAGAAGAAGCGGAAAGGATGCATAACAAAATAATTTATTATTGCCTGTCACCTATAAAGAAAGTCAGGATTTCAGGTGTGTGCTTACAGCATTCATAGATATTATGTAACCAAAGGCTTGTGGACACGTGACCATCTCTCCTTCATGAGGTTGATGGACATCTTTTTTTCGATACCAAGGGCATTAATTTGGAATTACCCTCCTTTCCCCATGTAGCTATAATGACCTCTACTCTTCTGGAAAGTCTTTCTACAAGATTTTGGAGTGTGTCTGGGGGAATTTGAGATTAATTAAACCACAATAGCAATAATGAGGTCAGGTTCTAGTATTGAAGCAGAAGACCTGGCTCACAATTGGCATTCCAATTCATCCCAAAGCTGTTCAGTAGGGTTGAGGTCAAAGCTCTGTGCATCAAACTCATCAAAACATGTGTTTATGGAACAGAAATGTTCCTTCACCAACTGCTACCAGAAGGTTGGAAGAGCACAATTGTCTCATATGTTTTTGTATGCTGTAATATTCAACCACAAGACAGTCTATTGACTGGAATGGTACCAGCTGATTGGAGAAAAGCCAATGTAGCACCAATATTTAAAAAGGGCCCAAAATACATCCCTGGGGATTACAGACCAGTTAGCCTAACATCAATAGTATGTAAACTCTTGCAGGGGATGATAAGGGACTATATACAAGATTTTAGTAATAAGAATGATATCATTAGCAGTAATCAGCATGGATTCATGAAGAATCGTTCTTGCCAAACCAATCTATTAACCTTCTATGAGGAGGTGAGTTGCCATCTAGATAAAGGAAGGCCCGTAGACGTGGTGTATCTGGATTTTGCAAAAGCATTTGACACAGTTCCCCATAAACGTTTACTGTACAAAATAAGGTGCGTTGGCATGAACCATAGGGTGAGTACATGGATTGAAAACTGGCTACAAGGGCGTGTTCAGAGGGTGGTGATAAATGGGGAGTACTCAGAATGGTCAGGGGTGGGTAGTGGGGTTCCCCAGGGTTCTGTGCTGGGACCAATCCTATTTAATTTGTTCATAAACGACCTGGATGATGGGATAAACAGTTCAATCTCTGTATTTGCAGACGATACTAAGCTAAGCAGGGCAATAACTTCTCCGCAGGATGTGGAAATCTTGCAAAAAGACCTGAACAAATTAATGGGGTGGGCGACTACATGGCAAATGAGGTTCAATGTAGAAAAATGCAAAATAATGCATTTGGGTGGCAAAAATATGAATGCAATCTATACACTGGGGGGAGAACCTCTGGGGGAATCTAGGATGGAAAAGGACCTGGGGGTCCTAGTAGATGATAGGCTCAGCAATGGCATGCAATGCCAAGCTGCTGCTAATAAAGCAAACAGAATATTGGCATGCATTAAAAGGGGGATCAACTCCAGAGATAAAACGATAATTCTCCCGCTCTACAAGACTCTGGTCCGGCCGCACCTGGAGTATGCTGTCCAGTTCTGGGCACCAGTCCTCAGGAGGGATGTACTGGAAATGGAGCGAGTACAAAGAAGGGCAACAAAGCTAATAAAGGGTCTGGAGGATCTTAGTTATGAGGAAAGGTTGCGAGCACTGAACTTATTCTCTCTGGAGAAGAGACGCTTGAGAGGGGATATGATTTCAATTTACAAATACTGTACTGGTGACCCCACAATAGGGATAAAACTTTTTCGCAGAAGAGAGTTTAACAAGACTTGTGGCCACATATTAAAATGAGAAGAAAAGAGGTTTAACCTTAAACTACGTAGAGGGTTCTTTACTGTAAGAGCGGCAAGGATGTGGAATTCCCTTCCACAGGTGGTGGTCTCAGCGGGGAGCATTGATAGCTTCAAGAAACTATTAGATAATCACCTGAATCACCGCAACATACAGGGATATGTAATGTAATACTGACACATAATCACACACATAGGTTGGACTTGATGGACTTGTGTCTGTGTTTTTCAACCTCAGCTACTATGTAACTATGTAAGACCATTTGTGAGGTCAGGTACTGATGTTTGATGAGAAGACCTGGCTCACAATTGGCATTACATTTCATCCCAAAGGTGTTTAATAGGGTTTAGTTCAGGGCTCTGTGCAGGTCATTTAAGTTCCTTTACCTCAAACTCATTCATCCATGTCTTTATGGAACAGAAATGTTCCTTCCCCAAACTGCTACGAAAAGGTTGGAAGAGCACAATTATTTTATGTGTCTTTGTATGCTGTAATATGCAACCACAAGACCATTTATGAGGTTAGGTACTGATGTTGGTTGAGAAGACCTGGCTCACAATTGGCATTCCAATTCATCCCAAAGCTGTTCAGTAGGGTTGAGGTCAAAGCTCTGTGCATAAAACTCATTAAAACATTTGTTTATGGAAATGTTCCTTGCCCAACTGCTACCAGAAGGTTGTCAGAGCACAATTGTCTCATATGTTTTTGTATGCTGTAATATTCAAACACAAGACCATTTGTGAGGTCAGGTACTGTTTGATGAGAAGACCTGGCTCACAATTGCCATTACATTTCATCCCAAAGGTGTTCAGTAGGGTTTAGTTCAGGGCTCTGTGCTGGTCATTTAAGTTTCTCCACCCCAAATTTGTTCATCCATGTCTTTATGGAACAGAAATGTTCCTTCCCCAAACTGCTACCAAAAGGTTGAAAGAGCACAATTATTTTATGTGTCTTTGTATGCTGTAATATTCAACCACAAGATCATTTGTGAGGTTGGGTACTGATGTTGGTTGAGAAGACCTGGCTCACAATTGGCATTCCAATTCATCCCAAAAGTGTTCATTAGAGTTGAGGTCAGGGCTCTGTGCAGATCATTCAAGTTTCTCTATGTCAAACTCATCAAATCATGTCTTTATGGAACAGAAACGTTCCTTCCTCAAACTGTTACCAGAAAATTGGAGGAGCACAATTGTCTCATATGTCTTTGCATGATGTAATATTCAATCACAAGAGCATTAATAAGGTCAGGTACTGATGTTGGATGAGAAGACCTGGCTCACAAGCTGCAATCCAATTCACCCCAAAGGTGTTCAGTAGGGTTGAGGTCAGGGCTCTGTGCAGGACACTCAAGTTCCTCCACGCCAAACTCAATAAACCATGTCTTTATGAAGCTTGCTTTGCACACAAGGGCACCGTCATAGTAGAACAGAAAAATAGTATTTCCCTAACTATTTCCACATGGTTGGAAGAGCACAACTATCTAATACAGTATGTCTTTGTATGCTAAAGTATTGGTATCTGTAATTTATTATTGCCTGCCACATACACAGAAAGACAGAATTTCAGGTGTTTGTTTACAGTATAAATAGATATTATATAGCCAAAGGCTTGTGGACACCTGACCATCGCTACTACATGAGCTTACTGGATATCTTGTTTCAATACCATGGGAATTGTTATGAGATCACTCTCCTTTCCCAATGTGACTATAATGGCCTCCACTCTTCTGGAAAGGCTTTCCACAAGCTTTTGGAGTGTTTCTGGGGGAATTTGAGGTTATTAAATGACAAGAGCATTGGTGAGGTCAAGTTGTGGTGTTGAAAACCTAAACCCAAGCTGTTTCTTTCTGGAGCTGGCTTTGTACACAAGGGGCTGAGTCATGCTGGAACAGAAAAGTGCCTTCCCCAAACTGTTACTAGAAGTTTGGAAGAGCACAATTGTCTAATATGTCTTTGTATGCTGTAGTATTCTACCACAAGAGCATTTGTGAGGTCAGGTACTGATGTTGGATGAGAAGACCTAGATCACAACTGAACTGGGGTTCCAATTCATCCCAAAGGTAGGGTTGAGGTCAGGGCTCTGTGCAGGTCATTCAAGTTCCTCCATGCCAAACTCATCAAACCATGTCTTTATGAAGCTGGATTTGTACACAGGGGCACAGTCAAAGTAAAGCAGGAAAGGGTCTTCCCCAAACTTTTCCCACATGGTTGGAAGAGCACAATGATCTAATATGTACTTGTATGCTGTAGTATTCAAATACCAGAGCATTCGTATAGCTAGGTACTGGTATTGGATGAGAAGACCTGGCTCACAATTGATGTTCCACTGCATCCCAAAGGTGTTCAGTAGGATTGAGGTCAGGGCTCTGTGCAGACCATTCGAGTTTCTCCACACCAAAGTCATCATACCATGTCTTTATGGAGCTGGACTTGTATACAGGGGCACAATCACACTGGAACAAAAAAGAGTCTTCCCCTAACGGTCATCAAAATGTTGGAAGTACACAATTTTTTTGAAATGTCTTTGTATGCTGTAGTATGAAGCTCCTTAACCTAAATTTTTTGGAGAAGGGAACCACATACTTTTAACCATATAGGAAGGTGTGATGGTCAGGTGTTCAGTAACTTTGTATATAAAGTATGTATATAAAGTGGGGAAAATAATCATTTGATCCCCTGCAGATATTGTAAGTTTGCCCACTTACAAAGAAATGAAGGGTCTATAATTTTATTCATCATAGGTGTATTTTAAATGATAGAGGCACCATATCAACCAAAAATCCAAAAAAACACATGATACAAATGTTATAAATTGAGTTGCAGTTCAGTGAGTAAAATAAGTATTTGATCCCCAAGCAAAACATGACTTAGTACTTGGTGGAGAAACTCTTGTTGGCAAGCACAGAGGTAAGACATTTCTTGTAGTATACCATGTATGTAGCATACCTCAGGAGGGATTTTGGTCCACTCTTTTTTATAGATCTTCTCTAAATCCTTAAGGTTTCTTGGCTGTCCTTTGGCAACTCAAAGTTTCAGCTCCCTTCATAAATTTTCTATAGGATTAGGGTCTTGGGACTGGCTAGGCCACTCCATGACCTTAATGTGCTTCTTCTTGAGCCACTCCTTTGGTGCCTTGGCGGTATTTTTTGGGTCATTGTCATTTTGGAAGACCCATCCATGACCCATATTCAGTGTTCTGGCTGAGGGAAGAAGATTCTTATTCAAGATTTTACAATACATGGCCCCGTCCATTGGCCCCTCAATGCGGCAAAGTCAGCCTGTACATTTAGCAGAGAAACAGCTCCAAATCATAATGTTTCCACCTCCGTGCTTGACTGTAGGGATGGTGTCCTTAGGGTCATAGTCAGCATTTTTCTTCCCCCAAACACGGCGAGTTAACTTCCTCAAGAAGGCACATGTACAGTCATGCCAATGAACATCTATGAAATGGTGACTATGACCCTAAGAACACCATTCCTCTTTAAGGAGAAGTCCAGCCTGAGCTCGTTTTACTGTACTTGCCCTATGGATCACAGGAGTGCAATTCGTTTTGCATTCCTGTGACCCATTTTCAGCAGAGAGCGGGCTTAAGTAACGATTTCAGTTCAGGCATCGCATCATCCTGACCACAGAGTCTGGATCCACCAGGTGCCTGGACTGACACCCGGCTCAGCCTCTCAGTGAGCCACTGAGAGCCTGAGATGGCTTCTCTGCCCCTTCCACAGCAGAGCGCTCCAGTGAGCAAGGAGGGAGAAGAGCAGAGAGCTGTGGCTGACAGTCTACAGCTCTCTGCTCTCAGAGCTCGGAAAACGGAGTGATCGGTGGTGTTCGATCACTCGCTTCTCAGTGTGGAGGCGCTGGGGGACAGATGCAGCATCAGATTGATGCTGCATCCACCTAGGTGAGTATAATTGGGGAAAAAAAAAATCCTTTACTTTTCTTTTAATATCTTTATAAATGATATCGGGTCTGGGATTAAAAGTACTGTACCATTTCAGTCTTTGCAGTTGACACCAAAGTATGTAGTGGAATAACGTCCTTACAGGATGTCTCCAACTTATGACCTCAATTCACTGTTTAATTGGGCAACTATGTGGCAGATGAGGTTTAATTTGATAAATATAAAGTTATGCACTTGGGGGCTAAGAATATGCATGCATCATACATACAAGGGGGAGTACAACTGGGGGAATCAATGGTGGAGAAGGATCTGGGGGTTTTGGTAGACCATAAGCTCAATAATAACATGCAATGCCAAGCTGCGATTTCCAAAGCGAGCAAAGTCCTTTCTTGTATTAGGAGAGGTATGGACTCCAGAGAGAGAGAGAGAGATATCATCTGTGCAAATCATTAGTAAAACCTCATGTGGAATATGCAGTTCAGTTTTGGGCACCAGTTTTTAAAGGATATCGGGGAACTGGAGAAAGTGCAGAGAAGGGCAACCAAACTGATAAGAGGCATGGAGGAGATCAGCTATGAGGAAAGATTAGAGGGACTGAATTTATTCTCTCCTGAGAAGACATTTATAGGTAAAGTTGATCCAGGGAATATCCGATTGCCTCTCGGGGGTTCAGGAAGGAATTTTTTCCCCTGCTGGAGCAAATTGGATCATGCTTTGCTGGGGTTTTTCGCCTTCCTCTGGATCAACTGTGGGTATAAGATTGTGTATATGGGATTGTATGATTTTTTTTTTTTTTTGGTTGAACGAGATAGACTTGTGTCTTTTTTTCAACCTGACTATCTATGTAACTATGTATGTATCTATCTACTGTTATAAATATACATTTTAAATATGTTGTTGGCTTCTTCTCTTTGCTTTGTTCCTCCTCTCCCTCCTCGGTCTCCATTGTCTTGGCTGGACATTGCGCTATCCAATATAAACGGACATGATTCCTCCTCTCAGCATCACAATGTCTTCCATTGTTTATTCCACACTTATCCTCCTACAATAAAACAAAGCTTCACAAAAAAAAAAAAGGGCTCTTTATTTAAATCTGTCCTCCGGCCTTCCCTTCAGTCTTGTACCGGCTCCTCTCCTGGACTGAAATGGCTTCCTCTGATTTCACTGCACACTGTAAACTTCTCACATTGTACCTTAGACCTATCCAGATTTACACCCTAATAAATACCCAATTTCATTGCAACAAACCTATACTATTTATACTCCTTATTACTCATGAGTAGGTGTCCCCTTTAAAGTCCCGTAAGAGGATCAATTTTCCATTTACCTTGATACATTTGGGATGTGGGTCCACCATACTCGCTAGACCAACATCGCACCACCCCTCTTTTTATAAACTTCTCACATTGTGCATCAGAAGCTTCAGGGGGTCAACCTCATTTCCCGGCTAGAGGACACCTGGCATCATCTAGCACTTTCCTCCCCAGCTGACTGTCGCTGGCCCGCCCCCTTTCATTCATTGGATTTCAGTTCAGCATCACATTTGGACATTACGTAGGAAAGTCTGCATGCAAATACAGCCTGCCTAGGAACACCCACTCTCCTCCAGACTGACGACCTACCCATCAAGGCAGTTTTATATTTGCATAACCCCTCCCAAAAGTCAGCCCCCGTGTTTGCATCAGGCCTGTGGGCTCTTTTGAGAGGCAGGGTGCTCTGATGTTTTCAGGAGGATATGTACAGAATCTTACCAGACACTCCCGCCAACCATGATCTGCCTGCATTGTATAAAGAAGCACAGAGACCTAGTGAATGACGTCACTAGAAATAAAATAAAGTCTATAATGAAAACTGAAAGGGGGGGGGGGGCGGAACAAGGAAAGGCAAAATATAAGTATATAAAGCAACTGCAGCTATTTATGATACACTGGAAAGTGCAGAATCTGGTGCAGCTGTGTATGGGAGCCAATCAGCTTCTAACTTCAGCTTGTTCATTTAGAGCCCATTCACACAGGGACGACTTGTCAGGCGACATGGTCGCCTGACAAGTCGCCTCCCGTTCTGTGCTATGGAACCGTTCTAAGGGGAGCTCCGACTTAGAAAAAGGTTCCTGTACGACTTCGGGGGCGACTTGGGGCGACTTGCATAGACTTCTATACAGAAGTCGTTTTGCAAGTCGCCCGGGCAGTCGTTTGCAGGTCGCCTCGCTGCTGGAAGCTGATTGGTTTCTGTGCACAGCTGCACCAGATTTTGCACTCTCCAGTTTTAGTAAATCAACCCCCCCAGTGTTTTAGCAAAATAAATGTCATTTAATTTGGGGTTTTTATTTAATTTATTTAATATTAAATATATATATATATATATATATATATATATATATATATATATATATATATATATATAATTTTCCCTTATAAGCCATCAGGCCATCAGCTATCCCTTTATTATAATAATACAGCATTTCTTTGGGGAAAAAATGTAGGCTTGGGTCATCAGACTTATCGGTCGCAGTGACTTCTTACATTCGCTCTATTGAGCAGCGCAGGACGCATTATCTATATTACTACTTGTGAGATGGAAGAAGTGTAAGGCTACTCTGCTGAGCTTGGATGAGACACTGGCGCCCTCTGCTGTTACTATTTAGCATTAGCAGGACCAATATAGTTCTGTTACTGAATTAAAGTGAAATTTAAAGGTATTTATTTTTTTTCCCCCCTTTTCCCCTTCTTTTGCCTTTATCAAGTCGCCTTAAAGTACCTTAGTCCTACAGTTTGGGTACTCTGAGGATTTTCGCTGATTGCAGATCTAGAGAGCAAAAATTCCTATCGGTGAGATACAATGTTACCTTTTTGTTAAGCTTTGCTCTCTTGATCCACGCTACCCCTCCCCCCTCCCTCTTCCTCCCCTTCTGAACTGTTCTGCAGTTTTATAACATATACTATACCTGTGTTATTGTAAGTTTATTCAGTTGTCGTCTGTGTACGACCCAAGTGATTTTGGATAATCGTACTGTTCAAGAACGCAATGTCCTCTCCTGTTTGGAATGTTTTATTTCTTCTTATGGAAAAATTCAATAAATATACAATTTATTAAAAAAAAAAAAAAAAAAAAAGGTATTTATTTAAAAAAAATAACAAACCTGTCATACCTACCTGCTCTGTGTAGTTTTGCACAGAACAGCCCTGATCCTCCTCTTGTCTGGTCCACCCGCGGCACTCCTGGCCCCTCCTCTTCAACAAGTTCCCCAGTAGCAAGCTGCTTTCTATGGCGGCACTCGTGCATGCTCGCTCCCGAGTGGTCCCACTCTGTGTGTTCATAAGACACACAGAGCAGGCACGCCCCCCCCCTCGCTCCCTCCTCTTTACCTGTGATTGACAGCAGTGGAAGCCAATAGCTCCCGCTTCTGTCTTTCAGCCAATCACATAGCTTCCAACTGTCCCTGATTCGGAACAAAGTCCCTCTTGTGCCTCTTTCCTCCTCATTTGTCCCTCATTTTGCTCTGATCTATATAGATGTAAATAAAATGCACTATTTGTTTTTCAAAAAATTTTTCCCAGTGCTAAACCTTTCATCCAATTTCTAAATTGCTGCATTTGTAAATCTCGAAAGCCAATATAAAGGAATAGTAGTGGTAAAAAAAAAAGCACTTGTGGGTTTAACTAAACCTTTTTTTTCCGTATTCTCCTTTAAGGGGGGCGTGGCAGGGGGTGTGTCCTATGCCTACATACTTTTGCTAATAGGTATCCCTCGTTCCCATCTCAAATAGTTGGGAGGTATGCTTTGCCGTGGTGGTAGATGGGACTTGTAGTATGCCTGTGTGAACAAGGCTTAAGTGTGGTGATGTCACCGCGCATGTTGCGGCGTGATCAGTGAATCCCTTTGCCGTGGTGGTAGATGGGACTTGTAGTATGCCTGTGTGATTGAGGCCTAAGTGTGGTAACATCATCGGGCTTGTGGCGCCTCGATCTGTGAGTCCCTCTGCCGCGGTGTGAAGATGGGACTTGTAGTATGCCTTTGTGAATGAGGCCTAAGTGTCGTGACATCAACGCACTTGTGGTTGCTCCATCTGTGAGTCCCTTTGCCGCAGTGTAGAGAAGACAAAAAGCAGCGCCCTCTAAGTTTAGCGGTAAACCATTTTTATATAATGAATGTAAGAATAACACTTTTAACCTTTGCCGCAGTGGTAGATGGGATTTGTAGTATGCCTGTGTGAATTAAGGCCTAAGTGTGGTAACGTCATCGCGCTTGTGGCGCTTCGTTCTGTGAGTCCCTCTGCCGTGGTGGTAGATGGGATTTGTAGTATGCCTGTGTCAATGAGGCCTAAGTTTGGTAACGTCACCGCGCTTGTGGCGCCTCGATCTGTGAGTCCCTCTGCTGTGGTGGCAGATGGGACTTGTAGTATGCCTGTGTGAATGAGGCCTAAGTTTGGTAACGTCATCGCGCTTGTGGCACCTCGATCTGTGAGTCCCTCTGCCGTGGTGGTGTCATGAACAGGTGTGACCAGATTGTGTGGACTGCAAAGAGGAAACCAAAACGCATGTAAAGTGAATAAGAATAATGTTTATTTAAGATAAGTGATATAAATAAGTAAACACCCCAAATACAAATAGTGCTCAACCAACCAACAGAAACCCACAGACAACAGATAATATATACAGCCAAAGGGAAGTACCGAAATCAAACACGTTAGCCAGGCCAGGATCATACACAGGGGATCAGCAACTGAACAAGGGCAGGATAGGAGAGGGAGATAATGGATGGGATCAGGCTACAAGGGAACTGGAACACAGGAGGGACAGGATCAGGATGGGATCGGGTACAGGCTTGGATGCAGGCTCAGGTTCAGATACAGGTTACAGGGTTCAGGATACAGGTCGCAGGTACAGGTCAGGGCGCAAGGAAGATACCAAGGCAAGGCATCAGTGTGTCTGCCGGGTACTTATACACACCTCCTGCAATTACTCAGGTGATGCCTAATTGTGGTAACGTCACCGTGCTTGTGGTGCCTCGATCTTTGAGTCCCTCTGCAGTGGTGGTAGATGGGACTTGTAGTATGCCCGTGTCAATGAGGCCTAAGTTTGGTAATGTCATCGCGCTTGTGGCACCTCGATCTGTGAGTCCCTCTCCCACAGTGGTACATGGGACTTGTAGTATGCCTGTGTGATTGGGGCCTAAGTTTAGTAACGTCATCGCGCTTGTGGTGCCTTGATCTGTGAGTCCCTCTCCCGCGGTGGTACATGGGACTTGTAGTATGCCTGTGTGATTGGGGCCTAAGTTTGGTAACGTCATCGCGCTTGTGGCACCTCGTTCTGTGAGTCCCTCTGCCGAGGTGGTAGATGGGACTTGTAGTATGCCTGTGTCAATGAGGCTTAAGTGTGGTAACGTCACCGTGCTTGTGGTGCCTCGATCTTTGAGTCCCTCTGCAGTGGTGGTAGATGGGACTTGTAGTATGCCCGTGTCAATGAGGCCTAAGTTTGGTAATGTCATCACGCTTGTGGCACCTCGATCTGTGAGTCCCTCTCCCACGGTGGTACATGGGACTTGTAGTATACCTGTGTGATTGGGGCCTAAGTTTAGTAACGTCATCGCGCTTGTGGTGCCTTGATCTGTGAGTCCCTCTCCCGCGGTGGTACATGGGACTTGTAGTATGCCTGTGTGATTGGGGCCTAAGTTTGGTAACGTCATCGCGCTTGTGGCGCCTCGATCTGTGAGTCCCTCTGCCGTGGTGGTACATGGGACTTGTAGTATGCCTGTGTGATTGGGGCCTAAGTTTGGTAACGTCATCACGCTTGTGGCACCTCGATCTGTGAGTCCCTCTGCCGTGGTGGTAGATGGGACTTGTAGTATGCCTGTGTGATTGAGGCCTAAGTTTGGTAACGTCACCGTGCTTGTGGCACCTAGATCTGTGAGTCCCTCTGCCGTGGTGGTAGATAGGACTTGTAGTATGCTGTAAAATGCCTGTGTGAAGGAGGCCTAAGTGTGGTGACGTCACCACGTATGTGGCGACTCGATCTGTGAGTCCCTTTGTCGTGGTGGCAGTACGCTGTAGCATGCCCATGTGAAGCAAGTCTTGTAGTCCATTTCTTACTTCCTCCAGCCCCGCAACAGAAGGTTCCACTGTACGGACCTGGGGCCGGAGGTCCACCATACCCGTGCATTTCACCCGTGACACAATGACCTCGGCTGCAATGTTCTGCAAGCTTAAATGCGAACATTTTAATTTTATTGGTTTTTAATTTATATATATATTAATTTGAATTAAAATTTAAAATGAATAATAATTTTTTTTTTTTTTTTTTTGCAAAAGGCGGATGATGCCTTTAACTCTGGCTCACTCGTTCGCCTTTTTTTTTTTTTTTTTTTGCAATAAACAGCGACGCTAATTAGCATATGTAATCCTCACAAGTCATTTTATGACAGATCGTCCGTTGAGCTGAATTGTTCGTCCTGTCTCCGTCTCCATTGTTTTACTTTGCTGTCTTCTCTTTATTTGTTATCATCAGGACAGGTAGGCTGTTTGTCTCTCTTGTCTCCGCAGCGCTCGTGCCGCGAATTAGACTTACATGAGATGAGCAGCTCCTGTCTCCGATGGGAAAAAAAGGCGTCACGAATTACCGAGAAGCCATTATTTGCGGGAGTCATTTCATGCGTTTCAGGAGAATTGGTATTTTGCATTTGAATTCAGCGTGCGCTCGGCTCCATCCACTCCGCCCGGCCTTTGAGTGACGGCGGAAAATCAGATACTCCGGTTACTATAGTAATATCTACATCTTGTTTTGCAGCCTATTCTCCTGAGGATGCCGCACTGCCAGTAACTTCGGCGCACTTTGCATCTCATCTCAGCGTTCCGCTTTTTCCGTGCTCTGCAATGCCAACTTTTTTTTTTTTTTTTTCAGATTGATTCTGTTTTTGCAGCGGATAATGATGTTATGGCAGAACTCCTGACTGCCTTTTCTTTTGGACCAACTGCCACTTTTTCCTTTTTAACCACTTGCTTACTGGGCACTTAAACCCCCCTCCTGCCCAGGCCAATGTTCAGCTTTCAGCGCTGTCACTCTTTGAATGACAATTGCGCGGTCATACTACAGTTTACCCAAATTAAATTTTTATAATTTTTTTCACACAGACAGAGCTTTCTTTTGGTGGTATTTAATTGCTGCTGGGTTTTTTATGTTTTGCTAAATAAAACAAAAAGGGACCGAAATTTTGAAAAAAACCCCACAAAACTGTTTAATCGTTTGTTAGAAAATTTTGAAAATAGTTAATTTTTCTCCTTCACTGATGTGTGCTGATGAGGCTGTGCTGATGGGCACTGATAGGCTGCGCTGATGGGCACTGATAGGCGGCACTGATGGGCACTCATAGATTGCACTGATGAGCACTGATGGGTGGCACTCAGAAGTGGCACTGATGGGTGGCACTGATGGGCATTGATGGTTGGCACTGATGGGTGGCACTGAAGGGCACTGATAGGCGGCACTGATAGGTGGCACTGATGGCCACTGGTAGGTGACACTGATAGGCAGCACTGATTGATCTGTGGTACTGATTATTAGACACTGATGGGCATTGATTGGCATCACAGGTGGGCATTGATTGGTATCACAGGTGGGCATTGATGGGTGGCACTGTGGGCACTGGTAGGTGGCACTGTGGGCACTGGTAGGTGGCACTGGTGGTTACTGATAGGTGGCACTGGTAGGTGGCACACTGGGCACTGGCAGGTGACACTGGTGGGCACAGCCGTGGCTTTCTGTGTGAGGGTCCCTCTGACAGAAGCCGGTGATCGGCTTTTTTTTTCCCCCTCGCGCTGATAGCGTGAGGAAAAAAAAATACACCGATTACCGAGCTTCTGTTTACATCACGTGATCAGCCGTCATTGGCTGACAGCTGATCACGTGGTAAGGGGCTGGGATCGACCCCTTACTCGGATCTGTGATCAGCCAAGTCTCATAGACTCGGTGATCACAGAGCACGCCGCGCTTGCTCGGGAAGACGTCTATGGATTATTAAGGCCCGCGCTGAAGCCATCTTTCGGCTACAGCGCGAGCGGCAAGAGGTTAAATGGCCTTCTTTTGTCCCTGTTGCTGCCGCAAGTTACTAACGTCGATGTGCTGACTCCGAACCCCAGTGAAGTCAATGGGAGCCGAATTTTAACCTCTTGCCGACCGCCCCCACCTACATTTACTGCGTGGCGGCGGCTCCTCTGTGCAGAATCACAGAGGAGCCGCAGCGGGAGCCAATCAGCGGGTCTGGCGGACCGTTCGTTCGAGAGAGGTGTTAGTAGGGGACGTAGAGATCCCTGGTTAGCAGAAACACGGCTCTCTGCCTTCTCACAGCAAAAACACCTCCCCCCACAGTTAGAAAGTACTCCCTAGGGACACATTTAACCCTTTAATCACCCCTAATGTTAACCCCTTTCCTGCCAGTGTCATTAGTACAGTGACAGTGCAATTTTTAGGATCACTGTATTGGTGTCACTGGTCCCCAAAGAAGTGTCCAATTTGTCCGCCGCAATGTCGCAGACTCACTGATCACCGCCATTATTAGTAAAAAAAATTGAAAAAATAAAAATTCCGTAGTTTGTAAATCCCATAGTTTGTATAACTTTTGCTAAAACCAATCAATATACACTTATTGGGATTCTTTTTTACCAAAAATATGTAGCAGAGTACATATTGGTCTAAATTTATGAAGAAAGTCGATTTTTTTATTTTTTTTTATTTTTTTATTTTTTTTTAATTGGGCATGTTTTATAGCAGAAAGTAACATTTTTTTTTTTTTTTTTTCAAAATTGACGCTCTTTTTTTGTTTATAGCGCAAAACAACGGAAATTTTTATACTTACCTGAGGGTAATTTTCCTTTCCTGATGCATAACCATGACAGCACACAACTATGGGATCGCCCAATCATGACCGGTTATACTATATTTAAATAAGTCGCCTCCCCCCCAGGTGGCATTCTCTTTTTGATACTCAAATGCAAAGCCCACAAGGGAGGGACCTGTATACTGTCATGCTTATGCATCAGGAAAGGAAAATTACCGTCAGGTAAATATAGACTTTTGTGTTTTCCTGACACAAGCATGACAGCATACACGTATGGGGATGTAGAACCCCCACAAAACCACAAGGGAGGGTATGCTGAAGTCATTTTTTTTAATTGGGTAAAGTTGCGATGCTGCGCTGTGAACTCTCTAATGAATGATATAAATCACTATAATAAAGTGCTGGCGCAAAAGTGACAATATAATGAACACAGGTAAATCAGAAAAAAAACTATAATAGGTGCCAATACAGGGCCATGGAAAGAAAATCATAAACTATGACTAGGGTTGACACCTTTCCTTCAAGCCAAACCCGAACACTTTAGCCGCGGCATTTTTTTTAAGTATACGCTATAAGATTGTAAAAGACTTGGGACACTTTTGGTGGCCTGAAAGAGCAGTAACGCGGCGCGCATAGCGCGCCATGGTGAACAGTGCGTGTGGCCGAATTGTGAGTGTTCTGCAGGGAATGAGGGGGTGAAAAATATTTAATATACAAAATGCAGGGGTCAGTTATGTGCTGGGGAGAGGGCTAGTCCTAGTAGGGGGTTAGAGTTAGATATGTGCTGGGGGGACTGTTTGGGAGGAGAGAGGGCTAGTGTTGGGGGGGGGTCAGATATGTGCTTGGTGGTGCTTCGGGAGGGGAGAAAGCTAGTGCTTGCAGGTGAGGCGGGTTGTATGTGTGCATAGCTCCCAACTGTCCCTGATTTCGAGGGACTGTCCCTGGTTTGGAGCAATGTCCCTCTGTCCCTCATTCCTCCTCATTTGTCCCTCATTTTGGTCTGATCTATACAGATGTATATAAAATGCACTTTTTATCTATCAAAAAGTGTTTTCCAGCGCTAAACCTTTCATCTGATTTCTAAATTGCTGAATTTGTAAATTCTAAAAGCCAATATAAAAGGAAGAGTAGTGGTAAATAAAGCACTTGTGGGTTGAACCAATCTTTTATTTTTTTTGTACAATTCTCTTTTAAGGGGGTGTGGCAAGGGGTGTGTCCTATGCCAGCATACTTTTGCTGATAGGTGTCCCTCATTCCCATCTCAAAAAGTTGGGAGGTATGTGTGTGCTGGAGGGACACATTGGGAAAGGAAAGGGCTAGTGCTGGAGGGGGGGTCAGATATGTGTTATGTGGTGCTTTGGGAGGGGAGAGAGCTAGAGCTAGAAGGGGGGGGGGGCTTGGATATGTTCTGGGGGTGCTTTGGGAGGGAAGAGGGCTTGTGCTAGCGGGGGGGGTCAGATATGTGCTAGGGGAATGCTTTGGGATATGTGCTGCTGGGTTGTCAGATATGTGCTGGAGGGCGCTTTAAGAGGGCAGAGGGCCAGTGCAAGGGGGGGTCGGATATGTGCTGGGGGGTGCTTTGAGAGGGGTGAGGGATAGTGCAAGGAGGGGTAGGGGGTTGGATATGTGCTGGGGGGGTGCTTTGAGAGGGGAGAGGGATAGTGCAAGGGGGGTAGGGAGGTTGGATATGTGCTGGGGGGTACTCTGAGAGGGGAGAGGGATAGTGCAAGGGGGGGTAGGGGGTTGGATATGTGCTGGGTTTTTTTTTGGAGGGGAGAGGAATAGTGCTAGAAGGGGTTGTCAGATTTCAAAGCCAACCCACACTTCTAACATAAGTCCCTTCCCCTACCTCCCCAGCACATATCCTCTTAACCCCCCAATATTTACACATTTTTTAAGGATGTTCTCCTTCCCAGCCACTCTCTCCCCTCCCCTGTCCATCTACAAAGCATAGGGAACTCAGACCAGCATGTCCCTGCTCCCCCTCCTCCTCCTGTGTGTATAAACAGAGCAGAGAAGGAGAAAGAGGAGTGGACAGCTTTGATTCACTAACACCAACAGGCTACCGTCCGTAAGGGGAGGGGAGACACACATCAGATAGCAAGCAGACTCCTCACTCCTGGTGCAGTCCGGTGTTATTGATGTGTCCGGGACTGGGGCAGATGAAAACCCGAACACAGCATTCAAAAACCGGACTGTCCGGGAGAAAACCGGACAGGTGGCAACCCTAACTTTGACACTACGGTGGTGCTAGAGTGCAAAGTGAAACCGTTGCTGGGTGCAACAATCATGGTAATCAACACATGGTGGTAATAATAACCACAAGGTAATAATACATATCCAATCCCAAATGATAGGTGTTAATGGTGTAAATGTTGCTGGGTGCAATCATAAATGAAAAAATAAATAAACACAAGGTGATATTGATAGCCGCTACACAAAATAGAACGTCCAGTGAGCCACCCTGGGCTCTGATATTCAAATATAAAACAGTCCAGAAAACTGTGACAATCCAAAAAATTTACCAAGGAAGTCACGTCATGTGACGATACGCGCCGGGACTGGAGCAATAGGCAAAAACCGGAAGTGACGCAAGCATATGGGTAATTAGTTGCCAGCACGGGAGTATCACTTATAATACATTTTTATTCATTAATCACTCTGATCAGTACAGAACAACCAAACTCTACAGTCGTTAAGGCTGCCGGATCTACTTTATAGTGAGTCAAGAATGTGCTGTATGTTGACCACGTTGCAGCCCACATTATTTCTGGGGATACACCCCTACCCCGCTCCCGCTGTGATTGGACATAATGGGAGCCAATCAGCGCTGTATTGGTGTCACTGGTCCCCAAAAAGTGTCACTTAGTGTCCAATTTGTCCGCCGCAGTGTAGCAGTCCCACTAAAAATCGCTGATCGGCGCCATTACTAGTAAAAAAACAAAACAAAAAAAAATGTCCTTGAATTTATCCCATAGTTTTTAGACGCAATAACCTTTGCACAAACCAGCACTGATCACAGTATTAGTGTCACTGGTTCCCAAAAAAGTGTCAAAAGTATTAGTTCATGTTGAATCTGTCCGCCGCAATATCGCATTCCCGCTATAAGTCAAAAAAAAAAAAAAAAATATTACACAGTTTGTAGACGCTATAACTTTTGCGCAAACCAATCAATATACGCTTATTGGGGTTTGCTTTACTAAACAATCTAGCAGAATACATATTGGCCTAAACCGATGAAGAAATGAAGAAATTTGATATTTTACATAATTTTATTGGATATGTTTTATAGCAGAAAGTAAAAAAAAAATATATCAAAATTGTCGCTCTTTTTTTGTTTATAGAGCAAAAAATAAAAACCGTAGAGTAGATTAAATACTACCAAAAGAAAGCTCTATTTGTGGGGAAAATAAAGGACATCAATATTATTTTGGTACAGTGTCACACGACCGCGCAATTGTCAGTTAGAGTAACACAGTGCCGGATTGAAAAAAATGGCCTGGTCATTAAGGGGGTAAAACCTTCCGGGGCTGAAGTGGTTACAGGTGTTTTTTTTTTTTTACCACTACTATTTCTTTATATTGGCTTTTGGAATTTACAAATGCAGCAATTTAGAAATTAGGTTTAGCACTGGGAAACACTTTTTGAAAGAGAAAAAGTGCATTTTATATACACCTATATAGATCAGACCACAATGAGGGACAAATGAGGAGGAAAGAAGGAAAGAGGGACTTTGTTCCAAATCAGGGACAGTCCCTCGAAATCCGGGACGGTTGGGAGCTATGCTGTGTGCAGGCATCTTACTCGGTGGTGCAGGTGCCAAATGCTGGTCAGCCAGGTACAGTAAGCTGTGGTTTTTCAGAATAGTAAGGTACAGAAGTCTGTACCTTACTATTAGGCCTTGTTCACATGGGCATACTTAAGCGTACACCCTTGCGAGGACCGTATTTGCCTGCACAGGTTTCAATTGGGATGCAGCAGTTGCACGGACAGAGCCACTGATCCCAACCTGACATCCATGTGGATGGGGGCCCCCAAACACAGACACTGTGCATTTGGGGACCCATACCCACCAGGGTGACCACATGTTCCAGATTGACCAGGACAGACCCACATTTTGCAGGTCTGTCCTGGGCACCTTCATTCCAGGACAATACAGTGTCCTGGAATGAAATGGACACAACCAGGGTGCAGTAAAAGCTGGTTGCTAAGGAGCGGGGGGCCGCAGCGTCCTTAACAAGCCTGTAGGCAGGTCCTATGGCCAAGGTGCCCAATTAGGAAGAGACCACACACAGTCCTTGATTGTAGCAAATATCTTATATACAGTATCTCACAAAAGGGAGTACACCCCTCACATTTTTGTAAAAATTTTATTCTATCTATTCTTTTCATTTGACAACACTGAAGAAATGACACTTTGCTACAATGTAAAGTAGTGAGTGTACAGCTTGTATAACAGTGTGATTTTTATTGTCCCCTCAAAATAACTCAACACACAGCCATTATTGGCTAAACCATTGGCAACAAAAGTGACTACACGCCTATATGAAAATGTCCAAATTGGGCCCAAAGTGTCAATATTTTATGTGGCCACCATTATTTTCAAGCACTGCCTTAACCCTCTTGGGCATGGAGTTCACCAGAGCTTCACAGGTTGCCACTGGAGTCCTCTTCCCCTCCTCCAAGATGACATCACGGAGCTGGTGGATGTTAGAGACCTTGCGCTCCTCCACCTTCAATTTGAGGATGCCCCACAGATGCTCAATAGGGTTTAGGCCTGGAGACATGCTTGGCCAGTCCATCACCTTTACCCTCAGCTTCTTTAGCTAGGCAGTGGTCATCTTGGAGGTGTTTTTGGGGTGGTTATCATGTTGGAATACTGCCCTGCGACCCAGTCTCTGAAGGGAGGGGATCATGCTCTGCTTCAGTATGTCACAGTACATGTTGGCATTCATGGTTCCCTCAATGATCTGTAGCTCTCCAGTGTCGGCAGCACTCATGCAGCCCCAGACCATGACAACCCCACCACCATGCTTGACTGTAGGCAAGACACACTTGTCTTTGTACTCCTCACCTGGTTGCCGCAACACACGCTTGACACCATCTGAACCAGATAAGTTTATCTTGGTCTCATCAGACCACAGGACATGGTTCCAGTAATCCATGTCCTTACTTCTTTTGTCTTCAGCAAACTTTTTGTGGGCTTTCTTGGGCTACATCTTTAGAAGAAGATTCCTTCTGGGATGACAGCCATGCAGACCAATTTGATGCAGTGTGCAGCGTATGGTCTGAGCACTGACAGGCCGACCCCCCTGATGCTGAGCACGTGCACTCAAACTTCTTTGGTCGACCATGGCAAGGCCTGTTCTGAGTGGAACCTGTCCTGTTAAACCGCTGTATGGTCTTGGCCACCGTGCTGCAGCTCAGTTTCAGGGTCTTGGCAAACTTCTTATAGCCTAGGCCATCTTTAAGTAGAGCAACAATTCTTTTTTTCAGATCCTCAGAGAGTTTTTTGCCATGAGGTGCCATGTTGAAATTCCAGTGACCAGTATGAGAGAGTGAGAGCAATAATACCAAATTTAACACACCTGCTCCCCATTCACACCTGAGACCTTGTAACACTAATGAGTCACATGACACTGGGGAGGGAAAATGGCTAATTGGGCCCAATTTGGACATTTTCACTTAGGGGTGTACTCACTTTTGTTGCCAGCAGTTTAGACATTAATGGCTGTGTGTTGAGTTATTTTGAGGGGACAGCAAATTTACACTGTTATACAAGCTGTACACTCACTACTTTACATCGTAGCAAAGTGTCATTTCTTCAGTGTTGTCACATGAAAACACAGGATAAAATATTTACAAAAATGTGAGGGGTGTACTCACTTTTGTGAGATACTGTATATTCGTTAGGAGTAATGAATAATGACAGATCTTGAGATAAGGCAATAGACATGTGCACTGCCAAAAAAATTGTTCGTTTTCATTTTCATTTCATTTATTTTTCGGGTCATTCGCTATGATCGAAATTCGTTATTTCGAACAAATTCGGAAATTCAAAATACAAAAATTTGGAAAGTCAAAATATGAAAATTCGGAAATTTGAAAATTCGAAAAGCTGAAAAGTTGGGGGCATACGATTCGAGTCAGAGCTCCGTGTGTCCATTCAAACACGGAGCCCCGACCTGGCAGCCAGTCAGAGGCTATCACAGCGATCAAGTGACCCAGAATCAGACGTTCCGGGTCCTGATTATTAGAATTGAGCCCGGGGCTCTCGGTGAGCCCCCCGGTCACTGTGCACCGCACAAATGGAGATACGCAAATATGTGGCCCCACAGCACAAAGCCCAGTCCAGTGAGGCCACATATTTGTGTTACGTCGGCACCAAGGGATTAAGGGGTGTTTTGTGAGTACCAGGAATGCGGTATATGTATGTGGTGTAAACTGCAAGTAGGCGTAGACTTTTTTAGGCCACACCCAATATTAAATGCAATGTAACCATGATGACATCTCGCAGGTCCTCTTATCTCTATGGTGTCGCACCTTCTCAAGTTCTTAAGTTGGGAGGTATCACAGAGTGGTGCGGAGAAACGTGGGAAAGATCACATGATCACAATATATAAGACTTCAAAAAGGTATTTTATGTTATAGAATAGAAAAACACATATACATGAGCTGGTATTGCTGCACACCCTGAAGCGTTTATAGAATAAAATGCCCCCTTTGAAGAAGACCACAATTAGAAGGGTCGAAACGCGTAGGGATTCTATGTGGAAGATTATTTTTTGGCAACAAAATGCAATTTTACTAAAATTTCATATAAATGTATTTTCATCTTGATTGGTGGTTTTGTCATTTTCACGTGAATGCCAGAGCACAATTTTTACAACTCTCATGTAATTGTTAAATTGTCTTTTAATACAACAAAATATTTTAAATTCTTGAACAATTTCTTGGCTGCTAAAAAAACCCATGAGGGAACCTTTCCATTTTATAGGTATTTTATGTTATTGAAAGTTATCGATTTGCAGAGAGATATTTTCAAGGTTTTATTGTATTTACTTCTGGTATGCCCAAACTGGTTACAATAGATTTACTTACACCTAGAGGTAATATATTATATAAAAAGTCTGAAAAAAACAGCACATCGGAATACATGTCTCACTAAGTCCTTATTCAGTAATTCAGAGTCTGCTCATAGACACTTTAAACATCTTTTTTTGTTCGTAGGGAGTGAGGAATGTTGTATATGTTCTTTTACATGGACTCTTCTTTTACTTGCTCGTAGTATTCATAGAAACCACTTATATCTTCTGTTTGACGTATGATCAGTTCCAGAGTGCACTGGTACAGGAACATATAATGAGCCTAAAACAGGAAAAGTTATATCATGAACTTTTGCACACCGGTCATGTTTGCAGTCTATTACAAGTACCAGTGGCGGCTGGTGCTGAATATTTTGGGGGAGGGGAGGCAAACAAACATGCCCCCCTTACTCGCACTAACGCCACCACCCCTGCACGCGGGAGATGGACGGGAAGCCAGCGATCCCCCCTGCGGGAGATGGAAGGGAAGCCGGTGACCCCCCCTGGGGGAGATGGAAGGGAAGGCAGCGATTAGAGACAGTTAGGAGGCAGACCTTAGGAGGCAGTTGACGAGGATCCGGGGTAGGGCTGCTGCAGCTCCTTGCTCCAGCTTTCCGAGGTAAGAGCCGAGACCTTTGCTTCTCCTCCCGGGCCAAACAGGAAGTGGGCCCTGAGACCCAATTGAATCCCTGGCCAATTGGGTCTCAGGACCTGCTTCCTGATAGCGAATATAAATTCGCTATTGTCACACAACTAGGTGGGCTCAGGGCACAGTGTTCTGCGCCCCGAGCCCACCCTTTTTTGAAGCCAATTAGAGCCTCAGGCTCTAATCATGTGCTTAAAAAAAACAAAAACCCCATTGAAGTCCATGCGTTACTTATTAGGGGGGTGGCGCCCCTTATGGACGGACCGCCACTGACAAGTGCTCTCTAGAGAAGGTTGAACCCCAGGCATACAGATAAATAATAGGATCTTTGAGATCACTGTAAAATCCCTTTTTTTGAAGCCCATTGGGAGAAACAGGAATTCTTAAGAGATAAAGACTGTTGGGTTATACTGCCGGCCACAGGAGAAATGGACCCTGGTCAATATAACAACAAAAGCTAACAGGTCCCCAGAAAGACAACTAGAGCTGTGAAAAATTTGTTTCATTTCATTTTGGATTTATTTGTTAAGTTAATGTTAAGGTGATGTTAGAATGATTCATTTTCGGAATTAGTTTCGTATATTCAGATTTCGTTTCGTTTTTTGTTATTTTCTAATAGAATTAGAATTCGAAAATAAATTTGAATTAGAAATGGAAATATATTGCAATAAATACAGCAAAGTATAAAAGTGAAATAAGATGATGATGATTCCTATGTAGGCTGCTTTAGAGAATAGAATACAACAGAATATGATTGAAAATAAAGAAATAGAATAAAAAATACAATAGAATAAAACAGAATAGAACAGAAAATTTCTATTCTATTCTATTCCTTTATTTATTTTTCATTTTGTTATTCTGGTGAATGGGAGAAATGCCGCACCAACTCCAAATTATAAGCAGCCAACACAACAATCAGACTAATTGTAAAATATAAATGTGAACACAAATGTGCAGCGCTAATTAAGTAATCAATGTGTATGTACAGTATCTGAACCGTGATGGTGGTATTAGAAAGAAAAAAATATGTATACACGTGAAAATGTATATGGTGAAAAATATATCAATTTAAGTAATTGTTTGGAAAGTGGTACCCACAGAAATCGTTGTGTACCAAATAATCATAAATCCAAAGTGAAAAGAGAAATATGAATATATATATATATATATATATATATATATATATATATATATATATATATATATATATATATATATATATAATATGAATAACAAATGAACAAATGAAACTGACGCGTTTCGTCCTCTAAGACTTCTTCCTAGAGGACAAAACACGTCGGTTTCATTTGTTATCCCAGCCACAGTTTTACTGCGCTTTTTAGTTCAATTGAACCAAATTTTTACTGCCCCTTTTTTACTGAATTTTTACTGAATGTTGGAAAACTTTTTTATTTCAATAAATCCTATATCCTCGTTGGATTTACACTATGTGGGGGCTTCCTTTTTTTTTCTTTACATCATGAGAACTACCTCTGATTGAGCGGAGCTCGGTTGACAACTAAAGCCAGCCCTGGGACAACAAATCAAGGCAGCTGGAAGTCCAGGCCCAGCCCATCTCCTCCAGTGGCGAGTAGGTCTCCAGGCTCCCCCTCTGCTGAGAACACCCAATCAGTCCGGATTTGATCTATCTTCTGCATAATATGAAGCCTTCAGAGATGGGGGTCCAACAACCTGCTACCTGCTACAGTTTTGGTGCAGATACTCAGCAAGGAATGGCCAGACTTGGCCTGACCCAAATAGTAGAGTCCTGTGGTAACTGAAACAAAGACAGAATGCCTTTGGATGGAAGGAAGTGTCCTATGTCCTTATAATGTCCATATGTCAGTATAATTATTCTCTTTGGAGAACAGGTGTACTCCATAATCTTAGTCTTATAGTCTCCATTTGGCTAGCAATTGGCCCACTTCAAATATTAAACTCTATATTTGTATGCAGTAGCATTTTCCATCTCCAGGGGGCTTCAGAATTTTTTTTTTAAGCTATAAAGCAGGGGTCTCCAAACTGTCTAAGCAAAGGACCAGTTTACTGCCCCTCAGACTTTAGGGGGGCCGCATTATGGCCAGTGGGATTAGAAAATGCCTCAGACTTGGCAGTCAGCGGAGGTAAAATAATTACGTAATGCCTGTGGGCAATAGGAGGCATTGGTATGAGTGGGAGGAATAGTGCCCCATCATTGGTGTTAATGGAAGGAATAGTGTCCCATCTATGGTATCAGTGGGAGCAATAGTGCCCCATCACTGGTGTCAGTGGAAGGAATAGTGTTCCATCATTGGTGTCAGTGGGAGGAATAGTGTCCCATCATTGGTGTCAGTGGGAGTTATAGTGCCCCGTCATTGGTGTCAGTGGAAGGAATAGTGTCCCATCATTGGTGTCAGTGGGAGGAATAGTATCCCATCACTGGTGTCAGTGGAAGAGATAGTGTCCCATCATTGGTGTCAATGGAAGGAATAGTGTCCCATCATTGGTGTCAGTGGGATGAATAGTGCCCCATCACCAGTATCAGTGGAAGAAATAGTGTCCTATCATTGGTGTCAGTGGAAGGAATAGTGTCCCATCTATGGTGTCAGTTGAAGGAATAATGTCCCATCATTGCTGTCAGTGAGAGGAATATTGCCCCATACTTGGTGTCAGTGAATGGAATAGTGTTCCATCATTGCTGTCAGTGGAAGGAATAGTGTCCCATCATTGGTGTCAGTATGAGGAATAGTGTCCCATCATTGGTGTCAGTGGGTGAAATATTGCCCCTTACTTGGTGTCAGTGAATGGAATAGTGCCCCATCATTGGTGTCAGTGGGAGGAATAGTGTCCCATCATTGGTGTCAGTGGGAGGAATAGTGTCCCATCATTGGTGTCAGTGGGAGGAATAGTGTCTCATCATTGCTATCAGTGAGAGGAATAGTGTCCCATACTTGGTGTCAGTGAATGGAATAGTGTTCCATCATTGGTGTCAGTGGGATAAATAGAGCTTCATCTTTGGTGTCATTGTAAGGAATAGTGCCCCATTGTTGGTGTCAGTGGAAGGAATAATACCTTATATCAGGTGAAGGAATAGTGCCCTAAGGGCCAGATAATTGCAAGCAAAGGGCCATATCGGGCCCGCGGGCTGCAGTTTGAAGACCACAGCTATAAAGGATGAAGGAGAACAAGAGGCAAAAGTGGTAAAATCACATACTAATAGAAACCTAAGTGAAAAATATCACCGTACCGCTGTGTGCACCATTAAAGGCCGTTGCTGGTTCAGACAATGAGCTATTCCATACACATCCACAGAACTCTCCTCTTTTAGCTGGGTTATAATCCAATCCAGAGCAATGAAGATTCCCGACCTGCAGGCTCCAGAGCTGATAAAATGTAATATGTACATTGTGAAAAAATACATGCAAAAGTATAGATATATAAAATAAATAGTAAAAAGTAAAGCTAAAAATAAATATGAAAAAGATAAAGGAACGTAGGTAACAGGACAGAAAAATATATGTATAGTGAAGTAGAGTAATACATTTTCATCCTACTGTTTTACCTTAAAATAATATAGGGGAGAGGAGTGGGGCTGTGAGCTTTAACTAGGAAGTCAATATTTGCATATTAGATTTCCCCAGGTCTAGAGGTTCCCAGGGAGCTATAGAACAGGTATCTCCAAACCTTCTAATCAAAGGGCCAGTTTACTGTTCTTTAGGCTTTAGGGGGCCGAAATGTGGGCAGTGGAGTAGAAAATGCCCCAGCATTAGTGCTCCATCTCTTGATGAGAGGAATTATGCCCCATAGTTGATATGAATGAGAAGAGTAGTCTTGTTGATGGTGTCATTGGGGGGAATGGTGCCCCATCATTGGTGCCATTGGTGGAATAGTGCCCCAAGGGCCAGATAAAGGGCCAATCAAAGGGCCATGTCCGTCCAGCTGCAGTCTGGAGACCATTGCTGTAGAAGAACATAAACAAACTATGGGCACATCTAGAAGTGCCTTCTATTTCTTGACAGTGAAGATCCTAATGGTGGAGCCAAGCATGGGCACACTTTGAAAAATATGTAAACCCAATCTATAAAATTTAATTCAAAGAAGAACTCACAGAATGTGAAAAAAACAACCCTTGCAGTGAAGCCTTTCCACCCTGAAGGACTGAAGATCAGTTAAAACCCTCAAAACATTATATATTTTCTGAAAATATTTTATTTTCACATGATATTAGTCCAGTGGTTTACCAAGGGCAAAATTTCAGCTGCGGGCCTCCTTCCCCCGGGTGTAGGCAAGGGAGACCAGTCAACATCAGTTCACTGATCTCCCCTGGCTGTAAAGAACCCAGAAGCAACATGCATAACCTCACTGCCAGTTTCTGGTGTCATTTTCCCTGCAGCTTCAATGGAAGGCGGATGAGACATCAGGGGTCTAAATGACCCCTGATGTCTCCTTAAAGAGAACCTGTTACAAATAATTGATATCACATAAATTATTTTTGTCCTCTATGTGGTATAATGTTTGGGTGGAAAAAAAAGAGGGAAAAATAAAGTAACACCGAAGCATTAAGAACCCCTCCTAAAAATTTGAGCTCCCCCCCCCCCCCCTTAAATATGCACACAAATGCATCAGGGATGCCTTCGTACAAAAACATTGCTTGCACTACACATTACATATTGCTGTATACGTCATAGTGAGAGCAATAATTCTAGGACCATTATCCATATCTATAATGTCTGTAGGAACTTTTAAAAAGTTACCTATGGAATATATAGGAAATCAAAGTACATTGTTAGGGCGCACGCAATTTTAAAGCTTGACATGTTGGGTATCTGTTTACTCAGCACAACCTCATCCTTTATATTTTGTTTAAAAACTGGATAATATATCATGTTTTTTCGCCCTAAAATGAATTTTAGTGTATTTTTTTTTTTTTACTGAAAATGTATGTTTGATAAACCATTGTGCTCATATCATGTGATATAAACAATTGGAACTACCAACATTTTATTCTCCAGGGTGTCTGCTTTCAGAAAATATATAATGTTTAAGGGTTTTACCTAATCTTCAGGCCTAAAATGATTTTTGTAACAGGTATGCAAAAAAACCCCACAAAAACGGGTCTGGTCTGAAAAAGACCATGCAGCCATCGCTGGACTAAATGTAGAATGGAAAGGGGCTTTAAATAATTGTGTTGACTGCCATTGGTTGAATCACTTGGCAGCTTCCTATACCCTTCAATGTATCCATTGAGATTCTCCCCAGCAATTCAGATCTCTTCTTCTAGCAAAGCTTAATTTCCTTGGCCATTATTTGGCTTTGTGAAAAAGTTGTAGCAGAATGGAACTAAGAATTCTTGGAGAAATGCCTTTGCCACAAGAGACACATAAGAAACCAGTGCGTGATTCACCTTCCCAGCAAACATGCATACCCGAGACAGTCTTGGTGGCTACAGTTGACCCTTGGCACCAAAAATACCTACCTGCAGTGCACCAAGGTGGGGTAATTAGGAGAATTCTTTTTTCTGTACTGCTGAACTGAACTGACAAACTTCATGAGGATGTCTCTGTCAATAAAGTCCCAACTGGTGGTCCACAAAGTGTATTGGAATTGTCGCACCTGACGACTTTCACTGCTCTTAAGCTGAGTTAAAAAAAGTGATTTTTATTAGAGAATTTATACAGTGTGTACCAATCAAAAGAGAACAGCGTATGATATCTACATACTGCAATGTATTACTGAATCTACTTACATTTGTCACCAACAGGTTTCGGACAGTCCCGTTACGGTGAATGTCTTCTGATACAAAAGTCACCATGATGTCACCAAATACCTTAGCTTCTCTGGAGGGCCAATATTGCTCACTGCATTCCTAAAATGGGCAATTATTATTCCTTATCCCACGTATTTACGTATTTACAGTAGAAGATAGATAGATAGATAGATAGATAGATAGATAGATAGATAGATAGATAGATAGATAGATAGATAGATAGATAGATAGACATCATCATACCATCAGTTGCTACAAGTAGGTATTGATGGTGCTCAAGCCAATTGTAAAGCAGCTCCTAGTTTACCATTTCGTCTGCGTTGTGGTGCTTTGGCAGCAAAACAAATAGGCTACCATATTGCAACATATATTAACGTGTAGGCAGGTGCAGTCTATTTTCTCCACTGCAGGTGGCACTCAACCAAATCGGCAGTGCTGAGGGAGAGGAAGTTAAAAGGAACATGGTTGCTCTATGGTTTCTTGGGTCATAGTGGCAGTGATCTGGTTGGCTGCTGACAACCCATGTGACTCTGGCAGCCATCTTGGGTCAGGCAGAGTCTATTTATGACCCTGGCTCCTGAGTTTGGAGCGCATTTAGCGCGTAGGTAGTGCAGGAACAGGTTACGCATCTGTCAGGGACAGTAATCACAGCAGGGGAAGGTTCCAGACGGGTAGAGAAAGACTAGGGATCTGCCATTTCTCCTGGAAATCTCCCTGCTTGGGCTCAGACAAACCAGGCCGCATTCTGCCCCTCAAGACAGACGCTGTCAGTTCGACTGGGATCTGCTCTGCTACAATCTGCTGTTCACCTATGAGTGTTCCCAGCTGCCTTCCACTGGGCTTGTTGTGAACTGGTATACTCTGACTACAATACAAGTTCTTTCTATTGGCAACTGGACAGTGTGTGAGTTACTGCCGCTGCACCACGCCGCATCCTCCCACAAACATGCAACAAAATGTGCATTGCAAATTATAAAGTGCAGCGCTAAATTAAACTGTGAATATTAAATGACACAATGCCTAACAGCATGCGGTGTAGTGGATAGCACTCTCGTCTAGCAGTAAAAAGGGTCCCTGGTTCGAATCCCAAACAAGACACTACCTGCCTGGAGTTTGCATGTTCTCCCTGTGTCTGCGTGGGTTTCCTGCGTGTGCTCCGGTTTCCTCCAACACTCCAAAGGCATGCTGGGAGGTTAATTGGCTTCTGTCCAAAATTGGCCCTAGTATATGAATGTGAGTTGGGGACCTTGGATTGTGGGATCCTTGAGGGTAGGAACTGATGTGAGTGTGTGATGTATGTGTGGAGTGCTGTGTAAATTGACAGCACTATATGGGTACCTTAAATAAATAGGGATAATTGTAGGCATGCACCCACATTCACTCAGGTTGAACTGGATGGACTGGTGTCTTTATGCAACCTTACTAACTATGTAATATTCAATATTAATAATTGAATTAATATAGCATATAACATACTATAAAGTACAAACCGTGCAATAAGTGTGCAAAACGTGCAATATTGAAAAGCAATGTGAACAAATAAAGAAAAAAGAAAAGTTCATATGTAGCTGATATACTGTACAAATGGAGGAAATCCAATGAGGAAATAACGAGGTACGCCATGCTCACACGCTCTGTGCATGTGTGGTCGCTTCCATGGATTTTTAGAATTGTTTTGGCTTGTTTGCTCTGGAGCTGTATCTTCAGTTTGAAAACATATGTATGCAGCACTTGCCTCTAAATCGCTTAAGAGACAATATCACACTATTTTGAGTCTCTTGTCTCTTCACATATTTTACACACCCTGTTGCTGAGCCTGTCTGATTCCCTGGTTGTTGATTACTGTCACGGAACGTCCCACGGGCCCTCCCATCACAATTACCATCCGGTGCACCTAAAGGCTTTTGGTGAGAGACGCCTGGATACTCCGCCATTGAATCTTTGAATTCAAACAAACACTTTGTGACCCCTCTGAGTAAGGGTGGTCGCTGGATTTCTAGTAAGCCTTTTAATTAATTATGGTGATGGGTAACACGCTGCCAAGCCTCTGATTAACGCTGTCCACCTTTTATGGGATCTCCTCCACTGAATATTAATTTAAAAAATAACTTTTCTTCCCTCATTCAATTTCCTCCATTTATATATCAGCTACATTTAAACTTTTCTTTTTTCTTTATTTGTTCACATTGCTTTTCAATATTGCACGTTTTGCACACTTATTGCACGGTTTGTACTTTATAGTATGTTATATGCTATATTTATTTAATTATTAATATTGAATATTGGTTATAGTGACACCGGGGGTTATTTACGAAAGGCAAATCCACTTTGCACTACAAGTGCAAACTACAAGTGCAAAGTGCACTTGTAATTGCACTGAAAGTGCACGTGGAAGTGCAGTCGCTGTATATCTGAGGGGTAGATCTGAAATGAGGGGAAGCTCTGCTGATTTTATTATCCAATCATGTGCAAGCTAAAATGTTGTTTTTATTTTCCTTGCATGTCCCCCTCAGATCTACAGCGACTGCACTTCCATGTGCACTTTCAGTGCAATTTCAAGTGCACTTTGCACTTGTAGTTTGCGCTTGTAGTGCAAAGTGGATTTGCCTTTCGTAAATAACCCCCATTGCATCATTGTACATTTGCACTTTATTCATCACATGCTGTTAGGCATTGTGTCATTTATTATTCACAGTTTAATTTAGCGCTGCACTTCATATTTTGCATTTATCCTTTGTGCCCAATATCTGGGTTATAGTGTTCAGCTGCTGATCTTTTACCAACCGAGCGCAGATTTTTATATATATTCACGACAAAATGTGCATTAACTTACATTCATCAAAGCTTTACAATGCATCACTAAGCTGCCATTGTTGACCTCTTTGGGTCCTTTCACATGGTCAATCCAAAAAGATCCGTCTGTCAGTTTTTCAGGCGGACTTGATCAGATGGTTCATGTATTCCTATGGAGAGACTTGTGTCTGTTCACACCCATCTTCCTCTGGGTCCAATCAGGCCAACTAAAAAAATGGAGGAGGACTGCGCCCTCTTCCGTTTGGGCGGACTGGATAGGAGGCAGCCTGGTGTAAACGGACAGTAGAGTTTGTTCACTCTTGGCCGCCCATAGAGCAGAGTGGGGTCGGTCCCGGTCCACTCTGCTGAAACTGAGCGGACAAAGACCTGCCATCCACCCCACTTTGCTCCAATCAGCAGGGGGTCCGCGGACAGATCCCCCCGCTGATCGAAACAGAAGGAACCCATTAGAAAGGACAATTACTCATTGACTCTTAACAAGTTTACATATCAGGAGCTTTGATTAAAGCGAGACACAGCCAGGTAACTAATGTTTGTGAAAAGATATCAACAGTTGCAGTATAGGTTCCTTGTAGATAAATGTAATGTACATAACTATCATTTATAGCTAACGTTAGGTACGACAATTTTTACATATTTACAGTAAGTCCAGCTTGGACCAATGTAATTACAGTATGTATGTGCCATGCCTGTGGGATCTCCATGGAAGGTGGTAAACACTGTAGTAGAGACGGCTACTACAGTAATCATCACCAGCTTCCAGGTCCCATACCAAGCAGTTGCCCCGCTGCTTAGTAAACTCAGGAGGTTGTCCACTCGGCATCATTCAGTAAATTATTTGTATTTTCTTAATGAATGCAAACTGTTCTCTGATGGGACAAGTTGGAGATTGTGCCGGCACTGCCCTGCTTCTCCAAATAATCAGACAATGGTTTGCGTTCATTGAGAAAATACAAAGCCTTCTCTGAATGACGCCTGTGTTGGGTGAATGATGTCCTACAGTCACAATGCAACAGGGCAGCTGCAGAACCGGAAGTTAGAGGAGATCGCTGAAGTAGCTGGTCCTACTACGTACACCTATTACCAGTTTCCACAGGGATCCCACAGGTATAGCACATGCATATTATTATTTATTATTTAAGGTACTTACATAGCTCTGTCAATTTACGCAGTGCTTTACATATACATTGTACATTCACATCGGTCCCTACCCTCAAGGAGCTTACAATCTAAGGTCTCTAACTCACATTCATATACTGGGGCCAATTTAGACAGAAGCCAATTAACCTACCAGCATGTCTTTGGAGTCATACTTACATTCATCCAAGCGAGACCAATGTAGACCAATGTAACTATGTAATAACTACAATGCTTAAACCTTCAGCTTTAAACGCAAAAAGAATTTAAAGCGGAGTTCCATCCAAAAATGGAACTTCCGCTTTTCTGGTTTCCTCTCCTCCTCCGGTGTCACATTTGGCACCTTTCAGGGGGGAGTAGATATTTTTGCACCCACTTTGGGCATAGATACCCGAGCCACCCGCGGGTATCTACGCCACTTCCCGCCCCCCCCCTGTTGTCTTCTGGGAGACACATGGGTCCCAGAAAACAGCAGGTGTTTCGTCACATTCGGCTACCCATCACATTTTGCTACCCGCTGCAGTGTGCTACATGCGCGACGCCGCCATGTGTGTTCCAACACTGTTGTAAGACACCACTTTGCCACAGGGCCCCTCGCGGGCTCGCTTCGCTCGCCAAGCTTCGGGCGCGGCCTCGCTTCACTCGGTATAATTATAATATAACTCTATGTCCACTTGGATGGTAGGGCTTGAACCTGGACTCAGGGATGTGGCCACAAAATTCTGAGCAAACGCACATCGCCACAGTGTTGGAACGCATATGGCGTTGTCACGCATGCGCAGTCCAGCGGGTAGCCAAATGTGATGGGTCGCCATATGTGACGAAACACAGGGACCAGTGGGATAGCACAGCACGAGTCGCGCATGCACAGTAGGGAACCCGGAAGTGAAGTCGCAAGACTTCACTTCCTGATTCCCTTATGGAGGATGGCGGCGATAGCACCTGACAGCCGAGGGATAGATCGGCTTCGGGTGCCGACATCACAGGCGCCCAGGGTAGGTAAGTGTCCATATTTTAAAAGGCAGCAGCTGCAGTATTTGTAGCTGCTGACTTAAAAAAAAAAATCGGCGGACCTCCGCTTTAAAGTATAACTAAAGGCAAAACTTTTTTTTTTTATGTTTTGGATAGAGTGGAGAGGGATTAGAACACCTACTAGAATTTTATTGCTGTCTGTGTCCCCATTAGGGAGAGTCACCCTCTCTATTTGTACTGTTTACCATTATTATTGAAAGTGAAAGTAAAAGAAAACACCAAATTTTTGGTTTTCCCAAGAAAACTAATAGAGGGGAAAATTTCCAATAGGGATACTAGTTCTGGTGACCTGGGGGGTCCCCAAGGAATTCTCTTAATTTGCAAGGATTTCTCTCACTTCCTGTTTTGGCTATGGGACAGGAAGTGAATGTAAATCTCCACAACGGGTCACAGATGGCAAAAAAAAAATAAATAAACTGATAGGGGTTGTAACCCTCCTTTACTCTATCCAAAATGGAAACAAAAAGTTTTGCCTATAGTTCTACTTTTGGTGCTCTCTTCTGCTAAAAACTCCAGTCAGTTGCAATGAGTTACGGCACCTTACTCTTTTCTTTTTTAATGACATAGCTTTGTATTATATTGGTCCATGGACCTGGCTTATACAAATTGTTCCAGTTTAATTCCATACATCATCAATTATCCATTCCTTAGGAATTAATTTAATTGATTTCTAAAGAAAATTTTAATTTTCCAAAGAAAACAATGGTTATCAATGTACCTTGCCATTTTCTTCACAACTGGACAGCATCACTATGGTATTTATGTGTTTCTCCCATATCAAGTACCAGAAATATCCCACTGTATTAGACTGAGGGTTCTGTGCTGCAATGAACTCCCGTGAAAATCTATAACCCTGAAAGAAAGGAAAAGGGGCTTTAATAGTGAAATATATGCAAAGTCCCATATACACATAAGGCAGAAAGCTTTTCATATAAACTGACCCTGACGTTCTTTAAAGAGTAACTATAATTTTTTCATTATTTGTTGTTTAAGCAATTAGCATAAAGTGATTGTAAAGTCAAATTTTTTATTTGTTTGTTATTTTTTAAAATAACAAACATGTTATACTTACCTCCTCTGTAAAGTTGGTTTTGCACAGAGCAGCCCCAATCCTCCTCTTCTCGAGTCCCTCGCCGGTGCTCCTGGCCCCTCCCCTCCTGTTCAGTGCCTCCACAGCAAGCAGCTTGCTATGGGGGCACCCAAGCCGAGTCACAGCTCGGCCCCGTCCCCTCTCTCTTCTGATTGGCTGACTGATTTTGACTGACAGCAGCGGGAGCCACACTGCTGCCTCAGCCAATGAGGAGGGGAGCCAGTGGCTGTACTGTAAATTTGGATCTATCAATACCTTTAGAAGTCTGCATCAAATACATTCCTGACGTATTATAATGGTCAGCATTAGTACCAGGCAACTAACTGTGCCTGTGCTGGGAGGTGCTATATAAAAGAATTATGTCACTGGTCAACTTGAGTTTGCAGAAAACATCTCATCAGCCTCCCTACTCACAAACTATAAAATTTTATTTTGGTAAGACACAGGATGAGAGTCGGCAGTGGGACATTTACTTCAATTGGTGCCATCCTTCAGGGGAGGAAGACAGATGAAGCCATTGCATTTGTCCATAGGGGGAATACTGTGATATATATTGGAAGGTAATAAATATATGCAAGCCTTATATACAGTCGATAGTTGCACGCACTGTATGTAAAATCTAAAGATAATTCTAAAGCTCTACTTTAATGTAAAGATGATCAATGTGTGTTGATGGATTGAATGCTCTACTTCCATGTATGCTCATGACATAAAATCCTCTGCTTCATTTGTATCTTAAATAGTAACTCCACTTTTGTTGAGAAAAAAAAAACAATCCCTTTTGGGAGATCTACGTACAATTGCAAGGATTTTTATAAACTTTGTAGCAGATTTCTACCTTTTGCTGCTCTGAAGAAATAGCTGTTTGTTTCACTATGTTCTTTGCAGACTGATTCGGAATGGGAGGGCCTGGTTCATTATAATCACCTGTTGCACTCTCAGTGTTCTAATGAGAAAATCTGCAGTATCTGCATCCCTTTAGAAGTATTTAACTAAATTTAATTCCTTTTGCAAAGAATGCCTAAAATCTCACTTCGGAAAAAATCAGTAAGCCAATCAATCACACAAGAAGGAAATGACACTCCTGGAGAAGTTCTGTATACCCACAATATGCATAATGCCTCCATCTTGCCAGATTACATTTTACAGAAAATTACAGTGGCTGCAGATTAAAAATGAAAGGTCTTTTTAATAATATGACGTAACAATATGACTTGTGTAGCAATTGTACATATATGTCAAAGGAAAAGATCCAAAAGCCATGTGCATGGAGAGAGATGAATGGTAGCCTCCGCCCGGACTCCAGCCAGGCCACGCCCCCAATGCGTCAGTCCTTCATACCATTACTTCATGTTCCAATGTTTTTTCAAATGGCATGCTTAAGCTCCAAGGGGCGGTGCGAAACACGTTGGGGGGCATGGCCTGGCTAGAGTCCAGGCTGGGGCTGCCAATCATCTCACTTCATATACATGGGTCAGCTTCATGATGTGTGGCTTATGGATCTTTTCCTTTGACATTGCTGCAGCTTGGAGCTAGGACAAGTTCTCTATCCCTGCCTGCACTCACAGTGGTCTAGTTGGACTTTACCTCTCTATCTACATTTTATCTTTTTGGGTTACAATTGTACATATATGCTATATGTTTTTTTTTTTTTTTTGCTTTTTTTTCCCCCAAGAAAATGGAGTTACCCTTTAAAATCCCTTCCAGGTCACTGCAAGCCTTACAGACAGGAAATGTCTGAATAAAATCTATAGCTTTTGCAGTCATTAATGGCTGGATAATAGAGGGTCCCAGTATGAGGACCGATAGATACATTGCGGCTTTTTTATTTTTTTGTGGGACATCTGAACCTTAACCATCCATAAAATTCCAGAATAATATTTATAGTAAGTGCTCAGCACCTTGCAATAAATGACATATTTCTACTTGAAAAAATATAAAAAAAACTATATTATGAAAAAAAAAATGTAAACATTTTAAATAACTTACAGAAATATAGCTGGCACTGATATATCCATAAATGGAACCTTCAAGAGCTGACGTCCTGGCATGAGACGTTCCGTCTATAACACAGTTTGTAAGAAGAAATTGCAAAAAAAAAAATGCATTTAGAGAAACTACTGGATCGACCATAGTGCACAACAGAACATAGTATATTTTGAAGCGAAGATAACTTTTATAGATATAGTAAATAACTTTTATTGACTGAATAGAACACACAATGGTGTTACTTTACTAAAGGCAAATAGGCTTGAGTGAAAACAATGTGAATGAAATAGAAGTGATCTGAACATTTATTGTTACTCATTCCTATGTGATTACAAGCACGGGTATAGTCAACAGCTGGTTTGGATGCCAAACCAGCTGCTGACTAGGCCTGCACTTGTCTATTGGACCCCCCAAAAAATTGGATACTCTTTTAATAATCCCTTTAAATTTTATTGGAATAAAGTTGTATCTTGACCACTTAGCAATGGTGCGGTGCTTCAATTTCCATTTTTGATATACTACAAGCCAAGGAGACCATGGAGATCCTCTGGGATGTAGAAGCTGCCTGCTCAGGAACCAGATTATTTACATCCGCGTCAATACTTTATGATAGCAACACCAATAACATAACCTTGTGGGTCCAGTGCTATTTTTCTACTTTCCTCAAATACACCATTCGTTTCTGACAGTAAATGAGTTTCTCACAAAGGGGGCACTTCTGCTCTGCAAAGTGAACGAATGAGAGACCCGGTGGACCTATCTATTAGTTAACTATAGAGTGGTTGAATTGCAACAAAATGGCATGTGCTCGGCAGAATCACTAGCCAAGCATCTTTTCTGTTATTTACTCATGATACTTCCCATGCAACCCTGTATACCATCTTGGTGACTTTACCTTTCTCTACAGTCAAAAAAAGGACAGCAGAATGCAGATGGGGGCATTGTAAGCATGCTCTTCCCTTCCATAAAAAAGCTCCCTGTGTTAATATTGACAACATACAAAGTTTTCGAGCCCCAAATGGTTCAAAGTGCTAGTCCCTTCTCTCTATCTGGGTGACTATGGGAGGCAACTCAAATTTAGATTTCTGGTATTTCAAAATACATAAATGGATTAAAATATATTATTATGAATTACTGAAGCTCAGCTTTGGCATGGGAGAGGCGTAGACAACAAATGATTCTGGATGTTTGGTTTACAATATAATCCAGTTTGCACAATGGAACCTGTCTTGGTCACAAACACACTTAGTGTCGATGCAGAATGAAACTATATAATCTGCTAGCTCTTTTGAATTGCAGCAGAAAATTGGAGAACCTAGTGGTAGCCTACACAAACCTAGGAGAACATAAACTACATAAGCTTCAAAAGAACATAAAATTTACAAGCAGAAAGGGTCCATTGTGGGAAATGAGTCCAGGATTCTAGTACTGCAAAGCTACAGGGCTAACCAACATTAAGTCACTGCCTACAATACAAAGTATTTGCTTACATATCTCAACGGCATCCAGTTGCTTCTTCTCTGTTTTGGCAAGGTTTATGGTTATAGCTCTGGACTGCAAAACTTCAACACATTTTAGACTCTGCATAAGATAATAATGGTGTTACTGCAAAAGCTCACAAAATTATAAACTATGAATTTCATCTTTTACAATATATATATAAGAAAATTAAGTCTTTTTTACATACATCAAACTCAAGAATCAGGCCTTTGTAGTCACTTGTTCTCAGCCTTTGATATGCTGCGTGGAAGTTTTCTATCTTCACAGATTGTTTCCTGAAAATATAAAAATGCGAAATCCTAGTAGAATCTTAGGAGTCATAATAGGAATAATTGTTGTAAATATGGTTTTGCAAAATATTAACAATAAAATATTATCTAAATGTAATATCTTACACTCAACTGGACTTTTTTTGTAACATGAAACATGTTTTACTGCTTATCTAAGCGGCTTCATCAGCTCCAATGAGTGTCAGGGATCAGGGACATGGCTCTGCATTTATAATCACACTAGAAACTCAGATACCGTAATCCATTCACCATGAAATGTGTTAAGGCATGTGTTGATTTTACAAGAACAGGACAGGAGGTGGGAAAGTTAATAAAACCATTCTGCTTTACCTACATAATCCAATAACCATAGTGACATAGACATGGGACAGGTGTTAATCATTCAAGTTGAAGGTGTGAATTACTGCAGTAGAGATGGCCCCAACCTCTGTTAGGGGATGATTTGTCCAGTTTACTATAACTCGAGTCATGCTACTCAAACTATTAACACATCTCCAACTTCATAGCACCAAAGTGATTGGATTATGTAATTTTGAAATTATACCAAGGTGGTTTTGCAAGCTTTCCCATCTCCCATCATGTTCTTGCACAATCAACATCTGTCTCGACACCTTCCATGATGACTGGAATGAGGTGACTGTGTTATTTGTGTGGCTACAAATGCTAGGGTATGTTCCTGACTGTAGAAGCTGCTTGGGTACAAAATGCAACATCTTCAACATTACCGAACAAGTCTAGCTGAATGCAACAAATTTCATCTACTATATATATACCATGACCTGAATCAATTAAAACCTTCACAGATATAATAAAATATTGTCACTACAAAATGTATTTATACTAATCTTGAGTAAAGTTTGTTACTATATTTTTTGTCTTTGGCAGTAAGGATGTACATACATTATTGAGTAAACCCAGCTAATCATATAAAATAAATTGTCATTATTAAAACATTTCACAAAGGAGAATGAAAAACATAAATTGCAGCCATAATTTATTCCTGTTTCCATTAAATGATTTGTTTTTGTTTATGGAACAGCAATGGGTACCAATATCACTCACTGCTCTATCCAGTATCTAACTAAGGTTGTTAAGAATTTTTTTAAAGTTGTTTTTATAAACACAACATATGAATGAAGCAATTTGTATTAGCATACAAGTTGATACAATGGACTAGTTTTATGGCTCTAAACTTTCTAGTATGTTTGTCACAATTTATACATTGCAAATAAAGAAACAAATATAGATTCATTTTAAATAGTAGAAAAAGTGTTTGATTTTTAATTTTTGAGCTTTTATTTGGCATAAAAAAAGTTTGAACATATATGTCATTCTGTGGATATACATGCGATTTCTGCTTTAATGGATGTTTATGTATACTCCCCTTCTACCAAGTGTGGATAATTCAATGGTCTTTCCTTGCACCATAATATCTCTTTACAAATCAATTTACCTCCATTTAATTTATTTTCTTGGATTGTGATTCAGGTTATACCCTACAGAATATATTTTAGAGAATGTTAATGTTTGTTGACATTTGTTCTCCTGTTGATTGTATGGTGTATACCAATTTTATATTGAGCACTTTCTCAGTTGCTTTTTTACTGTAGTTTGCAAAACTCTTTTTCTTTTCTTAATGGAACATTAATAAATATGATTGAAATAAAAAAATCAGTTTACACATGCTTAGCAGTACAATACAAATGAAAGTGAATGTAAACCCTCCATATACCAAGTGAAGTGAACAGCCTCCAATGATACACAGGGATTAAACAAATCTCCCTACAAAAGTTGTACATGTATATATGCTGTCTTCACATTTATATACTGTTTAGAAAGTGCACATTCTGTTAAATTTTTTTCCCTATAGGAGAAGACTATTGCTGGACACTGAGATACTGTTAGATAGCTGATTGGAGGAAAGGCACACACCCCCTCACCACACATGTAGGGGTTTGTGCAGCAGTGTGCTAATCTATTTATAGCAACCTCCTCCGACACACACTTCTATCTCCAGGCCTCGGAGAGTTTGTCAAAAGTTGATGGCTGATAACGGGAACGGAGCAGGACAGAGCTACGAGGCACAATGCTTTGAAGAGAGATAACAAAACACTACAGATATATGTGCCCAGCTCAAATTTCATGAATTGGGTTTACATCCACTTTAAGTAGTACCAAAACAACAAACGACATATGCAGAATTATCTACTCAAAATAGTTTCTACAGGAACATCATGCCAGCCATGAGAAAGATTGTGCCAACCATAAGGCACATGCATATGTTTGTAGTCATAGAAGCCTAGCTAAATGTACAACATTGCACACAAATTGCAGCGTGCAGGCCAATGTACGGGCATGTCCAGCACAGATGCTTGCGTATATCAGGCAGAGTTTCTGTAATTCCTGAGCCTGAACCTCGTGCTTGACTTTGTTATTGTTCCTGCTTCTGTCTGGCCTGCTTATGGATTATCCTTGTCTGACTATGTTTCCTGCTGATGTCTGTTACCGACCTTGGCCTGGACTTCTGACCAAGATTTTGTCTATCGACTTCGTACCTCGCTGCCTGCACGTTCCTAACTAACCTCTACTTGTTCCTGACCTTGGTTCTGCTTATGATTTGATGCCTTCCTGCTCAGCTGTTACTGAACCAAGCTTGTGAGCTAACTCTGCTCATAACTGAACTTGCTTTATCCAGGGTGCCTTACCTGCTATATATCTGCTTCTCTGATACCAGCACTTCCATGTTCCAGTCTTCAGTTTCAGTTACCTGGCCCTTGTGCCCTGCTGTCACCCTTGCAAACTCTGTCTTTACTTCCAGATCTGCATGAAGAGGAATTATGCAAGAGACTGCCTTCATCACCTTGGGTTCCTCAAACAGGTACCTGACATCACCAGTACTTTTCCTGTAATTGGATTAAACATGCCATTAGAACGAACACATGTCACATCACCAAAGCTCCTAAAATGTTGTTAATTTGACATTTTTTTCACTTTAAATATATTTTGCTCATAGTCTTTTTCACCATTTGTTAAAAATATTCAGTTTTTACTGTTATACCCTTATTTATTGGGCTGTATAAAAAAATAAACATTTTTGAGCTTCAAATAAATGAACAACAGGTTTGGAACAGTCACTTATTTTACTCATTCAGCTGTGTTTGTAAAATTTAAAACCCAGCTCCTGAAAAAATTAAAAGTAGTCAGACAACTCTCCCTAAGCCTGTCTGCAGTAGACATGTGCACTGCTGAAAAATGTGTTTGTTTTAGTTTCATTCTTTTTTTTTTTTTTTTCGGGTCATTTGTTATGATCGAAATTCGAAAATTCAAACATTTGGAAATTCAAAAATGAGAAAATACAAAAATAACGAAAATCCGAAATAATAACTAACTAGCTAATAATAACTGACTATTAAATTATAAGTATTAGAATTTTCTTTCAAATTTAGCTGTTAGTGAACATAACGAATATGAATTTGTCCGAAGTTACAAATTATCTGATATAACAAATGTCGCATCTAACCGAAAGGAATGTAACAAATTAATAACAATAAATAATAATAATAAAACGTTTTTATTATTATTTATTATCATTAATTCATTATGTTCCATTAATTTAATAATTCTTAGCAGTACAATACAAATTAGGTAGAGTGAGACAATCAAACAACACATACTTAGACTTACCTAATCAACATATTTTTTTCATAACCAGGTGTTTGCCTGTAATTATAGTAAATATAACAGCATAAGAAACATTATCAAGAAGTGTCAAAGGTCATATCCAACAGCTCTGGAAACTATCAGAATTTGACATTTTTTCACTTTTGACTTGCTAGTATAATTAAATCCAATAATTTAACTGTATCCTAAAACACACATTCACTTTTGCTCTTAACTGAATTGTCAAGTCATCAAATGGCTGGTGCCATAATTGATCACATGTGCTGCACCATGGCAAAAGCAGATCAAACAGAGGCTAAGGTTTACTTCCACTTTAAAGTCTTTTTTTCACCATTTATGGAATTTTAAAATTTACTTCTGTTTTACCATTGTATATTGGATTGTATCAAAGAAGAAAGTGAGTGTAAACAGATAATCACAGAAAATATCTTGCCATATGTAAAACATTTCACAAAGAACAATGAGACATAAATTGCAGCCACAAGTTCTGCCTTTATTTCCATTAAATTATTTGTTTTATGGAACAGCAATGGGCACCAACAACACCCTTGCTCTATCAGATATTTGTTCCAGTATCTAAGGTTGTTGAGAAATTGTTTATGCTGTTTTTTAGGGATGAGCTGAACACCCCCTGGCTCGGTTCGCACCAGAACTTGCAACAGGCAAAGAATTATTGCGAACACGGTTGAAGCCTATGGGCTCAAAAGTGTTAATTTTAAAGGCTTATATGCAAGTTATTGCCATAAAAAGTGTTTGGAGACTCGGGTCCTGCCCCAAGGGAAATGTATCAATGCAAAAAAAAGTTTTAAAAACAGCCATTTTTTCAGGAGCAGTGATTTTAATAATGCTTAAAGTGAAACAATAAAAATGAAATATTCCTTTAAATATCGTGCCTGGGGGGTGTCCTTAGTATGCCTGTAAAGTAGAGCATCTATTTAGAACAGTACTGCAGCACACTGACATTTCTAAAGGAAAAAATTTAATTGAAAACTGCTTGCGGCTGTAATGAATTGTCGGATCCTGGCAATATAGATAAAATTCATTGAAAAAAACGGCATGGGTTCCCCCCAGTCCATTACCCCTTTGGGCCTGGTATGAATATTAAGGGGTACCCCACACCAAATTTTTTTAAAAAATTGCGTGGTGGTCCTCCCAAAATCCATACCAGACCCTTCAGGTCTGGTGTGGATTTTAAGGGGAACCCAGAGCAAAAATAAAAAAAATGGTGTAGGGGTCCCCCCAAAATCCATACCAGACCCTTATCGAGCATGCAACCTGGCAGGCCGCAGGAAAAGGGGGGGTGAGAAGGCGCCCCCCTCCTGAACCGTACCAGGCCACATGCCCTCAACATGGGGAGGGTTTTTTGGGGTCCCCCAAAACACCTTGTCCCCAAGTTGATGGGGACAAGGGCGTCATCCCCACAACCCTTGCCCGGTGGTTGTGAGGGTCTGCAGGTGGGGGCTTATCAGAATCTGGAAGCCCCCTTTAACAAGGGGACCCCCAGATCACGCCCCCCTATGTGAATGGATATCGTGTACATTGTACCCCTACACATTCACCAAAAAAGTGTCAAAGTGGTAGAAATGACAGTAGACAATTTGGGACAAGTTCTTTATTTTAAAAAAAAGAAAAAAGTGTCCCGCAATGTCCATTCATCTTCGATCACAGCATCTGATGGACCGAGAAAAAATCATACAAACAATAAAAACTCTGCCTCCATGGGATGCTCCCGCTGACTGCAAGCTTTCTGCATTGACAGCTGATATAAAGCTGAGGGCAGGGCCACCTGGTGATGTAAATGGGTGACCCCGCCCCCTTCTGACATCATGTGACATTGCGTAACGTCAGAGGGGCGGGGTCACCCATTTATGGCAGAGTTTTTTCCGTTTTTTTCTTTCTCGGTCTGTCGGACGCTGTGATCAAAGATGGACATCGCGGTATACTTTTTTTTAAAATAAAGCACTTGTCCCAAACTGTCTCCTGTCATTTTTACCATTTTGACACTTTTTGATGATTGTGTAGGGGTATAATATACCCGATACCCATTCGCATAGGGGGGGTGGGATCTGGGGGTCCCCTTGTTAAAGGGGGCTTCCAGATTCCGATAAGCCCCCGCCCGCAAACACTTACAACCACCGAGCAAGGGTTGTGGGGATGAGGCCCTTGTCCCCATCAACATGGTGACAAGGTGTTTGGGGGGGACCCCAAAGCACCCTCTCCGTGTTGAGGGCATGTGGCCTGGTACGGTTCAGGGGGGCGCTCTCTCATCCCCCCTTTTCCTGTGCCCTGCCAGGTTGCGTGCTCGGAAAAGGATCTGGTATGGATTTTGGGGGACCCCTACCCCTTTTTTTAAAAAATTGTGGCTCGGGGTTCCCCTTAAAATCCATACCAGACCTGAAGGGCCTTATATGGATTTTAGGGGGGACCCTACACAATTTTTTTTTTACATTTTGGTGCAGGGTTTCACCTAATTACTATACCAGACCCAAAGGGCCTGATAATGGACTGGGGGGGACCTATGCCGTTTTTTTCAATTATTTTTATCTATATTGACGGGATCCGGCAATACATTACAGCCGCGAGCAGTTTTAAATGACATTTTTGCCTTTACAAATGTCATTTTGCTGCTCTCATTCATAAAACTATGTGCAGCTGCCGTGTAAGCAGCCTTACATAGTGTGGGGCGTGGCCCCCTGAGCCATGATTGGCCAAAGGACCTTTACTTTGGCCAATCATGGCTCTCACAGCAGAGTGCGCTGTGATTGGCCAAAGCATGCCTGTCAAGTGCATGCTTTGGCCAATTAGCAGCCGTCAATGCATGCGAGATCGCAGTTCTTTATGGTGCGTTCCACGGGTGCTCAAATTTCCCGCGAACGCACCATAATGTTTGGTAATCAGTGAACGGGCGAACACCCGATGTTCGTGTTGAACGCATCGGGGGTCATCCCTACTGTTTTTATAATCACAAAATATAAATGAAACGTTTTGGAATACATTGACAATAAAACACCAATCTACATTTTAAATATCAGAAAAATGTCCTGTGGCAAAACAATTATTTGATTTCTTTTTTTTTTTTTTTTAGTTTTAAGCCTCAAAAAAAAAAAATTGTCGACGATCTTACAAGTACCATACATATATAGGAGTTAGCACTAAAGACAAATAGACTGTGCACTTTTCAAGTGCAGTTGCACTCTGCAAGGGCATTTGCTCCAGAGTTTAGTAAATGAGGAGTAGCTCTGCTAAATTTTATCATTCAATCATGTACAAGCAAAAATTGCGGTTTTCTCTCATGTGATTGGGTATTTTTTGCAACCTAATACTTCACTTCATTTACTAAGCTCTGGAGCAAATACGCTTGTAGAGTGCAATTGCACTTGGAAAGTATACAGTCTGTTTCCTTTTTTTTCCTTTATTAAATCAACCCCATAGATTTACCTACTCACAACACGTTTCAGGTTTCCACATCACCTTTAGGAATATCATGCTAGCCATGAGAAAGATTGTGCCAGCTGTAAGGCATGTTTTCTATTCTTAAATAAAGAAGCCTAGCTAGATGTATGACATTCTGCACACATGCATACATTGGAATGCACGCTTCTCATTGTGCCGATGAACTTGTGCCAATGAACTTACAGTCAAATCTACCACAGATACTTTAAACTTGCATTTTCTGCATCTTCTGCTTCTGAACCTTATGCTTGACCTTGCTATTTTCCTGGTTTCTGTTCAACCTGTTTCAGGATTATCCTTGTGTCGGGGACTATACTCACCGAGGCCGAGATGCCGAGAGCGGCTCGCCCTTACGACCACGCGCACCCGACCCCTGGAGATGATACAGGGAGTTGGGGGCACGCGGAGGCACGGGCTTCCGGAAGGGACTGGATTCCTGAAGGAAGTCCGAGTAACTGTGGACACAGGAGAAGCTGCAAACAAGTGGTTAGCTGAAACTGGGGTAACTGGCCAGAGCAAGTCCGTGTAATAGGCTGAGATCAGGGGTATCAGGCAGACAGGGGGTATCCGTAAAACAAGCAGAGGTCAGAGGTATTCAGCAGGCAGAGAGAGTGTCCGTTTAACTAGCAGAGGTCAGGGTATCCAGCAAGCAGAGAGAGTATCCGTTTAACTAGCAGAGGTCAGGGTATCCAGCAAGCAGAGAGAGTATCCGTTTAACTAGCAGAGGTCAGGGTATCCAGCAAGCAGAGAGAGTATCCGTTTAACTAGCAGAGGTCAGGGTATCCAGCAAGCAGAGAGAGTATCCGTTAACTAGCAGAGGTCTGGGGGTATCCGGCAGGCAGAGAGGGTATCCGTTAACTAGCAGAGGTCTGGGGGTATCAACAGGCAGAGAGAGTATCACAGGGAGTATAACAAGGAAACTGGGTACAGGACAGGGCACAGCTGACGACTAACCAGCAACCCGACTGGGCGCTGGAGCCGTCAGAAGTAGCCCACCGGCGAGCGCGACAGCGTGACGCGCCGCCGGGCACCCGCACGGCCACGGCGCGCACACGGGGACCGCCGTGCACCCGCGCGCGCCGCACAGCTGGGCCGCGAACGAGTGCACGGCGCAGCGTGAGTCCTCCGCGCATGCGCCGTGGAGCCCGGCGGACGGAGGCGGCTTGTGCCTCCTGACAGTGCCCCCCTCCTAAGGGCGGACACTGAACGCCCAGACTGGACATTACTTCCGGGTGGTCTCGGTGGAAGGCTTGAATTAAGCGTGGTGCATGTAGGTTCCTTGCAGGTTCCCAAGAGTTGTCCTCAGGTGGATAACCCTTCCACTGGATCAAATACTGCAGTTGTCTGCCCTTCTTCCTACAGTTAAGGATGGACTCCACCTCAAATTCATTCTCACCATCCACCCTAACTGGTGGTGGAGGAGGTTCCCCTCTTTCCGGAAAGGTGTTGTCCACCACAGGCTTCAGTAAGGACACGTGGAAGACAGGGTGGATCCTATAAGTCTTTGGTAATGCTAGCTCCATAGCCACAGGGTTGATAATCCTTTTGATGGGGAAAGGACCAATAAACTTGGGTCCCAATTTCCGTGAAGGCACGGATAGTTTAAGGTTAGTAGTGGATAACCAGACTTCTTCTCCAAGTTTAAAGGTTGGATCTTTTCCCCTGCCTCGGTCATATTGCTCCTTGTAATCCGTTTGAGCCCTCAGCAACATGTCCTGAATTCTTCGGAAATTTGCCTGTAAGGAGGTCACTCTGTCATGCACGGCAGGGACTGCTATTTCGGGAACATTGTTGGACAGGAAGGTGGGATGAAAACCACAATTTGCCCAGAAAGGCGTTTGGTTAGTAGCGGTGTGAACAGAATTGTTATACGCAAATTCAGCGTATGGGAGAAGGCTTGCCCAGTCATCTTGGGATCCCGAGCAGAAGCATCGCAGATATTGCTCTAGGGTCTGGTTCGTCCTCTCCGTTTGGCCGTTACTCTGAGGATGGTAGGCTGATGAGAGGCAGACTTTGATATTTAAGGCTTTGCAAAGCTCCCTCCAGAATTTGGACGTAAATTGTACACCCCTGTCCGATACGATGTTCTTTGGTACGCCATGGAGTCTGATGATTTCCTTGAAAAAAATATTGGCAGTTTCTAAGGCCGAGGGGGTGCCTTTCATGGGCAAAAAATGGGCCATCTTGGAGAGACGGTCAACCACGACAAAAATAGTGGTAAAGCCCCCCGAGGCTGGCAGGTCTACTATGAAGTCCATGGAGACGTCAGACCATGGTCGTTCAGGGATCGGTAGGGGTCTTAGTAAACCCCAGGACTTGGTGTTTCGCCCCTTGTTCCGCTGACACGGAGGGCAGGATGCCACATACCTCTTGCAATCCTGTCTCCACCCAGGCCACCAAAAGGAACGGGAAACCAGCTCAGACGTTTTCCTCACTCCAAAATGCCCTGCGAGTCTATGGTCGTGGCACATCTGGAGGGTTAGTGACCGTGTCTCCTGAGGTACAAAAATTTTTCCACGGATCCAGAAGAAGTTACCATTTCTCTTCAGGGACTGCACCTCTGGTTCCGTGCAAGAGTTGGATGATGATTTGATGGATGACATCAAATCCACTTGTGCCACCCCAAGGAAGTTTTGGGAAGACAGGATAGTACCAGGTTCTGACGCCTGGGACTCTGCCGAGAACATCCGTGAGAGTGCGTCTGCCTTTCCATTCTTTGAACCGGGTCTATAGGATATATGGAAGTTGAAGCGGGAGAAAAAGAGGGCCCAGCGGGCTTGTCTAGGTCTTAATCGCTTTGCTGTCCGTAAGTACTCCAGGTTCTTATGGTCTGTAAATATCATTACCGGATGTAATGCACCTTCGAGCAGATACCTCCATTCTTCAAGCGCAAACTTTATGGCCAGCAACTCCCTGTCACCTACATCATAGTTTAGCTCGGGCGGGCTGAGCTTCCGGGAAGCGAATGCAACAGGGTGAAGGATAGCCTTGGGCCCTTGTCTCTGAGAGAGAATTGCTCCTGTGGCAATTTCTGAAGCGTCCACCTCCAAAACATATGGTTGAGCAGGATCAGGATGGCAAAGAATTGGAGCCGAACTGAACAAATTCTTTAATTTCGAAAAAGCCTCTTGTGCGGCCTCACTCCACCGGAAAAGGTTGTGCTGACGGGTTAGCTGGGTGATGGGTGCTACAATGGTCGAGAATCCGACAATGAATCTCCGATAAAAGTTAGCAAAACCTATGAAGCGTTGAACCCCCTTTTTATCAGATGGAGCTGGCCAATCTTGGATGGCCTGTATCTTTTGGGGATCCATTGCGATTCCGCCGGCCGATATGATGAACCCCAGGAATTGTACCACTGATCTCTCGAATTCGCATTTCTCCATCTTTAGATAAAGCTTGTGCTGTCTTAGTATAGTAAGGACCTTCTTGACATGCCCCCTGTGTAACTCAATCGTAGGAGAGAAAATGAGTATGTCATCCAGGTAAACGACAAGGAAGTCATCCAGGTATTCTCGGAATATGTCGTTTACTAGGTGCTGGAATGTGGCTGGAGCATTGCATAGCCCGAATGGCATCACCAGATACTCGAAGTGTCCAAACCTGGATCTGAACGCTGTCTTCCATTCATCCCCGGCTCTGATTCTAACAAGGTTATAGGCACCCCGCAGGTCTAGTTTGGAAAAGACCCTAGCAGATCGAAATCGTTGGAATAGCTCCGGGATGAGTGGTAATGGGTATCTATTCTTAATGGTGATATTGTTGAGCTGCCGGTAGTCCACACAAGGTCTAAGGGACCCATCTTTCTTCCCGACGAAGAATATTCCTGCTCCAGCAGGTGAGGATGAAGGACGGATAAACCCCTTTTCCAGATTCTCATCGATGTACTGTCTGAGCGCCTCCAGTTCGGTCTCGGAGAGAGGGAATATACGACCGAACGGAATCACGGATCCCGGCAACAGGTCGATCGGACAGTCATAAGGCCGATGAGGTGGTAGGCGGTCAGCCATTTGTTTATTAAAGACCTCCTGGAACTCCAGATATTCAGAGGGGATCTGTTGAAGGTTGTCTGACGAGGCAGTAACCGTGGCACAGACCTTCGGGGTTAGAGGGAGGCAATGCTCCAAGCAGTATGGAGAGGAGAAGGACACCATCTTGGAGCTCCATTGGATCTGCGGATCATGAGCTTGTAACCAAGGCAGGCCAAGGATGACTGGGAAGATGGGAGAATGGATGAGGTCGAGCCGTAGGAATTCCTGATGCCCGGAATCGGTGATTACTAAGATAGGCTGGGTCTCCTGGGTGATGGGACCTGAACTGAGAAGAGAGCCATCGGCTAGATGCACTTGTAAGCCTTGGGCCTTTGTTTGCAAGGGGATACGGAGGCTGCGGGCCAAGGCTGCATCCATGAAGCAGCTACAGGCCCCTGAATCAATGATGGCGGGTAGGCGAGACTCCCCTTCCGGCAGCTGCAAGGAAACAGACAACATCACATAAGATTTTGGAGCATTGTTATCCAGATGATTCATTAATCTAGGCTGAAGGAACTTACTGGGCCTTATTGGACAATTGCGCAGGAAGTGTCCCGCTCCCCCGCAGTACAGACACAGATTGGACTGTCGTCTGCGTTGCCTTTCTTCCGAAGTTAGCGGGGCCCGGACCAGGCCTAGCTGCATGGGCTCAGCTTCAGGAGGTGTTGTGGCAGACGGTGGTGGCGTGGATGGAGTTCTAAACGGCGTCCACGTAGGGCGTGGACCCTGAAACCGCTCCGAGCGACGTTCACGCAAGCGCCTATCCAGCTTCGTGGCTGCTTGAATGAGCTCTTCCAAGGTCTCCGGGGTCTCCATCCTGGCTAGCTCATCTTTGAGGAGTTCAGACAAGCCTTGACGGTACTGGTAGCGGAGAGCCGGCTCGTTCCAATTTGTGTCGGCCGCCCACTTGCGGAATTCCACCGTATAATCTTCGATGGGTCTTCTTCCTTGGGACAAGTGGTGGAGAGTGGCTTCAGCGGTAGCCTTCCGTTGCGGATCATCATAGAGTTGGGACATACCCTCGAAGAAGGTGTCTATGGAATTTAACATAGGACTTCCCTGTTCCATTAAGCCATGAGCCCAGGCCTGAGGTTCCTCTGACAGTAGTGAGATAGCAAAACCCACTTTGACGATCTCTGATGCAAATGTCCGGGGCTGAAGGGCAAAGTAAAGCGAACAGGCGTTTTTAAAAGACCTGAATCTTTTACGGTCTCCGGAGAACCGTTCGGGCGTAGGGACCCTGGGTTCAAGAAGTGCCATGACAACGGTAGGGCTGGCGGCGGCCTGGGGGAGTGCCCCTTCATTGCTGGGTGCCGGAACTGCAGTGGCGGAAGGAAGTACTCCAGCAATCTGTTGGAGGCGGCTGTCAACTTGAGCATACCCCTCCTGTAGCTTCTGGACTGAGTCGGCCAGGGTGGAGACCTGTTGGCACAGGATCTCCAAAGGAGAGCGCGCTCTGTCGGCCTCAGACATCTGGCTGGTTAGTACTGTCGGGGACTATACTCACCGAGGCCGAGATGCCGAGAGCGGCTCGCCCTTACGACCACGCGCACCCGACCCCTGGAGATGATACAGGGAGTTGGGGGCACGCGGAGGCACGGGCTTCCGGAAGGGACTGGATTCCTGAAGGAAGTCCGAGTAACTGTGGACACAGGAGAAGCTACAAACAAGTGGTTAGCTGAAACTGGGGTAACTGGCCAGAGCAAGTCCGTGTAATAGGCTGAGATCAGGGGTATCAGGCAGACAGGGGGTATCCGTAAAACAAGCAGAGGTCAGAGGTATTCAGCAGGCAGAGAGAGTGTCCGTTTAACTAGCAGAGGTCAGGGTATCCAGCAAGCAGAGAGAGTATCCGTTTAACTAGCAGAGGTCAGGGTATCCAGCAAGCAGAGAGAGTATCCGTTTAACTAGCAGAGGTCAGGGTATCCAGCAAGCAGAGAGAGTATCCGTTTAACTAGCAGAGGTCAGGGTATCCAGCAAGCAGAGAGAGTATCCGTTAACTAGCAGAGGTCTGGGGGTATCCGGCAGGCAGAGAGGGTATCCGTTAACTAGCAGAGGTCTGGGGGTATCAACAGGCAGAGAGAGTATCACAGGGAGTATAACAAGGAAACTGGGTACAGGACAGGGCACAGCTGACGACTAACCAGCAACCCGACTGGGCGCTGGAGCCGTCAGAAGTAGCCCACCGGCGAGCGCGTCAGCGTGACGCGCCGCCGGGCACCCGCACGGCCACGGCGCGCACACGGGGACCGCCGTGCACCCGCGCGCGCCGCACAGCTGGGCCGCGAACGAGTGCACGGCGCAGCGTGAGTCCTCCGCGCATGCGCCGTGGAGCCCGGCGGACGGAGGCGGCTTGTGCCTCCTGACACCTTGTCTGTCCATGTTTGCTGCTCATCTCTGTTACTTACCTTGACCTGGAATTCTGACCAAAGTCTTTTGGCTCTGTACATCACTACCTGCACATTGCCAACCACTGCTTGCTATTGACCCTGATTCTAACTTGATTTGGAGCCTTCCTGCTTGACTGTTACCAAAGCTGGCTTATGACCCAACTTCACCCATAACTGAACTCATAAGTGTGTCCTGCATGCCCTACCTTCTGTTCTTCTGCTTCTCTGATACCAGTTCTCGCACGTTCCATTCTTCAGTTTCAGCTTCCTGTCGCTCGTGCCCTTCCATCGCCTTTGCAACTGTCAGGGGTGCTTGGACAGGAATTGTGCAAGAAGATGCCTTCGCCACCTTGGACTCCTTATATGAGTATTCAACATCACTAGCATGTTGCCTGTAATTAGAATAAATATACCATTGAAAGGAATGTGAACGCTTTCTGAAAACTGTCATAATTTAACATTTTGCACTTTGACTATATTCTGCCTAATTTCTTTTTCACCATTTGGGACACTTTCAAACATTACATTTTTCTTCAACTATACCGTTGTGTGGTGGATTGTGTAAAAGAAGAAACTTTTTTGAACTTCAACTAAATGAAAAACAGCTTTGGAACAGCCACTCCTTTCTTTCATTGTAAATCTAAAATTACTAATAGCTTAGATGAGAATAGAATAGATGCCTCCTCCCCTTCACATGGCTCCATCTGAGCTATGGTAGTGGAGAAAAAAAAAAAACTGGACCAGGATGAACTGCCTATGTTTGAGTTGCTGGTTTAACATGTGGAAATGTCTTGGCTACTGCTGTGAGTTTTTATTGAGAAAAATAAAAACCGACTAAACTTACAAAATATCTGTGGACTCTCATCCTTTAATTCTTTCATTTACCAGCAATCGGAGGATCCTACTGGGTCTCCCTGCTTACAGAGAGACACCTTTGTCTCCAGAATTGAGGTCAAGGTTAAAGTCAGTGCCCCGACAATACTTCAACCTCTTTAGGACAAATATGGCTCAATGGCTAACTTTTAAGATTGTTGGTGGGAAGGCTGTCTAGGTTTCTTGGGAAACCCATCCATTGAGAGAATATTGATTGGAAGTTATGCTTTATGCTTTCTTCTTCTGCGTGAAATTCTCAGGAGTACAATACAAATGAAGTAGCACAAAACAATCAAACAACACAAACACAAACATAGACTTATCTAATCAAAACAGTTATTTCATAACCGATATTTTGCCTGTAATTAGAGTAATTATACCAACATAAGGAACCTTTAAAGAAAGCGAACAAGCACCATATAACAACAGCTTGGAATTTTATGTTTTTATACTATTAGTTTAACCTGTTTAATGTCTTTACCACCATTTGCCGAGTTTTAAAATTGACTTCTGACAAACCCTTGTATATTGGATCGTATCAAAGAAGGTATGTTTGAGCTTCATCTAAATGAAAAAACTGTTTTGGAGATTCAGCTGTTTGTACTATAAAACACAGCTAAATGAGTGGAAGGAGCTACTCTTCCCCTCACTTATTGATTGTTTCCGATGTTTCAATGGATCTCCATCCATCTTTATCAAGGGTCTTGACTCTTGATAAAGATGGACAGAGATCATTGAAATGTTGGATGCAAGAATTAAACTTTTAATTGATGCCTCCATTTCAAGACCTGTGAGCTCTTCCAATTCATGTACCCGTATGGATAACTACTTGGTGAATGACACCCCCGGCATTTCTCTTGAGACATAGGGGGAGATTTACTAAAACTGGTGCACACAAAAATCTGGTAACCAATCAGCGTCTAGCTTTTTTGTCAAAACTTAATTGAACAAGCTGAAGTTAGAAGCTGATTGATTACTATACACAGCTGAACCAGATTTCGTGTGTTTTTAGTAATGGCCCTTACACACGATCCGAATATCTTAGGACTGATTGCGCTTAATAGTTGCAAGTAGAAATTGAATAGCTAAATAAAGTCATGAAAATTCTCGTATGTCAGAAAAAAAAAAACGGAAGTGATGTCATGTGTTGTAATGTATTTGTATTGAATTTTCGGACGACAACTATACTGACTAACCGAAAATCGTACGATCTGGAATCGTACGAGGAAAATTTTCGTGCATGCCCAATCGAATAAGATCGGATAAATGGTCGTGATCGGCTGTCAAAAGTAGTGTGCACACAATCCGAAAATCGTACCATCCTTCCTCAGACAACTTTTTTTCGTATGATATTCGGATCGTGTCCACGGGCCATAAATCTCCCACATTATTGTATGAACCAATCCAAAACTATTACAGTTCCAATTTAACAAAACTGAGTCTCGAGGCTGCCCTTAAAGAGGGGGCAATGCTAGGAACATCATGCCAGCCATGACAAATACTGTTCCAGCCATAAGGCACATGTACATGTTTGGTGGCATAGAAGTATTAGCTAAATGTGCCACACTGTACACATGACCATTGGAATGAGCATGAACTTGTGAGCACATCCACTACAGATACTTGTGCCTGGTGAGCTATTTAAACCTGAGTTCTGCATAAGACCTATGCTGAATGGCCTTTCAGTCTGTGTTCAAGAAATTCCTGAACCTCAGCCTCATGCTTGACCTGGTTTTGAACCAGCTGCTGTTTGACCTGCTTCTGTATTATCAATGACTGTCTATATTTGCTGCTCATCTGTTACTGACCTCAGCCTGGGCTTCTGACCATGATTTTTGTCTATCGACTCAGTACCTAGCTGCCTACATGTTGCCAGCCCCTGCTTGTTTCTGACCTTGATTCTGCCTATGCTTTGCTCCATCCTGCTTGGCAGTTACTCAACCAAGGACTTATGGATGTATATATTTATACAATCTTTTTAAATGTAGTTATCAATAAAAGTTTAGTCCTTGCAGATATTGTTAAACATAGATTGTATGCTCCCCAGTAGTATTTAGCAGGTGCCAAATATAATTAAGCAATCAGATCCGAAGTAAGGGTATAAATGCCCTTAACAAACATGGCGGAATGATCACTTCCTGATGATAGCTTTATGATTGGAAGAAACCTCAAAGGTTACACCGCGTCATCGCGTCACTTCCGCCCATACGAAACTACCCGGGAATCAAGCAGAATGCCGATTACCCTTAACAATCACCTGTTATACACGCCGGGTGCCAGGACTATAAGGCACTTCTAAATGTGAGTGGAATTATTTTATTTGTGTATTGAATAAACCCGTTTTAATGGCATTGCGCAATGAAGGTTTTCCTTTGTCATTTCCATCCATCCTTATGAGGTATATCCTTGCATGAGACGTCATTTCAGAAGGCTTCCATAGGGGATCCCCACATGCTTAACTGCTTCCCGACCTCCTCACGCAGATATACTGCGGCAGAAGGGCACGTATAGGCAGATTAACGTACCTGTACATTGCCCTTTAAGAGGCGGCTCGCAGGTGAGCACGTCGGGAGCTCCGTGACCGTGATCGCGGGTCCCGCGGACCCGATGTCCGTGGGGATACCCGCGATCGTCTCACGGTGAGGAAGAACGGGAGATGCTGATGTAAGCAAGCATCTTCCCGTTCTGCCTAATGACTTTCTCACTGATCACAGCTCCCTGTAATCGGGAGCGGTGATCAGTGTTGTGTCACACACAGCCTCTCCCCCCCACAGTTAGAATCACTTCCTAGGACACACTTAACCCCTACAGCGCCACCTAGTGGTTAACCCCTTCACTGCCAGTGACATTTTTACACTAATCAATGCAATTTTTTTAGCTTTGATCGCTGTATTAATGCCAATGGTCCCAAAAATGTGTCAAAATTGTCCGATGTGTCCGCCATAATGTCACAGTCACCATAAAAATCGCTGATTGCCGCCATTACTAATAACAAAAAAAAAATCAATAAAAATGCCATAAAACTATCCCCTATGTTGTAGACGCTATAACTTTTATGCAAACCAATCAATATACGCTTATTGTGATTTTCTTTACCAAAAATATGTAGAAGAATACGTATCGGCCTAAACTGAGGAAAAAACTATATTTTTGGGGATATTTATTATAGCAAAAAATAAAAACCGCAGGGGTGATCAAATACCACCAAAAGAAAGCTCTATTTATGAGAAAAAAAGGACGTCAATTTTGTTTGGGAGCCACGTTGCACGACCGCGCAATTGTCAGTTAAAGCAACGCAGTGCCAAATCGAAAAAAGTGTTCTGGTCTTTGGCCAGCCAAATGGTCCGGGGCTTAAGTGATTAAGAGACCATACTAGCGATATTTGGTCAACATCCAGGGTGAGTGCACATCTATGTGGGGCACCCAGTCTGAGCACCATTACACAGGAGATGTCAATTTAAGCACGAGCACTTTGTATAGTCACCTAATGGGACTTCTTTCGTTTTTATGTGTGTTCTGTTTATATGAAGTTGATTAACACTAAGCGCAGCAAATTGTTAGCTAAGTTACTGAACCTAGCTTGTAACTGGACTTGGTGCATCCTGGATGCCCTACCCGCTGTATTTCAGATTCTCTGATGTGAGCGCTTCCATGTTCCAGTCTTCAGTTTCTGTGCCCTCATACTTGTGCTCTTCCATCATCCTTGAAGACTCTTTCTCAACTTGGTGGGAAGCTTTGAAGGTACTCAGCTCAGTCTCCTCATACACATATGTGACATCACCTGAATTTTGCCTGTAATTAGATTAAATAATTATAGATTAAATATACCATTAGAAGAAGCATGAACACTGTTCACATCACAGTAGCTCTGAATATTGTTGCAATTTGACGTTCTTCATTAGTCATGTTTTTTTACTATATTCTGCGTGTTGTCTTTTACTATATTCTGCGCGTTGTCTTTTTCAGCATTTGGTTAGCCAGCATTCGAACAACACTTGGACCTCTTTAGCACAAATATGCCTTAGTCACTACGTTTTCAAATTGTTGTTGGTGGGCAGGCTGTCATGTTATCTAGGGAGTCTACCCTTCTATGGAGAGAATATTGATTGGAAGTTCTGTCATATGATCTTTTCTTAGTGTGGACATTATTAGCAACACAATACAAATTAGGTAGAGCAAGACAATCAAACAACACATACATAGACTTACCTAATCGAAAGAGGTTTTGCATAACCAGCATTTTGCCTGTAATTAGAGTAAATATGCCATCATAAGAAGCATTACCATTAACAGTAAGTGAACAAGCATACAGTGGAACCTTGGATTAGGAGCATAATCCGTTCCAAGAGAATGCTTGTAATCCAAAGCACTCGCATATCAAAGCGAGTTTTCCCATAGAAGTCAATGGAAACGAAGATAATTTGTTCCGCATTGACTTCTATTATATACAATACCGCATGTGGCCAGAGGTGAGGGGGCGCCGGAGAGCCTCGGAAATACTCGGGGACAGCTCGGTTGAACTCGGAAAGCCTCAGAAAGGCTTGGAAACACTCGGGAATGGACTATTTCCAAGTGTTTCCTAGTGGTTCCGAGTATTTCCGAACGGCTCTGAACCGTTCCGAGTGTCCCCGGCGCCCCCGCACCTATGGCCAAATGCGGTACTGCACACCCCATTAGCTTGAATTCTGCTTGTTTTGCGAGACAACACTTGCAAACCGAGTCAGAATTGAAAAAAAAAATTTGCTCGTTTTTCAAAACGCTCGTTAACCGTGTTACTCGTAAACCAAGGTTCCACTGTATATCACAACAGCTCTTAAAATGATCAGAATTTGATGTTTTTCCTTTTTTCAATAAACTGCCTAATGCCATTTTGAGGAATTTTAAAATGTACTTCTGATATACCGTAGCACAGTGGAACCTCGGATTACGAGCATAATCCGTTCCAGGAGAATGCTCGTAAGCCAAAGTACTCGCATATCAAAGCGAGTTTCCCCATTGAAGTCAATGGAAACTAAAATAATTTGTTCCGCGTTGACTTCAATGGCATGCAATACCGCATGCGGCCAGAGGTGGGGGGGCGCCGGAGAGCCTCGGAAACGTCTGGAAAGGCCCGAGGACACCTCGGCTGACCTCGGCAAACCTCGGAAAGACTCCATTCCCGAGCTTTGCTGAGGTCAGCCGAGCTGTCCTCGGGCATTTCCAAACGGCGCTGATTGGCTGCGATTGGCGCTGCTCAGGCCAAACGCGGTACTGCACGCGCTTTGGCCTGAATCATGCTCATTTTTGCGAGACAACACTCGCAAACCGAGTTACGATTTTTAAAAAATACAGTGCTTGTATTGCGAAACGCTCGTTAACCGCGTTACTCGCAATCCGAGGCTCCACTGTATATTGGATTGTATCAAGGAAGAAATATGTTTGAGGTTTGGATATACTAATATATCGTATATATATTTCAGCAAGCACAAATGTGGACAAGCTCACTGTAAGCGTAAATGCAAATGTTGATCAAATCATGAATTCATAATTAATTCATGGATGGAGATCCATTGAAACATTGGATGCAGTAATTAAGCTTATACTTGATATCTCCATTTCCAGACTTATAGTTTTAATTTACCAAAATTTAATCTGGAGGCCCTCCTGAAGGAGGGGGGGCAGTGTCAGGAACCTCATGACAGCCATGAGAAAGATGGTGCCAGTCATAAGGCATATGACCATGTTTGCAGGCATGGAATCCTAGCTATACATACAACACTGCACACACGTATGTACATTGGAATGTGAGAATAATAGCATGTACGAAAATATATGGGTAGATACTGATGCTTAGTGGGCTATTTAAGAGCTCTGCATAGGATCTTTGCTGAATGGTCTTTCAGTGTGAGTGCTTGTAGTTTTCCTGATCCTGAATGTCATGCTTGACCCTGATATTGACCTGGCTCCTGTCTGACCTGTTTCTGGGTTTTTTGTTTTTTTGGTCTGTCCATGTTTGCTTCTCATTTATGTTACCGACCTTGGCTTGGACTTTTGTATCCCGGGTGCCCTACCTGCTGTACTTCTGCTTGTCCGATACCCCCAAGTTCCATTCTTCAGTTTTAGTTCCCTGGCCCTTGTGCCGTTCCATCGTCCTTGCAGAGCCTGTCTCAACTCCCATAAGTGCTTGGGCAGCAGTTTTGCAAGAGACTGCACTCAGCACCTCGGGCTCCTCATACACGTTTGTGACATCACCAGTAATTGGACTGTAATTAGATCAAATATACCATTAGAAGTAATGTGAACACACATCATATCACAGCAGCTCTGAAAATTGTTGGAGTTTGGGGCATTTTAAAAGATTAAATTTACTTCTGTTAGACCTCCATACTAGGGTGAACGGCTTACAGGGATTATTAAATACAGTAGGTCCCCTACGTGCAAAAGAGTTCCGTTTCGAGAGAGCCCAATCTATTCGTAAGTCCAACAAAGTTAGCCTAGGTACCCAACTAACACAATCAGCTGTAAAGTACTGTACTGTAAAAGGTTTATAATACTTTAAACACAAATAATGATACTGTACTACTATATTCTATACAGTACTGCACAGTAAAGTGCACAAAAGCACAACCACATGTAGAGAATGCACACATGTGACAACGTACGCCAGACAGTCTAACTAACTTATATGAATGGAAAGTTCTTTGAAAGTTCGCAACTTGAAGGTACGTATGTAGGGGACTGTGTTCGTAAGACTGTTTGCTTGAGTCACCGGTTTAACATGTAAAAATGCCATGCCTATGGCTGTGAAAAAAAATAAAAATAACCTGCTGGACTGGACTTGACCAGGAATCCTTTATTTCCAGAACTGAGTTGTAACTTCAAAGTTAAAATCAACACCCCAACAATATTTCAACCTCTTTAACACAACCATGGTTTTTCGTGGCTAACTTTTAAGATTTTGTTTTTGGTGGGCTCTCTTGATTTCCAGGGAGTCTAGACTTCTATTGAGAGACTATTTGATTATCAATGTGGAAATTCTTAGCTATACAATGCAAATTAAGTAGAACAAGATGATCAAACAACGCACACGTAGACTTACCTAATCAAAACATTTTTTTGATAACCAGCACTTTGCCTGTAATTAGATTAAATAGATCAACATAAGAAACATTAACTGGAAATGAACATTCCTCACATCACAACAACCCTGAACATTATCTGAATTCAATGTTTTCTCCTTTTACTAAAACCTGCTTAATGCCCTTTTGAAAATTTGTGGAGTTTTTAAATATTACGTTTATTTATATATTGTATATTGGATTGTATTATATATATATATTTTGCCGAGCTGTCCCCGAGTATTTCCAAGGTGCTCCAGCGCCTCCCCACCTCTGGCCACATGTGGTATTGCATGTAATAGAAGTCAATGCGGAAGAAATTATCTTTGTTTTCATTGACTTCTATGGGGAAACTCTCTTTGATATGCCAGTGCTTTGGATTACAAGCATTCTCCTGAAACTGATTATGCTTGTAATCCAAGGTTCCACTGTATATTGAATTATATTATGTATATATATATATATATATATATATATAGATATATATATAGAGAGAGAGAGAGAGATATATATATCTCTCTCTCTCTCTCTCTCTCTATATATATATATATATATATATATATATATCTATATATATATATAGATATATATATAGATATATATATCTATATTATATTATATTATATTATATTATATTATATATTGGATTGATCGGATTGTAAAAAAAGAAACATATTTGAGCTTCGGTAAAATACAAAAAAACTGTTTTGGAAATTCAGCTGTGTTTATAAATTGAAATCACAGCTGAATGAGTGAATCGAGCCATCCCCCACCTTAAGCATTTATTGCTGATGTTTCAATGTGTAAGGAAGGTCCAGTGTGTTCCAATACTAGGAGACCAGTTCATGTCAATACACTTGTTTATGTGCCCATGCATGCGCCACATTGTATGGGCACCAAATGGCCTACTTAAGATGAAATGTGACATGGACAGAATACTGAGTGATCGCCAGCTTGTTCTGGATTTACCTGTGACCTAACCTGTTAACGTTGTCTCCTGTGTACAACTTCACTTGCCCCTGATCTGTCTCTGGATTCCTGTCTACCCATTGTGGCCTTGGCCTGTGTTTTGAGCTCTGCATTCTGCCTTCTGATTTGGTACCTCACTGCCTGGCTATTAACTGACCTTGGTTTGTATCCTGACACTGCCTCTGCCTTAAGTTCCTGTACCTCGTTGTCCGGCTGTTCCTAATTGTGGCCTGTATTCCTATACTGTCCCTGCTTTTTGTTTTATTACTTTGCTGCCCAGCAGTTGACAATCTTCGGCTTGTGTCCCTATTTCATTCTTGTCTACTGATCAGGTGCTACCATGTTTCTGCTTCTCGTCCTTACCCGGTTGTCCGCAGTCATCTGTGCCTCACATCTAACAGCTGATACTGCCTGCAACATCGGCCCACTTGCCACTCTGTCCTCACATCTCCTGTCACCACTACCAGTGGTGTTGGACAAGAGGAGCAAGAGAAGCCCCTTGTATAGCTAGATCTCCACCAGGTTTGTGACACAATGGATCTCCATCCGTTTTTTATCAAGAGCCTTGATAAAGATGGAAGGTAGATCCATCAAAATGTCGGAGACAATAATTGAGCTTTTACTTGATATCTCTGTTTTAAGCCCCATGAGTGATTCTTGTGTGATAATAACTACTTGGTGAATTGCACCTGGATATTTACTGAATATATGTATTCATATACATGTACACTATATCATCATAAGTATTGGGACGCCTGCCTTTACATGCATATGAACTTTAATGGCGTCCAAGTCTTAGTCCGTAGGGTTCAATATTGAGTTGGCCCACCCTTTGCAGCTATAACAGCTTCAACTCTTCTGGAAAGGCTTTCCACAAGGTTTAGGAGTGTGTCTATGGGAATGTTTGACCATTCTTCCAGAAGAGCATTTGTGAGGTCAGGCACTGATGTTGGACAAGAATACCTGGTTCGCAGCCTCCGCTCTAATTCATCCCAAAGGTGTTCGTCCAACATCAGTGCCTGACCTCACAAATGCTCTTCTGGAAGAATGATCAAACATTCCCATAGACACACTCCTAGACCTTGTGGACGGCCACAAGGTTTAGGAGTTGAAGCTGTTATAGCTGCAAAGGGTGGGCCAACTCAATATTGAACCCTACGGACTAAGGCTGGGATGCCATTAAAGCTCATATGCTTGTAAAAGCAGGTGCCACAATACTTTTGGTAATATAGGCTATGTATTAATATAAATGTAAGAACCGATCAAAAGCCATTATAGTTTCAATTTAACAAAAATATCTTAACAAAAAAGGATGAAAGTGACACATATTTTGTAAGTTCAATTTGTTGGGTTTTTTTTACTATTCACAGCCGTAACCAACACATTTAGGGGGCTCATTGGTTTCCCTTCATTAGGACTCTTAGGGGAGAGGAAAAAATGTAATAATACCCTGAAACCAGGGTGAACTGCTTACAGGGATTTCTTGAGTATGTATGTTCACTTATGCCGTGTACCCACGATCAGATTTTCCAGCAGGAAATGTTGGATGTCAGGCTGTTAGCAGAAAATCCAACCGTGTGTACGCTCCATCGGACAATTGTTATTGGACTTTCCACCAACAAATGTTGGCTAGCATATTCTCAAAATTTCCGCCAACAAATGCGTGTTGTCGGGCTTTCCGATCGTGTGTACAAAAGTCCGTCGGACAAAAGTCCGAAGTACAAACACGCATGCTCGGAATCAAGGACGAGCCAGAAGTGCTTGGTCTTGTAAAACTAGCGATCACAATGGAGATATCACATGGGCTCACCGTACGTCTTGTACGTCACTACATTCGTAATTGTTGGGCAACATTTGTGTGAGCGTGTGTATGCAAGACAAGTTGGAGCCAACACCCTTCGAACAAAATTCCACGGTTTTGTTGTCCAATCGTGAGTAGGAGGCATTAGGTTGCCAGTGTAAGTTGTGAAAACATATTGGCAACTGCTGTATGTTTTTAATGGCGCGGGGGGGGGGGGGGGATCAGTGGACTTACTAAATATTTGTGACACTCTCAATCTGTCAAATATTTTTATTTACTGGCACTATGAGGACCACTCTGGGCCCACCTGCTTGTGGAGAGCGACCTTTGTCTCCAGAATTGAGGTCAAAGTTATGGTCAGCGCTCCAACAACACTTCAACCTCTTTAATGCAAAATAGGACATAGTTGGTCGTTTTAAGATGGTTGATGGTGGGCAGGCTCTATAGGATTCTAGGAAGTCTACCTATCTACCAAGTGGTAATCACATCACCTGGATTGGGTTATGTGTAGCCACTCCAAATCTAAATCTTTCTGTTCATATTGCCGATTTAAAAAAAATGCCCCATGCACAGAGATGTTCTTTATAAATGTGCTTTATGCTCCATTTGCCTTGGGACTCAGAAACAAGCACATCACTATTCTAATGTTCAAGTTAACAGAAAAGCCGGGAGTAGAGCCCAGTTACAGTATGTGACCTGCCATTTCCTCCCACCACATAGTACTCTTAGGTTCCACATTTTAGTCAGGATTTTATGAATGGGCTGTAAAATACAGGCCACCGTGTAGAGTGACACTGTGGTATCCGGTGGAAAACTGAGAGTGGTATCTGCTCTTTGCTATACAGTATATAGTCTTCTATGTGTACAGTGATTATTGTACATCTATGTAAATTTCAAAAAAATAGATAACTTTATTTAAAATTGTTAAATTTTAATCTACTTCAAGGAAAATATCTGTAGGCAAATTTTTAAGCGATCAGCTGACAGTAAGGCTGTGGGTCACCAGAGAGTCAACAGGCACCCTCATGGCATTTGTAACCACTTCAAGGGGGTTGAAATAACCCATCTTTGGTTTGCACTGAGGGATGCTAATGAGTTCTATAGCCAGACGGAAGTCTGCAGTACACCATAAGAATTACCCGGGTTTACCTTCTTTTTCTCCAGATCAGAAATCCCAAACCAGCAATGGCTACAGCGCCAAAAATACCACCAACCACTCCTCCGATAAGGCCGCCTAGAAGAAAATGTGAATGTTAAGGAAGGGAAAAACAAAAATCACAAAGTGACATTTTAAGGTAGTTTAATTTATTTAACTTAATGTTCTTTGAATTTGCTTTTTTATTTTTCATTTTTTTTAATCGTTGTGTACTTTCACTGTAAATTTTTTAAAAAAACAGGTTTTTTTGCTGCCTGTTTTTTAATCCTGTAAAAAAATTTTTTTGAACTTCCGATTTTTTTTTCGAATTTCCAAATTTCAGGTTTTTTTCGGATCTCAAATTTCAGATTTTTTTCGAATTTCCGAATTTTTTTTGAATTTACGAATTATCGAATATTTGAATTTACAAATATTTGGAAAAGTTAGTTAAACGGGTTTTCGTTAATTAGTATATTTGTTGAAATTTGTTAAGAAACAAATTTACTAAAACTGGAGCGTGCAAAATCTGGTGCAACTCTGCATAGAAGCCAATCCAGGTTTTTTTGCCAAAGCTGAAGTTAGAAGCCGATTGGCTAACATGCACCAAATTTTGCACTCTCCAGTCTTAGTCAACCCCTCAGTGTGTGATGTTCAGGTTTTAGTTTTACATTTGCAACAGCATCTGTCATCACTCATCAGCAGAACCTCGCTGAATAGGAAATACTGCCGCATGTCTTAGATATACGCAGAACAGGTCTGAGCATTGGCGGACACAAAATTCTGTATGCATACCCGTCATTTTCACACCTGTGTAAATGGGCTGTTTTCACTACCAGTTTGAGAGTGCTAGCATACCATTTCACAGCAGGTGATAAGATTTTTTTAAATCCCAAACATATAATATATAAAAATAAGAAGCAAAAGTCTTATAACAGGCAGCATCATTCAACCCCTTCCTCCAAGCCTAGGCTGCCACAGACCCATCATTACAACAGCATCAGCTCAAAGTACTGGCCAGTTGCGGCTGGTAGGCTGTTCTTCTGGGGGGGGGGGGCAGAAAACCACCAGCACTACCCCCCTCCGGGCGGCGCGGCACTGATGCACCCCCCTTAACCAGGGGTGGCCGTGGGGCTCACAGCACTGTCAGCCAGCACCCCCCCAGGGAGGTCCAGCACTTATTATGCAGTGAGCTGTGTCCTCCTCTACTCTCCTGCTGTGTCCTCTGGGCAGCGGCGGGTCCAGCTCCAGTGTGTCTCCTCTTCCACAGCGCTAGGCATCCAATAGAATCGCCTGGCGCTTTGGCCAATCAGGAAACAGGTCTCACTGACCTGCCTCCTGATTGGCAGGGAGTAACTGTAGTGTGAAAATAGCAAAAACTTTTTCGCTATGATCACACAATTGGGTGGGATCAGGGCGTACTCTCTGTGCCCTGAGCCCACCCTATTTTGAAGCCTATCAGAGCCTCTGGTTCTACACAGGTGTTTCAAATAACACACCCTCCGCCCACCCCCGCCATAGGAATTCATGTGGCCGGCATCCTGAAAGGGGCCGGGCACATGAATAGGGAGGGCGGTGGAGGTGTTGTGGGATCGGCGCCCGTGGACTGGCCCAGTAGAATATTAAGTATAGAATTAGCAGTGACACTAGGTAGTAGCTACACATTGTTTCACTCCCAGCTATAGACCAGGAGAATATTAGAACATGTGTAGGACATATAAGTAGACTGGAACAGTCTAAGGGGTTGATTTACTAGGCAAATAGACTGTGCACTTTGCAAAGTGCAGTTGCACACTGCAAGAGAAGTTGCTCCAGAATTTAGTAAATGAGCAGAAGCTCTGACTTTCTGACTTTTCAAAAAATGCTGTTTATTAAATTTTTCTTGCACGTTATTGGGTATTCCTAGAAAAGTGAAGCTTTACCTCATTTACTAAGCTCTGGAGCAACTACACTTTGCAAAGTGCACAGTCTATTTTCCTTTAGTAAATCAATCCCTAAGTTTCCCACTACTCATGACCACAGGATAGGTTTGGACAGTTATTAGGAGCAGACTGGAACAGTCTGTGTTCTTGCAGCTAAAGACCACAAGATGGATAGCACACTACCCTAAGAGCCCATTCACACAGGGGCAACACGACTTCCAGCGCGACTTTGGGAGGCAACTTGGACACGACTTGAGTATGAATCACAGCACGACTTGGAGCAACTTACAACACAACTTGAAGTCGCCTCCAGGACAGGGAACTTTACAACTGGCCAATCAGAGCTTATCAGCTGTGTGTGAGAAGGAGGGGGCTGGCTGTTTAGTGGAGGAAATTACTTTCTGTTTCCTTTCTGCTTCCTGTAAAGTTGCCTCAGTATGAACAGTGATCAGACTTGGAGGCAACTTCCATTGAAATCAATGGGTACAAGTTGCCTTCAAGTCGGATTGAAGTAGTACAGGAACCTTTTCTGAAGTCGGAGCGACTGCAGTAGTGTGCATTAAGACAGATCCATTCATTTACATTGATTTTTTCATGTAGCGCGACTTGAGGCGACTAGGGGCGACTTGGGGCAACTTGAAGTCGGATCCAAAGTTGCCCCTGTGTGAATGGGCTCATACTGGAACAGTTTGTAATATCCACAGCTGAGGACCATAGATAATCAGCAGCTCAGGAGATTGGGTTTTACTCATAAATCCCAGTAGAAGCAAGCAGTGGCGGCTGGTGCTCAAACTTTTTGGGGGGATGCAAACACACTGAAAAATTCTGAAAAAAACCCCCCATCAATTGCAGCCTCGCTGTACCATCAATTGCCACCACTGTACCATCAAACGCAGCCACTGTGCCCATCAATTGCCACCACTGTGCCCATCAATTGCCACCACTGTGCCCATCAAACGTAGGCACTGTGCCCATCAATTGCCACCACTGTGCCCATCAATTGCCACCACTGTGCCCATCAATTGCCACCACTGTGCCCATCAATTGCCACCACTGTGCCCATCAAACGTAGGCACTGTGCCCATCAATTGCCACCACTGTGCCCATCAATTGCCACCCCTGTGCCCATCAAACGTAGCCACTGTGCCCATCAATTGCCACCACTGTGCCCATCAATTGCCGCCACTATGCCCATCAAATGTAGGCACTGTGCCCATCAATTGCCACCACTGTGCACATCAATTGCCGCCGCTGTGCCCATCAAACACAGCCACTGTGCCATATCAAATGCTCCCACTGTGCCATCAAATGCTCCCACTGTGCCCCATCAAATGCTCCCACTGTGCCATATCAAATGCTGCCAGTGTGCCCCCTGCCCACCGTCTGCACTTACCCTGTCTCGGTGGGACAGCTCCTCGATGCTCCTCAATGTCTTCTCCCGTCCTCTCTTCCCGTCATCTGCTATGATTGGACGCCTGATAAGCGTCCAATTACAGCGTCGTTTCAGCCAATCAGGTGACAGGTAACAGATCCGAGCACCTGATTGGCGGAGAGGCGGTTTAGTGTTAGGAAAGCGAATTGTGCATGGCGCTCGCAGGTCACCTTTTTTGACACCTATTAGAGCCTATAGCTCTAATCAGGTGCTTCAAAAACACCCCCCCGCTGTAATTCAGGGGCCGGGCGCCTGAATAGGGGGTGGCAGCGGCGGCCATAGATAGATTCATGCAATGCATGAATCTATCTATTGGTGCTAGAGGGGGTGGCAGGAGAGAGGGGGCGGCACCCGTGCGCCCTTATCGATGAACTGCCACTGGAAGCAAGGCCATGTGCTCGATTCAGGGTAGGGAGTAGTATACTGTAGCAGCTCCCTGAAGCACACAGTCCCCCTTCCTCCAGGGGAAGAACAGATCTCTCTGGACTCCTGGCTATTTACTTGCCTCCTACTCAATATCTCAAAAAACCCTGTTTAGGGGGTCTTAAAAAAATAGGTGTGGGGTGGGAGAGGGGGTTTAGCATAGTTCCGCAGCCCTCATATAAATAAAGAAAACTAAGTAGGATTTTTTAGTGCTGGAGTTATCAGAAAAGAGCACCTGAAATACTAAGTAGCAATTTCTATTTTTTTTTGTTTTAAGTTATTCAATGTGTACTGTATGAGAACATGTAACAAATAAGAAGTTGGTGTTATCCCAATTTGGTTGCAAAAGTGAAAATACACTTTAAGTGACAAATCAAAGGGGTTGTAAACTTTCGTGTTTTTTCACCTTAATGCATCCTATGCATTAAGGTGAAAAACTTCTGTCAGTCACCGGCCCCCTAGCCCCCCCGTCTTACTTACCTGAGCCCTGGAATTTCCAACGGCGAGGACGCGCTGCGCATCTCTCCGGGGTTCTCGCAAACTTGATTGGATAGATTGATAGCAGCGCAGCCATTGGCTCTTGCTGCTGTCAATTAAACCCAATGATGCGGGCGACGGCGGGGCCGAGTCCGACAGTCATGTCTATGGACGCAAATGCTGGACTCAGGAGCGCACCCGCAAGGTAACCCCCTCGGGAGAGTGCTTCTTCTAGGGGGTCATCTGATGTGGGGAGGAGCCACGAGAGCCGCTGGGGGACCCCAGAAATCGAGGTTCGGGGCCACTCTGTGCAAAACGAGCTGCACAGTGGAGGCAAGTATGATATGTTTGTTATTTAAAAAAAAAAACAAAAAAACGATCCTTTACAACCACTTTAAAGCCCATTTCCAACTAATATTTGTAAGCAGCTACAGCAAATTAAAATAATTGTAGCTAAAAGTTCAAGAGAAGAAAGATCTTACTATTATCGGCAGGTTCGCTGACAGGGGCACTGTGGTAACTGATGTCAACATTTTTGTCGATATTCATAGCTTCATTTAGGGATGAGCGAACGTCCTGCACAATCCTTGGTTCCTCTATAAGATCTGAAAAATAATTCAGTGTCAGAATCACATCTCTATTTACAAGTTAACCACTTGTTTACCAGGGCAATTTAAAAAAAAATATTTTTGCACACATGTTACCCACTTCAGTCCCCAGAAGGTTTTACCCCCCTTAATGACCAGAGCAGTTTTTGCGATTTGGCACTGCGCCGCTTTAACTGACAATTGCGCAGTCATGCACAACAAAATTGATGCCCTTTTTTTCCCCACAAATAGAGCTTTCTTTTGGTGGTATTTGATCACCTCTGCGTTTTTTTTTTGTTTGCGCTATAAACAGAAGAAGACCAACAATTTTGAAAAAAAAAACAATATTTTTTACTTTTTGCTATAATAAATAGCCCCAAAAAATATATAAAAAAATAATTTCTTACTCAGTTCAGGCCGATGTGTATTCTTCTACATATTTTAGGTATAAAAAAAAAATCGCAATAAGTGTATATTGATTGGTTTGCACAAAAGTTATAGTGTCTACAAAATAGGGGATAGATTTATGGCATTTTTATTATAAATTTTTTTAAAATTAGTAATGGCGGTGAACAGCGGTTTTTATCGGGACTGCGACATTGCGGCGGACACATTTATACAGCGATCAGAGCTAAAAATAGCCACTGATTACTGTATAAATATCACTGACAGGGAAGGGGTTAAACACTAGGGGGCGAGCAAGGGGTTAAGTGTGTTCCCTCAGCGTGTTCTAACTGTAAGGGGGATGGGCTACCACTGACATGACAGAGATCACTGTTCCTGATGACAGGGAGCAGAAGATTTCTGTCCTGTCACTAGGAAGAACAGGGAAATGTTACATGCATTTCCCCTTTCTGCCTCTCCTTGCCGTGATCGCAGGCCGCCGGCAGACGACGAGTCCGCGGGCCGCTGGTGGCGTGCACGTGCCCGCTATCCTGCGATGACAAAGGTACATACGGGTACGCCCTTTCTGCATTTTTGCAATTTTTTTTTTTGCTAGAAATTACTGTAAACCCCCCAAAAGTACAATTTTTCAAAAAAGCAGAGACCCTAAAGAATAAAATGTGGTAGTTGCAATTTTCTAACAGAACGCTCCCGATTGCAGCTTGCGATCAGAAGCTTTCTGATCATGTGACCGCTGTGACAGCCAATCGCGGTGGTCACATGATCATAAACCTGCCCCGCCTCCTGGCATTCTAAATCCCTTAAGGGGCTGGGAGGCACCAGCTCCAAGGGGTTAAGGTATAAGAAAAAAACTAAAGAACCTATAGCACAAAGAGAAAATGTGAAAAATATTCACTATAAATACATTATACTTGTTAAATACCTGCAAGATCAGAATCAGAAAAGCTGGTAACGGCTGCTGTTGACTGATCTTCATCGATAATGCCTGTGGCTTCATAATAGTTTATAGTAGAAAAGCCTGCTATGCTGACCCTGGAAGTCAAAAGATCATTGTCCATCTATATATAGGAATTTGTGATTTTGCAGCAAAATTCAACAATTTCACACAACCTCTAGTTCCACAATGCAGACTGCTTAGAGGAAATTGGTTTAAGAACCATATAGATTTTTATTTTCTAAGAAAGGCAAAAGAAATCAGCATTTATCTTATTATTAGGGATGAGAAATGTTTCTGCAACTTTAACAACTTTACCAAAATTTGATCAAAATTAGTCTCAAGTTGCACCATAGACATTGCTTAGAAGAGCCTTGTGATTACCATCTCAGGGATGACATTGAAGTCAATGACAAACAAAGCCAACCCTAGCCATAATGCTTGTCCTACTACCAAACCTTTGATAAACAAAGCCAACCCCCAGCCAATATGCTTGTTCTGCAACCAACGCTTTAATAAACAAAGCCGACCCTATTCATAATGCTTGTCCTACTACCAACCCTTTGATAAACAAAGCCAACCCTAGCCATAATGCTTGTCCTGCTACCAACGCTTTAATAAACAAAGCCAACCCTATCCATAATGCTTGTCCTACTACCAAACCTTTGATAAACAAAGCCAACCCCCAGACATAATGCTTGTCCTACTACCAAACCTTTGATAAACAAAGCCAACCCTAGCCATAATGCTTGTCCTACTACCAAACCTTTGATAAACAAAGCCAACCCTAGCCATAATGCTTGTCCTGCTACCAACGCTTTAATAAACAAAGCCAACCCCCAGCCATAATGCTTGTCCTACTACCAAACCTTTGATAAACAAAGCCAACCCCCAGCCATAATGCTTGTCCTACTACCAACCCTTTGATAAACAAAGCCAACCCTAGTCATAATGTTTGCCGTACTACCAACCCTTTGAATAACAAAGCCAACACTAGCTATAATGCTTGCCCTATTACCAACCTTTTGATAAACAAAGCCAAACCTAGCCTCAATGTTTGCCGTACTTCCAACCCTTTGATAAACAAAGCCAACCCTAACCATAATGCTTGCCCTATTACCAACCCTTTAATAAACAAAGCCAACCATAGCCATAATGCTTGTCCTACTACCAACCCTTTGATAAACAAAGCCACATGACCACCAAGTTATTACCAACTTGAGGATCACATGACTATATTTATAAAATAACCCAATTGTTTCCAAAAATTAAGAAAACTCTAATTTTTGCTTATCCAAGGTCATTATACAGAGACCTTCCATAAAATGTATATGTAATATTTTTTCACATTCTTCCACCTCCAGTCAATATAACAGAGTTTCAATTTAGTGTACGAGCAATGCGATTCTGGATTTATAAACACAGGGGGTACCTCACTGCATGGAGGTTAAGGTTAATTCTGCTGTATTACCAGTATTGTAAGTCGGGGTCCAATGGTCCATTAAAGTATCCTCTTGATACAGTGCCATCTCCTACATTGACACTAATCTCATTTTCATGGCCAGTTTTCTGTGTCTCCTGCTGCTCAACGACAGAGGTAACATAAGTCGTGGTCAACCCATTTATAAAATCATTATAGGTTTTTGCTAATGATTCTTCAGTTGGTTGCTCAACTGCAAGATAAAAAAAAAAAATAAAGAACGATCAATAAGATAGAATGACCAATGAAAATACTTTTTATAAACAAAATTTTGATTTCTAAATTTGATGGATTTGGCCTAGCCTCTGTTTTTTTCCTGTAACAATCCTCATTTCCATTTAATCTGCCTATTTGTAAAGAGAGTGTTTCATTTTTTTTTAGGTACTGCTGTGAAAAAAAAGTTTTGCTTGTTGTGAATAATGTTACCAAGAAGTGCTTTTAGTCATAATTTTAATTACAGATGCATATTAACCTCCTGACCAGGCCATTTTGTGTGATACGGCACTGCGTTACTTTACCTGACAATTGTGCAGTCATGCAACACAGTACCCAAATAAAATTTATGTAGTTTTTTTTCACAATAATAGCTTTCTTTTGGTTGTATTTGACCACCACTGTTTTTTTATTTTGTTTTTTTGCACTATAAAAAAAAAAAAGACTGACAATTTTGAAAAAAAAAGAAACAATATTTTTTACTTTCTGCTAAAAAACATATCACATAAAAAAAATTAAAGCCTAATTTCTTCATAAATGTAGGCCAATATGTATTCTACTACATGCTTTTGTTAAAAAAATCCCAATAAGTGTATATTGATTGGTTTGAGCAAAAGTTATAGCGTCTACAAACTATGGGATATATACTTATTATTATTTTTTTTTAACACTAATTTCTTCATAAATGTAGGCCAATGAGTATTCTACTACATGCTTTCGTTGTAGAATTGGATACATACTGGATTTTTTAATTTTATTTTTTTAATACTAGTAATGGTGCTGTTCAGCAAATTTTAGCGGGACTGTGATATTGCGGCAGACAGTCTGACACTAACTGTCACTTTGTGGGATCCAGTGACACTAATATAGTGATCAGTGCTAAAAATATGCACTGTCACTGTACTAATGACACTGGCTGGGAAGGGGTTAACCATATAAGGCGATCGAATAGTTGAATGTATGCCTAACCAGTGTTTGTGTTTACTATGTGTGCTGCTTTTACTAAGTGAAGTAATTGTATTTTATTCCCTGCTTTGCAGGGACACAAAATCCATCACTTTCCCCTTGTCGGAACGGTGCTCTGCCCTGATTACATAGGCAGAGCTCCATTTTGTGTCTCTCCTTTCTAATCAGCGGGTGCTGGTGGATTATCTATTGGCAGACAACCGCGCGGAATTCCCGGATCACGTACTAGGTAGGTGATCCGGTGCAGGAAAGCCGCTCTGTCGCCGTGTAACTAAGTTATGTGATCGGCAAGAGGTTAAGACAACCATGCTAACACATTACATATCTGGATCAGCGCATAGCTCCCAACTGTCCCTGATTTCGAGGGACTGTCCCTGATTTGGAGCAATGTCCCTCTGTCCCTCATTCCTCCTCATTTGTCCCTCATTTTTGGTCTGATCTATATAGTTGTATATAAAATGCACTTTTTTTCTATCAAAAAGTGTTTTCCAGAGCTAAACCTTTCATCTGATTTCTAAATTGCTGCATTTGTAAATTCCAAAAGTCAATATAAAGGAATAGTAGTGGTAAAAAAAAAAGGAATTGTGGGTTTAACCAATCTTGTTTTTTTGTAAAATTCTCCTTTTGCTGATGGGTGTCCCTCATTCCCATCTCAAAATGTTGGGAAGTATGTCAGCGTTCTGCTCTGTGGTGCTTCACGAAGGTTGTGCTTTACTGATTCTTCTCACAATGCAAGTGTAGGAGTTGGCCAACTAATTGAAAATAATTTTCTCCCTGTGTGGCCAAGATGGTATCTTAACAACAGTTAAAGCACATTAGATTCAGCCAACGTTGTCCTTCAAAAAGTAAATGTTAGTCATTTTTGAATAATATAATGGTTACTGAATATTCTGCAGCTGCTCTTTTCGTCTAGGATAACTTTTCATTCATTCCATTGTATGGCCATGATCAGGTTGCCAAATCAGTGTAGGTCCTGTTCCTAGATCCCACCCCCTGATGACATCATCCATGTGCCCTATGTGTGCCCTGGACCTGTCCCTTGAGGGCACATCATCATGAGCTCACAGAAGAATGCTGCACAGAAAAGTGGCAAGGTATTAAGTTGCATTTCACACTGGATATTTAAAAATATGTACTGTACTTACTGCAAGTATATTATACTTACAGGCAGGGCTTTTTTTTATCGGGAACGCAGTCCCGGCACCTCCAGCACTGAATGTATTGACAAGAGGTGATGGGGTGTGCTGGAGGGTCTATTGATGCTGCCTACTGAGGGATCTATTGCTGCTAGTGGGGATCTATTTTTGTGTGGGGGGGTCTATTGTTGCTGGGTAGGCCTATTGTTGCTGGCAAGGGGTTATTATGTTGCTGGGGGGTTCAATTGTTGCTGGGAGAGATCTACCATTGAGGGAGAGGACTATTGCTTCTGGCTGCTGGAGGGTCTTTTGATGATGGCTGCTGGGAGATCTGTTGTTGCTGCTGGGCGGGGGGTCTATTGTTGCTGTGGTGCAATTTTGTTGCTGACGGGGGGTACATTTTTGTGTGGGGGGGGCTATTGTTGCCTAATAGCACAGAATGATACGTTGTTCTGTATTTTCTAAAAAGGGCGGTAAAAGGAGCTGGGTAGGGGGTAGAACCAAGGGACAGTCCTCAGAGGTGGATAGGAGGTGGAACCAAGGGTCAGTCCTCAGAGGTGGGTAGGAGGTGGATCCAAGGGACAGTCCTCAGAGGTGGGTAGGGGGTGGAACCAAGGGACATTCCTCAGAGGTGGGTAGGGGGTGGAACCAAGGGACAGTCCTCAGAGGTGGGTAGGAGGTGGAAACAAGGGACAGTCCTCAGAGGTGGGTGGGAGGTGGAACCAAGGGACAGTCCAAAGAGGTGGGTAGGTAGTGGAACCAAGGGACAGTCCGCAGAGGTGGGTAGGGGATGGAGCCAAGCGACAGTCCTCAGAGGTTGGTAGGGGGTGGAACCAAGGGACAGTCCAAAGAGGTGGGTAGGTAGTGGAACCAAGGGACAGTCTTCAGAGGTTTGTAGGGGGTGGAACCAAGCGACAGTCCTCAGAGGTTGGTAGGGGGTGGAACCAAGGGACAGTCCTCAGAGGTGGGTAGGAGGTGGATCCAAGGGACAGTCCTCAGAGGTGGGTAGGGGGTGGAACCAAGGGACAGTCCTCAGAGGTGGGTAGGAGGTGAAACCAAGGGACAGTCCTCAGAGGTTGGTAGGGGGTGGAACCAAGGGACAGTCCTCAGAGGTGGGTAGGAGGTGGATCCAAGGGACAGTCCTCAGAGGTGGGTAGGGGGTGGAACCAAGGGACAGTCCTCAGAGGTGGGTAGGAGGTGGAACCAAGGGACAGTCCTCAGAGGTAGGTAGGGGGTGGAACCAAGGGACAGTCCTCAGAGGTGGGTAGGAGGCAAAGACGAAGGAAAACTGAGAAAAAAAACCCCTGCTTTCAGGTTATTCTTAGCAAAGCTGGGGTTTGCTTTTTAGTGAATACAATTATCAAACATTCAAACGACACGTTCTGAGCTTATTGTTTTTTGAGGAATAGGTTTTATGGATGGTTAGTACAATGATATACAGTTTATAGAAAATAAACATTTAAACTGCATACATTTTATTTGCTCAGTTGCACAGTTATCCTGCTAGTTAGTATTTTTGTGTTGAGTTATCTGTCCTTACCATTAGAATCAGTTGTCATGATGATAGCATAAGCCACCGTGGGTCCATATGAAGTTTCAAAACTTTGGAAGGTGATGTTCATAGCCTCCCCCGAGGATGAGCGAACAGCCTGCACATTGACTTGTTCCTCTAGAAGAACTGAAAAATAATTCATTAATAATTTCATGCTTCGGATAACGGAAACGGAGGCACACAGCGAATGGAACTGTATGTTCTCATGTTAATAATTTTGTGATATTCATTTTTGTAATTTCACCCTGATTAACATTTATCTAGGTGTCCATTTATGAAACTCTGATCAGCGATGATCCCCAGGATCACCGCTGATCACAGTCCATTAACGGTTTATGAAACAGAGATGATCGGGGGGGAGAACATGTTCTCAGCCGATCATCTCCACACACTGAGAATCTGTGATTGACTGACACAGAAATAACCACTTTATGAAGCTGCAATTTCAGCGATTCACTGGCGATCTGAGTCAGAATTTGCATTCCCCGATTCACCAGCTCAGAGGTGGAGAATCGGGGAGTGAAGAGAGAATCCCTTGGACTTCCCTGACAAGGGAGGTTTTGGACATTCACCTGAGAGGATTTCTAAGCCTGGCGCAGATATACCGGGGCTTAGAATTGGAGATATCCGTGGTCCAGGTCAGCAGGACCAGGAGGGCTGAGGAGGTTTTCTGTAAAGTTTTCTGTAAAGGTGAACTTACCCTTTAATAAACGGACACCTCCAGTGTTTCAGTGAATTTCTGGTACTGTAATCTCGTTATGTCTCACGAGATTCCAGTATCAGGGGCCGGTCTCCACTGTTCGAAGCGTTTGTAGATGGCTTCACTCTACACCTCGATCTACACCGATTCATAAACTGTCATCCACAGGAGAATGATCTCCACTGTGAATGTCGGAGAATGGGGCAGTGAAATTGTTTCACTGCTTTATAAACAGACACCTAAGTGTGGCACATTAGGTAGTTCATTTTAAATGGACATGTAGCTTCAAATTAATTCAGCAACAATAAATGAAAGGCCAACTCCAACTAATGATGTTTAAGCAGTTGATTTATGTTAAATTTATGTTAAATTGTGGCTAACAGTCCAAGAGGAGGAAAATCTCACTAGTATAGGCAGATATACCCGTAGATATGACAGGTGCACTCTGGTATTCTTGGACTCCAAGTGCTACCACACTTAAAGATATAGTTAGTCCCAGAGGATAGGCTGCATCCTTCTCCACTACTTGTTGATGGCCACTTCAGGGCTGAATGACGTTTAGCCCTGTCCTCTGAGCCTAGGCTATCATAGACTCACCCCTTGGGGTGTATCATCACAATGGCCTGAGCTTTGTGCTGTTGCAGGGTCTGTCCATTTCTATGGCTGGACAGAAGGAGAAAGAATTCAGGTTTACATATGTTAATTGATGCTTTTAAAAAGTAGGTGTGGTGGAAGGGTTTGGGGAAGAGGTAGGGAAGGACTGGGTGGGTCAGGAGGCTTCAAGTGTCCTTTAAGATATATGTGCCAAACCAAAAGAACCTAGTACAAATAGAAAATGTGAAAAATGTAAAAATACATTACACTAGGTGGATACCTATATTAGTAGTAGTAGTTATTGAAGCAGAATCAGAGAAGCCGGTAACTGTTGCTGCTGACCGATCTTCATTGATAGTGTTTGTGGCTGGATTGTATTTGATAGCAGTAAAGCCTACTATGTAGACCCTGAAAACCAAGAGATCATTGTCCATCGTATTATTAGAAATTAGTGATTTTGCAGCAAATGCAACAATTTCAATACATTTTTTATCGAAAATAGCCTCTAGTTCCACTATGCAGACTGCTTAGAGGAAATTGTCTTAAGAATCATATGGATTTATTTTTTCTAAGAAAGGCATGTGATCCCCATTCAGTGGCAGCCCATCCATAAGGGGTGTAGGCATGCCACCTCCCTAGTTTGCATGCGGGGCACCGGGCTAATGCATTCTATGAGGGCTAGCTTTTTTTTCAAGCAGCGCTGAGACTCTAATTGGCTTTAAAAAGGTTGAACCCTCCCACTTGCGATACTAGTGAATCAATATTCGCTATTGGTTTCAGGCTTCTCCTCCCGGCCAATAAAGACAGGAGGCGGATCTAAAGAAGACCAAGTTAGAGAGGAAGATGGTTAAGCTGTGGGCCATGTGACTGCTAGTGGGGTGAATGCGGACCTAGGGTTTATTTTTTGCCGCCCCCCCCCCAAAAAAAAAATGTTTAGCACCAGCCGCCACTGTCCCCATCCCAGTACTGAAATTGTTCAATGGCTTTGTTGATGAGCAAAGCCAACTATAGCTATACCACTTATCCTAACATTAAACCTTTGATAAACAAAGCCACATGACCCACCATATTATCACTGGCTTGAGGATTGCATGGCTACGTTGATACATTTTGCTGAAATAACACAAAGCACTGGAATTTCATTAAAGTGAAAACACAATTTTGCTCATAACTAGTTATTATTCAGACTTTCCAAAAAAAAATCTATAGTTGCATCTTTTCACATCCCTTTACCTCCAGTCAGTCTAGCAGTGCGTCAGCCTAGTGTCTGACCCATGTGATTCTGGATATGTAGACCCAAGGGGGGGTTATTGAATAAAACTGGAAAGTGCAAACTCTGGTGCTGCTCTGCATAGAAATCAGCTTTAGACATGTGCGTTTGTTTTGTTCCGAATTAATATTCAGACAAGTTTTTCGTTATTCGAATATGTCCGAGTACCCGAATTACAATATACAGTGGAACCTTGGATTACGAGCATAATTCGTTCCAGGAGAATGCTTGTAATCCAAAGCACTCGCATGTCAAAGTGAGTTTCCCCTTAGAAGTCAATGGAAACGAAGATAATTCGTTCCGCATTGACTTCTATTACATGCAATACCGCATGTGGCCAGAGGTGGAGGGGCAACGGAGAGCCTCGGAAATACTCCAGGACAGCTCGGAAAGCCTCGGAAACACTCAGGAACAGAGTATTTCCGAGTGTTTCCGAGTCATTCCGAGTATTTCCGAACTGCTCTGAATCATTCTGAGTGTCCCCGGCGCCCCCGCACCTCTGGCCAAATGCGGTACTGCACCACCCATTAGCTTGAATTCTGCTTGTTTTGAGAGACAACACTCGCATACCGAGTCAGAATTAAAAAAAAAAAAGTTGCTCGTCTTTCAAAACGCTCATTAACCGCGTTACTTGTAAACCAAGGTTCCACTGTAAACTAATTTTACCGAATGCCCTGAGTAATGTAACGGAATTCGTCCAAATTTTGGAAAATTTGGACTGACATTCGAATCTAATTTTACAGTGAACTCCAGTCGAATTCTAACTACACATATTGCTCAAATCAAAGACTGTCTGTGTTATTAGAGGACCATTTCGAAATATGCTGTTTTTGTTAAGCTAAAGGTGATTCAAAGAGTCATTGTAATCATTTGATGAAGATTTTTCTTTTGTATGTTCATTTTGCTGCATTCAAATCGAAAAAAAATATAACATTTTCGTTGCGACCGATTCAAAAATTCGAAAATTCGGAATACAAATTCTTAATACTAATTGAACGTATCAACTAAATTGAACTAAACGAAATAACTAGATTAACGAATCAAAATTAAACAAAACAAATTTTTTCGCCGTGCACATGACTAATCAGCTTCGAGGTTTTATTGTCAAAGCCTAATTTAAAAAGCTGAAGTTAGAAGCTGATTGGCTACCATGCACAGCTGCACAGATTCTGAGTGCTCCAGTTTTAGTAGTGTCTCATTGCATGCAGGTAAATGCAACTCTATTACCTGTAGTGTAATGTGGGGTCCAATGGTCCATTGACGTATCCCCTTGAAACAGCGCCATCTCCAACATGGACACTTATCTTATTTAATTGTGTGGCTTTCCGGATTTTTTGCTGCTCAATGACAGAGGTCACATAAGTGCTGGTCAACCCATTCCTGAAATCATTATATGTCTTTGCTAAAGACCCCTTAGTTGGTTTGTTACCTATAAACAAGTAAAAAAAAGACCAAACTGATGTTTTCTATATTTGACTGAATCGTCCTCGCTTTTCTTTTTTTTGTTCTCCTAAAAAGAAAACCTTTTTTTTGTTGCAACACAAAATCACACCGCTCTGAACAGAAAAGCCAAATGATGAGATGGACGGTGGCACAGCTAATCCAGGTGCTCTGGCTCAGGATGTCCCTCCCACATCCGTAAAACGAACCACAAATGTACATAGAAGAGCCGGCACCACTGGAGATTTTACTGTTTATTGATTTTTGTTTATTGATTTTATTGTTGTCTTATGACCATGATTAAAAAGAACCGGCAGGCGCGTTTCGTCACGCAGGCCTTGTTCACAGCACCCGCCTGCATGCCGAAACATGTTTGCATGTACTTTTTATCATGGTCATAAGACAACAATAAAATTGAAGACTGAATCTCCAGTGGTGCCGGCTCTTCTATGTACATTTGTGGGTCTTTTGTTTTTGTTAATCTGTCAATTCGTAAAGGGAATCCCTATAAAAAAAGATTAGTTTGATGGAAATATTGTTATCAAAATGTATTTCAAAGCATAACTTGTTACCGTATATACTCGAGTATAAGCCGACTTTTTCAACACATTTTTTATGCTGAAAAAGCCCCCCTCGGCTTATACTTGAGTGAGGGTCTCCCGCTGTGTCATGCAGTCTTAACTGTTCGGCGGCCGTCCATTGTAACAAAGCCCCGCCTCCTCCTCGTCCATGATAGACGGAACACTGATACAATGCTGGGACACTGAATCAGTGTCCCGTCTATCACGGATGACACAGAAGACTGCATGACACAGCGGGAGACACCTGCTGTTTTGGTTATCAAAGGGCACTGATGATACAGGTGGGCACAGTGAGGCTGCAAATGGGCACAGTGAGGCTGCAGATGGGCACAGTGAGGCTGCAAATGGGCACAATGAAGCTGCAGATGGGCACAGTGAAGCTGCAGATGGGCACAGTGAGGCTGCAAATGGGCACAGTGAGGCTGCAGATGGGCACAGTGAGGCTGCAGATGGGCACAATGAGGCTTCAGATGGGCAGAGTGAGGCTGCAGATGGGTACTGATGATACAGGTGGGCACAGTGAGGCTGCATATGAGCATAGTGAGGCTGCAGATGAGCACAGTGAGGCTGCAAATGGGAACAGTAAGGCTGCAGATGGGCACAGTGAGGCTGCAGATGGGCACTGATGATACAGGTGGGCACAGTGAGGCTGCAAATGGGCACAGTGAGGCTGCAGATGGGCACAGTGAGGCTGCAAATGGGCATTGTATACCCAGTAGCTGCTGCATTTCCCACCCTAGGCTTATACTCGAGACAATACGTTTTTCCAGTTTTTTGTGGTAAAATTAGGTGCCTCGGCTTATATTTGGATCGGCTTATACTCAAGTATATACAGTAATTTGTTAAATATCTGCACCTAAAGGTAGACATGTTAGTTCATCACATATCTAAGATCTGCTCTGTAAGTCTATTGCCCTGTACACACAATAGGATTTTCCGACGGAAAATGTGTAATAGGACCTTGTTGTCGGAAATTCCGATCGTGTGCAGGCTCCATCAAACATTTTCCATAGGAATTTCTGACACACAAAGTTTGAGAGCTTGCTATAAAATTTTCAGACAACAAAATCCGTTGTCGGAAATTCCGATCGTGTGTACACAAATCCGACGCACAAAGTGCCACGCATGCTCAGAATAAATTAAGAGACGAAAGCTATTGGCTACTGCCCCGTTTATAGTCCCGACGTACGTGTTTTACGTCACCGCGTTCAGAACAATCAGGTTTTCCGACAACTTTGTGTGACCGTGTGTATGCAAGACAAGTTTGAGCCAACATCCGTCGGAAAAAATCCATGGATTTTGTTGTCGGAATGTCCGATCAATGTCCGACCGTGTGTACGGGGCATAAGAGTCAACTTAATTAAATCAATGCATTCCCTCTGTGTCTAAAGCAGATTAGACTCAGGCAACCCTATCCTTCATAAAGTGCCAAACTATTAGTATCAAATATATTAAAGTGGTTGTGAAGGCAGAAGTTTTTTTTATGTATTCTATGCATTAAGATAAAAAACCTTCTGTGTGCAGCACCCCCTAATATATACCTGAGCCCCCTCTCGATCCAGCAATGTTGCAGGAGTGTCTTGGCTGCCCCTCCTCATTGGCTGAGACAGAAGTGCGGCACCATTGGCTCCCGCTGCTGTCAATCAAAGTTAGTGAGCCAATGAGGAGAGGGAGGGGCGGGGCAGAACCACGGCTCCGTGTGTAAATGGACACACAGAGCGGTGGCTTGGCTCAGGTGCCCCCTATAGCAAGTTGCTTGCTGTGGGGGCGGGCACTCGGCAGGAGGGAGGGGCCATGAGGTACCACAGAAGAGGAGGATCGGGGCTGCTCTGTGCAAAACCACTTCACAGAGCGGGTAAGTATAGCATGTTTTTTATTTTTAAAGAAAAAAAACAGACTTTAGTATCACTGTAAATAAATTGCTTAGCGGGCAATCTGAAACTGCTCTTATTGTCTATACTGAAGGCAAATAGGCTGTGCACTTAGCTGGTGCAGTTGCGATCATTTTTCCCAGAAGTTAGTAAATGTGGTAAAGCTCTGCTGATTTCTATCCTCCACCATGTGCAAGATAAATAGTTTTTTTTTCTTGGGGGGATAGGTTTTTATGGCCAGTTGATACAATGACATAAATACAGAAAACAAAATTTTACGACGATCGTTTGTAGAGAGGCAGAACGGCGGTCTAAACAAGGCAGACCGCTATTCTGTCAGAAAGAAAAATGCTAAGCAGAAGCATGGATTTATGTTTTTCTTTAGTCAAACGCTCCCCCTACAGTGAGAAAGCACTCATAGGGAACACATTTAACCCTTTGATTGCCCCTGATGTTAATCCCTTCCCTGCCAGTGTCATTTATACAGTGACTGTTGGAAGCAACACTATATCATATTTCTGGTATTTCATTCCCTGGTTGATACAGGCAGATGGCCCCAAGTTGGAATGTAACCAGTTACATTCCAGAGCTTTGTAGCATATCAGAATCTGCATTTGAATGCTTGGCTCCGGACCATCTGTTGCTGATAATACACTGCAAGCAATCTTCAAAGAGAGCCATGGCTGATGACGGTGGGTGACAAAGATCAAAGGATCAACAGGCACCTAGAGATGATACATGGACAATGCTGCCCCTAGAGGCCAATACAGTGGGACGGACAGTAATATAATATATTAAAAGGACTACCTCTTGGCAATATCTCATTGGACAGGGGGCTAGTGGGGGTGGTTACGAATGGGTCTGAATGTAAAGCTCTGCTGATTTCTATCCTCCATCATGTGAAAGATAAATAGGTTTTTTTTTTCTTGGGGAGGGGGATAGGATTTTATGGTCAGTTGATACAATGACATACATACAGAAAACAAACTTTTAAATGCATACATTTAATTTGCTCACTTTCACAATTATGCTGCTAGATAGTATAAACTTGTTGTTCCTACCATTCAAATCGGTTGTCATGATGATGGCATAAGCCACTATGGGTCTATATGAGGTATGAACACTTTGAAAGGTGATGTCCATCGCTTTTCCTGTAGATGAGCGAACAATTTGCACACTGCCGGCTATTTCTGCAGGTACTAAAAAATAATTCATAATCAGTATCACATCTCCTTTTACAGGTAAGTTAAAGTGTAAATCTGGGTTAAATAGAAGAATGACATATATGATGCAATCTATTACTAGCAATAAGATCACATTTTTTGTTTTTCTGATTACCACTTGTAATACTCTATGAATACCTGTAGATCCCTTATTTTTCCACTTCCTTCCACAGGGTGACAACGCAAGTTGTTCTACAGTGAAATCTGGCAGCAGTGCTGCAGCTATGTGGACAGGATAGTTTTAGCTGGACATGTAACATTAAATGTACTTAAAGTGGTTGTTAGACATGTGCAATTTGTTTAGTTCCAAATATGTTTTTTAACAAATTTAAAGTGGTTGTTAGACATGTGCAATTTGTTTAGTTCCAAATATGTTTTTTAACAAATTTAGACAAATTCGTTAATTAGGAAATATCCAAATTTCCGAATTTTGGAATTTCAGAATTTTTCCGAATATTCGAAATTCGAAAATTCGAAAGTCTGAAAATTCAGGAAACCCAAAAATAAGAATGAAAATCCGTAAATAGGAACGAAAATCTGAAAATTCGAAAACCCAAAAATTCGAAAATCTGAAATAATAACTAACTAATACATGACTTGTGCAATTCGGTTAGTTCCAAATATGTTTAAACAAATTTAGACAAATTCGTTAATTCGGAAATATCCGAATTTTTGAATTTCCAAATTTTTCCGAGATATTCGAAAATTCAGAAATTTGAAAATTCGAAAGTTGGAAAATCCGCAAATTCGGAAATCCAAAGATAAGAATGAAAATCTGAAAATAAGAACGCAAATCCAAAAATTCAAAAACCCAAAAATTCGAAAATCTGAAATAATTAACTAATAATAACTAACTATTAAATTATAGGTACAGTATTGTAATTTCCTTTCAAATTTGGCTTTTAGTAAATGTAACGAATTTATCCGAAGTTATGAATTATTCTTAATAACGAATGCCGTATCTAAACGAATGGAACGTAACAAATTAATAATAATAAATAACAATAATAAAAAATTATTTTTATTATTATTTATTATTATTTTGTTCCGTTCCATTTGTTTAGATGCGGCATTCTTTATTTTGGATAATTCGTAACTTCATATAAATTTGTATTCGTTGCATTCACTAAAAGCCAAATTTGAAAGGAAATTCTAATACCTATAATTTAACAGTTAGTTATTATTAGTTAGTTATTATTTCAAATTTTTGGATTTTTTGATTTTCGTTCTTTCTAATTTTCAGATTTTCCTTTCTTATTTTTGGATTGTAGAATTTTCAGATTTCGAACTTCTGAATTGTCGAATTTTCTAATTTTAGACCCTTTTCACACTGTTTTTAAGGCGCTTATGGGCTAAAACTAGCGCCTGTAAAGTGCCTGCAAAATGCTCCCCTGCAGTCTCAGTGTGAAATCTTGAGTGCTTTCACACTGAGGCGATGCGCTGGCAGGACGTTAAAAAAACTCCTGCAAGCAGCATCTTTGGAGCGGTGTATACACCGCTCCTAAAGCGCCCCTGCCCATTGAAATGAATGGGCAGCACTGCCCAACCGCCGGCAAAGCGTCGCTGCAGTCGCACTTTCCGGGTCGTTTTAACCGTTTTTCAGTGTTATTAACCCCCGCTAGCGGTCGAAAACCTCAGCAAAATAGATGGCAAAGCGCCGCTATTTTTAAAAATAGCGGCGCTTTACCGACGACATCGCCGAAGCCCAAGTGTGAAAGCAGCCTTAGAATTCCAAGTTTTATAACTTCTAAATTTCCGAATTTTTGAATTTCCGAATTTCCAAATTTTCGAATTTCCGCATTTTAGAATTTTAGAATTTCTGAATTTTAGAATTTAGAATTTTAGAATTTAGAATTTACGAATTTTAGAATTTACAAATTTTTTAATTTTAGAATTTCCAAAAAACAAAAACAAATGAAACAAAAACAGAAGAATTTTTCGGCAGTGCACAAGTCTAGTGGTTGTAAACGTCAGACATGAAATATAAACAATGCATATCCCTCTATAGTGTGTACTTGTCACAATCCAGAGCATCTCTGCTGCTTCGTTCCCCTACTATAATCATGAATCTCTTCTGACAAGTTTTCCTGACACCAAGAGAAAAATGGTGACAGGGGAGGGCACAGTCTGTGACTGACAGCCTCAGCTCTCTTCCTGTGTGCTGTGTGAAGAGGGGTGTGGCCCTTCCTTCCAATCAGTTCTTCTCACTGATGTAACTTCAGCTCTCCGCCTCCTGCTTTTCAGAGCTGAGAGAGCCTCTGTAAATTCTGCGCTTTGAATGGATGTTGGGGAAAGATGGATGTAGATAAACATGTACAACTGATGTAGAAGGATTTGTTTCATCTCTGTGTATCACCTGAGGCCAGTCACTTCACTCTGGGTATATGGAAGGGTTTACAACCACTTTAACTGCTTAAGGACCACCCCACATACATTTACTGTGGCAGGGCGGACCTTTAGTGCAAAGTCACGTAACTGTGCATGATCCCTTCCATTGGCTCTGGAGCGCATGATTGGACACAGTGAGAGCCAATCAGCGGGTGGCTGCCGGAACCCAACGATCGTTCGTAGAGAGGCAGAACGGCGGTCTGCCTATTTAAACAAGGCAAATCCGCTATTCTTTCAGAAAGGAAAATGGAGATCTCATGTTTCTGCTAAGCAGAAGCATGGATCTCTGTTTTTCTTTAGTCAAACACTCCCCCTACAGTTAGAGAGCACTCATAGGGAACACATTTAACCCTTTGATTGCCCCTGATGCTAATCCCTTTCCTGCCAGTGTCATTTATACAGTGACTGTTGGAGGCAACATGGTTTAATATCATATTTCTAGTATTTCATTCCCTGGTTGATACAGGCAGATGGCCCCAAGTTGGAATGTAAGTAGTTACATTCCAGAGCTTTTAGCATATCAGAATCTGTATCTGAACGCTTGGCTCCGGACCGTCTGTTGCTGATAATACACTACAAGCAATCTTCAAAGAGAGCCATGGCTGCCAAGATGATTGATGACGGTGGGTGACAAAGATCAAATGATCAACAGGCACCTAGAGATGATACATGGACAATGCTGCCCCTAGAGTCCAATACAGTGGGACCGACAGTAATATAATATATTAAAAGGACTACCTCTTGGCAATATCTCATTGGACAGGGGGGCTAGTGGGGGTAGTTACGAATGGGTCTGAATGAATGTGTAAAAAGGGCACACAGGAGGGAATTTGTCCCTTATCGCTCTTGGCTTGTGCCTGAGCCACATGGCTCTCTCTCCGTCATTTTGAGGCTCATGGCTATCTCTCTACTATTTTAAGCCAAAAAGAGGAGACCGTGTGATAAGTATCTTGATGTTCTTGTATTATATGTTCTGTTATATGCTTTGTAATATCTTTCCTTAGTATTTTCATGTTAGCGTTTCCTATTTCTTGGGAATAAAATAAGACTTTGTTTTATTAAGCAGTGTGCTTGGTTTCATAGCTAACCTTGTATTATAGTGATATCAACAGTAACATGTGATCAGAGTTTTAATAGACTAGCTAACTAGGGGAATAGACAAGTTAATACACAGGTGCAATAAATATAGGGAATCCATAAACACCCTTGAATAATATTTATTGTACCAGTTACTTCAGTGACAGTGCATTTTTTTTGTATTGGTGTCACTGGTCCCCAAAAAGTGTCATTTAGTGTCAGATTTTTCGACCGCAATGTCGCAGTCCCACTAAAAATAGATGATCACTGCCATTACTATATAAAAATATTACAAAAATAAAAAGTCCCTAAATCAATCCCAAAGTTTGTAGACGCTATGACTTTTGCGCAAACCAATCAATATACGCTTATTGGGATATTTTTACCAAAAATATGTAGCAGAACACATATTGGCCTAAATTTATGAAGAAATTTGATTTTTGTATTCTATTTTATAGCAGGAAGTAAAAAATATTGTTTTTTTTTTTCAAAATTGTCGGTATTTTTTTATTTATAGCGCAGAAAAATAAAAACTGCAGAGGTGATCAAATACCACCAAAAGAAAGATCTATTTGTGGGGAAGAAAAAGTCATCAATTTTATTTGGGTACAGCGTTGCATAACCACGCAATTGTCAGTTAAAGTAACACAGTGTTATATCGCAAAAAACGGCTTAGTCAGGAATATTTTTTTTACCAAAAATATGTAGCAGAATACATATTGGCCTAAATTTATGAAGAAATTCGATTTTTTTTTTTTTAATGTTATTGGAAATGTTTTATAGCAGGAAGTAAAAAATATTGTTTTTTTCTTTTCAAAATTGACAGTATATTTTTTGTTTATAGCGCAAAAAAAATTAAAACCGCAGAGGTGATCAAATACCACCAAAAGAAAGATCTATTTGTGTACCGCGTCGCATAACCACGCAATTGTCAGTTAAATCAACGCAGTGCCGTATCGCAAAAAACGGCCTGATCAGGAAGTGATTAAAGTAAGCAACAAACAAAAAAAGCCTAAACTCCAACTAATACTTTAAAGCTTTTACAGCAATGTAAAATAAACTGTAGCTGAAAGTTTAAAAGTAGAAAAACCTTTCTACTGTAGTTGAGATAGATTTGGTGAACAGGATTTACGGAGTGGGTAGAGAAGGACTGAAGGGGCTGGAGGTTGATGATGTTCAGGTGATAAACTCAAAAAAAAAACGTGTAGCGTAAATAGAGAATGTGAAAAATCTAAACTGCAGATACATTACAATATGTATATACCTGTTTTAGTTGTAGTAGTAGTAGTAGTAGTGGTGGTAGTAGTAGTAGTAGTAGTAGTCTTTGAAGAAGAACCAGAGAAGCTAGTAAAAGTTGATGTTGACTTATCTTCATTGATAGTGCCTGTGGCTGGATCATAGTTGATAGTGCTAAAGCCTACTAAGTAGACCCTGAAAGTCAAGAGATCAGTATCAACTTATTATTTGCAAGGAATGATTTTGCAGCAAATATAACAATTTCCTTGAAATTTCATCAACATTAAACTCATGGTTCAACATGCAGATTGCTCATTGGAATACCAAAAAAAACATGGATTTGTTTTCTTGGAAAGCCAGGTGATCACCATCTCAACGATGACTTTTAAGCTCCATACACACGATCGGATTGTTGGCCAACAAAACTGGAATTTTGTCCGAAGGACATTGGCCCAAACTTGTCTTGCATATATACGGCCACACAATTGTTGGCCAACAATCACGAACGTAGTGACGTACTATGTGGTTTTTCATCTCTTTAGCGCCACCCTTTGGGCTCCTTCTGCTAATTTCATGTTAGTAGAAGTTTGGTGAGTGTTTATTCACGCTTTTCATTTTGCGCTTTTCATTTTGCACTTTTCAATTCGTGCTTTTCAGTTCGTTTCTGAACGGCTGTTCGTCAACCAGCCATGTTGCGGAATCAGAGGAGATAACATGTTATTTTCATATTGGCCTTGGAGTTATTGCTTTGGCATTATTTTTTTGGTTGAATAATAATGATTTGATTTGATATATTCTCTATATTTTTTTGATGCATAGAATGCACTTTTGGTTAAGTTCTATTGGCAGATAGCATGTCTAATTTTATTTGTTTCCTTTTTTTAATGCACAATAAAAAAAATTGTGTAGAATAATACTTGGCTATGTGTTTTACTTCAAATGAAAGTTTGGGAGTCGGCAGTTACATTTTAAAAAATACAATGTAAAATTGACAAGGTACACCAACATAGTTGTATCTTTGATCTTAAAAACTACGGGATAATGGTGTTGTGGTAACTTGCACAAATAAAAAAAAAAAAAAGCATAATAATATTATTCTTGATATCACTAGAAGAAAAAAGCCTTTGAAAATTAGTTTGCAATAACTCCATCAGTATCACCAGCAAAGCAGCTTCATTATTATCCCATTAAAGAAGAAGAGAATTTTGCGCTGCATTTCCAGATTTCATAATTTGACACGTCACGAATGTTAATTCTCCACTACGAACGCTAGTTTACAAGACCGACCGCTTCCGGCTCGTCCTTGCTTCCGAGCATGCGTGTTTGTACTTTGGACTTTTGCCCGACGGACTTGTGTACACACGCTCGAAAAATATGACAACAGGCATTTGTCAGCGGAAAATTTGAAAACCTGCCATCCAACATTTGTTGGTGGAAAGTCCGATAACAAATGTCTGATGGAGCATACAAACGGTCGCATTTTCCGCCAACAGCCTGTCATAGAACATTTTCCGTCGGAAAGTCCGATCACGTGTACGAGGCTTCAGGCTTCATGTACACAGGATGTTCCTCAACCCCTCCTGATTGCTGGAACATCACAGCTAGTAATCCACATTTAAAAACGTGTGTTTAGCAGCGTTCACAAGCCACGTTTAGCCGCGTTTGCCTTCAGAAGCGTTTACTAAAGATAACCTCAGGAGACCCTTCCAAATGATTAGAAAGCACTAAAAACAAGTATTTACTAACTTTTTTAGCCATTCTGTAACAGTGTGAGTAGCAGCTGAGAAAGCAGTGTGCTTGTAGCTAGCTGTTATATTTTGGTTGGTTTGTTAATATGGATCCCATGATGAGCGTGTGTGAGGAAATGTGTGAGGAAATGTGTGAGGAAATGTGTGAGGAAATGTGTGAGGAATTTTGTGAGGAAATGTGTGAGGAAATGCTCCTGATGTTGCTTTTGCTAAGGCTCCAAAGACATAGAAAATTGCGTGAGAGGACCAGAGTTTGTCGCTACTGGACACATCCATTGATGGCTCAACGCATGTCCACATTATACTTTTCTAATATCTATGTTCAGCTGCGTAATGAGAAATTTTTAAATTTTACACGAATGTCAATTGCCACCTTTGACGTTCTCTTGGAAAAGGTTAGACCCCATCTAGTTCGCATGGACACCAACATGAGGAAAAACATGCCACCAGAGGAACGTCTGTTGGTGACTCTCAACTTCAGCGTCAAGTAATGCAAGTTGTGTATTGTACAGCATAATTGGCTGATGAGGGGAATATCACATGGTATATCAAGCTTGCAGGCAGTGATAATTGAGTTTTTGGTGTGTTTTTAGCATTCTCCAGGCTCAAAAGTAATTAATAAAATGTTTCCCTTTAAAAACGCTTCTAGACGAAAACGCGCCTAAACACAGGTAGCCACGTTTGGCGCTTTAAATGCCTTTAAACACAGCTTCTGAATGCATTTTTTTTTTGCGTTCCAAAAAAAGCCTCTAAACTCCTAACTCTAAGATCAATAGCTTTGTTGCTGAAGAAAGCCAACCCTAGCCAGAGGCGGCTCTCTAATTAGGCGAAATAGGCGGTGGCCTCAGGCCTCGCAGTCATAGGGGCCTCGCACAGCTGGCTAGTTTACCTAATTAGAGAGCCGCCTCATTCAGCAGCAGAGATCTCCGTCCCGAGTCCCCTCGCCCTGCTACAGGGAGAGATAACAGGCTGCGAGTGAGATGTGTGATCGGAGCTCACAGTCTGACATCTCCGGATCACAGACAGGGAGAGCCGCTCAGTGTACAGCCTGCTCTGACAGATCTCTCCCCTCCCCCTGCTGCCCGCACAGCCAGACAGAAGAGGAGAGAGAGCTTATGCTCCTCCTCCTCCCGCCCTCTCCTCCTGTGTCTGCCCCGCCCACTCTCCTCGGCAGTGTTCTCTGCTCTGCCTCAGAGAAGGGGATGTGTGGGCGGGAAGATTCAAGCTGGAGCCCAGGAAAAGGACAAGAGGAGTCTGATCCATCCATCCATCCATCCAGTCCCTCCTGCCTCCCAGTGAGTACACTGATTTAGGGGATGCTCTTCCTTCCCTTCTTCCTCCATTTCCCTCTCTTTCTTTCCATTCTTTTTGTCTCTTTCTTTCTCTTTCCTTCATTCTTTCCCCATCCCCCTCTCTTTCTTTCTTTCTTTCTTTCTTTCTTTCTTTCTTTCTTTCTTTCTTTCCTTCTTTCTTTCTTTCTTCTTCTTTCTCCATCCCCCTCTCTTTCTTTCTTTCTTCCTTTCTTTCCATTCTTTTTGTCATTCTTTCTTTTTCTCTTTCCTTCCTTCTTCCTCCATCCCCCTCTCTTTCTTTCTCTTTCTTTCTTTCTTTCTTTCTTTCTTTCTTTCTTTCTTTCTTTCTTTCTTTCTTTCTTTCTTTCTTTCCTTCTTTCTTTCCTTCCATCTGTCTTTCTTTCTTTCTTTCTCTTTCTTTCTTTCTTTCTTTCTTTCTTCCTTCTTCTTTCCTTCCATCTGTCTTTCTTTCTCTTTCTTTCTTTCTTTCTTTCTTTCTTTCTTTTCTTTCTTTCTTTCTTTCTTTCTTTCTTTCTTTCTTTCTTTCTTTCTTCTTTCTTCCTTCTTCTTTCTTCCTTCCATCTGTCTTTCTTTCTTTCTTTCCTTCCATCTGTCTTTCTTTCTCTTTCTTCCCTGTCCATCTTTCTTTTTTTTCTTTCTCTTTCTTTCCTGTCCATCTTTCTTTCTTTCTTTCTTTCTTTCTTTCTTTCTTTCTTTCTTTCTTTCTTTCTTTCTTTCTTTCTTTCTTTCTTTCCTTCCATCTGTCTTTCTTTCTTTCTTTCCTTCCATCTGTCTTTCTTTCTTTCTTTCCTTATTTCTTTCTTTCCTTCCATCTGTCTTTCTTTCTTTCCTTCTTTCTTTCCTTCCATCTGTCTTTCTTTCTCTTTCCTTCCATCTGTCTTTCTTTCTTTTTTTCTTTCTTTCCTTCTTTCTTTCCTTCCATCCGTCTTTCTTTCTCTTTCCTTCCATCTTTCTTTTTTTCTTTCTTTCCTTCTTTCTTTCCTTCCATCTGTCTTTCTTTCTTTCCTTCTTTCTTTCCTTCCATCTGTCTTTCTTTCTCTTTCTTTCCTGTCCATCTTTCTTTCTCTTTCTTTCCTTCTTTCTTTCCTTCCATCTGTCTTTCTTTCTTTCCTTCTTTCTTTCCTTCCATCTGTCTTTCTTTCTCTTTCTTTCCTGTCCATCTTTCTTTCTCTTTCTTTCCTTCTTTCTTTCATTCCATCTGTCTTTCTTTCTTTCTTTCCTTCTTTCTTTCCTTCCATCTGTCTTTCTTTCTTTCTTTCTTTCCTTCCATCTGTCTTTCTTTCTTTCTTTCCTTCTTTCTTTCCTTCCATCTGTCTTTCTTTCCTGTCCATCTGTCTTTCTTTCTCTTTCTTTCTTTCTTCTCTTTCTTTTCTTTCTTTCTTTCTTTCTTTCTTTCTTTCTTTCTTTCTTTCTTTCTTTCTTCTTTCTTCCTCATATCTCCTTCTTTCTCAGTTCTCTTTCTCTTCTTTCTTCCTTCTCTTTTCTCCTCTCTCTTTCTTCTTTCTTTCTTTCTTTCTTTCTTTCTTTCTTTCTTTCTTTCTTTCTTTCTTTCTTTCTTTCTTTCTTTCTTTCTTTCTTTCTTTCTTTCTTTCTTTCCTTCCATCTGTCTTTCTTTCTTTCTTTCCTTATTTCTTTCTTTCCTTCCATCTGTCTTTCTTTCTTTCCTTCTTTCTTTCCTTCCATCTGTCTTTCTTTCTCTTTCCTTCCATCTGTCTTTCTTTCTTTTTTTCTTTCTTTCCTTCTTTCTTTCCTTCCATCTGTCCTTCTTTCTTTCCTTCTTTCTTTCCTTCCATCTGTCTTTCTTTCTTTTTTTCTTTCTTTCCTTCTTTCTTTCCTTCCATCTGTCTTTCTTTCTCTTTCTTTCCTGTCCATCTTTCTTTCTCTTTCTTTCCTTCTTTCTTTCCTTCCATCTGTCTTTCTTTCTTTCCTTCTTTCTTTCCTTCCATCTGTCTTTCTTTCTTTCCTTCTTTCTTTCCTTCCATCTGTCTTTCTTTCTCTTTCTTTCCTGTCCATCTTTCTTTCTCTTTCTTTCCTTCTTTCTTTCCTTCCATCTGTCTTTCTTTCTTTCTTTCCTTCTTTCTTTCCTTCCATCTGTCTTTCTTTCCTGTCCATCTGTCTTTCTTTCTCTTTCTTTCTTTCTTTCTTTCTTTCTTTCTTTCTTTCTTTCTTTCTTTCTTTCTTTCTTTCTTTCCTTCCATCTGTCTTTCTTTCTTTCTTTCTCTTTCTTTCTTTCTTTCTTTCTTTCTTTCTTTCTTTCTTTCTTCTTCCTTCTTTCTTTCCTTCCATCTGTCTTTCTTTCTCTTTCTTTCTTTCTTTCTTTCTTTCTTTCTTTCTTTCTTTCTTTCTTTCTTTCTTTCTTTCTTTCCTTCTTTCTTTCCTTCCATCTGTCTTTCTTTCTTTCTTTCCTTCCATCTGTCTTTCTTTCTCTTTCTTCCCTGTCCATCTTTCTTTTTTTTCTTTCTCTTTCTTTCCTGTCCATCTTTCTTTCTTTCTTTCTTTCTTTCTTTCTTTCTTTCTTTCTTTCTTTCTTTCTTTCTTTCTTTCTTTCTTTCTTTCTTTCTTTCTTTCTTTCTTTCTTTCTTTCTTTCCTTCCATCTGTCTTTCTTTCTTTCTTTCCTTATTTCTTTCTTTCCTTCCATCTGTCTTTCTTTCTTTCCTTCTTTCTTTCCTTCCATCTGTCTTTCTTTCTCTTTCCTTCCATCTGTCTTTCTTTCTTTTTTTCTTTCTTTCCTTCTTTCTTTCCTTCCATCCGTCTTTCTTTCTCTTTCCTTCCATCTTTCTTTTTTCTTTCTTTCCTTCTTTCTTTCCTTCCATCTGTCTTTCTTTCTTTCCTTCTTTCTTTCCTTCCATCTGTCTTTCTTTCTCTTTCTTTCCTGTCCATCTTTCTTTCTCTTTCTTTCCTTCTTTCTTTCCTTCCATCTGTCTTTCTTTCTTTCCTTCTTTCTTTCCTTCCATCTGTCTTTCTTTCTCTTTCTTTCCTGTCCATCTTTCTTTCTCTTTCTTTCCTTCTTTCTTTCATTCCATCTGTCTTTCATCTGTCTTTCTTTCTTTCTTTCCTTCTTTCTTTCCTTCCATCTGTCTTTCTTTCCTGTCCATCTGTCTTTCTTTCTCTTTCTTTCTTTCTTTCTCTTTCTTTCTTTCTTTCTTTCTTTCTTTCTTTCTTTCTTTCTTTCTTTCTTTCTTTCTTTCTTTCTTTCTTTCTTTCTTTCTTTCTTTCTTTCTTTCTTCCTCATATCTCCTTCTTTCTCAGTTCTCTTTCTCTTCTTTCTTCCTTCTCTTTTCTCCTCTCTCTTTTTCTTTCTTTCTTTCTTTCTTTCTTTCTTTCTTTCTTTCTTTCTTTCTTTCTTTCTTTCTTTCTTTCTTTCTTTCTTTCTTTCTTTCTTTCTTTCTTTCTTTCTTTCCTTCCATCTGTCTTTCTTTCTTTCTTTCCTTATTTCTTTCTTTCCTTCCATCTGTCTTTCTTTCTTTCCTTCTTTCTTTCCTTCCATCTGTCTTTCTTTCTCTTTCCTTCCATCTGTCTTTCTTTTTTTCTTTCTTTCCTTCTTTCTTTCCTTCCATCTGTCTTTCTTTCTCTTTCCTTCCATCTGTCTTTCTTTCTTTTTTTCTTTCTTTCCTTCTTTCTTTCCTTCCATCTGTCTTTCTTTCTTTCCTTCTTTCTTTCCTTCCATCTGTCTTTCTTTCTTTTTTTCTTTCTTTCCTTCTTTCTTTCCTTCCATCTGTCTTTCTTTCTCTTTCTTTCCTGTCCATCTTTCTTTCTCTTTCTTTCCTTCTTTCTTTCCTTCCATCTGTCTTCTTTCTTTCCTTCTTTCTTTCCTTCCATCTGTCTTTCTTTCTTTCCTTCTTTCTTTCCTTCCATCTGTCTTTCTTTCTCTTTCCTTCCATCTGTCTTTCTTTCTTTTTTTCTTTCTTTCCTTCTTTCTTTCCTTCCATCCGTCTTTCTTTCTCTTTCCTTCCATCTTTCTTTTTTCTTTCTTTCCTTCTTTCTTTCCTTCCATCTGTCTTTCTTTCTTTCCTTCTTTCTTTCCTTCCATCTGTCTTTCTTTCTCTTTCTTTCCTGTCCATCTTTCTTTCTCTTTCTTTCCTTCTTTCTTTCCTTCCATCTGTCTTTCTTTCTTTCCTTCTTTCTTTCCTTCCATCTGTCTTTCTTTCTCTTTCTTTCCTGTCCATCTTTCTTTCTCTTTCTTTCCTTCTTTCTTTCATTCCATCTGTCTTTCTTTCTTTCTTTCCTTCTTTCTTTCCTTCCATCTGTCTTTCATTCTTTCTTTCCTTCCATCTGTCTTTCTTTCTTTCTTTCCTTCTTTCTTTCCTTCCATCTGTCTTTCTTTCCTGTCCATCTGTCTTTCTTTCTCTTTCTTTCTTTCTTTCTCTTTCTTTCTTTCTTTCTTTCTTTCTTTCTTTCTTTCTTTCTTTCTTTCTTTCTTTCTTTCTTTCTTCTTTCTTTCTTTCTTCCTCATATCTCCTTCTTTCTCAGTTCTCTTTCTCTTCTTTCTTCCTTCTCTTTTCTCCTCTATCTTTTTCTTTCTTTCTTTCTTTCTTTCTTTCTTTCTTTCTTTCTTTCTTTCTTTCTTTCTTTCTTTCTTTCTTTCTTTCTTTCTTTCTTTCTTTCTTTCTTTCCTTCCATCTGTCTTTCTTTCTTTCTTTCCTTATTTCTTTCTTTCTTCCATCTGTCTTTCTTTCTTTCTTCTTTCTTTCCTTCCATCTGTCTTTCTTTCTCTTTCCTTCCATCTGTCTTTCTTTCTTTTTTTCTTTCTTTCCTTCTTTCTTTCCTTCCATCTGTCCTTCTTTCTTTCTTCTTTCTTTCCTTCCATCTGTCTTTCTTTCTTTTTTCTTTCTTTCCTTCTTTCTTTCCTTCCATCTGTCTTTCTTTCTCTTTCTTTCCTGTCATCTTTCTTTCTCTTTCTTTCCTTCTTTCTTTCCTTCCATCTGTCTTTCTTTCTTTCCTTCTTTCTTTCCTTCCATCTGTCTTTCTTTCTTTCCTTCTTTCTTTCCTTCCATCTGTCTTTCTTTCTCTTTCTTTCCTGTCCATCTTTCTTTCTCTTTCTTTCTTCTTTCTTTCCTTCCATCTGTCTTTCTTTCTTTCTTTCCTTCTTTCTTTCCTTCCATCTGTCTTTCTTTCCTGTCCATCTGTCTTTCTTTCTCTTTCTTTCTTTCTTTCTTTCTTTCTTTCTTTCTTTCTTTCTTTCTTTCTTTCTTTCTTTCTTTCTTTCTTTCTTTCTTTCTTTCTTTCCTTCCATCTGTCTTTCTTTCTTTCTTTCTCTTTCTTTCTTTTTTTCTTTCTTTCTTTCTTTCTTTCCTTCTTTCTTTCCTTCCATCTGTCTTTCTTTCTCTTTCTTTCTTTCTTTCTTTCTTTCTTTCTTTCTTTCTTTCTTTCTTTCTTTCTTCTTTCTTTCTTTCTTTCTTTCTTTCTTTCTTTCTTCTTTCTTTCTTCTTTCTTTCCTTCTTTCTTTCCTTCCATCTGTCTTTCTTTCTTTCTTTCCTTCCATCTGTCTTTCTTTCTCTTTCTTCCCTGTCCATCTTTCTTTTTTTCTTTCTCTTTCTTTCCTGTCCATCTTTCTTCTTTCTTTCTTTCTTTCTTTCTTTCTTTCTTTCTTTCTTTCTTTCTTTCTTTCTTTCTTTCTTTCTTTCTTTCTTTCTTTCTTTCTTTCCTTCCATCTGTCTTTCTTTCTTTCTTTCCTTCCATCTGTCTTTCTTTCTTTCTTTCCTTATTTCTTTCTTTCCTTCCATCTGTCTTTCTTTCTTTCCTTCTTTCTTTCCTTCCATCTGTCTTTCTTTCTCTTTCCTTCCATCTGTCTTTCTTTCTTTTTTTCTTTCTTTCCTTCTTTCTTTCCTTCCATCCGTCTTTCTTTCTCTTTCCTTCCATCTTTCTTTTTTTCTTTCTTTCCTTCTTTCTTTCCTTCCATCTGTCTTTCTTTCTTTCCTTCTTTCTTTCCTTCCATCTGTCTTTCTTTCTCTTTCTTTCCTGTCCATCTTTCTTTCTCTTTCTTTCCTTCTTTCTTTCCTTCCATCTGTCTTTCTTTCTTTCCTTCTTTCTTTCCTTCCATCTGTCTTTCTTTCTCTTCTTTCCTGTCCATCTTTCTTTCTCTTTCTTTCCTTCTTTCTTTCATTCCATCTGTCTTTCTTTCTTTCTTTCCTTCTTTCTTTCCTTCCATCTGTCTTTCTTTCTTTCTTTCCTTCCATCTGTCTTTCTTCTTTCTTTCCTTCTTTCTTTCCTTCCATCTGTCTTTCTTTCCTGTCCATCTGTCTTTCTTTCTCTTTCTTTCTTTCTTTCTCTTTCTTTCTTTCTTTCTTTCTTTCTTTCTTTCTTTCTTTCTTTCTTTCTTTCTTTCTTTCTTTCTTTCTTTCTTTCTTTCTTTCTTTCTTTCTTTCTTCCTCATATCTCCTTCTTTCTCAGTTCTCTTTCTCTTCTTTCTTCCTTCTCTTTTCTCCTCTCTCTTTTTCTTTCTTTCTTTCTTTCTTTCTTTCTTTCTTTCTTTCTTTCTTTCTTTCTTTCTTTCTTTCTTTCTTTCTTTCTTTCTTTCTTTCTTTCTTTCTTTCTTCTTTCTTTCTTTCTTTCTTTCTTTCTTTCTTTCCTTCCATCTGTCTTTCTTTCTTTCTTTCCTTATTTCTTTCTTTCCTTCATCTGTCTTTCTTTCTTTCCTTCTTTCTTTCCTTCCATCTGTCTTTCTTTCTCTTTCCTTCCATCTGTCTTTCTTTCTTTTTTCTTTCTTTCCTTCTTTCTTTCCTTCCATCTGTCTTTCTTTCTCTTTCCTTCCATCTGTCTTTCTTTCTTTTTTTCTTTCTTTCCTTCTTTCTTTCCTTCCATCTGTCTTTCTTTCTTTCCTTCTTTCTTTCCTTCCATCTGTCTTTCTTTCTTTTTTCTTCTTTCCTTCTTTCTTTCCTTCCATCTGTCTTTCTTTCTCTTTCTTTCCTGTCCATCTTTCTTTCTCTTTCTTTCCTTCTTTCTTTCCTTCCATCTGTCTTTCTTTCTTTCCTTCTTTCTTTCCTTCCATCTGTCTTTCTTTCTTTCCTTCTTTCTTTCCTTCCATCTGTCTTTCTTTCTCTTTCTTAACTGTCCATCTTTCTTTCTCTTTCTTTCCTTCTTTCTTTCCTTCCATCTGTCTTTCTTTCTTTCTTTCCTTCTTTCTTTCCTTCCATCTGTCTTTCTTTCCTGTCCATCTGTCTTTCTTTCTCTTTCTTTCTTTCTTTCTTTCTTTCTTTCTTTCTTTCTTTCTTTCTTTCTTTCTTTCTTTCTTTCTTTCTTTCTTTCTTTCTTTCTTTCTTTCCTTCCATCTGTCTTCTTTCTTTCTTTCTCTTTCTTTCTTTCTTTCTTTCTTTCTTTCTTTCTTTCTTTCTTTCTTTCTTTCTTTCTTTCTTTCTTTCTTTCTTTCTTTCTTTCTTTCTTTCTTTCTTTCCTTCTTTCTTTCCTTCCATCTGTCTTTCTTTCTCTTTCTTTCTTTCTTTCTTTCTTTCTTTCTTTCTTTCTTTCTTTCTTTCTTTCTTTCTTTCTTTCTTTCTTTCTTTCTTTCTTTCTTTCTTTCTTTCTTTCTTTCCTTCTTTCTTTCCTTCCATCTGTCTTTCTTTCTTTCTTTCCTTCCATCTGTCTTTCTTTCTCTTTCTTCCCTGTCCATCTTTCTTTTTTTTCTTTCTCTTTCTTTCCTGTCCATCTTTCTTTCTTTCTTTCTTTCTTTCTTTCTTTCTTTCTTTCTTTCTTTCTTCTTTCTTTCTTTCCTTCCATCTGTCTTTCTTTCTTTCTTTCCTTCCATCTGTCTTTCTTTCTTTCTTTCCTTATTTCTTTCTTTCCTTCCATCTGTCTTTCTTTCTTTCCTTCTTTCTTTCCTTCCATCTGTCTTTCTTTCTCTTTCCTTCCATCTGTCTTTCTTTCTTTTTTCTTTCTTTCCTTCTTTCTTTCCTTCCATCCGTCTTTCTTTCTCTTTCCTTCCATCTTTCTTTTTTTCTTTCTTTCCTTCTTTCTTTCCTTCCATCTGTCTTTCTTTCTTTCCTTCTTTCTTTCCTTCCATCTGTCTTTCTTTCTCTTTCTTAACTGTCCATCTTTCTTTCTCTTTCTTTCCTTCTTTCTTTCCTTCCATCTGTCTTTCTTTCTTTCTTTCCTTCTTTCTTTCCTTCCATCTGTCTTTCTTTCTTTCTTTCCTTCCATCTGTCTTTCTTTCTTTCTTTCCTTCTTTCTTTCCTTCCATCTGTCTTTCTTTCCTGTCCATCTGTCTTTCTTTCTCTTTCTTTCTTTCTTTCTCTTTCTTTCTTTCTTTCTTTCTTTCTTTCTTTCTTTCTTTCTTTCTTTCTTTCTTTCTTTCTTTCTTTCTTTCTTTCTTTCTTTCTTTCTTTCTTTCTTTCTTTCTTTCTTTCTTTCTTCCTCATATCTCCTTCTTTCTCAGTTCTCTTTCTCTTTTTTTCCTTCTCTTTTCTCCTCTCTCTTTTCTTTCTTTCTTTCTTTCTTTCTTTCTTTCTTTCTTTCTTTCTTTCTTTCTTTCTTTCTTTCTTTCTTTCTTTCTTTCTTTCTTTCTTTCTTTCTTTCTTCTTTCTTTCTTTCTTTTTTTCTTTCTTCCATCTGTCTTTCTTTCTTTCTTTCCTTATTTTCTTTCTTTCCTTCCATCTGTCTTTCTTTCTTCCTTCTTTCTTTCCTTCCATCTGTCTTTCTTTCTCTTTCCTTCCATCTGTCTTTCTTTCTTTTTTTCTTTCTTTCCTTCTTTCTTTCCTTCCATCTGTCTTTCTTTCTCTTTCCTTCCATCTGTCTTTCTTTCTTTTTTTCTTTCTTTCCTTCTTTCTTTCCTTCCATCTGTCTTTCCTGTCCATCTTTCTTTCTCTTTCTTTCCTTCTTTCTTTCCTTCCATCTGTCTTTCTTTCTTTCTTTCCTCTTTCTTTCCTTCCATCTGTCTTTCTTTCCTGTCCATCTGTCTTTCTTTCTCTTTCTTTCTTTCTTTCTTCTTTCTTTCTTTCTTTCTTCTTTCTTTCTTTCTTTCTTTCTTTCTTTCTTTCTTCCTCATATCTCCTTCTTTCTCAGTTCTCTTTCTCTTCTTTCTTCCTTCTCTTTTCTCCTCTCTCTTTTCTTTCTTTCTTTCTTTCTTTCTTTCTTTCTTTCCTTCCATCTTTCTTTCTTTCTTTTCTTTCTCTTTCTTTCCTTCCATCTGTCTTTCTTTCCTCTTTCCTGTCCATCTGTCTTTCTTTCTCTTTCTTTCCTGTCCATCTCTTTCCTTCTTTCTTTCTCCATCCCCCTCTATTTCTTTCTTTCTTCCTTTCTTTCCATTCTTTTTGTCATTCTTTCTTTTCTCTTTCCTTCCTTCTTCCTCCATCCCCCTCTCTTTCTTTCTCTTTCTTTCTTTCTTTCTTTCTTTCTTTCTTTCTTTCTTTCCTTTCTTTCTTTCTTTCTTTCTTTCTTTTTTTTCTTTCTTTCCTTCCATCTGTCTATCTTTCTCTTTCCTTCCATCTGTCTTTCTTTCTTCCATCTTTCTTTTTTTCTCTTTCTTTCTTTCTTCTTTCTTTCCTTCCATCTTTCTTTTTTCTCTTTCTTTCTTTCCCTTCTTTCTTCCTTCCACCTGTCTTTCTTTCTTTCTTTCTTTCTTTCTTTCTTTCTTTCTTTCTTTCTTTCTTTCTTTCTTTCTTTCTTTCTTTCCTTCTTTCTTTCCTTCCATCTGTCTTTCTTTCTTTTTCTTTCTTTCTTCTTTCTTTCTTCTTTCTTTCTTTTTCTTTCTTTCTTTCTTTCTTTCTTTCTTTCTTTCTTTCTTTCTTTCTTTCTTTCTTTCTTTCTCTTTCTTCTTTCTTTCTTTCCTTCCATCTGTCTTTCTTTCTCTTTCTTTCCTGTCCATCTTTCTTTTTTTTTTCTATCTCTTTCTTCCTGTCCATCTTTCTTCTTTCTTTCTTTCTTTCTTCTTTCTTTCTTTCTTTCTTTCTTTCTTTCTTTCTTTCTTTCTTTCTTTCTTCTGTCTGTCTGTCTGTCTGTCTTTCTTTCTTTCTCCACCCATCCCCATTTATTTCTCTCTTTGTGACAGCCTATCAGAATAGGTAGGATCTGTGAGAGCAGTTTCCCTGTGCAGCTCTGCTTGAGGAAAATATATCTTTATTATGCCCACTTACCTACCCCCTGTACTGTCCATTCCCTATACTGTACCCTCCTAATACAGTTCATAATACAGTGGGGCCTCATGTCTAAGTTTTGCCTAAGGCCTCACAAAGTCTAGAGCCGCCTCTGACCCTAGCCATAACTCATACCCTAATTTTCAACTCTTTGATAAAACAAAACCACATAATCCCTGTGTTATTGCTGACCTATAAAACATTTATACAGTATATATGCTGCGCTATCCAAATGTAATCATAAGGTAACTGTACTGAATCTTAATATTACTGACTGTAGTTAAATAGTGGTGGTGAGATATTCTATTCCTATGTAAAAAATCTACTGAACGTAATAATGCAATATTATGCGATTATAGGTGCCGATCATAAATAATTAAAAATTGCAATCCTATGCGATACTCCCAATGGACAACCTGTGTAGCATACACACATTGGGAGTATCGCATAGGATTGCAATTTTTAATCGTTCATGATCGCAACTTATATTCGCATAAGATTGCATTATTATTAGAGAGCTTATGCTCCTCCTCCTCCCGCCCTCTCCCCTCTCCTCCTGTGTCTGCCCCGCCCACTCTCCTCGGCAGTGTTCTCTGCTCTGCCTCAGAGAAGGGGATGTGTGGGCGGGAAGATTCAAGCTGGAGCCCAGGAAAAGGACGAGAGGAGTCTGATCCATCCATCCATCCATCCATCCAGTCCCTCCTGCCTCCCAGTGAGTACACTGATTTAGGGGATGCTCTTCCTTCCCTTCTTCCTCCATTTCCCTCTCTTTCTTTCCATTCTTTTTGTCTCTTTCTTTCTCTTTCCTTCATTCTTTCCCCATCCCCCTCTCTTTCTTTCTTTCTTTCTTTCTTTCTTTCTTTCTTTCTTTCTTTCTTTCTTTCTTTCTTTCTTTCTCCATCCCCCTCTCTTTCTTTCTTTCTTCCTTTCTTTCCATTCTTTTTGTCATTCTTTCTTTTTCTCTTTCCTTCCTTCTTCCTCCATCCCCCTCTCTTTCTTTCTTTCTTTCTTTCTCTTTCTTTCTTTCTTTCTTTCTTTCTTTCTTTCTTTCTTTCTTTCTTTCTTTCTTTCTTTCTTTCCTTCTTTCTTTCCTTCCATCTGTCTTTCTTTCTTTCTTTCTTTCTTTCTTTCTTTCTTTCTTTCTTTCTTTCTTTCTTTCTTTCTTTCTTTCTTTCTTTCTTCCTTCTTTCTTTCCTTCCATCTGTCTTTCTTTCTTTCTTTCCTTCCATCTGTCTTTCTTTCTCTTTCTTCCCTGTCCATCTTTCTTTTTTTTTTCTTTCTCTTTCTTTCCTGTCCATCTTTCTTTCTTTCTTTCTTTCTTTCTTTCTTTCTTTCTTTCTTTCTTTCTTTCTTTCTTTCTTTCTTTCTTTCTTTCCTTCCATCTGTCTTTCTTTCTTTCCTTATTTCTTTCTTTCCTTCCATCTGTCTTTCTTTCTTTCCTTCTTTCTTTCCTTCCATCTGTCTTTCTTTCTCTTTCCTTCCATCTGTCTTTCTTTCTTTTTTTCTTTCTTTCCTTCTTTCTTTCCTTCCATCTGTCTTTCTTTCTTTCCTTCTTTCTTTCCTTCCATCTGTCTTTCTTTCTCTTTCTTTCCTGTCCATCTTTCTTTCTCTTTCTTTCCTTCTTTCTTTCCTTCCTTCTTTCCTTCCATCTGTCTTTCTTTCTTTCTTTCTTTCTTTCTTTCCTTCCATCTGTCTTTCTTTCTTTCTTTCCTTCTTTCTTTCCTTCCATCTGTCTTTCTTTCTTTCTTTCCTTCTTTCTTTCCTTCCATCTGTCTTTCTTTCCTGTCCATCTTTCTTTCTTTCTTTCTTTCTTTCTTTCTTTCTTTCTTTCTTTCTTTCTTTCTTTCTTTCTTTCTTTCTTTCTTTCTTTCTTTCTTTCTTTCTTTCTTTCTTTCTTTCTTCCTCATATCTCCTTCTTTCTCAGTTCTCTTTCTCTTCTTTCTTCCTTCTCTTTTCTCCTCTCTCTTTTTCTTTCTTTCTTTCTTTCTTTCTTTCTTTCTTTCTTTCTTTCTTTCTTTCTTTCTTTCTTTCTTTCTTTCTTTCTTTCTTTCTTTCTTTCTTTCTTTCTTTCTTTCTTCCTCATATCTCCTTCTTTCTCAGTTCTCTTTCTCTTCTTTCTTCCTTCTCTTTTCTCCTCTCTCTTTTTCTTTCTTTCTTTCTTTCTTTCTTTCTTTCTTTCTTTCTTTCTTTCTTTCTTTCTTTCTTTCTTTCTTTCTTTCTTTCTTTCTTTCTTTCTTTCCTTCCATCTTTCTTTCTTTCTTTTCTTTCTCTTTCTTTCCTTCCATCTGTCTTTCTTTCTCTTTCCTGTCCATCTGTCTTTCTTTCTCTTTCTTTCCTGTCCATCTCTTTCCTTCCTTCTTCCTCCATCCCCCTCTCTTTCTTTCCATTCTTTTTGTCTCTTTCTTTCTCTTTCCTTCATTCTTTCCCCATCCCCCTCTCTTTCTTTCTTTCTTTCTTTCTTTCTTTCTTTCTTTCTTTCTTTCTTTCTTTCTTTCTTTCTTTTTTTCTCTTTCTTTCCTTCCATCTGTCTATCTTTCTCTTTCCTTCCATCTGTCTTTCTTTCCTTCCATCTTTCTTTTTTTCTCTTTCTTTCTTTCCTTCTTTCTTTCCTTCCATCTGTCTTTCTTTCTTTCTTTCTTTCTTTCTTTCTTTCTTTCTTTCTTTCTTTCTTTCTTTCTTTCTTTCTTTCCTTCTTTCTTTCCTTCCATCTGTCTTTCTTTCCTGTCCATCTTTCTTTCTTTTTCTTTCTTTCTTTCTTTCTTTCTTTCTTTCTTTCTTTCTTTCTTTCTTTCTTTCTTTCTTTCTTTCTTTCTTTCTTTCTTTCTTTCTTTCTTTCTTTCTTTCTTCCTTTTCTTCCATCTGTCTTTCTTTCTCTTTCTTTCCTGTCCATCTTTCTTTTTTTTTTCTATCTCTTTCTTTCCTGTCCATCTTTCTTTCTTTCTTTCTTTCTTTCTTTCTTTCTTTCTTTCTTTCTTTCTTTCTTTCTTTCTTTCTTTCTTTCTTTCTTTCTTTCTTTCTTTCTGTCTGTCGGTCGGTCTGTCTTTCTTTCTTTCTCCACCCATCCCCCTTTATTTCTCTCTTTGTGACAGCCTATCAGAATAGGTAGGGTCTGTGAGAGCAGTTTCCCTGTGCAGCTCTGCTTGAGGAAAATATATCTTTATTATGCCCACTTACCTACCCCCTGTACTGTCCACTCCCCTATACTGTACCCTCCTAATACAGTTCATAATACAGTGGGGCCTCATGTCTAAGTTTTGCCTAAGGCCTCACAAAGTCTAGAGCCGCCTCTGACCCTAGCCATAACTCATACCCTAATTTCAACTCTTTGATAAACAAAACCACATAATCCCTGTGTTATTGCTGACCTATAAAACATTTATACCAGTATAATGCTGCGCTATCCAAATGTAATCATAAGGTAACTGTACTGAATCTTAATATTACTGACTGTAGTTAAATAGTGGTGGTGAGATATTCTATTCCTATGTAAAAAATCTACTGAACGTAATAATGCAATATTATGCGATTATAGGTTCCGATCATAAATAATTAAAAATTGCAATCCTATGCGATACTCCCAATGACAACCTGTGTAGCATACACACATTGGGAGTATCGCATAGGATTGCAATTTTTAATCGTTCATGATCGCAACTTATATTCGCATAAGATTGCATTATTATGTTCACTAGATTTTTTACATAGGAATAGAATAGCTCACCACCACTATTTAACTGCAGTCAGTAATATTATGATTCAGTACGGTTACCGTATGATTACATTTGGATAGCGCAGCATTATACTGGTATAAATCTTTTTGGCACGAGCATATGGGATGTGATCAATGCTAGCAGCTGTCCTTTAATCATCTCTAGTTATCATTTGGATTTTCACATGGTAGCTCGCAAGACTCTGTTTGTTTTTTTGACTTATAAAACATGCCTTTGTTTTAAATTTTGCTAACTATTTTTGCTGAAAAGCCGTTGTGAAATCTCACAATTTTGCTCATCAGTAATTAATATAGAGAGCTTTATAAAATTTATATTTGGATCTTTTCAAATCCTTCCATCCTCCAGTCAATCTAAAAGAGTTTCAGTTTTTCAGGAAAGTTTTTCAGTAAATTTATAAACACAAGGTTGTCTACCTGTAATTTAAGGTGGGGTCCAATGGTCCATTGGTGTATCCCCTTGAAACAGTGCCATCTCCCACATAGACATTCATTTTATTCAGTTCATCAGCTTTCTGAATATTCTGCTGCTCAATGACAGAGGTCACATAAGTCCTGGTCAATCCTTTCTTGAAATCATTATATGTCTTTGCTAAAGACCCTTTAGTTGGTTTGTTGTCTATAAAAAAGAATGAGCAATGAAATAGCATGACAAATGACTAATGTAAATAGTTTCATCACCAAATTAATATTTTGTACATTTCATAGATTTGACCATGTTTTTTCTTTTGTCTTTTAAATCATTATTTTCGTGTTTAATCAGTCTTTTATAAAATTGAATGCTTAATGTTTTAAGAAAATATTCTTTTTTGTTTAACCACTTCAGCCCCGGAAGATTTTACCCCCTTAATAACCAGAGCATTTTTTTTGCGATTCGGCATTGTGCCACTTCAACTGACAATTGCATGGTCGTGCGACGCTGTACCCAAACAAAATCTGTCTTTTTTTTCCCACAAATAGAGCTTTCTTTTGGTTGTATTTAATCATAGTTACATAGTTACATAGTTAGTCAGGTTGAAAAAAGACACAAGTCCTTCTAGTTCAACCATAAAAATAAATAAATAAATAAAATAAAAAATATCATACAATCCCATATACCCAATCCTATACCCACAGTTGATCCAGAGAGATCACCTCTGCGGATTTTATTTTTTGCGCTATAAACAAAAAAGGCTGCCAATTTTTAAAAAAAATGCTATATTTTTTACTTTTTGCTATAATAAACATCCCTCAAAAATATACAAAAAAACACATTTCTTTCTCAGTTTAGGCTGATATGTATTCTTCTACATATTTTTGGTAAATAATAAAAAAAAAAAATCGCAATAAGTGTATATTGATTGGTTTACGCAAAAGTTATAGCATCTGCAAAATAGGGGATAGATTTATGGCATTTTTATTATTTTTTTTTTATTAGTAATGGCAGTGATTTTTATCGGGACTGCGACATTGCAGTAGACAGATCGGAAACTTTTGACACTATTTTGGGACCATTGACATTTATACAGCGATCAGAGCTATAAATAGCCACTGATTACTGTGTAAATGTCACTGGCAGGGAAGGGGTTAACACTAGGGGGTGATCAAGGGGTTAAATGTGTTCCCTCAGTGTGTTCTAACTGTAGGGGGGATGGGCTACCTAGGACATGACAGAGATCACTGCTCCCGATGACAGGGAGCAGCAGATCCCTGTCATGTCACTAGGAAGAATCGGGAAATGCATTGTTTACATTACGGCATTTCTCCCTTCTGCCTCTCCTCGTCATGATTGCGGGCCACAGGGCGGACATCGAGCCTACGGGACCCGTTGGCATGCTCCCGCGTCGCAGGTGGTGTGCTAGCCCAGGATTACATAGGAACGTACGGGTACGCCCTTTTGCGCACCTGTGCCATTCTGCCGAAGTACATTGGCGTGAGGCGGTCGAGAAGCGGTTAAATAATTTTATCAAGATGTTTTCTAGGCATAATTTGTATTTATAGATGCACATGAAGACATCCTTATTAGCTCATTTTTCTGCTCTGAAGCACCACGCAATGGTTTTGCTTTAGGCTGAGTTCACACCACAACACGCTCCGGCTCACAGCAGGAGTCCGGTGTTTCTCCATTCACTGTTTCAGGTCTGATTTCAACCCAAGGTTTGGGTTGAATTGGGACCTGAAATGGACCAAAAGGCACACAGGACTCCTGTGCAATTCGCACCAGAGTCGCTGCAGAGATTATTATTATGCAGAATTATATAGCACCAACAGTTTATGGAGCACTTTACAATATAAAAGGAAGACAATACAGTTACAATACAATACAAGAGGATTAAGAGGGCCCTGCTCAGAAGAGCTTACAATCTAATAGGGTGGTGCAGGTGGTACAAAAGGTAGTAACTGTGGGGAATGAGCTTATGGAAGGGGTAAAAAATTAGTTGGAGGTGTGATAGGCTTCCCTGAAGAGATGAGTTTTTAGGGATTGCCTAAAGGCAGCTAGAGTAGGAAATAGCCGGGCAGGTTGAGGTAGCGAGTTCCAGAGGATGGGAGAGGATCTGGAGAAATCCTGGAGACGAGCATGAGAGGAGGAGATAAGGGAGCTTGAGAGTAGGAGGTCTTGAGAGGAGCGTAGAGGAGGGTTTTTGAGTGATATTTGGAGACAAAATTGGTGATGTAGCTCGCGGGCAGAGAGCCAGTCAGAATCTCCTGCTATGCGAATTGGATGCGGGGAAAGCACCATCCAATTCGCACTAGTGTGAACCCAGCCTTACTGATGCTTCTCACAATGCAAGTCTACCAGTCCAACGACACATTGAAACCAATGCACTCTCTGGCTAATTTCACAGCTCATCAACAGTTTTAGCTAATTCGATTCAGGCCACCATATCCTTCAAAAAGAGTAAAACTATTTAGTTTAAGTTATATAACAATTAGTGGACATTCTGCAGCTGATCTTTTTGTCTAGCCTCACTGGGGAAGGTTTTCTAAAACTGGAGAGTGTGAAATCTGGCTCAGCTGTGCATAGAAACCAATCAGCTTTTTTTGGTCAAATTTTTAGTGAACAAGACGAATTTAGAAGCTCATTGATTACTATGCACAGCTTGCACCAGATTCTGAGTGCTCCAGTTTTGGAAAATCTCCTCCACTTCGTCACCGTCTTTGTTTAGGGCTTCAAGGATGTTGCAATTAGTGTTGGTTATGTTCCTATATCCCAACCCCTAATGACACCATCCAGGTGTCATTCCAGCCACTTCCTGTTTAGCCAGACTGTCATGGACCTGCCCACTGAGAACAAATCAGCATGAGCTCACAGAAGAATGCTGCAGAAAGCAGTGGCAAGTCATTATGTAGTGGCTTTCTTCTGGCCACTCTGCCATAAAGCCTAACTCTATGGAGCGTACGCCTTATTGTCGTCCTATGTACAGATACTCCAGTCTCTGCTGTGGGACTCTGCAGCTCCTCCAGGGTTACCTTAGGTCTCTGTGCTGCCTCTCTGATTAATGCCCTCCTTGCCCGGTCCGTGAGTTTTTGTCTTGGCAGGTTTGCTGTTGTGCCATGTTCTTTCCATTTGGAAGTTACAAAAGAAAAAGGGGTTCCCAAAAAGGTAACCCTGGGTCGGACTTTAAAGGAACAGCAAACCAAAGGGATATCAAAAAATATATACTTTTATTGAAATACAAATATAAATATACAGATACACAATGCAAAAAGGACATGAAAGACATGTATATTTCATATATATGATTTTTATGTGTTTCTTTCATGTCCTTTTTGCATTGTGTATATGTATATTTATATTTGTATTTCAATAAAAGTATATATTTTTTGATATCCCTTTGGTTTGCTGTTCCTTTAAAGTCCGACCCAGGGTTACCTTTTTAGGAACCCCTTTTTCTTTTGTAACTTCTCAATGATCTACGGATGAGGCAATTGGAGTGATTCTCTTTTTCTTTATGTTCTTTCCATTTGGTTATGATAGATTTGATGGCGCTCCTAGGGATCATCAAAGATTTGGATATTTTTTTATAACCTAACCCTGACTTGTACTTCTCAACAACATTGTCCCTTACTTGTTTGGAGAGTTCCTTGGTCTTCATGGCCGTATTTGGTTAGTGGTGCCTCTTGCTTAGGTGTTGCAGCCTCTGGGGCCTTTCAAAAAGGTGTGTATACGTAATGACAGATCATGTGACACTTAGATTGCACACAGGTGGACATCATTTCACTAATTATGTGACTTCTGAAGGTAATTGGTTGCACCAGAGCTTTTTATGGGCTTCATAACAAAGGGGGTGAATACATACGCACATGCCAATTATTAATTTTTTATTTCTGAAAAATAGTTTTATGTATATATTTTTCTACACCAACATTTTTTCTATATTTTACTTCACCAACTTAGACTATTGTGTTCTGATCCATCACATATAATTCAGATTAAAAAAAAAACATTGAACTAAAGGCTGTAATGTAACAAAATAGGTAAAAAGCCAAGGGGGGTGAATACTTTTGCAAGGCACTGTATTATCAAATATTTAAAGGACATAAGGTTCTGAGCTTAGTGTTTTTAGGGAAAACATTTTTTTGACCATTAGTACAATAATGTAAATAACAAGTTGAACATTTAAAATGCATACATTTCATAGGCTCAGTTTGATAGTTATAATGCCAGTTGGTATAATTCTATTATGTTTACTTTTCCTACCACTAAAATCAGTTGTCATGATGATAGCATAAGCCTCAGTCAGTCCAAATGAAGTGTCAAGACTTTGGAAGGTGATGTTCATAGCCTCCCCCGAGGATGAGCGAACAGTCTGCAAAATGCTTGGTTTCTCTGCATGACCTTAAAAAACAAAAAAATTACAAATAAGGTAAAGTATAAGTGTGAGCTAAATGGTAAAATTAGAAATATGATGCAGTCTGTAGCTAAAATTACCAATGCAGTTTTTGTTTTTCTATGGTAGTATGGTGGCTTATACATGTTTAATTTTTTCTTTTGTTCAACTCAGTGTGGATGGGAGAGTCAGAATACACTAATCAGTGCTGCCGACACTGATTGATCAGGAAAGACCGAACAGGCTGGTTGTACAGAAGTTGACCAGTAGATCGACTTCTGTACAACCAGCCTGCCCATACATGGATCAAATTTTGTCTGGTCCCTTCTGAATCGCCCTATTTTTCATCCATGTATGGCTGACTTTAGTTCCACTTGTAATACTGTATTAATATGTTGGAATGGAAGCCGCTGATTAATTTCATCCAGCACAAATGGGGTTAACTGTATATATGGCTAATTCCCATTTTTGGTTAGTGGCGGGTTAATTACGCATTAGGATAGTTAAACTATTCGGTCCCATTACTGTGAATGTGGGTGTGGAGTAGATATGTTGATTTCCCAGGAAGGGGTGGAGCGGGATATTTAAGCTCAGTTGCTGTGCCGTGCAGCCATCCCCTGTGATCAAGTCGGAAGTGACGAAACATGTTAGGGGAGTGGCTACACGGCAACTGAATCTTGATGCTGAAAGTGCTATCTGTGAGTGTGAGTGAGGAAGGTTTGGAGACGCAGCACGCAGGCACCCGGCGTGTAACTAACATAAATCAATGTGATTTGTTTTTACTACTGATGTAAGCACATTACTTTTATATTAAAATTGATACCCTAGAGGTTTTTACACTATTGGAGGCTTTGTGTTGATTTTATCTCAACATGTGGAGAGAGCTGTCATCCATTTGAATCTGAGGAGATCTTAGTGGAGATTGGGTTGACCATCTGCATAAAGCTTAAAGGGGTTGTAAATTTTCAGGGGTTTTAAAAAAACCAAAAACAAACATGTCATACTAACCTCCGCTGTGCAGTTGGTTTTGCACAGAGCGACCCCGATCCTCCTCTTCTGGGGTCCCTCAGCGGCGCTCCTGGCTCCTCCTCTCCCCGAGTGCCCTGTCGGAGGAGCGCTCTCCTTCGGAACCCCATGCGGGCGCGCACTTGTATCCTGCTTCTGCATCTATAAACACAGAAAGCAGGACTCGGCCCCACCCCCTGAGTTTGATTGACAGCAGCCAGAGCCAATGGCTGCGCTGCTATCAATCTATCCAATCAGGACACAAGACACTGGTCGGAGCTGGTGCGCTCGTTCCCGTTATGGGAAGCACAGGGCTCAGGTAAGTATAACGGGGGGGGCTGGGGGGGGGGGGGGCTGCTGACTGACAGAAGGTTTTTTCACCTTAATGCTTAGAATGCCCTTGAGGATTTACAACCCCTTTAAAGAAGTGATTTAATCACACATGCGATTGAAATCTACAATCTGGTGATCCTCATTCTATAGGGGTGTGGATTGGCACTTGTGCACTTTGGTGAAGGATCTACGGTGTTCAAAATTTTCCACTTTATGAAGAGTTGCAATTTTTTCACAATTCGTTTTTTGATATATGAATTTATTTATGATAGACATTTCTGGATTTTTTTGATTTTTATTATGGACACTTTTCGATAAGTTTGGTTGTTCTTTGTGCTAGTGTGATTGTGTAGATTGATACTACATTGTTTTTCACCCTTTGTTTAATTATTTCTATTTTAAGTAGTAGCACGTTTATTTGGTTCAATATCGCAGTGCTTATATGAGAATACTGTATTATTAGCTCTTGCTCTGGTTAGTAGATCCCTAATTTTTGCACTTCCTTTAACAGAGTGACAATGCTAATTGTTCTGCAGTGAAATCTAACAGCAGCATTCTCACTATGTGGACAGTGTAGTTTTAAATGAACAAACAAATTAAAGCCCATTTAACCGCTTTAGCCGCTGTCATTTTGCTGCGGCAGGTCGGCACGATCCCGCGAACCGTCGTAGCTATACGTCAGCTCGCGGGATCGGGATAGCAGGCGCCGGCCACGAGCAATCGCGAGCACGAGAGGCAGAACAGGGAAGTGTGTGTGTGCAAACACACAAATCCCTGTTCTTTTCTGAGTGGAGTGACAGATCGTGTGTTCCTAAAAGCTAGGAACCGCGATCTGTCACTTCCTCTAGTCAGTCCCCTCCCCCTTCAGTTAGAAACACGTAGCAGGGAACACAATTAACCCCTTGATCGTCCCCTAGTGTTAATCCCTTCCCTGCCAGTGACATTTTTACAGTAATCAGTGCATTTTTTTTTAGCATTGATCGCTGTATAAATGCCAATGATCCCGAAAATGTGTCAAAAGTGTCCGATGTGTCCACCATAATGTTGCAGTCCCGATAAGAATTGCAGATCGCCGCCATTACTAGTAAAAAAAAAAATTAAATAAAAAAAATGCCATAAAACTATCCCCTATTTTGTAGACGCGATAACTTTTGCGCAAACCAATCAATATACACTTATTGCGATTTTTTTTTACCAAAAATATGTAGAAGAATACATATCGGCCTAAACTGAGGAAAAAAAATGTTTTTCTATATATTTTTGGGGGATATTTATTATAGCAAAAAATAAAAAATATTGCGTATTTTTCAAAATTGTTGCTCTTTTTTTGTTTATAGCGCAAAAAATAAAAACTGCAAAGGTGATCAAATACCTAAAAGAGAAAGCTTTATTTGTGGGAAAAAAAGGACGTCAATTTTGTTTGGGTGCAACGTCGCACGACCGTGCAATTGTCAGTTAAAGCGACGCAGTGCCGAATCGCAAAAAGTGCTCTGGTCAGGAAAGGGGTAAAATTTTCCGGGGCTGAAGCGGTTAACAGAGGGACAATGCTAATTGTTCTGCAGTGACATCTAACAGGAGCATTCTCACTATGTGGACAGTGTAGTTTTAAATGAACAAACAAATTAAAGCCCAACTTTAACTAAGATTTTTTAAGCAGTTACAGCAACTTAAAATAAATTGTAGCTGAAAGTTAAAAAAGTAGAAAGCACTTTCTAGTATAGACAGATCTGGTGCTCTGGTATCTTCTGGCTCTGACTGTCTCCACACCTATGATGTACCTAGCCCCAGAGGACAGGCTGTGTCCTCCTTCACCATTTGTGGATACCCACCCAGGGCTGGTTGATAGCACACATCATTCAACCCCCTTCTTCTTAAGTCAAGGCTGTCATGGATTCACCCCCTGGGGGAATATTATTACAACGGCCCAAGCTCGTTGAACAGAGGACCCAGTTCATTGCACAAGTGGCAATTAATGCTACAGTTAGAACCACCCATTGCAATTGTCATAAAGGAGGAGAAAGAACCCAAATCATCACCAGACGACCAATATAATAAAGTTCATATTTAGGGTTAGGGTTTCCCCTTGAAGAACAAGGTTAGGACTCAGGGATTGGAATAGGGACCTTCTCCAAAGGTCAGAGGTCAGCAGGCGTGCCCTCAAAGGTCAAGAGGCGTGGCTGACCCACCCCCACCAAAGTGTTCTGCCTACCCCAACTCTGGGAATGAACAAGTTGGGGAAAGCGCTTAGGGTTAGGGTTAGGGGTTAGGGTTTAGGGGTTAGGGTTAGGGTTAGGCTGAAGACATTCTTGTTAAGATATAGGTGATAAACTAAAGAACGTATTGCACAAATAGAAAATGTGAAAAATGTAGACTGTGAGGACAGTACAGAAGGTGTATACCTGTTTCAAACGTAGTCGTTGTTGAAGCAGAACCAGAGAAGCTGGTAACAGTTGCTGTTGATTGATCTTCATTGATGGTGTTTGTGGCTGGATCATAGTTTATATCAGTAAAGCCCACTATGTAGACCCTAAAAGTCAAGAGATCAGTATGCATCTTATTATTAGAAACAAGTGATTTTTCAGCAAATGTAATATCTTCATTAAAACTGAATGAACATTAACCTCATGTTTCACCATGCAGCCTACTTAGAGCAATGCCAAACGTGGAGTTGTTTTCTAGGAAAGCCATGTGATCACCATCCCAGTGCTGACATCAAGATCAAAGGCTTTGTTGATAAGCATGGCCATCCTCAGCAAAATTGCTTACCCCAATGCCAACCCTCTGATTAACAAAGCCATATGATCACCATGTTATCACTGCCTTTAGGATCACATGCTTATATTGTTAAATTTTGTTGACAAATTCTAAATGTTAAAAAATTTTCACCTAAGTATAATCTCACAATTTTGCTCATCACTAGCAATTATTATATAGCGACCTTTCTCTATACTTGAATCTTTTCAAATCTTTCCACCTCCAGTCAACCTAACAGAGATTTAGCCATGTGATTCTGGATTTGTAAACATTAGTGGTGTCTCATTGCATGGGGTTGGTCAAAGCAACTACATTACCTGTAGCGCAATGCGGGGTCCAGTGGTCCATTGATGTATCCCCTTGAAACAGAGCCATCTCCCACGCGGACATTTATCCTATTTGATTGGTCAGTGTTCTCGATATTCTGCTGCTCAATGACAGAGGTCACATAAGTGTTGGTCAACCTATTCCTGAAATCATTATATGCCTTTGCGAAAGACCCTTTAGTTGGTTTGTTGTCTGCAAGAAAAAAAATAATGGCCGATGGGATAGCCTGACAATTTTTCAATGCAAATACATTCAGCTGAAAAGCCAAGTCTAAGCGGGAGTTTCCTTTGGAAAACTGAAGAAGAGGACTGTGCTGTGTGAATTTGATGGTGTGCTAGTGGTACTTTCCTGCATTACTGGATTGAGGCTGCATCTCCACACCTACTAGAGACCACTGTTGCCAGAGGGATCACTGGACATGCACAAAGGGCCATGCACTGGGGCAGAGAGACCCAGTGAGCCGAGAGGGGACATTTGCACCTGGAAAGTCTGTAGCTCTGCCCAGGATTGCTGCAACCATGTTCAGAGCTGCTGCCTTCACCCTTTGCAGGCCACTAGAGGTAGCCTAATAGCAAGCCCACTGTGCTAGATGCCCACAAGGGAAAAGACTTTACGCTGAACTTCTGAGTGGTGATAAGAACACTCTAATACAATTTTGGGCCCAAATGCCAGCTGCCAACAGGTATACCACTGGCCAGTGGCATGGGATATGGAGGGACTGTTACTTTTAGTCCCCAAGTATATACAGTGGGGACGGAAAGTATTCCCCTTCAATTTTTCACTCTTTGTTATATTGCAGCCATTTGCTAAAATCATTTAAGTTCATTTTTCCTCATTAATGTACAAACAGCACCCCATATTGACAGAAAAACACAGAATTGTTGACATTTTTGCAGATTTATTAAAAAAGAAAAAACAAAATATCACATGGTCCTAAGTATTCAGACCCTTTGCTGTGACACTCATATATTTAACTCAGGTGCTGTTCATTTCTTCTGATCATCCTTGAGATGGTTCTACACCTTCATTTGAGTCCAGCTGTGTTTGATTATACTGAGTGGACTTGATTAGGAAAGCCACACACCTGTATATATAAGACCGTACAGCTCACAGTGCATGTCAGAGCAAATGAGAATCATGAGGTCAAAGGAACTGCCTGAAGAGCTCAGAGACAGAATTGTGGCAAGTTACAGATCTGGCCAAGGTTACAAAAAATTCTGCTGCACTTAAGGTTCCTAAAAGCACAGTGGCCTCCATAATCTTAAATGGAAGAAGTTTGGGACAACCAGAACCCTTCCTAGAGCTGGCCATCTGGCCAAACTGAGCTATCGGGGAAGAGAACCCTTGGTGAGAGAGGTAAAGAAGAACCCAAAGATCACCGTGGCTGAGCTCCAGAGATGCAGCTGGGAGATGGGAGAAAGTTGTAGAAAGTCAACCATCACTGCAGCCCTCCACCAGTCAGGGCTTTATGGCAGAGTGGACCGACAGAAGCCTCTCCTCAGTGCAAGACACATGAAAGCCCGCATGGAGTTTGCTAAAAAACACCTGATGACTCCAAGATGGTGAGAAATAAGATTCTTTGGTCTGATGAGATCAAAATAGAACTGGCCTTAATTCTAAGTGGTATGTGTGGAGAAAACCAGGCACTGTTCATTACCTGCCCAATACAGTCCCAACAGTGAAGCATGGTGGTGGCAGTATCATGCTGTGGGGGTGTTTTTCAGCTGCAGGGACAGGACAACTGGTTGCAATCGAGGGAAAGATGAATGCGGCCAAGTACTGGATGAAAACCTTCTCCAGAGTGCTCAGGACCTCAGACTGGGCCGAAGGTTCACCTTCCAACAAGACAATGACCCTAAGCACACAACTAAAATAATGAAGGAGTGGCTTTACAACTCCATGACTGTTCTTGAATGGCCCAGCCAGAGCCCTGACTTAAACCCAATTGAGCATCTCTGGAGAGACCTAAAAATGGCTGTCCACCAACGTTTACCATCCAACCTGACAGAACTGAAGAGGATCTGCAAGGAGGAATGACAGAGGATCCCCAAATCCAGGTGCGAAAAACATTGTTGCATCTTTCCCAAAAAGACTCATGGCTGGATTAGATCAAAAGGGTGCTTCTACTAAATACTGAGCAAAGGGTCTGAATACTTAGGACCATGTGATATTTCAGTTTTTCTTTTTTAATAAATCTGCAAAAACATCAATAATTCTGTGTTTTTCTGTCAATATGGGGTGCTGTGTGTACATTCATGAGGAAAAAAAATGAACTTAAAGGATTTTAGCAAATGGCTGCAATATAACAAAGAGTGAAAAATTTAAGGGGGTCTGAATACTTTCCGTCCCCACTGTATATACCCATAATTTAAGGCTTCCATATACATCCATATACATCAGGGTCTAGAAGGTCTGGACTTTACCCTTTGCCTTTTGAACCAGGTTTTGGGAACCTTGTGAAATTGGGTTTGATAATGTCTCTTTTGTAAATTGTTATTAGGGCAGATGTTATTGCCTTCATTTTCCATTGTGTTTGATTATTGCTGACATTATTTGCTCTGCTGGGTGTGCCAACCAAATAAACATCTTCTCCTCCAGTCTTGAGGGTGAAGGGTGTAGTAATGACAGAATGTCGGTTATCACCAGGGACTAGGGAACCCAATCACCAAGCAGCTTCTTTGGGGGTAGAACTACTTATGTTATTCTTAGTAAGGCTGGGGTGTGCTCTTTAGAGAATACAATTATGAAACGTTCAAAGAACACCAGATTCTGAGCTTGTTGTGTTTTGGGGAGCACGTTTCTATGGTCTGCAATGATATACAAAGAAGTCAAACATTTAAAATGCATACATTTCATTTGCTCAGCTTCACAGTTATGCTGTCAGTTAATATAATTCTGTTAAATTTTCAGTTCCTACCACTAAAATCAGTTGTCATGATGACGGCATAAACCACTGTGGATCCATATGAAGTGTCAACACTTTGGAAGGTAATGTTCATAGCATCCCCCGAGTATGAGCGAACAATCTGTACACCGCCTGGTATCTCTACAGGACCTGAAAAATAATTCAGTATCAGTATCTCCATTTACAGGTCAGTCAAAGTGTAAATGTGAGCTAAATAGAAAAACGACACATATGATGCAGTCTGCCACCAGCAGTAACATTGCAGTTTTTCTTTTTCCAAGTTCCATTTGTAATATAGTATGTTACTTCCTCCCAATGCCAGTAGATCCCTTCATTTTCCACATCCTTTAATAGGGTAACACAGCTAATTGTTCTACTGTGAAATCTTGCAGCAGTGTTGTCACCATGTGGACAAGGTCGTTTTAGATGAACAAGTAGCTTAAAGAGGAAGTAAAGTCTTATTTTTTAATTGTGCCTACAAGTAAGTCTATAATAAGGCTTATCTGTAGGTACTGTGAATATCTCCTATACTTGCACAGTTAAGGAGACCTTCAGAGTGCATGCAGCCAATGACATCATCAGCTGCATGCGCCTTAAAGGTCCGGCTTACTGCGCCGGACCTTCAGAGCCCGTGCCGTAAATGGAGGCTCCCGCACCCATGCGTGGGAGTGACATCATCGCGGCTCCAGCCACTCACAGCGCCGGAGAGCTCGCGAACCCGGAAGAAACACCGGGGAAGATGTCAGCTGTCTCAGCAGTGAGTGGGCGCCACTGGAGGGCTTTGTTCTAAGGTGAGTATTTCATAATGAGCTAGTATGCGATGTATACTAGCTCATTATGCCTTTGTCTTACAGGGTTTTTGTTTTGTTTTCTGTTTTCTCTGGGTTTACAACCTCTTTAATGGATTTAAAATAAGTAAAAAAAAAAAACAATTATAGCCCGATTCTAACTAATACCTTTTGACCAGTTACAGCATACTAGCCCATTATATGACACTTACCTGCAAATGAAGCCCACGCTGTCCCCTGTGCAGGCCGCGTCCATCTTTGCCCCTCTTCCTTCCAGGGCCGCAGACTCCGGCTCTGTGACAGGTCGGAGCTGCGTGACGTCACTCCTGCGCATGTGCGCGGGAGCCGTCAGTCACGGCACACGCTCTGGGAAAAAACAGCATGGTGGTCCGTTTCTTCACAGCGCATGCGCCGATGATGACATTGGCGCACTACAAGTGAAATATCTCCTAAACGGCGCACGTTTCGGAGATATTTGCACTACCTATAGGTAAGTCTTATTCTAGGCTTACCTATAGATAAAAGTAAGACAAAAGGGTTTACAACCACTTTAAATTAAATGATAGCTGAAAGTAGAAAAATCTGTTAGTTTAGACAGATCTGAATACTCTGGTATTCTTAGGCTCTGACTGTCTTCAAGTTAAGCTGTTATTAGTTTCAGGGGAAAGGCTGTGTCCCTTTCTGCTATTGGAGATTGCTATTTTAAGTGTGGGTGACAGGCTGCTTCATTCAACTTTTATCAAGCCAAAACTGTCATGGATATATCCCATGGGTTACATCATTACAATGTACTGAGTTCATAATACTGCAACACTGAAATGAGAGCACATCATGGAAGCGCCAATCAGTGCTGCAGTAAGGACCACCCATCCCTATGAGTAGAACCGGAAATCATCACCGGACTGACCAGAAGACAGAAGAAATTAAGGTACATTTTAGGGATTTAAAAAAAAATTTGGTGCCAGGGAAGGCATGTCCGTAGTGCAGACGGTGTATCGCAGCAGACCAGCAACTGGCCGGGCATCAATGCGCACACCTGTCACTAATGTTGGCATCAAGTGGGCTATTTGAACAGGCTTCTGCATTGACTCATTGCTGTTTGGTCTGCATTTCTCTGTGTGTTCCTGATTTCTGTGTTGACCTCTGATCCTGATCCCGCTTACTTCTGACATGCGTTTGTCTGCTACCTGCCCCGACCTCGGCTTGCCTCTGGAATCTGCTTCTGCTTGATTGACTTCCCGTTGCTGACTTGGCTTGTGACCTGACCATCCTGCTGTCTACCGTCTATGCCTGATCTGCCCGACTGTTATTGACCTAGCTCGTCCAACCCTGCATCTTGCTCATCCAGCCTGCTACAGCTCCCAGTCCAGAAAGCTCTGATCTGGTTCCTGCTCCCAGCTGCCTACCACAGTCTTACTCTGTGCCAGCTTATATGCCACCATCTTGCTCTGCTGCCGCATCGACCTGCTGACCGCTGACTGCTGGACTGATTACAGGTAAAAAACCTTTCTACTGTAGTTTAGATAGATTTGGTGAACAGGGTTTAGGGAGTGGGTAGAGAAGGACTGAAGGGGCTGGAGGTTGATGATGTTCAGGTGATAAATAGAGAACGTGAAAAATCTAAACTGCAAATACATTACAATATGTATATACCTGTTTTAGTAGTAGTAGTAGTAGTAGTAGTAGTAGTAGTAGTAGTAGTCTTTGAAGTAGAACCAGAGAAGCTGGTAAAAGTGGATGTTGACCGATCTTCATTGATTGTGTTTGTGGATGGATCATAGTTGATAGTGCTAAAGCCTACTAAGTAGACCCTGAAAGTCAAGAGATCAGTATCAAGCTTATTATTTGTGCGGAATGATTTTGCAGCAAATATAACAATTTCCTTGAAATTTCATCAACATTAAACTCATGGTTCAACATGCAGATTGCTCATTGGAATACCAAAAAAAAAAACAAAACATGGATTTGTTTTCTTGGAAAGCCAGGTGATCACCATCCCAACGATGACTTTAAGATTAATAGCTTTGTTGTTGAAGAAAGCCAACCCTAGCCATAACTTATACCCGAATTTCAACTCTTTGATAAACAAAACCACATAATCCCTGTGTTATTGCTGATTTAAGGATAACATGCCTATGTTTTAAATTTTGCTAAAATAAAACAATTTTTGCTGAAAAGCCGTTAATGTGAAATCTCACAATTTTCCTCATCAGTAATTAATAGGGATGCACCGATACCATTTTTTTTACAACGAGTACGAGTACCAATACTTTTTTTTAGTACTCGCAGATACCAATTACCGATACCTACTGCAGCTGTTTTGTTTTCACTTCAGCTGTCAGCAATGGTACAAAGCATTAAAAAGTTATTTACAAATAAATTAAATAGATTTTTTTTTTAATTTTGCGCTTTTTCAATGTGAAATGTGTAAATATATGTTAATATATATATGTGTAAAAATATTCCCTAACAAAACAAAAAAAAAAAAAGTTTTAATTGTTTATCGTTTATAAAATAGATGTGAATAAAAAAAAAAAGCAGGAAAATAATTAAATGGAGGAGAACAGGGAGTTACATAGTTACATAGTAGGTGAGGTTGAAAAAAGACACAAGTCCATCAAGTCCAACCTATGTGTTTGAGAGTTAATTAAGGCTGATTAGAGTAAATTAAGGGTTAATAAGAAGTTAAACAGAGGAACATTTGTTCATCTTTTTGATCTGCAGATGAAGAAACAGAAAGATTCAAAAAGAAACAATGTTTCTTTTTATTTTAGTGTTTCAGCGGCTGAGCAATGTTGTTGATAAACATTGCCGGCTGCTTTTTTTTTTTGACAGCTTCAATTACCGGACTTCTTTAAAACTTCAGCTGTCAACTGGGGAGACCCGCTGACAGCTCAAAGAACCGAGCCTGAAAGTATCGGTTTCAGGTATCGGTGCATTTGCAGGAGTACCGATACTTGTGCAAATACTCGGTATCGGCACCGATACTAGGATCGGTGTAACCCTAGTAATTAATATATAGAAATCTTTCTAAAAATGTATATTTCGATCTTTTCAAATCCTTCCACCTCCAGTCAATCTAAAATAGTTTCAGTTTTTCAGTAAAGTTTTTCAGCAAATTTATAAACACAAGGTGTGTCTCATTGGATGGATGTTTAAGCTACTCCATTACCTGTAATTTAATGTGGGGTCCAATGGTCCATTGCCGTATCCCCTTGAAACAGTGCCATCTCCCACATAGACATTCATTTTATTCAATTCATCAGCTTTCTGAATATTCTGCGCCTCAATGACAGAGGTCACATAAGTCCTGGTCAACCCTTTCTTGAAATCATTATATGTCTTTGCTAAAGACCCTTTAGTTGGTTTGTTGTCTGTAAAAAAGAATGAGCAATGAAATAGCATGACAAATGACCAATGTAAATAGTTTCATCACCTTTTCTTCTGAAAAAAAAATAGTTTCATCACCACATTACTATTTTCTAAATTTCATAGATTTGACCGTGCTTTTTCTTTTTTCTTTTAAATCATTATTTTCATGTTTAATCTGTCTTTTATAAAATTGAATGCTTAATGTTTTAAGAAAAGATTCTTTTTGTTTAACCACTTCAGCCCCGGAAGAACCCCCTTAATAACCAGAGTGTTTTTTTGCGATTCGGCACTGCGCCGCTTTAACTGAAAATTGCGCGGTCATGCAACGTTGTACCCAAACAAAATTTGTCCTTTTTTTCCCCCACAAATAAAGCTTTCCTTTGGTGGTATGTGATCACCTCTGCGGTGAAAAAAAAACTGACAATTTTGGAAAAAAAGCAATATTTTTTACTTTTTGCTATAATAAATATCCCCCAAAAAATATAAAAAAACCCAATTCATTTCTCATTTCTATGTAGAAGTATTTATTCTTCTACATATTTTTGGTAAGAAAAAAAATCGCAATAAGCGTATATTGATTGGTTTGTGCAAAAGTTATAGCGTCTACAAAATAGGGGATAGATTTATAGCATTTTTATTATTAGTTTTTTTTTTTTTTATTAGTAATGGCGGTGATTTTTATCAGGACTGCGACATTGGAAAGATTGCACACTTTTGACACTATTTTGGGACCATTTAAATTTATACGGCGATCAGAGGTATAAATGGCCACTGATTACTGTGTAAATGTCACTGGCAGGGAAGGGTTTAAACACCAGGGGGCGATCAAGGGGTTAAATGTGTTCCCTCTGGGTGTTCTAACTGTAGGGGGATGGGCTACCACTGACATGACAGAGATCACTGCTCCCGATGACAGGGAGTAGTAGATCCCTGTTATGTCACTAAGAAGAATAGAGAAATGGCTTGTTTAACATAGGCATTTCCCTGTTCTGCCTTTCCTTGTCACGATCGCGGGCCACCATCAGACATCAAGTCTGCGGGACCCGCGGGCGTGCTCCCGCGCCACCGGAGTGTTTTTTAGTGAAAACATTTTTTTGACCATTAGTACAATAATGTAAATAAAAAGTTGAACATTTAAAATGCATACATGTCATAGGCTCAGTTTGATAGTTATAATGCTAGTTGGTATAATTCTATTACGTTTACTTTTCCTACCACTAAAATCAGTTGTCATGATGATAGCATAAGATTCTGTCTGTCCAAATGAAGTGTCAAGACTTTGGAAGGTGATGTTCATAGCCTCCCCCGAGGATGAGCGAACAGTCTGCAAACTGCCTGGTTTCTCTGCATGACCTTAAAAAAAATTACAGATAAGGTAAAGTATAAGTGTGAGCTAAATGGAAAAATTAGAAATATGATGCAGTCTGTAGCTAAAATTACCAATGCAGTTTTTCTATGGTAGCTTATACATTTTTAATTTTTTTCTTTTGTTCAACTCAGTGTGGATGGGAGAGTCAGAATACAGTAATCAGTGCTGCCGACACTGATTGATCAGGAAAGACCCAACAGGCTGGTTGTACAGAAGTTGACCAGTAGATCGACTTCTGTACAACCAGCCTGCCCATACATGGATCAAATTTCATCTGGTCCCTTCTGAATCACCCTAATTTCGTTACATGTATGGCTTACTTTAGTTCCACTTGTAAAACTGTACTAATATGTTGGAATGGAAGCCGCGGATGAATTTCACCCAGCACAAATGGGGTTAACTGTACATATGGCTAATTCCCGTTTAGTTAGAGGCAGGTTAATTGCACACTAGGATAGTTAAACTATCCGGTCCCATTAATGTGAATGTGGGTGTGGAGTGGATGTGTTGATTTCCCTGGAAGGTGTGGAGCAGGATATTTAAGCTCAGTTGCTGTGCCGTGCAGCCATCCCCTGTGATCAAGTTGGAAGTGACGAAACATGTTAGGGCCGTGGCTACACGGCAACTGAATCTTGACGGTGAGAGTGTTATCTGTGAGTGCGAGCGGGGAGGGGTTGGAGACGCAGCACGCAGGCACCCGACATGTAATCTATGCCAAAGGCGATTTGTTTTTACTAGTGATGTAAGCGCATTACTTTTATATTAAAATTGTTACCCTAGAGGTTTTTACACTATGGGAGGCTTTGTGTTGATTTTATCTCAACATGTGGAGAGAGCTGTCATCCATTTGAATCTGAGGAGATCTTAGTGGAGATTGGGTTGACCATCTTCATAAAGATTAAAGGGGTTGTAAAGGTTCAGGGTTTTTAAAAAAAAAAAAAAAACATTTCATACTTACCACCGCTGTGCAGTTGGTTTTGCACAGAGAGGCCCCCGATCCTCTTCTTCTGGGGTCCCTCTGCGGCGCTCCTGGATCCTCCTCTCCCCGAGTTCCCTGTCGAAGGAGCGCTCTCCTTCGGGATACCCATGCGGGTGCGCTTTTGTGTCCTGCTTCTGCGTCTATTAACACAGAAAGCAGGACTCGGCCCCACCCCCTGGCGCCCGCGTCATTGGATTTGATTGACAGCAGTGGGAGCCAATGGCTGCGCTGCCATCAATCTATCTAATCAGGACACAAGACACCGGCCGGAGCTGGTGCGCTCATTCCTGTCGTGGGGAAACACAGGGCTCAGGTAAGTATAACGGTGGCTCGGGGGGGCAGCTGACTGACAGAAGGTTTTTCACCTTAATGCATAGAATGCCCTTGAGGGTTTACAACCCCTTTAAAGTGATATAATTACACATGCGATTGAAATCTACAATCTGGTGAGCCTCATTCTATAGGGGTGTGGATTGGCACTTGTGCACTTTGGTGAAGGATCTACGGTGTTCAAAATTTTCCACTTTATGAAGAGTTGCACTTTTTTCACAATTCATTTTTTGATATATAAATTCATTTGTGATAGATATTTCTTGATTTTTGGATTTTTATTATGGACACTATTCAATAAGTTTGGTTGTTCTTTGCGCTAGTGTGATTGTGTAGATTGATACTACATTGTTTTTCACCCTTTGTTTAATTATTTGTATTTTAAGTAGCAGCACGTTTTAGATATGTGCACTGACATAAAATTAGTTCGTTTTTGTTTCATTCGTTTTTTCGGAAATTCGAAAATCCGAAAATTTGAAAAAAGAAAGAAAATTAGTAAAATTCGAAATAATAACTAACTAATAATAACTAACTATTAAATTATAGGTATTGGAATTTCCTTTTAAATTTGGCTGTTTGTGAACGTAACAAATACAAATTTATCTGAAGTTACAAATTATCCGTAATAACGAATGCCGCATCTAAACAAATGGAATAGAACAAATTAATAATAAGTAATAATAATAAAAAGGTTTTATTATTATTATTATTGTTATTTATTATTATTAGATCGTTACGTTCCACGTTTAGATACGGCATTGGTTATTTCAGATAATTCGTAACTTCAGATAAATTCGTACTCATTATAGTCACTAACAGCCAAATTTGAAAGGAAATTCTAATACCTATAATTTAGAATTTATTATTAGTTAATTATTATTTCAAATTTTCGGGTTTTTGAATGTTCAGATTTTCATTCTTATTTTTGGATTTTCAAATTTCCTAATTTCGAATATTCGAATTTCCTCATTTCGAATTTCCGAATTTCCAAAATTTCCAAAATTTAGAATTTCCAAACCTCAGAATTTCCGAAATTTTCCAATTTCCGAAACTTACAAAATTTCGAAATTCTGAATTTCACATTTCCGGAATTTGGAATTTCCTAAATTTTGAATTTCCAAATTTTGAATTTCCGAAATTTTGAATTTCCGAATTTTGAATTTCCGAAATTTCGAATTTACGAATTTCCGAAATTTCGAATTTCTGAATTTCTGAATTTTCCAAAATTCGGAAATTTGAGATTTGGAATTTCGGAAATTCGGAATTTCGGAAATTGAAAAATTCGGAAATTTGGAAATTATCGAATTTGTCAAACTTAGTTAAGAAATGAATAATTAATATTAAGGGAATTTTAAGGAAGGGGTAATAAATTATTTGGGGGCAGGAGGCTGAAGACGTTCTTGTTAAGATATAGGTGATAAACTAAAGAACGTATAGCACAAAAAGAAAATGTGAAAAATGTAGACTGTGAGGACAGTACACAAGGTATAGTATACCTGTTTCAAAAGTAGTCGTTGTTGAAGTGGAACCAGAGAAGCTGGTAACAGTTGCTGTTGATTGATCTTCATTGATGGTGTTTGTGGCTGGATCATAGTTTATATCAGTAAAGCCCACTATGTAGACCCTATAAGTCAGAAGATCAGTATGCATCCTATTATTAGAAACAAGTGATTTTTCAGCAAATGTAATAACTTCATTAAAACTGAATGAACATTAACCTCATGTTTCACCATGCAGCCTGCTTAGAGCAATGCCAAACAAACGTGGAGTTGTTTTCTAGGAAAGCCATGTGATCACCATCCCAGTACTGACATCAAGATCAAAGGCTTTGTTGATAAGCATGGCCATCCTCAGCAAAAATGCTTACCCCAATGCCAACCCTCTGATTAACAAAGCCATATGATCACCATGTTATCACTGCCTTTAGGACCACATGCTTATATTTTTAAATTTTGATGACAAATCCCAATTGTTGACAAATTTTCACGTAAGTAGAATCTCACAATTTTGCTCATCGCTAGCAATTATTATATAGCGACCCTTCTTAAAATCTATACTTGAATCTTTTCAAATCTTTCCACCTCCAGTCAATCTAACAGAGATTTAGCCATGTGATTCTGGATTTGTAAACATTAGTGGTGTCTCATTGCATGGGGGGGGGTCAAAGCAACTACATTACCTGTAGCGTAATGCGGGGTCCAGTGGTCCATTGATGTATCCCCTTGAAACAGAGCTATCTCCCACGTGGACATTTATCCTATTTGATTCATCAGTGTTCTCGATATTCTGCTGCTCAATGACAGAGGTCACATAAGTGTTGGTCAACCTATTCCTGAAATCATTATATGTCTTTGCGAAAGACCCTTTAGTTGGTTTGTTGTCTGCAAGATAAAAAATAATGGCCAATGGGATAGCCTGACAATTTTCCAATGCAAATACATTCAACTGAAAATCCTAGTCTAAGCGGGAGTTTCCTTTGGAAAACTGAAGGAAGAGGACTGTGCTGTGGGAATTTGCTGGTGTGCTAGTGGTACTGCTAAGTTCCAGTACTTTCCTGCATTACTGGATTGAGGCTGCGTCTCCACACCTACTAGAGACCACTGTTGCCAGAGAAATCACTGGACATGCACAGAGGGCCAGGCACTGGGGCAGAGAGACCCAACGAGCCGAGAGAGGATATTTGCATCTGGAAGGTCTGTAGTTCTGCCCAGAATTGCTGCAACCGTGTTCAGAGCTGCTGCCTTCACCCTTTGCAGGCCACTAGAGGTAGCCTAATAGCAAGCCCACTGTACTAAATGCCCACAAGGAAAACAACTTTACGTTGAACTTCTCAGTGGTGATAAGAGCACTCTAATACAATTTTAGCCCCAAATGCCAGCTGCCAACAGGTATACCACTGGCCAGTGGAATGGGATATGGAGGGACTGTTACTTTTAGTCCCCAAGTATATATATATACCCATAATTTAAGGCTTCCATATACATCAGGGTCTAGAAGGTCTAGACTTTACCATTTGCCTTTTGAACCAGGTTTTGGGAACCTTGTGAGATTGGGTTTGATAATGTCTCTTCTGTAAATTGTTGTTACGGCAGCTGTTATTGCCTTCATTTTCCATTGTGTTTGATTATTGCTGACATTATTTGCTCTGCTGGGTGTGTCGACCAAATAAATATCTTCTCCTCCACTTTTGAGGGTGAAGGGTGTAGTAATGACAGAAGGGCGGTTATCACCAGGGACTAGGGAACCCAATCACCAAGCAGCTTCTTTGGGGGTAGAACTACTTATGTTATTCTTAGTAAGGCTGGGGTGTGCTCTTTAGGGAATACAATTATGAAACATTCAAAGAACACCAGATTCTGAGCTTGTTGTGTTTTGGGGAGCAAGTTTCTATGGTCTTCAATGATATACAAAGAAGTCAAACATTTAAAATGCATACACTTCATTTGCTCAGCTTCACAGTTATGCTGCCAGTTAGTATAATTCTGTTAAATTTGCAGTTCCTACCACTAAAATCAGTTGTCATGATGACGGCATAAACCAATGTGGATCCATATGAAGTGTCAACACTTTGGAAGGTAATGTTCATAGCATCCCCCGAGTATGAGCGAACAATCTGTACACCGCCTGGTATCTCTGCAGGACCTGAAAAATAATTCAGTATCAGTATCTCCATTTACAGGTCAGTCAAAGTATAAATGTGAGCTAAATAGAAAAACAACACATATGATGCAGTCTGCCACCACCAGCAGTAACATTGCAGTTTTTGTTTTTCCAAGTTCCATTTGTAATATAGTATTGTTACTTGCTCCCAATGCCAGTAGAGCCCTTAATTTTCCACATCCTTTAATAGGGTGACACAGCTAATTGTTCTACAGTGAAATCTTGCAGCAGTGTTGTCACCATGTGGACAAGGTAGTTTTAGATGAAGAAGTAGCTTAAAGAGGAAGTAAAGTCTTATTTTTTTAATTGTACCTACAGGTAAGTCTATAATAAGGCTTATCTGTAGGTACTGTGAATATCTTCTAAACTTGCACAGTTAAGGAGACATTCAGAGTGCATGCAGCCAATGACATCATCAGCTGCATGCGCCTTGAAGGTCCGGCTTACCTTCAGAGTCGTTCCGTAAATGGTGGCTCCCGAGCCCATGCGCGGGAGTGACGTCATCGCGGCTCCAGCCAATCACAGCGCCAGAGATCGCGATCCCGGAAGAAACACTGGGGAAGATGTCAGCGCTCTCAGCAGTGAGTGGGCGCCACTGGAGGGCTTTGTTCTAAGGTAAGTATTTCATAATGAGCTAGTATGCGATGTATACTAGCTCATTATGCCTTTGTCTTACAGGTGTTTTTTTTTTGGGGGGGGGGGGTTTCTCGGGGTTTACAGCCTCTTTAATGGATTTAAAATAAGTAAAAAAAAACTAATTATAGCCCGACTAACAACTTTTGACCAGTTACAGCAGCTTAAATTAAATGATAGCTGAAAGTAGAAAAATCTGTTCGTTTAGACAGATCTGAATACTCTGGTATTCTTAGGCTCTGACTGTCTCCAAGTTAAGCTGTTATTAGTTTCAGGGGAAAGGCCGTGTCCTTTTCTGCTATTGGGGATTGCCATTTTAAGTCTGGGTGACAGGCTGCATCATTCAACTTTTATCAAGCCAAAACTGTCATGGATATATCCTATAGGTTACATCATTACAATGAACTGAGTTCATAATACTGCAACACTGAAATGAGAGCACATCATGGAAGTGCCAATCAGTGCTGCAGTAAGGACCACCCATCACCATGAGTAGAACCGGAAACCATCACTGGACTGACCAGAAGAAATTAAGGTACATTTTAGGGATTTAAAAAAAAATTAGGTGCCAGGAAAGGCATGTCCGTAGTGCAGATGGAGTATCGCAGCAGACCAGCAACTGGCCGGGCATCAATGTGCACACCTGTCACTAATGTTGGCATCAAGTGGGCTATTTGCAAAGGATTCTGCATTGACTCATTGCTGTTTGGTCTGCAGCTTCTCTGTGTGTTCCTGATTTCTGTGTTGACCTCTGATCCTGATCCGGCTTACTTCTGACCTGCATTTGTCTGCTACCTGCCCCGACCTCGGCTTGTCTCTGCAATCTGCTTCTGCTTCTGCTTGATTGACTTCCCGTTGCTGACTTGGCTTGTGACCTGACCATCCTGCTGTCTACCGTCTATGCCTGATCTGGCCGACCGTTACCGACCCAGCTTGTCCAACCCTGCATCTGGCTCATCCAGCCTGCTACAGCTCTCAGTTCAGAAAGCTCTGATCTTGTTCCTTCTCCCAGCCAAACTCTGTGCCAGCTTATCTGCCACCAGCTTGCTCTGCTGCCACATCGACCTGCTGACCTCTGCCACGCTGACTGCTGGACTGATTACAGGTAAAAAACCTTTCTTCTGTAGTTTAGATAGATTTGGTGAACGGGGTTTAGGGAGTGGGTAGAGAAGGACTGAAGGGGCTGGAGGTTGATGATGTTCAGGTGATAAATAGAGAACATGAAAAATATAAACTGCAAATACATTACAATATGTATATACCTGTTTTAGTAGTAGTAGTAGTAGTAGTCTTTAAAGTAGAACCAGAGAAGCTGGTAAAAGTTGATGTTGACCGATCTTCATTGATTGTGTTTGTGGCTGGATCATAGTTGATAGTGCTAAAGCCTACTAAGTAGACCCTGAAAGTCAAGAGATCAGTATCAAGCTTATTATTTGCGAAGAATGATTTTGCAGCAAATATAACAATTTCCTTGAAATTTCATCAACAATAAACTCATGGTTCAACATGCAGATTGCTCAGAGAGGAACGAGAAGCTGCCTTCAAAACTCGAGTGCCTTCCTCTAGACTGACACGCTGGAACTGCCTCCTGTCAGAACGAGGATTCAGACGCCGCCATCCATCTGTCCCTGCAGAGGGCTGTATCTGCACACTTATAAGACCTTGCTATTAAGGAGGTCCACGTTATCCGGTAAGGGTCCATCCTTATTGTCCCCTGAAGTCACCGGTTGCTGGGATTCTTCTTCATACTCCTTTCCTCCCTCTTCACCTACATGGGCTGTGTTTAAACGAACTGTGAAATGTGATCCCCCTCCATGTGATTGTTGTATCTTCACTGAACTTTTTTGAATGGACTCAATCTACTTTCATCACCTCTTCCTGTCAATTACTTATTGGTTATTTATGAATTTTGAAAATTTTTTATTTAGTAATTATTTTTGTGTAAGATCACTGAATGTACATTTATTTATATTTGTTTTTACAATTTATCTATAAGCACTTTTTTGAACTTGATAATATTATTGGTAATTAATATATTCACCGTATACTGATATAATTATCTATTCAGTTATTTTATTCACATTTTTATTCACTGGATTGCAAGCGCACTTAGTATATTCTTCTTAGTTTATTACACCGATATTAGTGTTTTTTTGTTGCAGCTGCAATTTGAGGTGTCTTATAGCTCTTTAGCGCGGTTCCTTTTTTCTTTTATAAGATTGCTCATTGGAATACCAAAAAAAACAAAACATGGATTTGTTTTCTTGGAAAGCCAGGTGATCACCAGCCCAGCAATGACTTTAAGATCAATAGCTTTGTTGTTGAAGAAAGCCAACCCTACCCATAACTCATACCTGAATTTCAACTCATTGATAAACAAAACCACACAATCCCCGTGTTATTGCTGATTTAAGGATAACATGCCTATGTTTTAAATTTTGATAAAATAAAACAATTTTTGCTGAAAAGCCGTTAATGTGAAATCTCACAATTTTCCTCATCAGTAATTAATAGGGATGCACCGATACCATTTTTTTTACAACGAGTACCAATACTTTTTTTTTTGTACTCGCCGATATCAATTACCGATACCTACTGCAGCTGTTTTGTTTTCACTTCAGCTGTCAGCAATGGTACAAAGCATTTAAAAGTTATTTACAAATAAAATAAATAGATTTTTTTTTTAATTTCGCGCTTTTTCTATGTGAAATGTGTAAATATATGTTAATATATATGTGTAAAATATTCACTAACAAAGCAAACAAAAAAAAGTTTTAATCAATTATCATTTATAAAATAGACGTGAACAAAAAAAAAAAAAAAGCAGGAAAATAATTAAATGGAGGAGAACAGGGAGTTAATTAAGGCTGATTAGAGTAAATTAAGGGTTTATAAGAAGTTAAACAGAGGAACATTTGTTCATCCCTTTGATCTGCAGATGAAGAAACAGAAAGATTCAAAAAGAAACAATGTTTCTTTTAATTTTAGTGTTTCAGCGGCTGAGCAATGTTGTTAATAAACATTGCCGGCTGCTTTTTTTTTTGACAGCTTCAATTACCGGACTTCTTTAACACTTCAGCTGTCAACTGGAGAGACCCGCTGACAGCTCAAAGAACTGAGCCTGAAAGTATCGGTTTCAGGTATCGGTACATTTGCATGAGTACCGATACTTGTGCAAATAGTTGATACCGATACTAGGATCGGTGCAACCCTAGTAATTAATATATAGAGATCTTTCTGAAAATTTATATTTCGATCTTTTCAAATCCTTCCATCCTCCAGTCAATCTAAAATAGTTTCAGTTTTTCAGTAAAGTTTTTCAGTAAATTTATAAACACAAGGTGTGTCTCATTGGATGGATGTTTAAGCCACTCCATTACCTGTAATTTAATGTGGGGTCCAATGGTCCATTGCTGTATCCCCTTGAAACAGTGCCATCTCCCACATAAACATTCATTTTATTCAATTCATCAGCTTTCTGAATATTCTGCTGCTCAATGACAGAGGTCACATAAGTCCTGGTCAACCCTTTCTTGAAATCATTATATGTCTTTGCTAAAGACCCTTTAGTTGGTTTGTTGTCTGTAAAAAAAGAATGAGCAATGAGATAGAATGACAAATGACCAATGTAAATAGTTTCATCACCAAATTACTATTTTCTACATTTCATAGATTTGACCGTGCTTTTTCTTTTTTCTTTTAAATCATTATTTTCATATTTAATCTATCTTTTATAAAATTGAATGCTTAATGTTTTAAGAAAAGATTATTTTTGTTTAACCACTTCAGCCCCTTAATAACCAGAACGTTTTTCTGCGATTCGGCACTGCACCGCTTTAACTGACAATTGCGCGTACCCAAACAAAATTTGTCCTTTTTTTTCCCCACAAATAAAGCTTTCTTTTGGTGGTATTTGATCATCTCTGCGGATTTTATTTTTTGTGCTATAAACAAAAAAAGACCGACAATTTTGAAAAAAAAGCTACATTTTTTACTTTTTGCTATAATAAATATCCACAAAAATATATAAAAAAACAAATTTATTTCTCATTTCTATGTATTCTTCTACATATTTTTGGTAAGAAAAAAAAATTGCAATAAGTGTATGTTGATTGGTTTGAGCAAAAGTTATAGTGTCTACAAAATAGGGGATAGATTTATGGCATTTTTATTGTTAGTTTTTTTTATTAGTAATGGCGGTGATTTTTATCAGGACTGCGACATTGCGGCGGACAGATTGGACACTTTTGACACTATTTTGGGACGATTTAAATTTATACGGCGATCAGAGGTATAAATGGCCACTAATTACTGTGTAAATGTCACTGACAAGGAAAGGGGTTAAACACTAGGGGGCGATCAAGGGGTTAAATGTGTTCCCTCTGTGTGTTCTAACTGTAGGGGGATGGGCTACCTAGGACATGACAGAGATCACTGCTCTCGATGACAGGGAGTAGTAGATCCCTGTTATGTCACTAGGAAGAATAGAGAAATGCCTTGTTTACATTTCCCCGTTCTGCCTCTCCTCGTCACGATCGCGGGTCACTGGCGGACATCGAGTCTGCGGACATCGAGTCTGCGGGACCCGCGGGCACGCTCCCGCACGGCCAGAGTGTTTTTTTAGGGAAATTTTTGTTTTTGACCATTAGTACAATAATGTAAATAAAAAGTCGAACATTTAAAATGCATACATGTCATAGGCTCAGTTTGATAGTTATAATACTAGTTGGTATAATTCTATTACGTTTACTTTTCCTACCACTAAAATCAGTTGTCATGATGATAGCATAAGCCTCTGTCTGTCCAAATGAAGTGTCAAGACTTTGGAAGGTGATGTTCATAGCCTCCCCCGAGGATGACCGAACAGTCTGCAAACTGCCTGGTTTCTCTGCGTGACCTTAAAAAAAATATACAGATAAGGTAAAGTATAAGTGTGAGCTAAATGGAAAAATTAGAAATATGATGCAGTCTGTAGCTAAAATTACCAATGCAGTTTTTGTTTTTCTATGGTAGCTTATACATGTTTAATTTTCTTTTGTTCAACTCAGTGTGGATGGGAGAGTCAGAATACAGTAATCAGTGCTGCCGACACTGATTGATCAGGAAAGACCCAACAGGCTGGTTGTACAGAAGTTGACCAGTAGATCGACTTCTGTACAGCCAGCCTGCCCATACATGGATTACATTTTGTCTGGTCCCTTCTGAATCGCCCTAATTTCGTTTCATGTATGGCTGACTTTAGTTCCACCTGTACTAATATGTTGGAATGGAAGCCGCGGATGAATTTCACCCAGCACAAATGGGGTTAACTGAACATATGGCTAATTACCGTTTGGTTAGAGGCAGGTTAATTGCACACTAGGATAGTTAAACTATCTGGTCCCATTACTGTGAATGTGGAGTGGATGTGTTGATTTCCCAGGAAGGGGTGGAGCGGATATTTAAGCTCAGTTGCTGTGCCGTGCAGCCATCCCCTGTGATCAAGTCGGAAGTGACAAAACATGTTAGGGGCGTGGCTACACGGCAACTGAATCTTGACGCTGAGAGTGTTATCTGAGAGATACATATCTCAAAGGCGATTTGTTTTTACTAGTGATGTAAGCGCATTACTTTTATATTAAAATTGTTACCCTAGAGGTTTTTACACTATGAGGCTTTGTGTTGATTTTATCTCAACATGTGGAGAGAGCTGTCATCCATTTGAATCTGAGGAGATCTTAGTGGAGATTGGGTTGACCATCTTCATAAAGCTTAAAGGGGTTGTAAAGGTTCAGGGTTTTTTAAAAAAAACAAACAAACATTTTATACTTACCTTCGCTGTGCAGTTGATTTTGCACAGAGTGGCCCCCGATCCTCCGCTTCTGGGGTTCCTCAGCGGTGCTCATGGCTCCTCCTCTCCCCGAGTTCCCTGTCGAAGGAGCGCTCTCCTTCGGGACACCCGTGCGGGTGCGCTCTTGTGTCCTGCTTCTGCGTCTATTAACACAGAAAGCAGGACTCGGCCCCACCCCCTGGTGCCCACGTCATTGGATTTGATTGACAACAGTGGGAGTCAATGGCTGCGCTGCCATCAATCTATCTAATCAGGACACGAGACACCGTCCGGAGCTGGTGTGCTCATTCCTGTCGTGGGGAAACACAGGGCTCAGGTAAGTATAACAGGGGCTCGAGGGGGCAGCTGACTGACAGAAGGTTTTTCACCCTAATGCAAAGAATGCCCTTGAGGGTTTACAACCCCTTTAAAGTGATTTAATCACACACGCGATTCAAATCTACAATCTGGTGATCCTCATTCTATAGGGGTGTGGATTGGCACTTGTGCACTTTGGTGAAGGATCTACACTTTTCAAAATTTTCCACTTTATGAAGAGTTGCACTTTTTTCACAATTCATTTTTTGATATATGAATTCATTTATGATAGATATTTCTTGATTTTTGGGTTTTTATTATGGACACTATTCAATAAGTTTGGTTGTTCTTTGCGCTAGTGTGATTGTGTAGATTGATACTACATTGTTTTTCACCCTTTGTTTAATTATTTGTATTTTAAGTAGCAGCACGTTTTAGACATGTGCACTGACATAAAATTAGTTTGTTTTTGTTTCATTCGTTTTTTCCGAAAAATCTGCAAATTTGAAAAAAGAAAGAAAGAAAATTAGTAAAATTCTAAATAATAACTAACTAATAATAACTAACTATTAAATTATAGGTATTGGAATTTCCTTTTAAATTTGGCTGTTTGTGAACATAACGAATACAAATTTATCTGAAGTTACGAATTATCCGTAATAACGAATGCCGTATCTAAACAAATGGAATGGAACAAATTAATAATAAGTAATAATAATAAAAAGGTTTTATTATTATTATTGTTATCTATTATTATTAGATTGTTACGTTCCATTCGTTTAGATACGGCATTCGTTATTTCAGATAATTCGTAACTTCAGATAAATTCGTACTCATTATAGTCACTAATAGCCAAATTTGAAAGGAAATTCTAATACCTATAATTTAGAATTTATTATTAGTTAATTATTATTTCAGATTTTCGGGTTTTTGAATGTTCAGATTTTAAATTTTATTTTTGGATTTTCAAATTTCCAAATTTTTGAATTTTCAAATTTCCTAATTTCGAATTTTCGAATTTCCTAATGTCGAATTTCCGAATTTCCAAAATTTTGAATTTCCGAACCTCAGAATTTACAAAATTTTCTAATTTCCGAAATTTTCAAAATTTCGAAATTCTGAATTTCACATTTCCGGAATTTGGAATTTCCTAACTTTCGAATTTCCGAATTTCGAATTTCCGAAATTTCGAATTTCCGAATTTGGAATTTCCGAAATTTCGAATTTCCGAATTTGGAATTTCCGAAATTTCGAATTTACGAATTTCTGAATTTGGAGATTTGGAATTTCGGAAATTCTGAATTTCGGAAATTGAAAAATTCGGAAATTCTGAAATTATCGAATTTGTCAAACTTAGTTAAGAAACGAATAATTAATATTAAGGGAGTTTTAAGGAAGGGGGTAATAAATTATTTGGGGGCAGGAGGCTGAAGACGTTCTTGTTAAGATATAGGTGATAAACTAATGAACGTATAGCACAAAAAGAAAATGTATAGTATACCTGTTTCAAAAGTAGTCGTTGTTGAAGCGGAACCAGAGAAGCTGGTAACAGTTGCTGTTGATAGATCTTCATTGATGGTGTTTGTGGCTGGATCATAGTTTATATCAGTAAAGCCCACTATGTAGACCCTAAAAGTCAGGAGATCAGTATGCATCTTATTATTAGAAACAAATGATTTTTCAGCAAATGTAATAACTTCATTAAAACTGAATTAACATTAACCTCATGTTTCACCATGCAGCCTGCTTAGAGCAATGTCAAACAAACGTGGAGTTGTTTTCTAGGAAAGCCATGTGATCACCATCCCAGTGCTGACATCAAGATCAAAGGCTTTGTTGATAAGCATGGCCATCCTCAGCAAAAATGCTTACCCCAATACCAACCCTCTGATTAACAAAGCCATATGATCACCATGTTATCACTGCCTTTAGGATCACATGCTTATATTTTTAAATTTTGTTGACAAATCCCAATTGTTGACAAATTTTCACGTAAGTAGAATCTCACAATTTTGCTCATCACTAGCAATTATTATATAGCGACCCTTCTTAAAATCTATACTTGAATCTTTTCAAATCTTTCCACCTCCAGTCAATCTAACAGAGATTTAGCCATGTGATTCTGGATTTGTAAACATTAGTGGTGGCTCATTGCATGGGGGGGTCAAAGCAACTACATTACCTGTAGCGTAATGCGGGGTCCAGTGGTCCATTGATGTATCCCCTTGAAACAGAGCCATCTCCCACGCGGACATTTATCCTTTTTGATTGGTCAGTGTTCTCGATATTCTGCTGCTCAATGACAGAGGTCACATAAGTGTTGGTCAACCTATTCCTGAAATCATTATATGTCTTTTCGAAAGACCCTTTAGTTGGTTTGTTGTCTGCAAGATAAAAAATAATGGCCAATGGGATAGCCTGACAATTTTCCAATGCAAATACATTCAACTGAAAAGCCTAGTCTAAGCGGGAGTTTCCTTTGGAAAACTGAAGGGAGAGGACTGTGCTGTGGGAATTTGCTGGTGTGCTCGTGGTACTGCTAAGTTCCGGTACTTTCCTGCATTACTGGATTGAGGCTGCATCTCTACACCTACTAGAGACCACTGTTGCCAGAGGGATCACTGGACATGAACAGAGGGCCATGCACTGAGGCAGAGACCCAGCAAGCCGAGAGAGGATATTTGCATCTAGAAAGTCTGTAGCTCTGCCCAGAATTGCTGCAACCATGTTCAGAGCTGCTGCCTTCACCCTTTTCAGGCCACTAGAGGTAGCCTAATAGCAAGCCCACTGTACTAGATGCCCACAAGGGAAAATACTTTACGTTAAACTTCTGAGTGGTGATAAGAGCACTCTAATACAATTTTGGGTCCAAATGCCAGCTGCCAACAGGTATACCACTGGCCAGTGGAATGGGATATGGAGGGACTGTCACTTTTAGTCCCCGAGTGTAAATATATATATACCCATAATTTAAGGCTTCCATATACATCAGGGTCTAGAAGGTCTGGACTTTACCCTTTGCCTTTTGAACCAGGTTTTGGGAACCTTGTGAAATTGGGTTTGATAATGTCTCTTTTGTAAATTGTTATTAGGGCAGATGTTATTGCCTTCATTTTCCATTGTGTTTGATTATTGCTGACATTATTTGCTCTGCTGGGTGTGCCAACCAAATAAACATCTTCTCCTTCACTCTTGAGGGTGAAGGGTGTAGTAATGACAGAAGGGTAGTTATCACCAGGGACTAGGGAACCCAATCACCAAGCAGCTTCTTTGGGGGTAGAACTACTTATGTTATTCTTAGTAAGGCTGGGGTGTGCTCTTTAGTGAATACAATTATGAAACGTTCAAAGAACACCAGATTCTGAGCTTGTTGTGTTTTGGGGAGCAAGTTTCTATGGTCTGCAATGATATACAAAGAAATCAAACATTTAAAATGCATACATTTCATTTGCTCAGCTTCAGAGTTATGCTGCCAGTTAGTATAATTCTGTTAAATTTGCACTTCCTACCACTAAAATCAGTTGTCATGATGACGGCATAAACCACTGTGGATCCATATGAAGTGTCAACACTTTGGAAGGTAATGTTCATAGCGTCCCCCGAGTATGAGCGAACAATCTGTACACCGCCTGGTATCTCTGCAGGACCTGAAAAATAATTCAGTATCTCCATTTACAGGTCAGTCAAAGTGTAAATGTGAGCTAAATAGAAAAATGACACATATGATGCAGTCTGCCACCACCAGCATTAACATTGCAGTTTTTGTTTTTCCAAGTTCCATTTGTAATATAGTATTGTTACTTGCTCCCAATGCCAGTAGATCCCTTAATTTTCCACATCCTTTAATAGGGTGACACACAAGGTAGTTTTAGATGAACAAGTAGCTTAAAGAGGAAGTAAAGTCTTATTTTTTTAATTGTGCCTACAGGTAAGCCTATAATAAGGCTTATCTGTAGGTACTGTAAATATCTTCTATTCTTACACAGTTGAGGAGACATTCAGAGTGCATGCAGCCGATGACATCATCAGCTGCATGGGCCTTGAAGGTCCGGCTTACCGCGCCGGACCTTCAGAGCCAGTGCCGTAAATGGCGGATCCCGCGCCCATGTGCGGGAGTGATGACGCAGCTCCAGCCACTCACATCGCCGGAGAGCTTGTGAACCCGGAAGAAACATGTCAGCTGTCTCAGCAGTGAATGAGCGCCACTGGAGGGCTTTGTTCTAAGGTAAGTATTTCATAATGAGCTAGTATGCGATGTATACTAGCTCATTATGCCTTTGTCTTACAGGGTTTTTGTTTTGTTTTGTTTTTTTCTTGGGGTTTACAACCTCTTTAATGGATTTAAAATAAGTAAAAAGAAAAACAATTATAGCCCGACTCTAACTAATACCTTTTGACCAGTTACAGCAGCTTAAGAAGGGAGTAAACCGCGATGGGTTTTACTTCCTCCTTTGCTTCCCACAAGGCCTGCATATTAAAAGCATACTAGCCCATTATATGACACTTACCTGCAAATGAAGCCCACGCAGTCCCCTGTGCAGGCCGCGTCCATCTTCACCCCTCTTCCTTCCGAGGCCGCGGACTCCGGCTCTGTGACTGGCCGGAGCCGCGTGACGTCACTCATGCGCATGTGTGCGGGAGCCGTCAGTCACGGCACACGCTCGGGGTAGAAACAGCATGGTGGTTCATTTCTTCACAGCGCATGCACCGATGGCGACATTGGCGCACTACAAGTGAAGTATCTCCTAAAGGGAGCATGTTTAGGAGATATCTCCACTACCTATAGGTAAGCCTTATTCTAGACTTACCTACAGATAAAAGTAAGACAAAAGGGTTTACAACCACTTTAAATGAAATGATAGCTGAAAGTAGAAAAATATGTTAGTTTAGACAGATCTGAATTCTCTGGTATTCTTAGGCTCTGACTGTCTCCAAGTTGTTATTAGTTTCAGAGGAAAGGCCGTGTCCTTTTCTGCTATTGGGGATTGCCATTTTAAGTCTGGGTGACAGGCTGCATCATTCAACTTTTATCAAGCCAAAACTGTCATGGATATATCCTATAGGTTACATCATTACAATGTACTGAGTTCATAATACTGCAACACTGAAATGAGAGAACATCATGGAAGTGCCAATCAGTGCTGCAGTAAGGACCACCCATCACCATGAGTAGAACCGGAAATCATCACCGGACTGACCAGAAGACAGAAGAAATTAATTTACATTTTAGGGATTTAAAAAAAAATTAGGTGTCAGGGAAGGCATTTCCATAGTGCAGACGGAGTATCGCAGCAGACCAGCAATGGCCTGGGCATCAATGAGCACACTTGTCACTAATGTTGGCATCAAATGGGCTATTTGAACAGGCTTCTGCATTGACTCATTACTGTTTGGTCTGCAGATTTCTGTGTTGACCTCTGATCCTGCTCCGGCTTACTTCTGACCTGCGTTTGTCTACTACCTGCCCCGACCTCGGCTTGTCTCTGGAATCTGCTTCTGCTTCTGCTTGATTGACTTCCCATTGCTGAATTGGCTTGTGACCTGACCATCCTTCTGTCTACCGTCTATGCCTGATCTGCCCGACTGTTACTGACCCAGCTTGTCCAACCCTGCATCTTGCTCATCCAGCCTGCTACAGCTCTCAGTCCAGAAAGCTCTCATCTGGTTCCTGCTTCCAGCTGCCTACCACAGTCTGCTGCCAGCCAAACTCTGTGCCAGCTTATCTGCCACCAGCTTGCTCTGCTGCTACATCGACCTGCTGACCGCTGCCACGCTGACTACTGGACTGATTACAGGTACATGACAATAGGTGTGTGGGCAGGTTTAGGAAAGGACTGGGGAGTTAGACGCTAAGAATGCCCTTAACGATATAAATGATAAAGTAAACTAAAGAATGCAGAGCACAAATAAAAATTGTAAAAAATGTAAACAGTAAATACATTGCACTATGTATATACCTCTTTTAGCAGTAATCGTAGTAGTTGTTGAAGCCGAACCATAGAAGCTGGTAACAGTTGCTGTTGACTTATCTTCATTGATAGTATCTGTGGCTGTATCATAGTTTATAGCGGTAAAGCCTGCTATGTAAACCCTGAAAGTCAAGAGATCAGCAGTGATCCTATTATTTGGGATAAGTGATTTTGCAGCAAATATAACAATTGCAATGACATTTTTATCAATATTAACCTCAGGTTTCACCATGCAGACTGCTTAGAGGAATACAACAAAAAAACAATAAAACACGGATTCGTTATCTAGGAAAGCCATGTGAGAGAGCCAAGTGATCACCATCCTAGTGCTGATATCGTAATCAATGGCTTTGTTAATAAATAATAAGTAATTAAATACTAAACAAAGCAAACCCCAGGCTTAACGCTAAAGCCAGGTACACAAGGGCCGAATGTCGGGAAACAACCCTAATGCCAACCATTTGATAAACAAAGCCCCATAATCACCATGTTATCACTGACTTTAAGATCACATACCTATGTTGTTAAATTTTGCTGAAACAACCAAATTGTTTCTGCAATTTCTCCAAAGTGAAAATGCACAATTTTGCTCACCACTAGTAACTATCATATAAAGATCTTTCTTAAAATCTATATTTGGATCTTTACAAATTCTTTCACCACCATTTAATCTATCAGAGATTCATACTAGTGCCTGAGCAATGTGATTCTGGAATTGTAAACAGTAAGGGGGTATATCATTGTATGGTGGTCAAAGCATCTACATTACTTGTAGTTTAATGCGGGGTCCAATGGTCCATTGACGTATCCCCTTGAAACAGTGCCGTCTCCCACGCGGGCGCTTATCTTATTCGATTGGTCAGCTTTCTGGATATTCTCAATGACAGAGGTCACATAAGTTCTGGTCAACCCATTCTTGAAATCATTATATGTCTTTGATAAAGATCCTTCAGTTGGTTTGCTGCCTATAAGATAAAAAAAAATAATGACAAATGGAATAGCATGACAAATGACTAATGAAAATACTTTCAACCCCAAATTGATGTTTTCTATATTGGATTCAGCCTCACTTTTTCTTTTATCTTAAAAAAAATCCTTGGTTTAATTTTTAGGGAATACCAATGCCGGGTACACACGACCGGACATTTCGGCATCAAAGGTCCAACGGAACGAATCCGTCGGACAATTCGATCATGTGTGGGCTTCATCGGACCTTTTCTGTCTAAAAATCTGACGGACCTTAGAAATAGAAGTTTCAAATCTTTCCGACGGACTCGATTCCTATCGAAAAATCTGTTCGTCTGTATGCTAGTCTGATGGACCAAAAACGACGCAAGGGCAGCTATTGGCTACTGGCTATGAACTTCCTTATTCTAGTCCGGTCGTACGTCATCACGTTCAAAAGGATCTGACTTTGGTGTGATCGTGTGTAGGCAAGTCGGTTTCGTCGGAACTCCGTCGAAAAGTCCTTTGGAGTTCAGTCCAAAGAGAAGTCCGCTTGTGTGTACGCGGCATTAGTGTGTTTTAGGTATCCCCCTAAAACAGGATTTGCTTTGTTTGAATAAAGTTATCAAGATGTGTTTTAAGGCATAATTTGCAATTATACTGTACATACACATTAAGGCAGCCATGTTTGCTTATTACAAATGAGGCATCAAAAGAAAATAAATTATTTTTTAAAATTATTTTACTAATATGTATTTTCCAGTCAAAATTTGTAATTTTAAGTGGGTGTCAAGGAAGCTATGTTAGCTCATTACGTATTCTGGATCTGCTTTCTGCTCTTCAGTGTCACACAATGCTTTACTGATCTGTCTCGAAATGCAAGTCTACAAGTAGGCCGACTGATTTAAACCAACTCTGTGTGGCTAATCTCAACTACAGTTAAAGCAAATTAGACTCAGCATAACATATCTTTCAAAAAGTTCAAGGATAGTCAATTTACATCTTATAGTAAGTAGTAGACATTCTGCAGCTCCTCTTTTTGTTTAGACTCACTTTGCCACCTTTTCCTCTTTAGGGCAGTGGGGAAGTTGCCAATCATCTGGTAGGTGAGTATGTGGACAGAATGCAAGGTCTTGTTACACGAGTCCCTTCTTATTTTAAAGATCGTAAGGGCATACTAACTAACTTCTCAATACAACGCAGTTGGAATAGAGTGATGTGTTGGTTTCTTTCAATGTTAAATCATTGTATACCTCTATCCCTAAGGGTAGGGTTGGAGGTAGTTGAATTTTTCTTACAGGTCAATTGACCAGAGCTTAATGAATTGATTTCTAAATTTAATGACATTTGTTTTGCAGAATAATTTTTTTCAGTTTGCAGTTAGATATTATTGGGAAACATGAGGCATAGCCATGGGAGCCCCATGTGGCCCAGCCTACCCTTGCCGGCACCTGGGTTATTGGGAATACGCCATGGTGGGAGGGCATGCAGGAGTTTCTGGAAAATATATATAGATGACATGCTGGTCATATGGAGGAGAAATGAAGACAAGTTTAAAGTGGTTGTAAACACTCACATACCCCCAGTGAAGTGAACAGCCTCAGATGATAAACAGAGATGAAACAAATCCTCCTACATAGGTTTTACTTGTATATCTGGTACACATTATAGAAGATATTCTTTGTTCTATTTCCATTTCGAAGGTTTACAACCATTTAAATTCTACCATTTAAAGCTGGTCCCCACTACAACATTTAAAGTGCATACACTTCATTTGCTCAGTTTCCCAGTTACAGTATGCTGCTAATATATTTCTGTTAATTTTGCTGTTCCTACCATTGAAATCGATTGTCAAGATGATGGCATAAGCCACTATGGGTCCATACGAAGCGTCGTAACTTTGGAAGGTGACATTCAAAGCATCCCCCGAGGATGAGCGAACAATCTGCACAATGCCTGGTATCTCCGTAGGAACTGAAAAATAATTCAGTATCAGTATCACATTTCCATTTAGGTGCTTTGTGAATGTACACTTATAATGTATGTACTATGGTTCTCCATCAGATCGGTGGGAGCATCTTTACTGCTATAGCTACTGGTCTCTGAGCTTGACCCCTGACCGTGTAACCCACCCTGGCAAAACAACTTGTCTCCACATTGATGAGGCAAGGGCCTCTTCCCCACAACCATGGCTTGGTGGTTATGGGGGTCTACAGTCAGGGGTCTTACCGGAATCTGGAAGCCCCTTTAACAGTAAGGAGGCACCTAGAAACTAGCCCCCTTTGTGAATATGTATGGGGTACATAGTACCTCCTGCTAATTCACAAAAATTAAACTATAAAAAAAATCACAAACACTGTTTTTGACAAGTTTTTTTAATTAAAAGAACCAAGAAAATGTCCCATGATGTACAGCCAATGTCAATCGTGTTGTCCAGTGATGTAGATACATTTCAGTGATGATGCCTTATGCCCATTGACCCACCAAAAGAAAAAAAAACTGAGACACATCTAGTCTGTTTGCTTTCCTCCTGCTGAAAGACAAGGCAATTGGTTGACAGCTGGGGCATCATTGACCATATATGAAAATGACCATATTTTGTCAATGATGTCACTGTGATCCCTGTGACATCATTAACCAAATGTGGTCATGTCCATATATATAGTCAATGGACCCTAATCTTTTGCTTATACTGTATTGCAGTAGCAGGGACTGGGATATGTCGGGGATATGTCTGTCGAAGGGTCATGACCAAAAGAGATCTGATGACTGGCTCACGATCAGCGCTCTCAGCCAATGGCTGAGAGCACTGATCAGAGTGTTCTGGCGGGGGGGCTGTCCTCCTGTCAGACCACATAGCACAGCAGGGGAGATCGCTGTACTAACATTGAATTCTTAGTACAGGGGCTCCAACCTGAGCTACCAGTTTTTTTCATTTAACACGTTGCGTTGAACGAAAAAAAAAAAAAAACTAGTAGTGTGTACCAGACTTAAGCCAAGGCTGATATGGACCCACCCCCTGGGGATCCATTATTACAACAGCGTGGAACTCACAGTATTGCAACACTAAGAAGAGCACACACGTTGTTATGCAAGTACCAATCGGCGCTGTTTGGAGGTAGGGTTTAGGGAGGGGTGGGGCGGACTGAACGGCTAGAGGCTGCAGATCAGTTCATTAAAATGTAAGTGAACTGATTGGATAAAGAACACAGCATAAATAGAAATTGTGAAAAATGTAAACTCTAAATATATTACAATATGTATATACCTGATTTAGTAGTGATAGTAGTAGTTGTTGAAGCAAACCCAGAGAAGCTGGTAAGAGTTACTGTTGACTGATCTTCATTGATAGTGTCTGTGGCTGGATCATAGTTTATAGAGGTAAAGCCTACTATGTAGACCCTGAAAGTCAAGAGATCAGCATCTATCTCATTATTTGGAATGAGTGATTTTGCAGCAAATATAACAATTTTACTGAAATTTCATCAATGTTAACCTTATGTCTCGTGATGCAGACAGCTTAGAGGAATAAAAACAGATTTGTTTTCCAGGAAAGCCATGTGATCACCATCCCAAGTGCTGACATTGAGTTCAATCATTTTGTTTATAAAGAAAGTTCACTTTAGACTTAACACTTAACCTAATGTCAGCTGTTAGATAGAAAAAGACATACTGTATGGGTGCTCAACTTGTGACCCTCCAGCTGTTGCCACATTGCAAGCCGCTAAGAGCTACAAGCATGACTCCCAAAGGAAGAGACATGATGGGACATGTAGTTTGGCAACAGCTGGAGCACCCATGACATACTGTATGATCACCAATTTATCAGTCACTTGAGAATGACATGCTTATTCTGTTAAATTTTGCAGGATTAACTTAATTGTTGATGAAATTTCACCAAGAGTGAAAACTCACAATTTTGCTCTTCACTAATTATTATATAGAACGCTTTAATAAAATTTGATATTTTTTTTTCAAATTATTCCACCACCAGGCATTCTAACATAGATTCATTCTGGTGTCTGAGCAATTCTGGATTTGTAAACATAAGGTGTGTCTCATTGCATGGAGGTCAAAACGACTCTATTACCTGTACTGTAATGTGGGGTCCAACGGTCCATTCACGTATCCTCTCGAAACAGTGCCATCTCCAATATGGGCTCTTATCTGATTTAATTGGTCAGCTTTCTGGATATTCTGCTGCTCAATGACAGAGGTCACATAAGAACTGGCCAACCCATTTTTGAAATCATTATATGTCTTTGATAAAGACCCTTTAATTGGTTTGTTTCCTGTTAGATAAATAAAAAGAATGACCAATGGGATAGCATGACAAATGAGCAATGAAAATACTTTTAACACCAAAATGTTTTTAGATTTCATAGATTCGGCCTCACTATTATAGATTTCATAGATTCGGCCACTCAAATTATAATTTTTTTTTTTAAATGTATCTTTTTTAAATGGAATGCTTAATATTTTAGGTGTCCTTGTAAAAAAGATTGTTTTGTTTAAATAATGTTGTAAAGATGTGTTGCTAGACATAATTTGTAATTCCAAATGTACATGAAGGAAGCCATGTTAGCTCATTTCATATTATGGTTCTGCTTTCTGCTCAGCAGAGTCAAACAACGGTTCTGCTTACGGTTCTGCTTAATTGATCCTTCTGCTCCTCCACCGCTGCTCCCCATTGAAATCAATGGGGCATCGCTGCGATACCGCTGGCAAAACGCCACTCCAGCGGCGTTTTGCGGGCGGATTTGACCCCTTTTCGGCCACTAGCAGGGTGGTAAAACCGCCCCCGCTAGCGGCCGAATAGCGCCGCTAAAATGACGGTAAGCCACCGCTGACGCAAGTGGCGGCACAGTGTGAAAGGAGTCTTAGGGCCTGCCTAGTAGCTCAGGATTTGAAATTTTGAGTCCTGATATACAGTATATAGAAGTCAAACATTTGAAATACGTAAATACATTTACATTGTATACATAATACATTTGATCAATTTTGCAGTTATGCTGCTAGATAGGATGATTGTATTAAGTTTGCTGTCCTTACCACTTAAATCAGTTGTCATGATGATGGCATAAGCCACTGTGGGTCCATATTGAGTGTCAAAGCTTTGGAAGGTGATGTTCATAACATCTCCCAAAAATGAGCGAACAACCTGAACACTGCTTGGTACTTCTGTAGGACCTGAAAAATTATTCAACATCAGTATCACATATGCATTTATTGGTAAGTTAAAGTGTAAGTGTAGGCTAAATTAAAAAATTACATAAGATGAAGTTGGTCACCAGCAGTAAAATTGCATGTTTTGTTTTTCAACATCCCACTTGTAATGTGTTAGTACTTGTTGCGGCTGCTAGTAGATTCCTTATTTTTTCAGTTCCCTTTTAAAGGGTGATGCGCCTAATTGTTCTACAATGAAATCTCATCCTCTCCCCCTATCCCCTTCCTACTGTTCCCTTGGGTTCCAAGGCTCCCCTATGCTTTGTCTACCACCCCACACCGCAGTTTTGACACGGATATTTGCCAAGCAACTGGTACATTATATCTTATCTCTTTTCAGCAATTATTGTTACACTGGCATACTTACTAGTTTTCCCCCCGTGTCCGCTGCGAGGGAGCCCCGGTGGCGTCCCTACCTTGATGGTCATCTGGGCTCTGGTTTTTCTTGGGTAAGTAATTTGTGACCTTTTTCCCCTCGCTACCAATTATTGATATTTTGGCATAATGAAACTTTTGCTTTGTTGTAGATGATACTATGTATAACACCTCCTGAAGAAGCAGCTTCAGCCGCGAAAAACATGTAGAGGATATACAGCACATTGTTAATCAAATGCCTTCAGCATTTGTCTGAGGCTACTATGTCAGTGTCGTTGCTATGGGGGTGCGGGCCGCACCCGGTGACACCCACCAGAGGGGTGACACGTCGATAAACACTATACTATATAGATTGCAGCGGAGCGGTGTGAGCATTGCATCCAGCCGTGCGGGGGAGGCTACCTATAATAGGTTAAGCTGTCACTCTGGGATCTCCAATATCTCCCGAGGCAGCCGAAGTTGGTGGGCAGAGATGGGTGTGGCCGTGCCACCTCCTCCACTCTTCCCACAGACCCCTTCACACTGGCTGATCCCGCAGCTGAAGGAGATAGAGGCCAGGACCCGCCCAAGTCTTCATCTACAGGCATGAGGCATGCTGTAATTTACTGCACAGCACAGTCTTACTGCCCTGTGCCACCCCAATCTGCCCTGTGCCACCCAAACCTGCTCTATACCACTCCAACCTGTACTGTGCCACCCCAACCTGCCCTATACCACTCCAACCTGTCCTGTGCCACCCCAACCTGCCCTGTGCCACCCCAACCTGCCCTATATCACTCTAACCTGCCCTGTACCACCCCAACCTGCCCTGTGCCACCCCAACATGCCCTGTGCACCTCCAACCTGCCCTGTGCCACCTCAACCTGCCCTGTACCACCTTAACCTTCCCTGTGCCACTCAAACCTGCCTTGTGCCACCCCAACCTGCCCTATACTACTCCAACCTGCCCTGTGCCACCCCAACATGCCCTGTGCCACTCCAACCTGCCCTGTGCCTCCCCAACCTGCCCTATACCACTCCAACCTGCCCCGTGCCACCCCAACCTGCCTCGTGCCACCCCAACCTGCCCTGTACCATTCCAACCTGCCCTGTGCCACCCCAACCTGCCCTGTACCACACCAACCTGCCCTGTGCCATCCCAACCTGCCCTATGCCACCCCAACCTGCCCTGTGCCACTCCAACCTGTCCTGTACCACCCCAACCTGCCTTTACCCCCCTAACCTGCCCTATAACACTCCAACCTGCCCTGTACCACCCCGACCTGCCCTGTACCACCCCAATATGCCAATATAGCACTCCAACCTTCCAATATACCACCAAAACCTGCCAATATATCACCTCAACATGCCCTATACCACCCCAACCTGCCACTATACCACTTTATACATCCTGCCAGGACCCGCCCAAGTCTTCATCTACAGGCATGAGGCATGCTGTAATTTACTGCACAACACACTCTTACTGCATAGAGTCCTAACCTGCCCTGTGCCACCCCAATCTGCCCCGTGCCACCCAAACCTGCTCTATACCACTCCAACCTGTGCTGTGCCACCCCAACCTGCCCTATACCACTCCAACTTGCCCTGTGCCACCCCAACCTGCCCTATACCACTCTAACCTGCCATGTACCACCCCAACCTGCCCTGTGCCACCCCAACATGCCCTGTGCCACTCTAACCTGCCCTGTGCCACCCCAACATGCCCTGTGCCACTCCAACCTGCCCTGTGCCACTCCAACCTGCCCTGTGCCACCCCAACCTGCCACTATACCACTCTAACCTGCCACTATATCACCCTACACTATTTACGTGGGCTGGTTTGGGGTTTGCCCCATGACCGTGCGCTGCCTGCAGGACAGCCTAGACAGGAGGGGGGGTGACACCATGTTTTACCGCATCAGGTGACACCAACTCTAGAGACGCCACTGTACTATGTGACCAGTTGGACGTACTTGTATAACTTACTGTCTGTTGAGGTTATCATGAATTGCTGTTTACTGTTTGTGCATCTATGTCTTTTGAATTAATAGTGTACAAATAAAATGTATATACTTTTAAGATTCTTGTGTGATAATTTGGTACTGAGATAGTCCATTGTTCTACCTTCTGGGGGTTTTGTAGGGGTCACCCCTAGTTATGCTTAATTTTTATTCAATTTAGGATGATGATACCCCTATAATCTTCTAAATGTGTACACACATAGAGGCTTACATACTGCAAATCTCACAGCAGTGTTGTCCAACATGTGAAGAGGGTAGTGTTAGATGGACATGGAGCTTTAAATGAACTTAAAGTTAGCAACAAAATAATTAAAGCCCAACTCCAACTACTAATTTTTAAGCAGATACATCATCTTAAAATATTATATAACTGACAGTTTAGACAAATCTGGTAACAGGGTTGCTTAAACCTCTTAAATATGAGATGAGGGGTCAAAAAGACCTCAGATCTCATATTTACACAAAAATGCAAAAAAAATAAAAATAAATTAAAAAAAAAAAAAAAAAAATATTTAACAGCTATAGGCAGAAGTGACGTTTTGACGCTGCTTCCGCCCTGCAATGGTATGGAGACGGGTGGGGGCCATCTTCCCCTCACTCATCTGCATAGCACACGTGGAAGAGGACCTGACCGCCGCCACCGACGGCTCCAGTAAGCGGCGGAGGGCAGCGGAGGGCACCGAAGCGTGGCGGCAGGGGGGGCCTTCTCCCGCTGGTAATAAAAGTAATCTCACTGTGAATCCCCGGCAGAGACCACTTTTATCTGAAAGCTGACCGCCCGCTGAAGAAGAGGATACAGGGGTTATGGCAGCTAGCTGCTTCCATAACAACAATATACCTCTTCTACAAGTACCAATGTATAACGATGGCGGGTGGTCCGTAAGTGGTTAAGAAGGGGTGGGCTCCCTTCAGGCTCACCTGCCCTCTGCCTATCCATTATAATGCATGGAGGCTCTCAAAATTAAAAATTAGGACTGCAGAAAATACTTGGGTGCCTTGAAGGGGCTCTGAAGCTTATGCATGGATTTTTAAATGTGTGCAAACTAAACCCGTTTTTAACTCATACTGTTAGACAGGATAATTTGGTTGGTTGCTGGCTGGTCGGTAAGTTGAGCTGGGAATTTCTTTGGTTTTGGTTTTCATGCATTGCCCTTCCCTGTGCTCCTTGCTGCAAAGGACAGTTTTAGGTGAGGGCAATGGCCATTTGTTTGTACTGTTGAATTATTGGTGAGGGGACGCACTGGACACCTTTGCTGACATTGTGCTATATGCTGGGTGTCCAATGCACACCTGTGACTTTAATAAGGGGTGGGCTCCCTCCAGGCTCATCTGCCCTCTGCCTATCCATTATAATGCATGTGCTTCCACTGTGGAGGTTCTCAAAATATAGAGGTAGGACTGCAGATAATATTGCAGTATACGCATGTATTTGCAAATGTTTGCAGACTAAACGCCTGTTTTTAACGCAAACTGTTTGGATAATTTGGTTGGTTGCAGGCAGGTCGGTAAGTTAAGCTGGGAATTTCTTTGGTTTTGTTTAACACTGAACAAGGTATACTACACACATCAATATGCAAATGCCGGTCAGTGCTGAAGTAAGAACAGCCTTCACCATGGTTGGACAAAGGAGAAAAACCAAAACCATCACCAGACTGGTCAAAAGATGGATGGAATTAGGGTACTTTTTAGGAAAAAGTGCGGATGAAGTGTTTAGGGAGGAATTAGGGAAGGACTTGGGGGCTGAGGTTGCAGTTGTTTTTTTAAGATAAATGATAAAACTAAAGGAGAAATAGAAAATGTTAAATATACTAACTATAAATTCATTACAATTACGTATATACCTGTAGTAGTTGTTGATGTAGAAATAGAGAAGCTGGTAACAGCTGCTATTGACTGATCTTCATTGATAATGTCTGTGGCTGGATCATAGTTTATCGCAGTAAAGCCAACTACGTAGGCCCTGAAAGTCAAGAGACCGATGTCCATCTTATTATTTAGGAGGAATGATTTTGCAGCAAATGTAAAATTTTACAGAAATTGAATCAACATTGACTGATGTTTCACCATGCAGGCTGCTTACAGGCATACCAAAAACATAGATTTGTTTTAATTTCACTGGCATTTCATCAACAATAGGCATGTGCAATTCGTTTCGGTACAAATTCGTTTTTTAACGAATTTCGACAAATTCCGAATATCCGAATTAATGAAAACCCATTTAACAAATTTTTCTGAATATTCGTAAATTCGAAAAAATTTGTAAATTCGTAAATTCATACATTAGTAAATTAGTGAATTCGGAAATTTGTAAATTCGGAAATTCGGAAATCTGAAATAATAATTAACTAATAATAACTTAACTACTATTACTAGTAACTATTAAATTATAGGTATTGTAATTTCCTTTCAAATTTGGCTGTTAGTGAACGTAACACATACAAATGTATCTGAAGTTACAAATGATCTGAAATAACGAATGCCGTATCCAATCGAATGGAACGTAATTAATTAATAATAATAAATAACAATAATAATAATAATAATAAAAAAAACTTTTTTATTATTATTATTTATTATTAATTTTGTTCCGTTCCATTTGTTTAGATGCAGCATTCGTTATTTTGGATAATTCGTAACTTCGGATAAATTCGTATTTGTTACGTTCACTGAGCCAAATTTGAAAGGAATTTACAATACCTATAATTTAATAGTTAGTTACTGTTTCAGATTTTCGAATTTTCGGGTTTTTGGATTTTCAAATTTCGAATTTACAAATTTCCAAATTTTCTAATTTACAAATGTACGAATTTCCGAATTTACTAATGTACGAATTTCCGGATGTACGAATGTACGAATTTCCGAATGTACGAATTTCCGAATGTACGAATTTACGAATTGCAATCATAATGAATGACCTAAAAAACGAAAAAAAATAAATAAACTAATGAAACGAAAACAAAAATGAACACATTTTTTGGCTGTGCACATGTCTAATCAACAATATCCCCATGCTTTATCATACAGCAGCTTGGAGTGATACAAAAAAAATAGATTTTTCTACTAGGAAAGCCATGTGATCACCATCCAAGTGCTGACATTGATTAATAGCTTTGTTGATAAACAAAGACAACCCTAACCATACTAATTACCCTAGTGCCAACCCTTTAATAAAAAAGCCACATGATCACCATCTCATCACTGACTTGAGGATCACATGCCTAGGTTGTAAAATTTTGTTAAAATAATCAGTTGTTGCTGATTCTTCACCAAGGTGAAAATTCACATTTACAACATATCTTGTTGGATGCATGTCAAAGCAACTTACCTGTAGTGTAATGCAGGGTCCAATGGTCCATTGAAGTATCCCCTTGAAACAGTGCCATCTCCCACATGGACATTTATCTTATTCGATTGGTCACTGTTTTGGATATTCTGTTGCTCAATGACAGAGGTCACATAAGTCCTGGTCAACCCATACCTGAAATCATTATATGTTTTTGCTAAATACCCCTGAGTTGGTTTGTTTCCTGTAAGATAAAAAAAATGACCAATGGGATTTCATTACAATTGACCAATAAAAATACTTACAACACCAAAATATTTTCTATATTTGATATATTTAACCTCCTCTCATTTTCTTCTTCTTGAAAAAAAGCTGTCTTATTTTAAAGGGAATACCTAATATTTGGTTTGTAAACATTTTTTTTAAAATACTGTTACCAATATGTGATGGGATTTTAACGGTGCCAAGAGACAATTGATAATATAAAACTTCCTAGTTTATTTATACATGATTAAAATCACCCAATTAAAATCTAACATATGCCAGTTATATGATCAATGGTTTGTTTTAAACAGTAATAACGTGGTATCAGTTCCGGACATGTTTCACTGATTAGGGCTTCTTCAGGGGATTTGAAGACCACTACTGACATGAAAGCCAATTAACCACCAATGGTCACCAACCAGGCACAGTATGGGGAAGAGGGTAGAGTGTGGCCACAGGAGACACACCAAGACCAATACAATGTGTAGTTTGTAAAGAGTTTAATCAAGAGCGTCTGACTTTATAACCAAAACCGATACCCTGTGTAGGCAAACTGGATCATGATGTTACATTATATAGGTCGCGCTTGTGGCTGGAGCCACATGGTGTCCTCCTCCCCATACTGTGCAGACAGCCTGGTTGGTGGTTAATTGGCTTTCATATCAGTAGTGGTCTTCAAATCCCCCGAAGAAGCCCTAATCAGCGAAACATGTCAGGAACAGATACCACGTTATTACTGTTCATGTAAAACACACCATACAACTGGCATATGTTAGATTTTATTTGGTTGATTTTAATCATGTTTAAACTATGACGTTTTATAATATAAGTTAATCTAAATTTCAAAATGTGCACTGCGCTGCTCACCGGATTAGGAAAAGCTGCAAACATGAAATCACAAGTGTTTAGGTAGAAATCAATGTTGAAATTAAATATATATTCGCCCTCTGTAGGATAGGCCACCATCCAGTAAGAAATCACCATAAATTGTAAATCCACCACCAATGAAAAGAATTAGATACTCTTACCAGAGGTCGAATATACCTTCAATAGGGATGAGCTTCGTGTTCGAGTCGAACCCATGTTCGACTCGAACATCGGCTGTTCGATCGTTCGCCGAATTGCGAACGTTATGGGCCGTTCGCGCTAAATTCGTGTGGCGCGTCACGGCCCATAATTCACTGCGGCATCGCAGTGCATTGCTGGCTGATGATTGGCCAAGCATGCACTATGACCCGCATGCTTGGCCAATCACAGCGCCGTCAGTAGAGAGAGCTGTAATTGGCCAAAGCCAGGGTGGCTTTGGCCAATTATGGCTCAGGGGATTTAGTACACACCCCACACTATATAAGGCCGCCTGCACGGCGGCCCTGTGTAGTGTGTGTTCCGGTGTGCTGAGAGATAGAGAGAGAGAGAGACAGTGTCATTTGATTTGAGTTAGATAGATTAGGCAGAACAGTCAGTCAGTTAGCTGCACTTACAGTGTATTGTGTATATATATGCATCCCAGGTGTTGCATATATATATATATACACTGTATTCAGTTTAGCTAGATCCGTTCCTGTTATCTTCTATCTAGACTATTTACATTTAATGCAGTGCGTCCTGCTCACAGTGTTCAGCTAGATCCGTTCCTGCTATTTACATTTAGTGCAGTGCGTCCTGCTCACAGTGTTCAGCTAGATCCGTTCCTGTTATCTTCTAGACTATTTACATTTAGTGCAGTGCGTCCTGCTCACAGTGTTCAGCTAGATCCGTTCCTGCAATTTACATTTAGTGCAGTGCGTCCTGCTCACAGTGTTCAGCTAGATCCGTTCCTGCTATTTACATTTAGTGCAGTGCGTCCTGCTCACAGTGTTCAGCTAGATCCGTTCCTGCTATTTACATTTAGTGCAGTGCGTCCTGCTCACAGTGTTCAGCTAGATCCGTTCCTGTTATCTTCTAGACTATTTACATTTAGTGCAGTGCGTCCTGCTCACAGTGTTCAGCTAGATCCGTTCCTGTTATCTTCTAGACTATTTACATTTAGTGCAGTGCGTCCTGCTCACAGTGTTCAGCTAGATCCGTTCCTGTTATCTTCTAGACTATTTACATTTAGTGCAGTGCGTCCTGCTCACAGTGTTCAGCTAGATCCGTTCCTGTTATCTTCTAGACTATTTACATTTAGTGCAGTGCGTCCTGCTCACAGTGTTCAGCTAGATCCGTTCCTGTTAAATTCCTACTGACAGGCAGGCTTGTCTGGTTACAGTATATAAAGCTACCTGAAGAAAATTACAGGTGTTCTATTTGATCCTATTAGTACCACGGTCAGGCAGCTAGACTATTTACATTTAGTACAGTGCGTCCTGCTCACAGTGTTCAGCTAGATCCGTTCCTGTTATCTTCCTACTGACAGGCAGGCTTGTCTGGTTACAGTATATAAAGCTACCTGAAGAAAATTACAGGTGTTCTATTTGATCCTATTAGTACCACGGTCAGGCAGCTAGACTATTTACATTTAGTACAGTGCGTCCTGCTCACAGTGTACAGCTAGATCCGTTCCTGTTATCTTCCTACTGACAGGCAGGCTTGTCTGGTTACAGTATATAAAGCTACCTGAAGAAAATTACAGGTGTTCTATTTGATCCTATTAGTACCACGGTCAGGCAGCTAGACTATTTACATTTAGTACAGTGCGTCCTGCTCACAGTGTTCAGCTAGATCCGTTCCTGTTATCTTCCTACTGACAGGCAGGCTTGTCTGGTTACAGTATATAAAGCTACCTGAAGAAAATTACAGGTGTTCTATTTGATCCTATTAGTACCACGGTCAGGCAGCTAGACTATTTACATTTAGTACAGTGCGTCCTGCTCACAGTGTTCAGCTAGATCCGTTCCTGTTATCTTCCTACTGACAGGCAGGCTTGTCTGGTTACAGTATATAAAGCTACCTGAAGAAAATTACAGGTGTTCTATTTGATCCTATTAGTACCACGGTCAGGCAGCTAGACTATTTACATTTAGTACAGTGCGTCCTGCTCACAGTGTACAGCTAGATCCGTTCCTGTTATCTTCCTACTGACAGGCAGGCTTGTCTGGTTACAGTATATAAAGCTACCTGAAGAAAATTACAGGTGTTCTATTTGATCCTATTAGTACCACGGTCAGGCAGCTAGACTATTTACATTTAGTACAGTGCGTCCTGCTCACAGTGTTCAGCTAGATCCGTTCCTGTTATCTTCCTACTGACAGGCAGGCTTGTCTGGTTACAGTATATAAAGCTACTTGAAGAAAATTACAGGTGTTCTATCCCAGCTTAGTGCAGCTACAGGCCATTAGTATGTCTGGAAGGCCAAGAAGGAGAGGCAGACAGTCACAAGCCAATAAAAGAGGGCAAGCAGGCTCTGTGTCTAGTGCTGGTCGTGGAGACGGTGCATCCTCATCAGCACGTGGCCATGGGACACGCTTGGCCTTTTTTTCGGCAGCTGGCCGCGTTGAGCCGCAACATGCGGAAGACTTGGTCGAGTGGATGACCAAGCCGTCCTCATCCTCCTCATCCTCTCTCACCCATGCCCAGGGTGCTTTGTCTGGCAAAGCAGCGGCCTCTTCCCTCAGCTCAATGTCATCAGTGACTCCTTCCCTAGCTCCACCATGTCCTCATGAGGATTCCCTCGAACTGTTTGACCACAGTGTTGGGTACATGCTCCAGGAGGATGCCCAGCGTTTGGAAGGCTCTGATGACGATACTGAGCTCGATGAAGGCAGTAACATGAGCGCGGACAGAGGGGGTGCCCAAGAAGGACAGCAATCTGGCAGTCATGCTCCCCCTGCTGCAGCATACTGCCAGGTTTGCTCCAGTGATGAGGAGGGAGGGGATGATGAGGTCACTGACTCAACGTGGGTGCCTGATAGGAGAGAGGAGGAGGAGGAGGAGGAGGAGGAGGAGGAGGCGGCAGCACATCACCAACGAGGCAGGATGCCCTCCAGGGGCCAGCCTAAGGGCAGCACATTGACTGCATCACACCCCAAAGCTCCACATGTGCAGGGCGCTGCAGTCTCTGCGCGTTATTCAAAAAGTTCTTTGGTGTGGGCCTTTTTTGAGACGAGTGCATCAGATCGCACCGCTGCTATTTGCAACATATGTCTCAAGCGTATCTCGCGTGGCCAAAACATCTCCCGCTTGGGTACCACATGCTTGACCAGACATATGTTGACCTGCCATGCAGTTCGTTGGCAAGCGTATCTAAAAGACCCACACCAAAGAACAAAGAGGATCTCTCCTTGCTCCTCATCAGCTGAGATTTCCAACCCCACTAGACCTTCAGTCCTCTCTGAGACCTGCAGTGAGAGGAATGAAGGTGTAGAATTAGGTGTGTCACAGCCAAGTACTTGTGGGCAATCTGCTTTTGGTACACCGACGTCAGATTGTACCAGGCAAATTTCCCTGCCCCAGCTGCTGCACCGCCGAAAGAAGTTTGCTCCCAGCCATCCACATGCCCAGCGGTTGAATGCTAGCTTGGCAAAATTGCTAGCACTTCAACTGCTGCCTTTTCAGTTGGTAGACTCTGCCCCCTTCCGTGAGTTTGTGGAATGTGCGGTTCCTCAGTGGCAGGTACCCAAACGCCACTTTTTCTCACGGAAGGCGATTCCGGCTCTCTACCGGCATGTGGAAGGCAATGTCCATGCCTCGCTGGACAGGGCGGTCAGCGGTAAGGTGCATATTACCGCTGACTCATGGTCCAGCAGGCATGGACAGGGACGTTACCTAAGTTTCACGGCGCATTGGGTGACTCTGCTGGCAGCTGGGAAGGATGCAGGACAAGGTGCAGTAGTGTTGGAGGTTGTTCCGCCACCACGCCTCCAAAATGCTGATTGTGACACACCTCTCTCCTCCACCCCCTCCTCTTCTTCTTCCTCCATGGCCTCTTCCTCGGAACCAGCGGTGCTCCGTAGGCGTTCAAGGGGCTACGCAAGTACGCAGGCCAAAAGATGCCATGCGGTGCTTGAGCTGGTGTGCTTGGGGGACAGGAGCCACACTGGGGCAGAGGTTCTGTCAGCTCTGCAGGGGCAGGTTCAGAGGTGGTTGACGCCACGCCAACTTAAGGCAGGAATGGTGGTTTGCGACAATGGCACCAACCTCCTCTCTGCCCTCCGACAGGGACAAATGACCCATGTGCCCTGTTTGGCTCACGTCCTTAACTTGGTGGTGCAGCAGTTCTTGGGCAGGTACCCGGGCTTACAGGATGTCCTGAGGCAGGCCAGGAAAGTCTGTGTGCATTTCCGCCGGTCATATAATGCCAGTGCTCGGCTGACGGACCTCCAAAAGGAGTTTAACCTGCCCAAGAACCGCCTAATCTGTGACATGCCCACCAGGTGGAACTCAACGTTGGCCATGCTGCAGCGGCTGCACACGCAGCAGAGGGCCATCAATGAGTACCTGTGCGACTATGGCACCAGGACAGGGTCAGGGGAGCTTGGTTTTTTTTCCCCACGCCAGTGGGCCATGATCAGGGATGCATGCACTGTCCTGTCACCATTCGAGGAGGCCACAAGGATGGTGAGCAGTGACAGTGCATGCATCAGTGACACTGTCCCCCTTGTCCACCTGTTGGAGCACACGCTGCGTGGAATAATGGACAGGGCACTTGAGGCAGAACAGAGGCAGGAAGAGGAGGACTTCCTTAGCTCTCAAGGCCCCCTTTATCCAGACAGTGTTCCTGCGTGCCCGCCGATCACACAGGAAGAGGACGAGGAGGAAGAGGAGGAGGAGGAAGATTGTGTCAGTATGGAGGTGGAGCCTGGCACTCAGCATCAGCAGCAGTCTTTAAGGGATCAGTCCCAAGAAACACATGGACTTGTACGTGGCTGGGAGGAGGTGGCTGCGGACCATGTCGTTCTTAGTGACCCAGAGGACTCCGGACCAAATGCCTCAGCAAACCTACGCTGCATGGCCTCCCTGATCCTGCAAAGCCTGCGTAAGGATCCTCGTATTCGTGGTATCAAGGAGAAGGACCAATACTGGCTGGCAACCCTCCTTGATCCACGTTACAAGGGTAAGGTTGCGGACCTTATCTTGCCATCGCAGAGGGAGCAGAGGATGAAACATCTTCGGGAGGCCTTGCAGAAAGGTCTGTGCAACGCGTTCCCAGAGACTGGGAGGTTACAAACTCCTGTTTCTGGACAACGTGTTGCTGAGGCTTCGGTCAGTCAAAGAAGGAGCGGTGGAGAAGGTGGCCGTCTGACCGATGCGTTCAGACAATTTTTTGGTCCGCAGCCCCAAGGTATGATCGGTTCCAGCAACCATCGCCAGCGTCTGTTTTACATGGTGCAGGAATACCTAGGGGCAAGATCAGACTTGGACACCTTTCCCACCGAAAATCCTCTGGGTTACTGGGTCTTGAGGATGGATCACTGGCCAGAGCTTGCACAGTATGCAATTGAGCTACTGGCCTGTCCTGCATCCAGCGTTCTTTCGGAACGCACATTCAGTGCTGCTGGAGGCGTGGTAACCGATCACAGGGTGCGTCTGTCCACCGACTCGGTCGATCGGCTGACCTTCATAAAAATGAATGAGTCTTGGATCACCACCAGCTACCAAGCACCTGATGCTGATGTAACCGAATAATTTTTTTTGAAATCTCAGATCCCTTCAAAGACTGCCTATGCTGATGCTGAGTGACTATCCCTGAGTAATTATCCTCTTCCTCCTCAATCATCACGCTGATAGCTTGTAAGAACATTTTTGGTTCTGGGCGCCACCACCAGTGCCTAAGGCACAATTTTTCAGCCCCTGTTTAACAGGGGCGTGTAATTACAATTTTTGATGTAATACTTTGCAGCAGGGCTCGTTCCTGCATTCCAACTAGAGTGTCTGTGAGGGGTTGCAGTGTTGTGGCACCAGCACCAGTGCCTAGGGCCCAATTTTTCTGCCCCTGTCTAACAGGGGCGTGTAATTACAATTTTTGATGCAATACTTTGCAGCAGGGCTCGTTCCTGCGTTCCAACTAGAGTGTCTGTGAGGGGTTGCAGTGTTGTAGCACCAGCACCAGTGCCTAAGGCCCAATTTTTCTGCCCCTGTCTAACAGGGGCGTGTAATTACAATTTTTGATGCAATACTTTGCAGCAGGGCTCGTTCCTGCGTTCCAACTAGAGTGTCTGTGAGGGGTTGCAGTGTTGTGGCACCAGCACCAGTGCCTAAGGCCCAATTTTTCTGCCCCTGTCTAACAGGGGCGTGTAATTACAATTTTTGATGCAATACTTTGCAGCAGGGCTCGTTCCTGCGTTCCAACTAGAGTGTCTGTGAGGGGTTGCAGTGTTGTGGCACCAGCACCAGTGCCTAAGGCCCAATTTTTCTGCCCCTGTCTAACAGGGGCGTGTAATTACAATTTTTGATGCAATACTTTGCAGCAGGGCTCGTTCCTGCGTTCCAACTAGAGTGTCTGTGAGGGGTTGCAGTGTTGTGGCACCAGCACCAGTGCCTAAGGCCCAATTTTTCTGCCCCTGTCTAACAGGGGCGTGTAATTACAATTTTTGAAGCAATAATTTGCAGCAGGGCTCGTTCCTGCGTTCCAACTAGAGTGTCTGTGAGGGGTTGCAGTGTTGTGGCACCAGCACCAGTGCCTAAGGCCTAATTTTTCAGCTCCTGTTCAACAGGGGCATGTAATTACAATTCTTGATCTAATATTTCACAGCAGGGCCCTGTGAGGGCTTACAGTGTTGTGGCCACAGCAACACCTAAGGCCCAAATTTCTGCTGAGTATATAGGGCAGGACCCTACTTTCAAACATCTAACTTACAAACGACTCCTACTTGCAAACGGAAGGAGACAACAGGAAGTGAGATGAAATCTACCCCTAGGAAGGGAAATTCTCTCCTGTAAGAGTTAATATGGGAAAACAATTTCTCCTTTCCACTGATGCTTTCCAATCCTTGTTCCACAAAAAAACCCAAATTTTCAAAAAACATTTTTCATTGGGACAAAAAAGTGAGGTGAAATCTTCTGAAGAGGAGGAAAGACAGCAAAACAAATGTCACAGGGGTGATAACCCTTCCCTATGTTTTCCAAAAAGCTTAGAAAAGATTTTTTGGCTGGAGCTAAACACGTTAAAAATGTTCAAAATTACAAACAGATTCTACTTAACAACAAACCTACAGTCCCTGTCTTGTTTGCACCGCCTGTATACTGCTGTTCAGAGTATATAGGGCCTGGTGGCCCCACACCTTTCCTTATTTTAATTTGGGTGCGGGGTTCCCCTTAATATCCATACAAGACCCAAAGGGCCTGGTAATGGACTGGGGGGTACCCATGCCGTTTGCCTCACTGATTTTCATCCATATTGCCATGACCCGACATGACATTAAACCCGCAAGCAGTTTTAAATGAGATTTTTTCCTTTAAAAATGACATTTGGTGCAGGGACTGTTCTAAACATGGGAAACATGCGTCACTTTACAGGCATACTATAGACACCCCCCAGGTACGATATTTAAAGGAATATTTCACTTTTTTTTTTTTACTTTAAGCATCATTAAAATCACTGCTCCCGAAAAAACGGCCGTTTTTAAAAGTTTTTTTTGCATTGATACATGTCCCCTGGGGTAGGACCCGGGTCCCCAAACCCTTTTTAGGACAATACCATGCAAATTAGCCTTTAAAATGAGCACTTTTGATTTCGAACGTTCGAGTCCCATAGACGTCAATGGGGTTCTAACGTTCGTGCGAACTTTCGGTCCGTTCGCGGGTTCTGGTGCGAACCGAACCGGGGGGTGTTCGGCTCATCCCTAACCTTCAATTTCAACATTTTTACCTAAACACTTGTGATTTCATTTCACCTGTTTGGACTGTTTTTTTTTCCCCTCATGGGTTATTTATTCACCATGCTATTTCACTTATATGGACTTATATGAACTTAGTGATTTCAATTTATGAATTGTATTTGTATTCATTTATTGCTGCTTATATTATCATTTGTTTCTCTACTGTCTCTTGGCACCGTTTAAATCCCATCAAATATCTGCTGTTCTGTGAATACTATTCCAGGGATGTGGTGCCTAATTTAGCCTTGTCACCTAGCAAACATTATAATGAAATGCTACCAATATGTGTTTACTAGTCATAATTTGTAATAATAGCTGTACCTGAAGAAAGCCATTTTAGTTCATTACGTATTCTAGATCTGCTTTCTGCTTTGCAATGTCACGCAATAGTTATTCTTTACTAGTTCTTCTCACAATGCACATCTATGAGACGATCAACTCTTTGAATCCAATATACATCTTAACTAAAGTTAAAGCAAATTAGAGTAGGGCAACCTTTTTCTTCAGAAAATGCAAGACCAGTCAGTATAAATGGTGCTCAGTGTAATAGTTATGCCACTAGTTAGTATGATTCTATTATGTTTTCTGTTCCTACCACTTAAATCAGTTGTCATGATGATGGCATAAGCCACTATGGGTCCATTTGGAGTCTCAAAACTTCGGAAGGCGATGTTCATAGCATCCCTCGAGGTTGAGCGAACAATTTGCACATTGCCTGGTATTTCCACAGGTTCTGAAAAGTAATTCAGAAATAGGTATTACATCTCCATTTACAGGTAGGTTAAGTTGAAAATGGGCTAAACGGAAAAATAACATAATGATTCAGTTTGTAAGTAGCAGTAAGATTACAGTTTTTGTTTTTGAGTCTGGGGCCTGGGGCTCTCTGGTATGCTCTGACTTCAACCGCCTACAAATTTAAACTGTCATCGGTCCTAGAGGACTGGTTGTGTCCTCCATCATTTAGAGATGCCCACTTCAGGCCTGGATGAAAGGCCTTGTCATTCAATCTCTTATCCTTGAGCAAAGGCTTTCATGGATCCACCTCTTGGGGGTGCATCATTACAGCAGCCCAAGCTCATGGTACTGCAATATTGAATAGAGCTTACACATCATTATGCAAGTGCCAATCAGTGCTGCCATAAGAACCACTCATCACCATGGCCGGACAGAAGAAGAAAGGGCCCAAACCATCACTGGACTGGCCAGAAGACAAATAGAATTAGGGCACATTTGAGGTAATTTTATTTCTAAACATGGTGTGGGTGCCAGGGGAAGGGTTTAGAGGAGTAATAAAGGTCTGGGAGACAGGAGGCATTCTTTAGGATACAATTGATAAACAAAGAACATAAGTGCCAGTCAGTGCCAGTCAGGACCACCCTTCATCATGGCTGGAAGGAGAAGCAAGGACCCAAACCACCACCGGATGGTCCAGAAGACAGATGGAATTAGGGTACATTGCCAAGGTATTTTATTTTGAAACAAGATTCAGCTTCCGGGGAAAGGTTTAGGTAAAGGTTAGAAATAGACTTGGGGAGCTGGAGGCTGCAGATGTTCTTAAAGGTATAAGTGATAAACTAAATAATGTAGAGCACAAAAATAATAATTGAAAAATGTAAACTGTAAATACATTACAATGCATACCTGTTCTAAAAGTAGAAGTTGTTGAAGTAGAACCAGAAAAGCTGGTAACAGCTGCTGTTGACTGATCTTCATTGATAGTGCCTGTGGCTGGATCATAGCTTATATCGGTAAAGCCTACTAGGTAGACCCTAAAAGTCGAGAGATCGGCATTCAGAATTTATTTTATTATTTGGGAGGAAGGATTTAGCAGAAAATGTAACAATTTCACTGACATTTCATCCACACTCCTTATTTTTCACTATGCAAACTGCTTAGAGCAGGGGTCTCCAAACTTTCTAAACAAAGGGCCTGTTTACTGTCCTTCAAACTTTAGGTGGGGGCGGATTGTGGCCAGCAGGGGAAGAAAATGTCCTGGTGCTACTGGAAGTAAACAGTGTCCTCTCTTTAGTATTAGAGGGAGAAATAGTGCCCCATCATTGGTATCAGTGGGAGGATTAGTGCTCCATCATTGGTGTCAGTGGTGTCAGTGGGAGGTTTAATGATCCATCATTGGTGTCAGTGAATGGAATCGTGCCCCATCATTGATGTCAGTGAAAGGAATAGTGCCCTATCATTGGTGTCAGTGGAAGGAATAGTGCACCATCACTGGTGTCAGTAGAAGAAATAGTGCCCCATCATTTAGTGCCAGTGGGAGGAATACTGTCCCATCATTGGTGTCAGTGGGTGGAATAGTGCCCCATCATTAGTGTCAGTGGGGGGAATAGTGCCCCATCATTGGTGTCAGTGGGTGGAATAGTGCCCCATCATTGGTGTCAGTGGGGGGAATAGTGCCCTGTTGTCAGTGGCAGGAAATATGCCTCACTGTGGCTGACAGTGAGGGGAATAATGCCCCAAGGACCAGACAAAAGCAAGCAAAGGGCTTCATCCGGCCCCCGGTCCATAGTTTGGAGAATATGAAAAAAAAACATGGATTTGTTTTCTAAGAAAATCATGTGATCACCATCCCAGTGCTGACATTGAGATCAATGGCATTGTTGAAAAATAAAGCCAACCCTAGCCACAATAGTTGCCCGTGCCAACCCTTTAATAGAAAAGCCACTTGATCATCATGTTATCACTGACTTGAGTATGACATGCCTATGTTGTAAAATTTTGCTAAAATAACCCAATTGCTGCTGAACGCACATCTCATTGGATGGACATCAAAGCAACTCCATTACCTGTAGTGTAATGTGGGGTCCAATGGTCCATTGACATATCCCCTTGAAACAGTTCCATCCCCCACCTGGACACTTATCTTATTCAATTGGTCAGCGTTCTGGATTTTCTGCTGCTCAATGACAGAGGTCACATAAGTGCTGGTCAAACCATTCTTGAAATCATTATATGTTTTTGATAAAGACCCTTCAGCTGGTTTGCTGCCTGCAATTTAAAAAAAATAATAATGGGATAGCATGACAAATGACCAAAGAAGATACTTTCATTGCCAAAATATTTTCTATATTTGATAGATTCATCTTCGTTTTATTTTTATTTTTTCTTCAACATCATTATTTTAATTTTTATCTTGTCTTATTTTGAAGAGAATACTTAATGGTTTAAGCATCCCTTTAAATAAAGAATTTACCCTTGTTTAAATAATGTTATCAAGTCATGTTTCTAGGCATCATTTTTAAATATGAAGGAAGCCATGTTAGCTCATTACATATTCTGGATCTGCTTTCTGTTCTATATAGTCACACAATGGTTGTGCTGTATTGATCACAAAGCAAGTCTACACGTCAACTGACTCATTGAAACCAATGAACTCTTTGAGTGGTTCATATCACAGCTCCTCTACAGTTAAAGCAAAATAGACTACAACAACTTTTTCTTTACAAAAATGGAAGACTATTCAGTTTAAATGATGCTCAGTTTAGCAGTTATAACGAAGCAGAGAAGAAGGCGTTTCTAAGTGCAGTAATTATACACTTTAACCACTCCAGCCCCGGAAGGATTTACCCCCTTCCTGAGCAGAGCACTTTTTGCGATTCGGCACTGCGTCGCTTTAACTGACAATTGCACGGACGTTGCCCCCAAACAAAATTGACGTCCTTTTATCTCAACAAATAGAGCTTTCTTTTGGTGGTATGTGACCTCTGCGGTTTTTATTGTTTGCGCTATAAACAAAAAGAGAGCGACAATTTTGAAAAAAAAAGCTATATTTTTTACTTTTTGTAATAAATCTCCCCTAAAAATATATAAAAGAACAATTTTTTACCTCAGTTTAGGCCGATATGTATTCTTCTACATATTTTTGGTTAAAAAAAAAAAATCGCAATAAGCGTGTATTGATTGGTCTGCGCAAAAGTTATAGTGTCTACAAAAAAGGGGATCGTTTTATGGCATTTTTTTTAATTTTTTTTTTTTTTATTAGTCATGGCGGTGATCTGTGATTTTTATTGTGACTGTGACATTATGGCAGACACATTGGACACTTTTGACACTATTTTGGGACCATCAGTGCTATAAAAATGCACTGATTACTGTGTAAATGACACTGGCAGGGAAGGGGTTAATGACTAGGGGCGATCAAGGGGTGATCAAGGGGTTAAGTGTGTCCTAGGGAGTGATTTTACCTGTGGGGGGGATGGGCTACTACTCACATGACAGTGATCACTCCTACTGATGACAGGGAGTGGTGATCTCTGTCATGTCACTAGGCAAAATGGGGAAATTCCTTATTTACAAAGGCATCTCCCCGTTCTTCTGCTCCGTGACAGGATCGTTGGCACCCAGCGGACATCGAGTTCGCGGGACCCGCGGTCACTGTCACGGAGAACGTGGCGGGCGCGTGCGCCCACAATGCCGCATCTTACAGGGGACGTACCTGTATGCCCTTTTGCCCACCCGTGCCAATCTGCTGACGTATATGGGCGTGCGGCGGTCGGGAAGGGGTTAATGACAAGAAAGGGTTAAAAACACTTACAAGATGGAAGTGAAAAACAGGCACATCAATGAATCCACTTGGTTAGAAGAAGGAACAACTGGGCATGCTCCAAAATGTGTCCTGCCCACTCTGACTTCACTTCCAGTTTCCTGTATTCCATGCTGGCCCTGACAGCATGGCTCTCCATCTTGGATCAGAGACACAGTGTTTCCTACCTCTGGTCGGCTGGAACTTCCACTTGCAGCTGTCTTCACTTCCAGGAGGCATTCGTTATGGATTCATGGATATGCCTGTTTTTACTTCCACCTTGTAATTGTTTTTAACCCCTTCCTTGTCATTAAAGTCTTTTATTACTGCACTTAGAAGCGCCTTCTACTCTGCTTTGTTTTTCCCATAGAGTGTGTGTCCCTCTTCTGAAGTGCTCCTGTGGTGCATTAATCACATTTCTAGAGCCAGTCATGTACTATTTGTTAAAGTCTCCTTGTTAACCAGAGCGCCCTATTCCCCACATTCCTTGAGTTTAGCAGTTATGCCAATAGTTAGTATAATTCTATAAAGCTTACTGTTCCTACCACTTAAATCGGTTGTCATGATGATGGCATAAGCCACTACGGGTTCATTTGGAGTCTCAAAATTTTGGAAGGTGATGTCCATAGCATCCCTCGAGGAGGAGTGAACAATCTGCATGCTGCCTGGTATCTCTGCAGGATCTGAAAAAAAAATAGTATCAGTATCACATCTCCATTTACAGGTAAGTTAAAGTTTAAATGTGGGCTAAATAAAAAAAAAATACATGTATGATTCATTCTATTACTAGCAGTATTATTGCAATGTTTGTTTATCTCAACTGTATTATTTTGATCTTAGCTTCGGATTCTGTCAGTAGATACCTAATTTTCTACTTATTAGAATGGCAAAGCTAATTGTTCTACAGATAAATCTCTAATAGCAGCATCATCACCACGTGGACAGCATAGTTTTAGATGGACATATAGCTGTATGTACCTAAAGTAAGTAATTCATTAAAGCCCAACTCCAAAGAATACTTTCCAAGAAGATACAATAACCTAAGGTAAATTATATATGAAAATGTAAAAGTAGAAAAAAACATACTACTTTACATAGATGTGGTGATATGGGGCATTCAGGTATCTTTGTGCTCTCCACACTTTAGTTGTAAATAAAGGACAAAATGTGTCCTCCTTCACAAATGGTCTATGCCCACTTCAGAGTTATGCCACGTACAGACGATCCGACAACAAATGTTGGATGTGACCTTGTTGTCGGTAATTCCGACCGTGTGTAGGCTCAGACATTTGTTGCAGGAATTTCTGATAACAAAAATTTGAGAGCTGGTTCTCAAATTCTCCGACAACAAAATCCGTTGACGAAAATTCCGATCGTGTGTACACAATTTCGACTCACAAAATTCCACGCATGCTCGGAATCAAGCAGAAGAGCCACACTGGCTATTGAACTTCATTCTTCTCGGCTCGTCGTACGTGTTGTACGTCACCGCATTCTTGACGTTCGGAATTTCCGACAATATTTGTGTGACCGCGTGTATGCAAGACAAGTTTCAGTCAACATCCTTTGGAAATAAATCCACAGTTTTGTTATCGGAAAATCCTATCGTGCGTACATAGCATTAGCTGGCAGCTCGCATCATTAAACCCTTTCCTCTGAGCTAAGGCATCATCGATACACTCTTTGGGGATCATCAATACAGAGACCTGAGCTTATGGTACTGCGACACTAAACATCAGTGTTTCAATAAGGAATGTCCATCACCATGGATGGACAGCAGAAGAAAGGACCCCATGAATCCCCAGTGAACCATTACTTGACTGGCCAAAAGGTTGATGGAATTAGAGCATTTAGGATTGTTTTTTACATAAAGGTGTTAGAGAGGAGTAGGGGTTTAGGAAGGGAGTGGAGAAGAACTAGGGGGTGGAGGCTAAAGATGTTCTTCAAGATATAAATGATACACTAAAGAATGTATAGAACAAATAGAAAAAGTAAAACGTAAACTCTAAATACATTTCAATGTGTAAATACCTGTTCCAAATATAGTAGTTGTTGAAGCAGACCCAGAGAAGCTAGTAACAGTGGCTGTTGATTGTTCTTCATTAATAGTATCTGTGGCAGAATCATAGCTTATAGCAGTAAAGCCTACTAAGTAGACCCTGAAAGTCAAGAGATCAGCATCCATCACATTATTTGGGAGGAATGATTTTGAAGCAAATGTAACAATTTCAACTGCCATTTCATCAACATTAACTGATGTTTCACCATGCAGACTGCTTACACTTCAGGCATACCAACAACATAGATAACAACATAGATTTGTTTTCTAGGAAGGCCATGTGATCACTATACCAATTCTGACATCGAGATTAATGGTTTTGCTGGTAAACAAAGCTAACCCTAGTCATAACACCAAATGCCCAGCCTTTGATAAACAAAGCCACATGATCACCATGTTATCATTCATTTGAGGATCACATGTCTATGTTGCTTAATAAAATAATCCAATTGTTGCTGAAATGTCACCAATGTGAAAACTCACAATTTTGGTCATCACTAGTAAATATTAAATACAGCCGTGGCCAAAACCTTTGAGAAAGACATAAATATTAGTTTTCATAAAGTCTGCTGCTTCAGTGTTTTTAGATCTTTTTGTGAGATGTTACTATGGTGTACTGAAGGATAATTACAAGCATTTCATAAGTGTCAAAAGCTTTTATCGACATGAAGTTTATGCAACGAGTCAATATTTGCAGTGTTGACCCTTCTTTTTCAAGACCTCTGCAATTCTCCCTGGCATGCTGTCAATCAACTTATAGGCCACATCCTGACTGATGGCAACTCATTCTTGCATAATCAATACTTGGAGTTTGTTAGAATTTGTGATGGTTCTTTTGTTCACCTGCCTCTTGAGGATTGACCACAAGTTCTCAATGGGATTAAGGTCCGGGAATTTCCTGGCCATGGACCCAATGACCCAATCAATGTTTTGTTCCCCAAGCCACTTAGTTATCACTTTTGCCTTATGGCAAGGTCCATCATGCTGGAAAAGGCATTGTTCCTCACCAAACTGTTCTTGGATGGTTGAGTAAAGTTGCTCTCGGAGGATGTTTTTGTACCATTCTTTATTCACGGCTGTGTTCTTAGGCAAAATGGTGAGTGAGCCCACTCCCTTGGCTGAGAAGAAATCCCACACATGAATGGTCTCAGGAGGCTTTACTGTTGGCATGACACAGGACTGACGGTAGCGCTCAACTTTTCTTCTACAGCCAAGGTTTTTTCAGGATGCCCCAAACAACCGGAAAGGGGATTCATCAGAGAAAATGACTTTACCCCAGTCCTCAGCAGTCCAATCCCTTTACCATTTGCAGAATATCAGTCTGTCCCTGATGTTTTTCCTGGAGAGAAGTGACTTCTTTGCTGCCCTTCTTAACACCAGGCCATCCTCCAAAATTCTTCTTCTCACTGTGCGTGCCGATGCACTCACACCTGCCTGCTGCCATTCCTGAGCAAGCTCTGCACTGGTGGTGCCCCGATCCCACATCTCAATCAACTGTAGGAGACGGTCCTGGTGCTTGCTGGACTTTTTTGGGTGTCCTGAAGTCTTCTTCACAAATGCAGTGGACATTTTTTTATGGGATTAAGTTAATTTTCATGGCAAAGAGGAAGTTTGTAATTAATTGCAATTCATCTGATCACTCTTCATAACATTCTGGAGTATGTGGAAATTGCCATCATAAAAACTGAGGCAGCAGACTTTGTGAAAATGTATATTTGTGTCATTCTCAAAACTTTTGGCCACAGTTATAGAGATCTTAAAATTATATTATGATCTTTTTAAATCCTTCCAGCACCAGTCAGTCTAAAGTAGGTTCAGTCTAATGTCTGATCAATGTGATTATGGATTTGTATATCATTGCATGGAGATCAAAGGAACTTTATTACCTGTAGTGCAATGTGGGGTCCAATGGTCCATTGATGTATCCCCTTGAAACAGTGCCATCTCCCACATGGACACTTATCTTAATCGATTGGTCATCTTTCTGAATGTTCTGTGGCTCAATGACAGAGGTCACATAAGTCCTGGTCAATCCATTCTTAAAATCACTATATGTCTTTGATAAAGACCCTTTAGCTGGTTTGTTGCCTGTAAAAGGTTACAAAAAGAATGAACAATTTGCATTACAAATGACCAATGAAAATACTTAAAACACTAAAATGATATTTTCTAAAGTTGAAAAATTTGGTCTATTGAATGATTTCTTTAGGTGATTGTAAAGCTTGTTTTTTTAATTATTATTAAAATAACAAAAATGCTATAATTACCTGCTCTGTGCAATGATTTTGCACAGAGCAGTCCCAATCCTCCTCTTCTTGGGTCCCCTGCTGACACTCCTGTTTCCTTCACCCTGCAGAGTGCCCACCATAGGATAAACAGAGCGGGGTTCGTTGTCCCCACTCCCTCGTCCCTCTAATTGACAGCAGCAAGAGCTCCTGCTGCTGTATCTAAGCCAATGAGGAGCAAGAGAGCTGAGGGAGACTTAGGTCTCATGCACATCACTGGTTTGAGATCGGGCTCAGGTATGTAATTAGGGGGGACTGTGGGGGAAGCTGCATGGAGAAAGTAAAAAAAAAACCTTCTGCATTTACAACCACTTTAATGGTTTAGAAAACCCTTTAAATAAGGATTTCTGTTTGTTAAAATAATTTTATCAAGAAGTGCTTCTAGGCATAATTTATAATAAGTACATGAAGGCAACCATGTTTGCTGATTACATACCCTGGATTTGCTAAATAACACTTAAAGCATAATAGACTCAGGCCACATTATCCTTCAAAAATGTCAAGAATAGTCAGTTTAAATGTTAACTAGACAAAAGATCAGTGCACAAAGCAAGGTCCATAAAGACACAGATAAGCAAGTTAGGGGTGGAGGAATTGAGTTCTGACCTCAACCAGATAGAACACCTTTGGGATGAATTAGAGCAGAGACTGCAAGCCAGGCCTTCATGTCCAACATCAGTGCCTGACCTCACAAATGCTCTTCTGGAAGAATGGTCAAACATTCCCATAGACACACTCCTAAACCTTGTGGAGGGCCTTCCCAGAAGAGTTGAAGATGTTATAGCTGCATAGGGTAGGCCAACTCAACAGTGAACCCTACGGACTAAGACTGGGATGCCATTAAAGTTCATGTGCGTGTAAAGGCAGATGTCCCAATACTTTTGGCAGTATAGTGTATTTTAAACAGGTTATTTTTAGTAAGGCTGAGGTGTGCTCTTTAGCAAATACAATTATCAAACATCCAAAGGACACAACGTCCTGAGCTTGTTGTTTTTTTAAGAGAATGCCTTTTTATAGCCAGTTAGAACTTTGATAAAGATAGAAGTAAAAAATTTAAAAGCATATATTGCATTTGCTCAGTTTCACAGTTATGCTTCTAATTAGTATAACTCTATTAAGTTAACTGTTCTTACCACCTAAATCGGTTGTCATGATGATGGCATAAGCCACTATGGATCCATTTGGAGTCTCAAAACCTTGAAAGGAGATGTCCATAGCATCCCTCGAGGATGAGCGAACAATCTGCACGCTGCCTGGTATCTCTGGATGATCTGAAAAATAATTCGGTATTACTATCTCCATGTATAAGTAAGTTAAAGTATATGTGGACTACATAAAAAAATGATGCAGATTCAGTAACAGTTATGCCCCGTACACACGGTCGGACATTGATCAGACATTCTGACAACAAAATCCTAGGATTTTTTCCGACGGATGTTGGCTCAAACTTGTCTTGCATACACACGGTCACACAAAGTTGTATTAAAATCCGATCATTCTGAACACAGTGACGTAAAACACGTACCTTGGGACTATAAACGGGGCAGTAGCCAATAGCTTTCATCTCTTTATTTATTCTGAGCATGCACTTTGTGCGTTGGATTTGTGTACACACGATCGGAAATTCCGACAACGGATTTTGTTGTCGGAAAATTTTATAGCAAGCTCAAACTTTGTGTGTCGGAAAATCCGATGGAAAATATGTGATGGAGCCTACACACGGTCGGAAATTCCGACAACGGATTTTGTTGTCGGAAAATTTTATAGCAAGCTCAAACTTTGTGTGTCGGAAAATCCGATGGAAAATATGTGATGGAGCCTACACACGGTCGGAATTTCCGACAACAAGGTCCTATCACACATTTTCCATTGGAAAATCCGACCGTGTGTACGGGGCATAACAGTTTTTGTTTTTAAAGTCTAGAGAATGGGACTCTCTGGTATCCTTAGGCTCAGACTGTCTCCAAATTTAATATGTAATTAGTCCTAGAGCACAGGCTATGTCCTCCTTCATCATTTTTTGGAGGCCCACTTTAGGCCTGGATGAAAGGCCATGTCATTCAACTCCATACCTCATGTGGTCATGGATCCACCCCCCATGGAGTTCATCATTACAACAGATCAAGCTCATGGTAGTGCAACACTGAACAGAGCACAGACATCAATAAGCATGTGTCAATCAGTGCTGCAGTAAAGACCGCCTATCGCCATGGCTGGAAATGAGGAGAAAGGACCCAAACCATCTCTGGCTTGGCCAGAAGATGGATGGAATTAGGTTACATTCCTAGGGTATTTTATATTAAAACAATATGAGGGTGCAGGGGGTAGTGTAAGGAGGGATTAGGGAAGGATTGGGGGGCTGGAGGATGAAGATGTTCTTTAGGAAAAAAAACTAGAGTATATAGCACAAATAGAAAATGTGAAACTTTTTAACTATAAATACATTAAAATACATATATACCTGTTCTAAAAGCAGAACTTGTTGAAGCAGAACCAGAGAAGCTGGCAACAGTTGCTGCTGACTGATCTTCATTAATGGTGTTTGTCTCTGGATCAAAGTTTATAGCGCTAAAACCAACTATGTAGACCCTGAAAGTCAAGAGATCAACTTTACCTATAAATATTATTATCCAGTTATATTACAGTATGTATATTTAGGAAATAATCCAGGCCTGTTTTAAAACAATCTACTGAGCTGACCAGAACCACCTCTGAAGGGAGTCTATTCCACATTTTCACAGCTCTTACTGTGAAGAAGCTTTGCTGTATTTGAAGTTTAAATCTCTTTTCCTCCAGGCATAGAGTGCCCCCTTGCCTCTGTAATGACCCTAAAGTAAATAACACTTCACCAAGTTCACTATTTGGACCACTTACTGTATGTATTTGTACATGCTGATCATATCCCCCTTAATCTCCTCTTCTCAAAAGAGAATAAATTCAGTTCCTCTAATCCTTTCTCATAGCTGAGCTCCTCCATGCCTCTTATCAGTTTGGTTGCCCTTCTCTGCACTTTCTCCAGTTCCCCGATATCATTTTTGTAAACTGGAGCCCAAAACTGAACTACATATTCTAGATGAGGTGCTACTAATGATTGTACAGCGGCAAAATGATATCCCTCTTTCTGCGGTCCATACCTCTCTTAATACAAGAAAGGACTTTGCTCGCTTTGGAAACTGCAGCTTGGCATTGCATGCGATTATTAAGCCTATGATCTACCAGAACACCCAGATCCTTCTCCACCATTGATTCCCAAGTGTTGCAGTCTCATTGAAATTTCATTGACATTAACCTCATGTATCATCATGCAGACTGCTTAGAGGAATATCAAAAAACATGGATTTGTTTTCTGGGAAAGGCATGTGATCACCATCCCAATGCTGACATTGAGATTAATGGATTTGTTGATAAACAAAGCCAACCCTAGCCATCATGCCCACCCTACTGCCACCCCTTTAATAAACAAATCCACACGTTCACCATGTTATAATTGGCTTTACGATCACATGCTTTTGTTTTTAAATTTTGCTAAAATGACCCAATTGTTGCTGGAATTTCACCAAAGCCAAAACTAACAATTTTGCTCATCAATAGTAACTATTATATAGAGATCTTACTTAAAATCTATATTTGGAACTGTTTAAATCCTTCTAGTGCTAGTCAGTTTAACAGAGATTAAGTCTGCTGTCTAATCAATGGGATTCATGATTTTTAAACACAAGGTGTGTCTGATTGGATGGATGTGGAAACAACTCCATTACCTGTAGTGTAATGTGGGGTCCAATGGTCCATTGACGTATCCCCTTGAAACAGTGCCATCTCCCACGTGGACACTTATCTTATTCAATTGGTCAGCGTTCTGTATTTTCTGCTGCTCAATGACAGAGGTCACATAAGTCCTGGTCAACCCATTCTTGAAATCATCATATGTCTTCGATAAAGACCCTTTAGTTGGTTTGTCAACTGCAAGATGAAAAAAATAAATAAAAATGACCAAAGGAATCGCATGACCAATAACAAAATACTTTCAACACCAAAGTTACCGTATATTTTCTACAGTTGATAGCTTTGGCCTAACTTTTTTTTTTTCCCTTGAAAATAATCATTATTTTCTGTTTTTTTTAATGGGAATGCTTAATGATTTGTGTCCCTGTAAAAAAGATTTTTTTTTGGTTTAAATAATGTTAGGGTGTGTTTCTAGGTATAATTTTTAATTATAGGTGGCCATGAAGAAAGCAATGCTAGCTCATTACATATTCTGGATCTGCTTTCCGCTCTGAAATGTCACATAATGTAATAGAAAAAAATTCTGTATGGATAATATCACATCTCAACTATAGTTAAAGTAAATTAGATTCAGTAAACCTTATCCTTCAGAGAATGCAAGACCAGTCAGTGTAATGATTCTAAGTTCAACAGTTCTACAACTCTTTTCTGTAGTTCTTTTATGATTGCTGTTCCTACCATGTAAATCGGTTGTCACGAGGATGGCATAAGCCTCTGTGGGTCCAGATGAAGTCTCAAAACTTTGGAAGGTGATGTTCATAGCATCCCTCGAGGGTGAGCGAACAATCTGCACACTGCCTGGTATCTCTGCATGATCTTAAAAATAATTCAATATATAGATATAGGTGATCAACTCTAAAAGGTATGGTACAAATAGTAAATGTGAGAAATGTTAACAAAATACAGTAAATACAATACATATATACTGCACACTGCCTGGCACCTCTGAAGGACCTTTCTTTTTCCGAGTCCCACTTGCTATATTGTATTATTGTTGCTGTTATTATTAGCTATTGTTCTAGCCAGTAGATCCCTTATTTTTCCACTTACTTTAACAGGGTGACAAGGCAAATTGTGCTACAGTGAAATCTCGTAGCAGCATTTAAGCAGTTACAGCAGCCTAAAATTAATTGTAGCTGATCATTTAGTAGCAAAACCTTTCTAATTGAGAGAGATCTGGTGATAGGCACGTAGGTATCCTCAGGTTCTTACTGCCTCTAAATTTAAGGTGTGATTAGTCCCGAAGGACCAGCTGTGACTTCCTTCACCATTTATTGATGCTTTATATAAATATATGTTCTTTAAATAAATATATAAACTCCTTATATATAACTAATGGGTTTTATCAAATATATACAATTCTTTAATTCCTAATACTATAAAATGCTCAAAAAAGGAAATACTTAAAGTGGTGTGCCACCCTAAAAAAAAAAAAAAAAAATGCATGACTGTGCCTAAAAAAAAAAATTTAAAAAAAAATTGGAAATTTTTTTTAAACTTACCTCTAAATGCCTGTTGCTAGGGGGTCCCTCGTAGTCTGCCTCTTTCAGTGCCTGGGCTGGTGACATCACTTCCCCCTCGGCACAGGAAGGACTCGGCTCTGTTCCCTCCCACTTGTCAATCATCTGGGACCCATTACAGGTCCCAGGTGACTGAGCGGCCAATCACGGCGAACGGAGGGGGAGACGAGCGGGTCTTCGATCCCCCGCATCGCTGGACCCTGGGACAGGTAAGTGTCCAATTAAAAGTCAGCAGCTGCAGTATTTGTAGCTGCTAACTTTTAATTTTTTTTTATTTTTTAAATGGGCCCTCCTCTTTAAAAAGGTACTCAAACATTTTTTTTTTTATCATTTTCTTAACTATTTTTCATCATACGAATTTAGAATAAAAAATAAATTAGATCCTCAATTTCTTATATACATGATTTTTACAATTTTTTACAATCATTTTCAATACTGGATATTAAAGAGGAGTTCCCATTTTTTTTAAAAAACTAAAAGTCAGCAACTACAAATACTGCAGCTGCTGACTTTTAATAATCGGACACTTACCTATCCCAGGGTCCAGCGATGTGGGGGATAGAAGCCCCGCTCGTCTCACCCTCCGTTCGGCGGCGCCGGCATTGCAACTGTGGGCGCCCGGCTTCACAGCCGGGCACCCACTGCGCATGCGCGAGCGGCGCCGCACGCCGTGATTGGTCGCTCAGTCATCTGGGACCTGTAATGTGTCCCAGATGATTGACAAGAGGGAGAGGGCAGATCTGAGCCCTTCCTGCGCCGAGGGGAAGTGATGTCACCAGCCCAGGCACTGAAGGAGCCAGACTACGAGGGACCCCCTAGCAACAGCCATTTAGAGGTGAGTTAAAAAAAACATTTCCAATTTTTTTTTTTTTTTTAAGCACATAGGCCTTTTTTTAGGTCTTCTTTGTTATTCTTGGAGAAAGGGACTAAAGCTCAGGCTTTCATTCAAGCCTGGTGGATTAGTAGCCTTCAACTAACAAATCCATCTTGACTCTATCTGTAAAACTACAGTGGAACCTCGGATTGCGAGTAACGCGGTTAACGAGCGTTTCGCAATACCAGCACTGTATTTTTAAAAATTGTAACTCGGTTTGCGAGTGTTGTCTCGCAAAACAAGTGTGATTCAGGCCAAAGCGGTGTGCAGTACCGCTTTTGGCCTGAGGTGGGGGGCGCCGAAGCCGAGCAGAGCTGAACGTCACGTTCGGAAATGCACAGAAAGGCGTAGGAAGTCTTTCCGAGGTTTATAATCAATGGTATAAATATAAAACTTGAATGCGTGACTATTGTTAAAATCAGATAAGCGTATGATGGTATTAGTTATAGGGTGGGATGGCTAGAATGATGGTAAATGCAATATAAATACCCCCTAAGATCTGAGCGGGGGTCTATATCCAGCATAAGGGGGCGGCGATAGTATTGAGTGGGATCAATAAAAAAACAATATAAAAACAATACTATTATAAAATAATAAAAGGCATAAGTGACTGCCAGTAATGTATAAAGTGCATAACAATTGGGAGTAAGTGCATCCACAGTGAGGGGTACACAATACTAATTAGTGCAAATATAAAGTGCAGCGTGAGAAGCCTATTAAGGCAGTGAGGTAGTAGTGAACTGCTAATTCATACAGTGCATAATGTGCAAAAAATGCCTTTAAAGAAAAATGAATAATAAGGTGTCTCAAATCCTTGTAAAAGGGTTGGCAAGGAAAAGTCTTATAAAACCAAAACACAAAAGTCCATAAAATTCAAAAAAATGTGACCACAACGTCCTGGCATGCGCACGTTGCAGTTAAAGTGCTCAGGTGTATCACATCCAGTGCTTCTTCGTGTAACAACACTCAGGTTAAGGTAGTGGCCCCTTACCTTTAGGTAATAGGGCAACAGCATGTAGCCAAAATGACTCTTTAGAATCCTCCTATGGGCTCCAGCGCGTCCCTCACCAACCTACGTCCTGAGATGGGGTTCCCTCAGGTTTAGTGCCGGGGCGGGGGATATAAGGGATGATGGGCAAAAGAAAAAGGCCAATAGTGTAATCCCGTTTTTGGTAGATTAACCTCTTTTATTAAAAGTATATAGGTACTCACATTAAAAAATGAACAACAGCGAATGTAGTCCAACGAGCGGTGAGCTCGTGTGCCTCTGTGGTGAATGCAGCCTGTCTCGTCCCTACGCGTGACGTCACACCACACGTGACTTCATCAGGGGATGATTACAGGCTAAAATTGTGTCTTTAAATAGTTCAGAATTGGCCGTTATGGGGCGGCCATTTGCTTGGAGTCTAAAGGAAGTAGGTGCGGCGGCCATTTTCTCAAGGATTGTGCGCCGCTACTTCCGCTGAGATGTACTTCTGTGTAACGTCCCAGCTGACTAGTTCGACCAATGGGAACAGTCCAGGCATCGATAATGTCTCCTACTGTCAGCAGAGAGGGTCAATTACTACTCCGTTAGCCGGGTCTCGGCGAGGGAGTGATTTGATGGGGACAATAGATAAGTGCTATCGCTGGCTACATAGTAATATGGACCAGGTGTTGGGAATAATTTAGACCTTAACGGGTCAAACGATCAGATCGAGTGCTAGCCCAATGTAGGGGACACATCCTGCAACGCTATTAATTAAGTGTGTAATTTAAAGCCAGGGGGGAAGAAAAGCAGCAGACACCAGTGGCATAAACAATGTATATAAACAAACATGTTGGATAAAAACAATAATTATAATAATAAGATAAATGACCATAAATATATATGTACCCCTAAATACATTGGTATAAGTTATTGCTTAATAAATTGTGTAAAGGGTAAGGAAATATGGGGAAACATTCAATCAGTTTAATATTAGAAAGTGTAAGACAGGAAAAAATCAAATATTGTCTCTTTTGAGAGCATTTAAATTAATGTGGCAGGTGCTACATGCAAATAGTAGCTCTTTATCTGGGTCTCTTATCTTGCAGTGTATACAGACTGTATTTCTATTGCATGACACAGTTGAGGGTAAGGTGATGCGGACTGCAGGAGTGGAAGGGTCACAGTGTGTGTCTTTCCATAAGAGCACGGAAGACAAACATTGTGTATGTTAAAAGTATAATAAAAATATTAATAAAAATATTATAAAGATATTGAGAGGGTATTCTTTAGGATAGGTAAAATTGATTATTAAAATTACTTGAAAATTAAAAATCACTCAGGAAACAGTTGAGATCAAACTCTATGTTTAGGCCACGGGGCCAAAATGTGTCTAGGGTGAAAATCCATTTGGATTCCAGTTTACTGAGGGTTCTCACCTTGTGGCCTCCCCTCCAGTGTTTAGTATATGGGGTGATACCCCAAAAACTTAGGTGGGTGGGGTCTCTGTTGTGGCAGGTTAAAAAATGTTTGGACACACAGTGTTTGTCGTAGCCATTAAGGATGTTTTTAACATGTTCCTTAATGCGGACTCTCAAAGGTCTTTTTGTGCGGCCTACATATTGTAGGCCGCAGCTACATTCCAGTGCGTATACTGCCCCTTCGGTATTGCAACAAATGAAATCTTTGATTGCATAATTCTCTCCTGTACTGGTGGAGGTAAAGTCAAACATTTTTTTGTTTGGGCGTTTGGTCCTTAGGCAGGCAAAACACCTTTTGCATGGATAAAATCCATTCCCAGTAAAAAAGGAAAACGTTTTTTTGGGTGGGTCTACAACATTTTTGACTACTATATCTCTGATTGTGGGTGCCTTTTTATATATAAATTTTGGTTTTTTGGGAAGAATGTCTTGTAGTTGCTTATCTGCCAATAGTATGTGCCAGTGGTTCTTGATTATTTTTTCGATTTTTCTATATTGTACATTAAAGTCCAGGATAAGGGGTATTCCCTCAAGTGTCTTCTCCTGCTGTTTGGTTTTTTCTTCGATCAGTAGGTTTCGATCCAGTTTGGAGACTTCTGTAATTTTGGTTTGGATAAATTTGTGCTCATAGCCTTTCGATATGAATCTCTCACCTAATTTTTCAGCTTGTTCAAAGTATGTATTTATTTTGGTACAGTTTCTTTTTATACGTATCAATTGTCCTTTTGGGATGTTAAAAATCCAGTTTTTATGGTGGCAGCTTGTGGTTGGAAGGTAGCTGTTCCTGTCTACTCCTTTGAAATGCGTCTTTGTACTAAATGTAGATCCATTTAGTGAGATCTCTAAGTCACGGAAGTTAATTTTTTCAGTACTGATGTCCCAGGTTAGTGAGATATTTCTGTCATTCTTATTAAGTTTAAGGAGGAATTCTGTTAGGTCTTTTTCTTCTCCATCCCACAATATAAAAATGTCGTCTATATACCTTTTGTATATGACAAGCTGGCTGGGGCGGTCTCCAAAAACGCTATATTCTTCCCACTGTGCCATGAATATACCGGCTATGCTTGGGGCAAACTTGGCGCCCATGGCTACCCCAGTCTGCTGATGGTAATAAGATTTATTGTACCAAAAATAATTATTTTTAAGGTTGACATCTAGACACTTGATCAGGAATTTCCTCTGTGTGCATGGGAGTTGAGTATATTTTCTAAGGCCCCATTTGGCTGCTTCGCACGCCTTATGGTGCGGAATAATTGTATATAACGCCGAAACATCGGCAGTTGCCATAATCCAAGATTTATCATCTCCCTGGATGTTCTCTATGACTCGTAGCATCTCTTTACTGTCCTTGAGGTATGCTTCCGTTTTTTGAACCACCGGTTGTAGGAAGACATCTATGTACTGACCCATCCTTGATGTAATTGACTCGATGCCATTGACTATCGGCCTGGGAGGTGGGTCAGTTCTATTTTTGTGTATTTTAGGCACTGAGTAAATGATTGGCGTCAGGCAGGAATCTGGGATGAGGTAGCGTGCTTCTTTCTTATTTAGTATTGCCCTCTTAACCCCCAGAGGGGTTAAAAAGATTGTTTTAGACGAAATAAAGGAGGTGAAAATCAAGAAAAAAGAAGAACCGAATTTTATTAAAAGTGGGATCCGGAAGCTAACTAAGAGGCAGGATATAGTTATTCGACCAGCTGATAAGGGAGGTGGGATTGTGATCCTCTCCAAAGAACAGTATCACAACACCATGACTCTTATGTTGAATGACACTAATACATATACCAGACTACTTAAAAACCCAGTTTTTAGCTGCCAGAAAGCACTAGAGCAAGTGGTACATCTAGGGGGTTAAGAGGGCAATACTAAATAAGAAAGAAGCACGCTACCTCATCCCAGATTCCTGCCGGACGCCAATCATTTACTCAGTGCCTAAAATACACAAAAATAGAACTGACCCACCTCCCAGGCCGATAGTCAATGGCATCGAGTCAATTACATCAAGGATGGGTCAGTACATAGATGTCTTCCTACAACCGGTGGTTCAAAAAACGGAAGCATACCTCAAGGACAGTAAAGAGATGCTACGAGTCATAGAGAACATCCAGGGAGATGATAAATCTTGGATTATGGCAACTGTCGATGTTTCGGCGTTATATACAATTATTCCGCACCATAAGGCGTGCGAAGCAGCCAAATGGGGCCTTAGAAAATATACTCAACTCCCATGCACACAGAGGAAATTCCTGATCAAGTGTCTAGAATTCAACCTTAAAAATAATTATTTTTGGTACAATAAATCTTATTACCATCAGCAGACTGGGGTAGCCATGGGCGCCAAGTTTGCCCCAAGCATAGCCGGTATATTCATGGCACAGTGGGAAGAATATAGCGTTTTTGGAGACCGCCCCAGCCAGCTTGTCATATACAAAAGGAATATAGACGACATTTTTATATTGTGGGATGGAGAAGAAAAAGACCTAACAGAATTCCTCCTTAAACTTAATAAGAATGACAGAAATATCTCACTAACCTGGGACATCAGTACTGAAAAAATTAACTTCCTTGACTTAGAGATCTCACTAAATGGATCTACATTTAGTACAAAGACGCATTTCAAAGGAGTAGACAGGAACAGCTACCTTCCAACCACAAGCTGCCACCATAAAAACTGGATTTTTAACATCCCAAAAGGACAATTGATACGTATAAAAAGAAACTGTACCAAAATAAATACATACTTTGAACAAGCTGAAAAATTAGGTGAGAGATTCATATCGAAAGGCTATGAGCACAAATTTATCCAAACCAAAATTACAGAAGTCTCCAAACTGGATCGAAACCTACTGATCGAAGAAAAAACCAAACAGCAGGAGAAGACACTTGAGGGAATACCCCTTATCCTGGACTTTAATGTACAATATAGAAAAATCGAAAAAATAATCAAGAACCACTGGCACATACTATTGGCAGATAAGCAACTACAAGACATTCTTCCCAAAAAAACAAAATTTATATATAAAAAGGCACCCACAATCAGAGATATAGTAGTCAAAAATGTTGTAGACCCACCCAAAAAAACGTTTTCCTTTTTTACTGGGAATGGATTTTATCCATGCAAAAGGTGTTTTGCCTGCCTAAGGACCAAACGCCCAAACAAAAAAATGTTTGACTTTACCTCCACCAGTACAGGAGAGAATTATGCAATCAAAGATTTCATTTGTTGCAATACCGAAGGGGCAGTATACGCACTGGAATGTAGCTGCGGCCTACAATATGTAGGCCGCACAAAAAGACCTTTCTGAGTCCGCATTAAGGAACATGTTAAAAACATCCTTAATGGCTACGACAAACACTGTGTGTCCAAACATTTTTTAACCTGCCACAACAGAGACCCCACCCACCTAAGTTTTTGGGGTATTACCCCATATACTAAACACTGGAGGGGAGGCCACAAGGTGAGAACCCTCAGTAAACTGGAATCCAAATGGATTTTCACCCTAGACACATTTTGGCCCCGTGGCCTAAACATAGAGTTTGATCTCAACTGTTTCCTGAGTGATTTTTAATTTTCAAGTAATTTTAATAATCAATTTTACCTATCCTAAAGAATACCCTCTCAATATCTTTATAATATTTTTATTAATATTTTTATTATACTTTTAACATACACAATGTTTGTCTTCCGTGCTCTTATGGAAAGACACACACTGTGACCCTTCCACTCCTGCAGTCCGCATCACCTTACCCTCAACTGTGTCATGCAATAGAAATACAGTCTGTATACACTGCAAGATAAGAGACCCAGATAAAGAGCTACTATTTGCATGTAGCACCTGCCACATTAATTTAAATGCTCTCAAAAGAGACAATATTTGATTTTTTCCTGTCTTACACTTTCTAATATTAAACTGATTGAATGTTTCCCCATATTTCCTTACCCTTTACACAATTTATTAAGCAATAACTTATACCAATGTATTTAGGGGTACATATATATTTATGGTCATTTATCTTATTATTATAATTATTGTTTTTATCCAACATGTTTGTTTATATACATTGTTTATGCCACTGGTGTCTGCTGCTTTTCTTCCCCCCTGGCTTTAAATTACACACTTAATTAATAGCGTTGCAGGATGTGTCCCCTACATTGGGCTAGCACTCGATCTGATCGTTTGACCCGTTAAGGTCTAAATTATTCCCAACACCTGGTCCATATTACTATGTAGCCAGCGATAGCACTTATCTATTGTCCCCATCAAATCACTCCCTCGCCGAGACCCAGCTAACGGAGTAGTAATTGACCCTCTCTGCTGACAGTAGGAGACATTATCGATGCCTGGACTGTTCCCATTGGTCGAACTAGTCAGCTGGGACGTTACACAGAAGTACATCTCAGCGGAAGTAGCGGCGCACAATCCTTGAGAAAATGGCCGCCGCACCTACTTCCTTTAGACTCCAAGAAAATGGCCGCCCCATAACGGCCAATTCTGAACTATTTAAAGACACAATTTTAGCCTGTAATCATCCCCTGATGAAGTCACGTGTGGTGTGAAGTCACGCGTAGGGACGAGACAGGCTGCATTCACCACAGAGGCACACGAGCTCGCCGCTCGTTGGACTACATTTGCTGTTGTTCATTTTTTAATGTGAGTACCTATATACTTTTAATAAAAGAGGTTAATCTACCAAAAACGGGATTACACTATTGGCCTTTTTCTTTTGCCCATCATCCCTCATATCCCCCGCCCCGGCACTAAACCTGAGGGAACCCCATCTCAGGACGTAGGTTGGTGAGGGACGCGCTGGAGCCCATAGGAGGATTCTAAAGAGTCATTTTGGCTACATGCTGTTGCCCTATTACCTAAAGGTAAGGGGCCACTACCTTAACCTGAGTGTTGTTACACGAAGAAGCACTGGATGTGATACACCTGAGCACTTTAACTGCAACGTGCGCATGCCAGGACGTTGTGGTCACATTTTTTTGAATTTTATGGACTTTTGTGTTTTGGTTTTATAAGACTTTTCCTTGCCAACCCTTTTACAAGGATTTGAGACACCTTATTATTCATTTTTCTTTAAAGGCATTTTTTGCACATTATGCACTGTATGAATTAGCAGTTTACTACTACCTCACTGCCTTAATAGGCTTCTCACGCTGCACTTTATATTTGCACTAATTAGTATTGTGTACCCCTCACTGTGGATGCACTTACTCCCAATTGTTATGCACTTTATACATTACTGGCAGTCACTTATGCCTTTTATTATTTTATAATAGTATTGTTTTTATATTGTTTTTTTATTGATCCCACTCAATACTATCGCCGCCCCCTTATGCTGGATATAGACCCCCGCTCAGATCTTAGGGGGTATTTATATTGCATTTACCATCATTCTAGCCATCCCACCCTATAACTAATACCATCATACGCTTATCTGATTTTAACAATAGTCACGCATTCAAGTTTTATATTTATACCATTGATTATATTTTTCTGTTAAATGCCTAGGATTAGCGCAGCACTATCCATTTTTTAGATTTATTCACAAGGTCAGGTGTTTACCTTTAACAGTGCATGCAGCTTTTCTATTTCTAGCCGATTTCATATATGATAGCGCGGGAATAACCTATCTTTATATCTTTCCGAGGTTTGCCGAGGTCAGCCGAAGTGTCCTCAGGCCTTTTCGGATGTTTCCGAGGCTCTCCGGCGCCCCCGCCTCTGGCCGCATGCGGTATTGCATCAAATTGAAGTCAATGCGGAACGAATTATTTTCGTTTCCATTGACTTCAATGGGAAAACTCGCTTTGATATGCGAGTACTTTGGATTACGAGCATACTCCTGGAATGGATTATGCTCGTAATCCGAGGTTCCACTGTAGTTGGTCAAATTTACTCCCTTGTATGCTTTTGGGTACTACTTTCAGAACCCAGCACTTTAGAAAGTATGTAAGCATTATGCAGAATGTGTTCAAGAGATCTCAAATTGTAATTGTTATAATAATATCATCGATATGATCCTGTGATTGCCTACGAATAGTCCTAATTGTCTTTCCAATATAGAAGGCCTCGCAGGTGCAGTTCAACGCGTAAACCACACAATGAGTATTGCAATTCATGTGCCACGTGCACCCGAGGGGTCTCCCAGTTGGCAATGTGATTGTGGGTCCCTCCACCATTAATTCACATAAACTACAAGAGCCACACCTTGTCATGCCCACTATACCTCCCCTGTTTCTTGGCCTCCACAAGACATCACTGTGAATCAGCATGACCCCCAGAAATTGCACTTCCCTAAAGATATATTGTGGGTACATGGGGATGAGGCTGCAGATGTTCTTTTTCAGATATAGGTTATCAGCTACAACATGTATAACACAAAAAGTAAATGTGAAGAAAAGGTAACTAAACATCTTACAGAACATATATACCTGTTCTAAATGTAGTAGTTGTTGAAGCAGAACCAGAGAAGCTGGCAACAGTTGCTGCTGACTGATCTTCATTGATAGTGTCTGTGGCTGGATCAAAGTTTATAGCGGTAAAGCCAACTATGTAGACCCTGAAAGTCAAACGATTGGTGTCCATCTTATTATTTGGGAGGTATTATAATTATACAGCAAATGTCACAAAAATTTCATGAACAATAATCTCACGTTTCACCATGCAGACAAAAAAAAAATAGATTTGGTCTCTAGGAAAGCCATATGATCGCCTTCCCAATACTGACATGGAGATTCATGATTTTGTTGATAAAGAAAGCCAACCCTAGCCATAATGTGTATGCTATTGCCAATTCTTTGATAAGCAAAGCCACATGATCACAATGTTGCAAATTATTTCAGAATTGTATCACACCTTTGTGGTTGAATGTTTCTAAAATAACCCAATTGCTACTGAAGTTTCATGAAAGTTCAAATTCACAATTTTGCTTATCAATAGTAACTATTACACAGAGGACTTTCTTAAAATCTGTATTTGGAACTTTTCAAATCTTTCCACCACCAGTGAATTTAACAGACATACGGTCTGGTGTCTGAGCAATGTGACTCTTAGTTACATAGTAGGTTGAAAAAAGACACAAGTCCATCAAGTCCAACCTATGTGTGTGATTATATGTCAGAATTACAATGTATATCCCTGTATGTTGTGGTCGTTCAGGTGATTATCTAATCGTTTTTTGAAACTATCGATGCCCCCCGCTGACACCACCGCCTGTGGAAGGGAAATCCACATCCTAACCGTTCTTACAGTACAGAACCCTCTACACAGTTTAAGGTTAGTGAATGGCAGCATGTCTTATTAAATTCCCTTTCGTGGAAAAGTTTTATCCCTATTGTGGGGTCACCAGTACGGTATTTATAAGTTGAAATCATATCCCCTCTCAAGCGTCTCTTCTCCAGAGAGAATAAGTTCAGTGCTCACAACCTTTCCTCATAACTAATATCCTCCAGACCCTTTATTAGCTTTGTTTCCCATCTTTGTACTCCATTTCCAGTACATCCTTCCTGAGGACTGGTGCCCAGAACTGGACAGCATACTCCAGGTGCGGCCGGACCAGAGTCTTGTAGAGCAGGAGAATTATCGTTTTATCTCTGGAGTTGATCCCCTTTTTAATGCCAATATTCTGTTTGCTTTGTTAGCAGCAGCTTGGCATTGCATGCCATTGCTGAGCCTATCATCTACTAGGACCCCCAGGTCCTTTTCCATCCTAGATTCCCCCAGAGGTTCTCCCCCCCCAGTTCTGGATTTGTAAACACAAAGTTTGTCTCATTGGATGGATGTGGAAGCAAATCCATTACCTGTAGTTTACTGCGGGGTCCAGTGGTCCATTGATGTATCCCCTTGAAACAGTGCCATCTCCCACATTGACACTAATCTTATTTGATTGGTCAGTGTTCTGGATATTCTTCTGCTCAATGACAGAGCTCACATAAGTGCTGGTTAACCCATTCTTGAAATCATTATATGTCTTTGATAAAGACCCCTCAATTGGTTTGTTGCCTGCAAGACAAAAAAAAAAGAGTGACCAATGGGATAGCATGACAAATGACTGAAGAAAATTTTTTCAACACCAAAACAATATTTTTTATGTTTGATTAAATTGGTCTCGCTTTAAATTTTTGATTGAATAAATCATTATTTTCAATTTATCAATAATCTGTCTTTTTTTAAAGGGAATAATTAATGTTTTAAGGCAGCACAATAAAAAGGGATTTACTTTAACGTATGTTATTGATATGTGTTTTCTAGTCATAATTTGAAAGCATAAATGAACATGAAGGAAGCCATTGTAGCTCATTAGGTATTCTGGATCTGTTTTCTGCTCCGCACTGTCACACAATGGTTGTACTTTTCTAATCTTTCTCACAATGCAAGTCTACGAGTTGATCAGCTTGGTGAATTCAATGCACTCTCTGTATGGCCAAAATCACTTTCCAACTACAATTAAAGCAGCTTAGACCCAGATGACCTTATCCTTCAAAAAATGCAAGACAACAACCACAGAATTCTTTAAATGTATGCAAATCACGCATTTCCTACAGACAAAAAAAAAAAATGTACATCCCCACCAAGGCTTGGTAATACTATGCATTAGCTACACCAACCCAGAAGGGTATCTCTATATTCTATTATATCTTGCAAAAAACAAAAAGATGTGTTTTGCAACTCTACACCTTCGATGCACTCGGAATTAGATCTTTCTTCCTCTTTGACACTTCTTAATGAGCCTTATGCCCTGTACACATGATCAGACTTTCCGACAACAAAACCATGGATTTTTGTTCGAAGGTTGTTGGCTCCAACTTGTCTTGCATACACACGGTCACACAAATGTTGGCCAACAATTACGAACGTGGGAACGTGGTGACATACAAGACGTACAACAAGCCAAGAAAAAGGAAGTTCAATAGCCATGTGATATCTCCATTATGAACGCTAGTTTTACAAGACCGAGCAATTCCAGCTCGTACTTGATTCCGAACATGCGTGAACTTGTGTGCGACGGACTTGTGTCCACATGATCGGAAAGTCCGACAACAAAGTTTTGTTGGCGGAAAATTTGAGAACCTGCTAGCCAACATTTGTTGGCGGAAAGTCCGCCAACAAATGTTCGATGGAGTATACACACGGTCGGATTTTCAGCCAACAAGCTCACATCCAACATTTCCCGTTGGAAAGTCTGATTATATCTATGGGGCATTAGACCTTATATCCATATATACAGTCAGGTCCATAAATATTGGGACATCGACAAAATTCTAATCTTTTTGGCTCTATACACCACCACAATGGATTTGAAATGAAACGAACAAGATGTGCTTTAACTGCAGACTTTCAGCTTTAATTTAAGGGTATTTACATCCAAATCAGGTGAACGGTGTAGGAATTAGAACAGTTTGTATATGTGCCTCCCACTTTTTAAGGGACCAAAAGTAATGGGACAGATTAACAATCACCCATCAAACTTTCACTTTTTAATACTTGGTTGCAAATCCTTTGCAGTTAATTACAGCCTGAAGTCTGGAACACATAGACATCACCAGACGCTGGGTTTCATCCCTGGTGATGCTCTGCCAGGCCTCTACTGCAACTGTCTTCAGTTCCTGCTTGTTCTTGGGGCATTTTCCCTTCAGTTTTGTCTTCAGCAAGTGAAATGCATGCTCAATCGGATTCAGGTCAGGTCATTGACTTGGCCATTGCATAACATTCCACTTCTTTCCCTTAAAAAACTCTTTGGTTGCTTTTGCAGTATGCTTGGGGTCATTGTCCGTCTGCACTGTGAAGTGCCTTCCAAAATAAAAATCACCCTTTGATGGCATCTAATCTCGTTTGGACTAGTCAAATTTTATACTTCTCAGTCCCCTTTATGCTAGATAGGATGCGTTTCCACAGAAACAATAATGCATATTTCATGATGCTTATATTATGAACTAGGAAACACCCCCACAGCTTCTGTAGGAACATTTTCCAAATAATATCACAGGTTACCAGCATATTGGTTCCTCAGGCTTTAGCGATTCTAAATATGGGAATAGACAGTTTCCCCATACGGTTTTGCACAGTTGTTGCCCATTTTGTATTAGCAGCTCGGATAAGGATTGGTAGACATTGGGAGCAAAAAATTAGCACTTAACCCTTTGGAAACTGTTGAGCTTGTCAAAACCAATTATTATTATTATTATTATTATTATTATTATTCAGGATTTATATAGCGCCAACAGTTTACGCAGCGCTTTACAATATAAAAGGGAGACAATACAGTTATAATACAATACAATACAATAGGATTAAGAGGGCCCTTCTCAGAAGAGCTTACAATCTAAAACCAATTTTGTATAAGAAAAGCTGCTAGCCCTTAGACGGGACAAATACTCAGCCTTTAAAGCTTCTAGGAAACCATGGAATCTGTGGCTTGGGGAACTTTAATTCTTTGATATGTTGCATTCCCTATGTGCTGCATTGCATTGTATTTCTTTTTCTATGCTTATGGTTATGCTTTGTGTCGCCTTATAAGCGACATTTGTATTTATAATATTGGAATATGCCTAATAAATATGTAATGTTTAAGAAACGCAACACAAGTCAGTTTAAATGATGCTAAGTTCAACAGTTATGCCAGCAGTTAGTATAATTCTATTAGGTTTGCTGTTCCTACCATGTAAATCGGTGGTCATGATGATGGCATAAGCCACTATGGGTCCATTTGGAGTCTCAAAACTTTGGAAGGTGATGTTCATAGCATCCCTCGAGGGTGAGCGAACAATCTGCACACTGCCTGGTATCTCTGCATGTTCTTAAAAATAATTCAATATATAGTTAGGAGATCGACACTAAAAGGTGTAGTACGAATAGTAAATGTAAAAAATGTTAACATAAAATTAAAGTAAATTACAACACATATCTATCTACCTGTTCTAAAAGTAGAAGATGTTGAAGCAGAACCAGAGAAGCTGGCAACAGTTGCTGTTGACTGATTTTCATTAATAGTGTTTGTGGTTGGATCAAAGTTTATGGCGGTAAAGCCTGCTATGTAGACCCTGAAAGACAATAGATCGACGTCCTTCTTTTTATTTGTGAAGAATACATTTACAGTAAATGTGACATTTTCACTGAAATTTCATTAACATTTACCCCATGTTTCATCATACAGACTGCTTTGAGGAATGCCAATAAACATGAGTTGGTGTTTGAAAGTCATGTGATCACCTTCTCAGTGCTGACATTGAGATTAAGGGCTTTGCTGGAAAGCAAGGTCAACCCTAACCATAATGCATACTCTACTGCTAACCCTTTGATAAACAATGTCACATGATTAACATGTTTTATTTGACTTGAGAATCATATAACGCTTTAGCAGCTACATTTTTTTCAAATAAAATAATTGTTGCTGAAATTTCACAATTATCGTGGAAGTTCTCAATTTAGCTTATCACTGGTAAATATTTATAGATCTTTCTTAATCCCTGTCAGGGCTGGGCTCAGCCCTTCCTTCTCAGAGCTGGCCGCTCAGCTTTCGGCTAATTGCCAGCTCCTATCTCTCCACAGTTACTCAGCTGTTGATGATATCCTGCTCATCAGTCCTGCCTACTTAAGCCGTCCAGCCCAGAAGATCTCTGCCTTCGCCTTGGTCAACATCACAGAGACATTCTCCTGCGTTCCTGTTTAAAGACTTGCTTTGCTGATCTCCCTTCTGGCTCCAGATCCTGCTTGCTGTTCCACTACATTGATCCCTGACTTCTGGCTTGGCTGACTATCCGTTCCGGTTACTGAACTTTGGCTATGTTTTGACTATGTTTGTTCTTTTTACTTTTATTATTAAACAAGTGTGATTTAACTGTACTTCTGTCTTGGTCTGATTTCATGGTTTCTTACATCCCTTCTTGCCGATCGTATATATATATGTGGCCTCGTTGAAGTGGGTCTTTATCATGAGGCTGAATATATGCGTACTTGTGCTTGCACTGGGACGCACAGCATGCTCCCAGCACAGAGACTGGCCTCTCACTGAGAGCCCCGGGTCTTGTACTACCAATTGGGACCTGGGACTCTTAGGTCCCAGTCACCTGATCGCTGTGATAGCCTCTGGTGCAGCCCAATCCTACGTTTTCATTCTCTTTTTATAGAAAGATGTTAACAAACAAAAGTGTGTAGAAAAAAAAAGGAAAATTAAAGGAAAATATGGGAAGATCAAGGTTTGATCCAGGTCATTGCTGGGATTAGTATTAGGGTCAAGGAAAGGGCCAAAGAGTAAGGTCAGGGTCAAAAGTCAGAGTAAAAAAATCGGGGTCAAAGATCAATGTCAGTATATTGTGGGTAGGATTTTTTAAAAAAAATTTAAAATCAGTGTCATTTAGTGTCAGTAAATTTTAGGTAGGATGAAAAAGCAAAATGTGCACTATTGTTTCTAGGCCCTACTGCAGGTACAAACAACAAATATGTGATATCACTGCAATTGTGAGGAGAAGGAAAATGTATTTTGGGTTGTTGTTTGATGGTAAGTTATAAACCTTTTCATGCCTAAGCCTATTTCTGATATTTGTTGCTTACAAGTTACATTACTTAGAACCTCCAAAGATTATATATATATATAAATATATATATATATATATATATATACATATAGATCTAGATCTAGATCTAGATATATCTATCTATCTATCTATCTATCTATCTATCTATCTATCTATCTATCTATCTATCTATCTATCTATCTATCTATCTATCTATCTATCTATCTATCTATACATCTAGATCTAGATCTATCTATCTATCTATCTATCTATCTATCTATCTATCTATCTATCTATCTATCTATCTATCTATCTATCTATCTATCTATCTATCTATCTATCTATATTTATTTATTTATTTTTTAGCAGAGACCCTAGAGAATAAAATGGTGATTGTTGCAATATTTTATGTCACACGGTATTTGCGCAGCGGTCTTGCAAACGCACTTTCTTGGGAAAAAAAAGACACTTTCATGAAAAAAAAACTTAACAGTAAAGTTATCCCATTTTTTTTTGTATAATGTGAAAGATGATGTTAGTAAATAGATACGTAACATGTCATGCTTTGAAACTGCACACACTTGTGGAATGGCGTCAAACTACGGTACCTAAAAATCTCCATAGGCGATGCTTTTAAAAAATGTAACAGTTACCAGGTTAGAATTACAGAGGAGGTCTTTTGCTAGAATTATTGCTCTCGCTCTATTGATGTGATGAACGTTTACATATGCAGGCGTGACTTACACATGCGGTTTCTTTGCAGCGCAAGCTCACCAGGGACGGGAGTACTTTAAAATTTTTATATATTTTTCCTTATTTATTTATTTATTTATTTATTTATTTATTTACATTGTCACTTTAAAAAAAAAAACTCCTTTGTACTTCAAAGTATTCAGATCGCCAAAAAATTGATTCTGAATACTGTAATTTTTTAAAAATCGGCGCCATTGGCAGCTGAGTAAACCGGAAGTGACGCTGTTACGTCGCTTCCATTTTTTTTCATAGGTGACTGAAACAAAGACTGAAACGAAGCCATTTCTGGCTTTGTTTCGGTCTCACTCTAGCTGGTGGATGCGCCAGATCGTGGCTCGGGTCTCCCGGTGGGACGGGAGGCTCGGGAAGAGCGGCGGAAGGCGGGATAACAGCCGAAGGGCTTTTAGCCGCATCATTTGTTATCCCCAAAGAGCCGACTGCCCGCTCTAAAAAAACGGTCCTGGGGTGATGCCTGCAGCATCAGGGGTTAAGGGGTTAAGGTAATAGCAAGAATTTCCAGCTGAATTAAAAAAAAGTTTTTTGTTTACTATTTTGAGACAGCTTTCCTTTGATAATAATAAAAAAAAATATGTAGATATCCATTAACATTTACCACCAGACCAATTTGTCCTTAAAAAAAAAACAAGGTATTGTTCACCTGGATACACTGAGTAGTTGTGATGATATGTACAGTTTTACTAAAACATGTCAAAGTTGCAAATTGTATTCAGGCATTTATTTTACACTCAGTCACTAAGGGATTAAACTCTATTTTTGGAACTTTTCAATCTCTTCCACCACCAGCCAATTAAACAAAGACTGAGTCTGTTGTCCAAGCAATGTGACCAGTGGCGACCCATCCATTAGGGGTGCAAGGGCGCCACCCCCCCTATCCATGTGTCCAGCCCCCTAATCTACATGTGGGGCTCCGGACACATGGATTACAATGGGCAATGTTTTTTTTTTTTTTTTTTTAAGCACGTGATTAGAGCCAGAGGCTCTAATAGGCATCAAAAGGGGTGCAAGGGCACCACCCCCCCTATCCATGTGTCCGGCCCCCTAATCTACATGCGGGGCTCCGGACACATGGTTTCCAATGGGCAATGGGTTTTTTTTAAGCATGTGATTAGAGCCAGAGGCTCTAATAGGCATCAAAAAAGGGTGGGCTTGGGGCACAGAGTACTCCGTCCCGAGCACACCCACTTGTGTGACAATAGCTAAATGAATATTCGCTATTGTCACGTTGATTCTCCTCCCGGGCCAATCAAGAAGCGGCCGTTGCCCGATTGGTGGATAGGAGAGGTGATCCGATTGGCTGCCTAGGAGGAGGAGGGAGGAGATGCACGGCGTGATGCAGGGGAGGGAGGAGATGCAGGGGAAGCCCAGAGCCACCGCGACCTCTTGATTTTTTAACACAAGGTGTGTCTTGTTGGATGGATGCGGAAACAACTCCATTACCTGTAGTTTAATGCGGAGTCCAATGGTCCATTGACGTATCCCCTGGAAACAGTGCCATCACCCACATGGACACTTATCTTATTCGATTGGTCAGTGTTCTGGATATTCTGCTGCTCAATGACAGAGGTCACATAAGTCCTGGTCAACCCATTCTTGAAATCATTATAAGTCTTTGATAAAGACTCCTTAGTTAGTTTGTGGCCTGAAAGATACATGATCAAAGAAAATACCTTCAACAACCTTATTATATTTTCTATAGTTGGTAGATTCAGTCTGACTTTTATTCTTGAAAAAAAAAAAAAATTCTTTTTCTTTTTTTTTTTTTTAAAGATAATGCCTAATGTTTGAGGAATCCCAAGAAAATAAAGGATTTAAAAAAAAAAGTAATGTTACCAATATGTATTTTCTACTCATAATCATAACTTATCATGTTAAATGTACATGAAGGATTCCATGTTAGCCCATTACATATTCGGGAACTGCTTTCTGCTCTGCAGTGTCACACAATTGTGGTTTACTGATCCTTCTGAAAATGAAAGTCTATGAGACAACCAACTCATTGAATTCCATGCACACTGTGGGTGGCTAAAATCGTATATCTCAAATATAGTTCAAACAAGTTAGACTCAGGAAATCTTGTCCTTCGGAAAATGCAAGACCAGTCAGTTTATGTGATGCTCAGTTCAACAGTTCTACAACTAATTTGTATAATCCTATTATAATTGCTGTTCCTACCGTGCAAATCGGTTGTCATGATGATGGCATAAGCTTCTATGGGTCCATTTGAAGTCTCAAAACTTTGGAAGGTGATGTCCATCGCATCCCTTGAGGGCGAGCGAACAATCTGCACACTGCCTGGTATCTCTGCATGATCTTAAAAATAATTCAATATATAGATATAAGTGATCAACTCTAAAAGGTATGGTACAAATAGTAAATGTGAAAAATGTTAACAATAAATACAGTAAATTACTAGACATATATACCTGTTTTAAAAGTAGAAGTTGAAGCAGAACTGGAGAAGCTGGAAACAGTTGCTGTTGACTGGTTTTCATTGATAGTGTTTGTGGCTGGATCAAAGTTTATAGCGGTAAAGCCCACTATGTAGACCCTGAAAGTCAAAAGATCAATGTACATCTTTTTATTTGTGAGGAATGATTTTGCAGCAAAGGTAACATTTTAATTTTTTTTTAATTTCATAGACATTAGAAAGTAAGAAAGTCATGTAAACACCTTGCCAGTGCTGACTTTGAGATTAATGGCTTCGTTGGGAAACAAGGCCAACCCTAGCCATAATCTATTGCCAAGCCTTTAATAAACAGTGTTACATAATTACTATTTTAGAATTGACTCGGGGAACATATCATGCATTTGCTGCTATTTTTTTTTTTAAATAACATAATTGTTGCTGAATTTTCACCAAACTGAAAAATCACAATTTAGCTCATCACTAGTAAATATTGTATAGCGATCTTCCTTAACCACTTGCTTACTGGGCACTTAAACCCCCCTCCTGTCCAGACCAATTTTCAGCTTTTAGTGCTGTCGCACTTTGAATGATAATTGCGCGGTCATACAACACGGTACCCAAATTAAATTTTTATCATTTTTTTCCCACAAATAGAGCTTTCTATTGATGGTATTTGATCACCTCTACGGTTTTTATTTTTTGTTAAAAAAAATTTAAAAAGACAGAATTTTTTAAAAAAAATTATATTTTTTTTATATTTTGTTATCAATTTTTGCAAACAGTTAATTTTTCCCCTTCGTTTATGTACGCCGATGAGGCGGCACTGATGGGCACCGATAGGTGGCAGTGATGGGCACTGATGGGTGGCGGTTATGGGCACTGATGGGTGGCAGTGTTGGGCACTGATTGGGCACTGACTGATGGCAGCACTGCTAGGTGGCACTAATAAGTGGCACTTGTGGGCATTGACAGGTGGCACTTTTGGGCATTGATAGGTGGCACTTGTGGGCTTTATTAGGTGGCACTTGTGGGCTTTATTAGGTGGCACTTGCGGGCACTGTGGGCACTGGTAGATGGCACTTCGAGGCACAGATGAGGCATCTGTGCCTCCTTCCTCTTCGGGACCGATGTCCCTTTGACATGAGCCGGTGATCAGCTTTTTTTTCCTCCTCACGCTGTCAGCGTGAGGAGAAAACGAAACCGATCACCGAGCTTTTGTTTACATCATGTGACCAGCTGTCATTGGCTGACAGCTGATCACATGGTAAGGGGCCGGGACCGGCCCCTTACTCGGATCTGTGATCACCCAAGTCTCCGTGACTCGGTGATCACAGCGCGCGCACCGCGCGCCCTGCAGGGTGCGCGCGGTGCGCGTGCATAGGGGAGGACGTCATATGACGTCCTCCCGGAGATTGAGGTCCGCGCTGTAGCCGTCATTCGGCTATGGCCCGGACCTCAAGTGGTTAAACTTCATATTTGAAACTTTTCGAATTCTTCCAATGCCAGCCAGTGTAATAAAAATTCCATCTGTTACATAGTTACATAGTTAGTCAGTTTGAAAAAAGACACAAGTCCATCCAGTTCAACCATAAAAAGAACTAAAAAATAATATCAAACAATCCCATATACCCAATCCTATACCCACAGTTGATCCAGAGGAAGGTGAAAACCCCCAGCAAAGCATGATCCAATTTGCTACAGCAGGGGAAAAAAATTCCTTCCTGACCCCTGAGAGGCAATCTGATTTTCCCTGGATCAACTTTACCTATAAATGTTAGTACCCAGTTATATTACGTACACTTAGGAAAGAATCCAGGCCTTTCTTAAAGCAATCTACTGAGCTGGCCAGAACCACCTCTGGAGGGAGTCTATTCCACATTTTCACAGCTCTTACTGTGAAGAAACCTCCTCCGTATTTGGAGATGAAGTGCCCCCTTGTCCTCTGTGTTGACCGTAAAGTGAATAACTCAACACCAAGTTCACTATATGGACCTCTTATATATTTGTACATGGTGATCATATCCCCCCTTAATCTCCTCTTCTCAAGAGAGAATAAATTCAGTTCCTCCAATCTTTCCTCATAGCTGATCTCCTCCATGCCTCTTATCAGTTTGGTTGCCCTTCTCTGCACTTTCTCCAGTTACCCGATATCCCCTTTGAGAACTGGTGTCCAAAACTGAACTGCATATTCCAGATGAGGTCTTACTAATGATTTGTACAGGGGCAAAATTATATCTCTCTCTCTTTGGAGTCCATACCTCTCCTAATACAAGAAAGGACTTTGCTCGCTTTGGAAACCGCAGCTTGGCATTGCATGTTATTATTGAGCTAATGATTTACCAAAACTCCCAGATCCTTCTCCACTACGGATTCCCCCAGTTGTACTCCCCCTAGTATGTATGATGTTTGCATATTCTTAGCCCCCAAGTGCATAACTTTACATTTATTAACATTAAACCTCATCTGCCACATAGTCACACAATTATACAGTGCACTGAGGTTGGCTTGTAAATTGGAGACCTCCTGTAAGGATGTTATTCCACTACATAGTTTGGTGTCATCTGCAAAGACTGAAATGGTACTTTTAATCCCAGACTCAATATCATTTATAAAGGTATTAAAAAGTAAGGGTCCCAACACTGAACCTGTTGTCCAAGCAATGTGACTCTTGATTTTTAAACACAGGGTATGTCTCTTGTTTGATGGATGTGAATTCAACTCCATTACCTGTAGTTTAATGTGGGGTCCAATGGTCCATTGACATATCCCCTTGAAACAGTGCCATCTCCCACTCGGACACTTATCTGATTCAGTTGGTCGGTATTCTGGATATTCTGCTGCTCAATGACAGAGGTCACATAACTCCTGGTTAACCCATTCTTGAAATCATTATAAGTTTTTGACAAAGACCCCTTAGTTGGATGGTGGCCTGAAAGACAAAAGAGATTGACCAATGGAATAAAAAGACAAATGACCAAATAAAATACTTTCAATAACCTGATGATATTTTCTATCTTATATCTGATAGATTCAGTCTCACGTTTATTTTTTTCTTGGAAAATTCATTATTTTCAGTTTTATTATGTCTTTATTTAACCACTTCAGCCCTGAAAGAATTTGCCCCCTTAAAGACTAGGCCATTTTTTGCGATACGGCACTGCGCCGCTTTAACTGACAATTGCGCGGTCGTGCGATGCTGCACCCAAACAAAACTGACGTCCTTTTTTTCCCCCACAAAAAATGCAAGACTAGTCAGTTTAAGTCATGCTCACTTTAACAGATCTGCCACTAATTTGTAAAATTCTATTAGGATTGCTGTTCCTACCATGTAAGTCAGTGGTCATGATGATGGCATAAGCCACTATGGGTCCATTTGGAGTCTCAAAATTTTGGAAGGTGATGTCCATCGCATCCCTTGAGGGTGAGCGAACAATCTGCACACTGCCTGGTATCTCTGCATGACCTTAAAAAGAATTCAATATATCGATATAGGAGGCCAACCTCAAAATGTATATCACAAATAGTAGATATAAAAAATGTTTACTATAACTGTAGTACATTACAAAACATATATACCTGTTCTATAAATAGAAGTTGTTGAAGCAGAACCAGAGTAGCTGGCAACATTTACTGTTGACTGATCTGCATTGATAGTGTGTGTGGTTGGATCAAAGTTTATAGCGGTAAAGCCAACTATGTAGACCCTGAAAGTTAAGAAATAGTCGTTAATCTTTTTATTTGCGAGAAATTATTATGCAGTAAACGTAACATTTTCACTGAAATTTCATTGACATTGACCTCATGTTTCACCATATAGACTGCTTAGAGCAGGGGTAGGCAACCTCGGCCCTCCAGCTGTGGTGAGACTACAGATCCCACCATGCCTCTGCCTCTAGGAGTCATGCCTGTGATTGTCAGGGTCTTGCGATGTCTCATGGGACTTGTAGTTTCAAAACAGCTGGAGGGCCGAGGTTGCCTACCCCTGGCTTGGAGGAATACCAAAAAAATTTGGATTTGTCTTCTAAGAAACCCAAGTGTGATCAACTTACCAGTGCCGGCATCGAGATTAATGGCTTTGGTGATAAACAAGGCCAACCCTAACCATAATGCCTCTACTGCCGACCCTTTGATAAACAATGTAGCAAGATTACCATGTTATAATTGACTTGAGAATCATATCACACTTTTACTGCTAAATTTATTTTTTAAATAGCATAATTGTTGTATGAATTTTCACCAAATTGTAAGCTCACAATTTAGCTCACCACGAGTAAATATCATATAAAGATCTTTCTTAACCCCTTCCCACCGACCATACACATATATATGTGGCTTCACTAAAGTGGGCCTTTATCCATGAGGTCACATATATAAATACTTGTGTTTGTGCTGTGATCATACCAAACAAAGTGCTCCCATCACAGAAACCAGGCCCCAGGTCTCCCACTAACGATCAGAATCTGGGACTCCTTGTTCCCAGTCACCTGATCGCTTTGATAGCCTCTAATTGACTATCACAGTGATCAGCCATTGCGCAGCCCACCTCCATAGCTCCCAACTGTCCCTGATTTCGAGGGTCTGTCCATGATTTGGAGCAATGTCCCTCTGTCCCTCTTTCCCCCTCATTTGTCCCTCATTTTGGTCTGATCTATATAGTTGTATATAAAATGCACTTTTTATCCTTCAAAAAGTGTTTCCCAGCACTAAACCTTTCATCCAAATTCTAAATTGCAGCATTTGTAAATTTTAAAAGCCAATATAAAGGAATAGTAGTGTTAAAAAAAGCCCTTGTGGATTTAATTAACCTTTTTTTTGGTTAATTCTCCTTTAAGGGTGTGTGACAGGGGGCGTGTCCTAAGCCTACATACATAGTGTCCCTCATTCCCATCTCAAAATGTTGGGAGGTATGCACCTCTGTCTTCTCTTTCTCTTCTGAATGGAGAGAAAGATACATTGTATTTTTATCTCTTTGCAGGTGACAAAGATGTCAACAAATTAAAGTGTATAAAAAAATATAAAAAAATTAAAAAAAGAAAGAAAAAATAGCTAGGTCAAGTTTTGAACTAGGTCAGTGCCAGGGTTAGTATTAGGGTGAAGGCAAAGGTCAGGGTCAAAGATCGGGGTCAGTATATTTTGGAAAGGATTTAGGAAAAAAAAAAACTTTTTTTTAAAATTTAGTGTCAGTTGGTGTCAGTGTGTTTTAGGTAAGATAAAAAAAAGGGAAATGCACACTATTGTTGATTGTCAGAGAACTTATTTTGAGTTGTAGGTTATGGTGGTAGGTTATGGCAGTGTTTCTCAACTCCAGTCCTCAAGGTGCCCCAACAGTTCATGTTTTCAGGATTCCCCTAAAATGAAACGGCTTTGGTAATTACTAAGGCTGGCCATACATGGTCGAATTTCGAAAGAATTTTCTTTTGAAAATCAGAAAATGAGTGCGTTTTGTGATCCGATGGTGCCACCACTGATTTTGAAATTTGGCCAACCGAGCCTTCAATCTCATCTCATGTTGCTGCAGAAAAGAATTTTCGTGGCTGGGAATCCTCTTTTCTTTCCGTGAATTTTCTTTTCTTGCACATGCGCATTTCTTTTTTGATTACATTTCTCGCACGATTCTCCCGTCGATTAGAAAATCGTTTGATTTTCAAAAAATTTCCAACATGTCCGATTACTCAAATTTAAATTCCACACGGAAATCGGCTGTTGCTGCCGCCCACTAATGGTGCGAAATACGAATGAAAATTCTTAGATAAAATTTTCGAAAGAAAATTCTTTCGAAATTCGACCCATGTATGGCCTGCCTAAGGTAGTGAAACTGATCAAATCACCTGTGCAAAATAATTAAAAGCCTGAAAACATGACCTGTTGGGGCACCTTGAGGACTGGAGTTGAGAAACACTGGGTTATGGTAACAGCAAGAAATTTACAGTTAAATGAAAAACATTTTTTGTTTTCTTTTTTACTATTATGGACCAGTTTTACTTTGGTAATAAAAAAAAAGAGGAGATATCCATTACCATTTACCACCAAAAGAAAGTCCAATTTGTTCTGAAAAAAAGGTCTAATGCATCCAAATACTTTAAGTACTCGTAATGATATGTACAGTTTTACTAACACATGTCAAAGTTGCAAAATTGTGTTCAGGCATTAACATTTGTATTACCCTCAGTTACTAAGCGGTTAAACTCTATATTTGGAACTTTCAAAATTCTTCCACCACCAGCCGATTTAACATTTAAGTCTGTTGTCAATGTGACTTTTGACTTTTAAAGGCAAGACTATGGATGCGGAAACAACTCCATTACCTGTAGTTTAATGTGGGGTCCAATGGTGCGTTGACGTATCCCCTTGAAACAGTGCCATCTCCCACAAGGACACTTATAGTTTTTGACTGGTCAGTGATCTGGAAATTCTGCGGCTCAACTACCAAGGTCACGTAAGTTCTGGTCAACCCACTCTTGAAATCATTATAAGTTTTCGATAAAGACCCCTTAGTTGGTTTGTGGCCTGAAAGACAAAAGAGAAAGACCCTTGGGATAGAATGATTAACGACCAAAGAAAATACTTTCAACAAACTTATTATATTTTCTATAGTTGATAGATTCAGTCTCACTTTTTTATTTTTTCTTGAAAAAAACATTATTTTCACTTTTATTCTGTTTTTTTTTTTGTAGGACTAGTCAGTTTACGTGATGCTCAGTTCAACAGTTCCATAACTGATTTGTATAATTCTATTAGTATTGCTGTTCCTACCATGTAAATCGGTGGTCATGATGATGGCATAAGCCACTATGGGTCCATTTGGAGTCTCAAAACTTTGGAAGGTGATGTTCATAGCATCTCTCGAGGGTGAGCGAACAATCTGCACACTGCCTGGCATCTCTGCATGTTCTTAAATATAATTTGATATATATAAATATAGGTGATCAACTCTAAAAGGTATTGTACAAATAGTAAATGTTAAAAATGTTAATAATGAGTACAGTAAATTACAATACATATATACCTGTTCTAAAAATAGAAGATGTTGAAGCAGAACCAGAGAAGCTGGCAACAGTTGCTGTTGACTGATCTTCATTGATGGTGTTTGTGGTTGGATCAAAGTTTATAGCAGTAAATCCAACTATGTAGACCCTGAAAAACAAGAGCTTGATGTCATTATTTTATTTGCGAGGAATGATTTTGCAGCAAATGTAATATTTTCATTACAACTTCATCAACATTAAAGTGATTGTAAAGGCTTGTTCTTTTGTTTTTTATTAAATAACAAACCTGTTATACTTATCTCCTCTGTGCAGTTGGTTTTGTACAGAGCAGTCCTGATCCTCCTCTTCTCGGGTCCCTCTTTGCTGCTCCTAGTCCCTTCCTCCTTTGAGTGCCTCTAAGCCAGCAGCTTGCTACAGGGGTCACCCAAGCGGAGTCAGAGCTCTGTGTATCCATTCCAAATTTTCAAATTTCTGAATTTTGAATTTTAGAATTTCCGAATTTTCAAATTTTCGAATTTCCGAATTTTCGGATTTCCGGATTTTAAAATTTTTAAGTTTTCTGAATTTCCAAATTTAGAATTCTCAGAATTTTCGAAATTTAACATTTCCGAAATTTCAAATTTCCGCAATTTCGAATTTTTAAATTTCCGAAATTTCAAATGTCAAATTTCCGAATTTCGAATTTTCAAATTCTGTATTTCTGACTTTTCGAAATTCGTAAATTCAAAAATTTGAAAATCTGAAAAAAAGAAAGAAAATCAGTAAAATTCAAAATAATAGCTAACTGATAATAACTAACTATTAAATTATAGGTATTGGAATTTCCTTTCAAATTTGGCTGTTTGTGAACGTAACAAATACAAATTTATCTGAAGTTACAAATTATCCGAAATAACGAATGACGCATGTAAACAAATGGAATGGAACAAATTAATAATAAATAACAATAATAAAAAGATTTTATTATTATTATTGTTATTTATTATTATTAGATCATTACGTTCCATTTTTTTAGATACGGCATTCGTTATGTCAGATAATTCGCAACTTCGGATAAATTTGTACTCGTTACGTTCACTAACAGCCAAATTTGAAAGGAAATTCCAATACCTATAATTTAATATTTATTATTAGTTAGTTATTATTTCAGATTTTTGGGTTTTCGAATTTTCAGATCTTCATTCTTTTGAACTTTCAGATTTTCATTCTTATTTTTGGATTTTTGAATTTTTAAATTTATTAAATTTCAAATTTCCTAATTTAGAATTTTCGAATTCCTGAATTTCCGAATTTCCAAATTTAAAATTGCCAAAATTTCGAATTTCCGAATTTCGAATTTCCGAGATTTTGAATTTCCAAAATTTCGAATTTCTGAATTCGAATTTTCGAATTTTCCAGTTTCCGAAATTTTCCAATATTTGAAAATTGTGAAATTTGAAAATTTCGGAAAATGAAAAATTCTGAAATTCGGAAATTCAAACTTTCGGAAATTGAAAAATTCAGAAATTCGGAAATTTTGGAATTAACAAATTTGTCAAAATTCGTTAAAAAACGAATTCGGAACTAGATGAATTGCACATGTCTAATGCACACTATTGATGATTGTCAGAAGCTGGAGAACTTATTTTGAGTTGTAGGTTATGATGGTAGGTTATGGCAGTGTTTCTCAACTCCAGTCCTCAAGACGCCCCAACAGGTCATGTTTTCAGGATGAAACGGCTGTGGTAATTACTAAGACAGTGAAACTGATCAAATCACAAAATAATAATAACCTGAAAACATGACCTATTGGGGCACCTTGAGGACTGGAGTTGAGAAACACTGGATTATGGTAATAGCAAGAAATTTACAGTTAAATGTAAAAACATTTTTTTTTTTTTTTTTTTTACTATTATGGGCCAGTTTTACTTTGGTAATAAAAAAAAGAGGTGATATCCATTACCATTTACCACCAAGAGAAAGTCCAATTTGTTCTGAAAAAAAGGTATAATGCATCCAAATACTTTAAGTACTTGTAATGATACCCTGTTTTCCCGAAAATAAGACCTAGCGTGATTGTCAGTGATGGCTGCAATATAAGCCCTACCCCCCAAATAAGCCCTACCCTGTTTCCCCGAAAATAAGCTCTACCCTGAAAATAAGCCCTACAAGGACTTTAACTAGGGCTTATTTGGGGGTAGGGCTTATATTGCAGCCATCACCGACAATTACGCTAGGTCTTATTTTCGGGGAAACAGGGTATGTACAGTTTTACTAACACATGTCAAAGTTGCAAAATTGTGTTCAGGCATTAACATTTGTATTACCCTCAGTTACTAAGCGGTTAAACTCTATATTTGGAACTTCCAAAATTCTTCCACCACCAGCCAATTTCACAAAGATTCAGTCTGTTGTTTGAGCAATGTGAATTTTGATTTTTAAAGACAAGGCTTGCCTTGTTGGATGGATGTGGAAACAACTTCATTACCTGTAGTTTAATGTGGGGTCCAATGGTGCGTTGACGTATCCCCTTGAAACAGTGCCATCTCCCACAAGGACACTTATACTTTTTGACTGGTCAGTGTTCTGGATATTCTGTGGCTCAATGACTGAGGTCACATAACTCCTGGTCAACCCATTCTTGAAATCATTATAAGTTTTCGATAAAGATCCCTTAGTTGGTTTGTGGCCTGAAAGACAAAAGAGAAAGACCCTTGGGATAGATTGATAAATGACCAAAGAAAATACTTTCAGCAACCTTATTATATTTTCTATAGTTGATAGATTAAGTCTCACTTTTTTATTTTTTCTTAAAAAAAAAACATTATTTTTACTTTTATTCTGTTTTTTTTTGTAGGACTAGTCAGTTTACGTGATGCTCAGTTCAACAGTTCTACAACTGATTTATATCATTCTATTAGTATTGCTGTTCCTACCATGTAAATCTGTTGTCATGATGACGGCATAAGCCACTATGGGTCCATCTGGAGTCTCAAAACTTTGGAAGGTGATGTTCATAGCATCCCTCGAGAGTGAGCGAACAATCTGCACACTGCCTGGTATCTCTGCATGTTCTTAAACATAGTTTGATATATGAATATAGGTGATCAACTCTAAAAGGTATAGTACAAATAGTAAATGTTAAAAATGTTAATAATGAGTACAGTAAATTACAATACATATATACCTGTTCTAAAAATAGAAGATGTTGAAGAAGAACCAGAGAAGCTGGAAACAGTTGCTGTTGACTGATCTTCATTGATGGTGTTTGTGGCTGGATCAAAGTTTATAGCGGTAAATCCAACTATGTAGACCCTGAAAAACAAGAGCTTCATGTCATATTTTTATTTGCGAGGAATGATTTTGCAGCAAACTTTGTTTGGCACCATGTCTGCTTTAAAATTTCCTGGAAATCTAGACTTTGTCTTTTCTATTTCAGAGCATCTCCAACTATCATTTCCTTCATGTCCCTGAAGAAGGGATTTATCTTGAATCTCCCGAAACGCATCGGGCCATAACAGAAGTGTTCGTTTCTTACATACTATATATGGATATCATATATCACTTTGTGTATGGTTATTATCTTTGACCGTTACATTGTTTTTTAATAAACAATACATTTTCCTATTTTTTGAAAATATTGTGTCTTCAAAAGTTCGCCCTTAAAGTCCCTTTGTACCGGGGGGTACTTATTCTTTACATACGATTTTGCAGCAAATGTAACATTTTCATTAAAACTTTATAAACATTAAAGTGATTGTAAAGGCTTTTTTTTTTTAATAACAAACATATTATACTTATCTCCTCTGTGCAGTTGGTTTTGCACAGAGCAGCCTGGATCCTCCTCTTCTCGGGTCCCTCTTCGCTGCTCCTAGTCCCTCCCTCCTTTGAGTGCCCCTCAGCCAGCAGCTTGCTACAGGGGGCACCCAAGCGCAGTCAGAGCTTCGTGTATCCTTTCAGACACAGAGCCCCGACCTGGCCACGCCCCCTCTCTCCCCTGATTGGCTGATTCACTTTGATTGACAGCCAAGGGAGCCAACAGCGCCGCTGCTCTGACTCAGCCAATCAGGAGGAGTGTACTGGATGGCTGAGAGGATCGTGGACATCGCTGGAGAGAAAAGGTAATTGGGGGGTGCTGGGGGGGGGGGGCTGCTAAGCACAGAAGGTTTTTTTTATCTTAATGCATAGAATGCATTAAGATAAAAAAAAAACTTCTGCCTTTACAACTTCTTTAAACTTATGATTCACCATTCAGACTGCTTTGAGGAAAACTAAAAAAGCATGGATTTGTTTTCCAAGAAAGCCATGTGATCACCTTACCAGCGTCAACACTGAGATTAATGGCTTTGTTTATAAACAAGGGTAACCCTATCCATAATGCTCTACTGGCAATTGATAACCAATGTTACATGATTACCATGTTAGCATTTATTTGAAAATCATCATCACATTTTTGCTGCTAATTTTTTTTAATAAATAACATACAGTGCCTTGCAAAAGTATTCACCCCCTTGGCTTTTTACCTATTTTGTTACATTACAGCCTTTAGTTCAATGTTTTTTTAAATCTGAATTATATGTGATGGATCAGAACACAATAGTCTAAATTGGTGAAGTAAAATTAGAAAACTATATACATAAAACTATTTTTCAGAAATAAAAAACTGATAATTGGCATGTGCGTATGTATTCATCCCCTTTGTTATGAAGCCCATAAAAAGCTCTGGTGCAACCAATTACCTTCAGAAGTCACATAATTAGTGAAATGATGTCCACCTGTGTGCAATCTAAGTGTCACATGATCTGTCATTACATATACACACCTTTTTGAAAGGCCCCAGAGGCTGCAACACCTAAGCAAGAGGCACCACTAACCAAACACTGCCATGAAGACCAAGGAACTCTCCAAACAAGTAAGGGACAATGTTGTTGAGAAGTACAAGTCAGGGTTAGGTTATAAAAAAATATCCGAATCTTTGATGATCCCTAGGAGCACCATCAAATCTATCATAACCAAATGGAAAGAACATGGCACAACAGCAAACCTGCCAAGAGACGGCCGCACACCAAAACTCACGGACCGGCAAGGAGGGCATTAATCAGAGAGGCCGCACAGAGACCTAAGGTAACCCTGGAAGAGCTGCAGAGTTCCACAGCAGAGACTGGAGTATCTGTACATAGGACGACAATAAGCCGTACTCTCCATAGAGTTGGGCTTTATGGCAGAGTGGCCAAAAGAAAGCCATTACTTTCAGCAAAAAACTAAATGGCACGTTTTGAGTTTGCAAAAAGGCATGTGGGAGACTCCCAAAATGTATGGAGGAAGGTGTTCTGGTCTGATGAGACTAAAATTTAACTTTTTAGCCATCAAAGAAAACGCTATGTCTGGCGCAAACCCAACACATCACATCCTCCAAAGAACACCATCCCCACAGTGACCACATGGTGGTGGCAGCATCATGCTGTGGGGATGTTCTTCAGCAGTGGGGACTGGGAAACTGGTCAGAGTTGAGGGAAAGATGGATGGTGCTAAATACAGGGATATTCTTGAGCAAAACCTGTAGCACTCTGTGTGTGATTTGAGGCTAGGACGGAGGTTCACCTTCCAGCAGGACAATGACCCGAAACACGCTGCTAAAGCAACACTTGAGTGGTTTAAGGGGAAACATGTAAATGTGTTGGAATGGCCTAGTCAAAGCCCAGACATCAATCCAATAGAAAATCTGTGGTCAGACTTAAAGATTGCTGTTCACAAGAGCAAACCATTCAACTTAAAGGAGCTGGAGCAGTTTTGCAAGGAGGAATGGGCAAAAATCCCAGTGGTAAGATGTGGCAAGCTCATAGAGATTTATCCAAACGACTTGGAGCTGTGATAGCCGCAAAAGGTGGCTCTACAAATTATTGACTTTAGTGGAGTGAATAGTTATGCACATTGACTTTTTCTGTTATTTTGTCCTATTTGTTGTTTGCTTCCCAATAAAAAAAAAACATTTTCAAAGTTGTGAGGCAACAACACACGAAAAATGCCATGGGGGTGAATACTTTTGAAAGGCACTGCAATTGTTGCTGGATTCTCACCAAAGTGGTAACTCACAATTTAGCTTATCACTAGTAAATTTTGTAAAGAGATATTTCTTAACCACTAGCTGACCAGCCGCCGCAGTTATACTGCGGCAGGTTGGCACGGCTGCGCAAATCGCCGCAACTGTACGTAGCTCCTTTAAGACGTGACAGCAGGCATAAACACACAAATCCCGGTTCTCTCAGGGGAGAGGAGAGAGATCGTGTGTTCATACTAAGTATGAACACCAATCTCTCTCCTCCCCTAGTCAGTTCCCTCCCCCCTACAGTTAGAACACACCCAGGGAACACAGTTAACCCCTTGATCGCCCCTAGTGTTAACCCCTTCCCTGCCAGTGACATTTATACAATAATCAATAGCTATTTTTAGCACTGATCGCTGTATAAATGTCAATGGTCCCAAAATAGTGTCAAAACTGTCCGATGTGTCCGTCACAATGTCACAGTCCTGATAAAAATCGCAGATCGCCGCCATTACTAGTAAAAATAAATAAATAATAAAAATGCCATAAATCTATCCCTTATTTTGTAGATGCTATCACTTTTGCGCAAACAATCAATATACGCTTATTGCAATTTTTTTTACCAAAAATATGTAGAAGTATACATATCGGCCTAAACTGAGGAACATTTTTATTTTATTTTTTAAAATTTGGGATACTTATTATAGCAAAAACTACAAAATATATATATATTTTTTTTTTCAAAATTGTTGCTTTTTTTGTTTATAGTGCAAAAAATAAAAACCGTGGAGGGGATCAAATACCACCAAAAGAAAGCTCTATTTGTGGGGGAAAAAGGTACATACATTTTGTTTGGGTACAATGTCGCATGACCGCGCAATTGTCAGTTAAAGCGATGCAGTGCTGTATCGCAAAAAATGGCCTGGTCAGGAAAGGGGATAAATCCTTCCGGGGCTGAAGTGGTTAAATTCTGTATTTGGAACTTTTCAAATTCTTCAACACAAGCCAATTTAACAGAGATTTGTGTATAAAAATCAAAAGTCACACTGCCCGGTCTGTTGTTTAGGCAATGTGACTCTTGATTTTTAAACACAAGGTGTGTCTTGTTGGATGGATGTGGAAGCGACTCCATTACCTGTAGTTTAATGTGGGGTCCAATGGTCCATTGATGTATCCCCTTGAAACAGTGCCATCTCCCACGTGGACACTTATCTTATTCAATTGGTCAATGTTCTGGATATTCTGCTGCTCAATGAGAGAGGTCACATAACTCCTGGTCAACCCATTTTTGAAATCGTTATATGTCTTTGATAAAGACTCCTTAGTTGGTTTGTGGCCTGAAAGACAAAAGAGAAAGACCAATGGGATAGAACGATAAATAACCAAAGAAAATACTTTCAAACAACCTGATGATATTTTCTATATTTGAAAGATTCAGTTTTACTTTTTGTTTTTTCTTGAAAAAAAAAAATGTATTTTTATTTTGTCTAATGGAGAATTCCTAATGTTGGATCACATCCCAAGAAAATAAAGGATTTTCTTCCAGTTAAGGACCAGCCGCCGCAGTTATACTGCGGCAGGTTGGCTCCCCTGGGCGAATAGCTGTACGTCGGCTGCTTTAAGACCACTAGGGGGCGCGCGGCGCGACGATGGCGCTGATGCATGTCCCCGGCGGCCACGATGTCCGCTGGGTATCCGCGATCACTCCTGGGAGAGACAGAACGGAGATCTGTCAATGTAAAAAGACAGATCTCTGTTCTGTCAGGAGAGAGGAGACAGATCTGCTGTTCATACTGATTATGAACAGCGATCGATCTCCTCCCCCAGGCAGTACCATCCCCCACAGTTAGAAACACTCTCTAGAACACACATTTAACCCCCTGATCGCCCCCTACAGTTAACCCCTAACCTGCCAGTGACATTTATACAGTAATCAGTGGCTATTGTTAGCTCTAATCGCTGTATAAATGTCAATGGTTCCAAAAAAGTGTCAAAGGTGTCTGATCTGTCCGCCGCAATGGTAAAAATCGCAGATCTCCGCCATTACTAGTAAAAAACATGATAATAATAAAAATGCCATAAATCTCTCCCCTATTTTGTAGACGCAATAACTTTTGCGCAAACCAATCAATATACACTTATTGCAATTTTTTTTACCAAAAATTTGTAGAAGAATACATATCGGCCTATATATGCTATATATTTATTATAGCAAAAAGTAAAAAATATAGTTTTTTCTTTCAAAATTGGCGTTTTTTTGTTTTGTTTATAGCGCAAAAAATAAAAACCACAGAGGTGATCAAATACCACCAAAAGAAAGCTCTACTTATGGGGAAAAAATGACATACATTTTGTTTGAGTACGGCATTGCACGACCGCGCAATTGTCAGTTAAAGCGACACAGTGCCGTATCGCAAAAAATGGCCTGGTCATTAAGGGGGCAAATCCTTCCGGTCAAGTGTTACCAATATGTGTTTTCTAGTCACTTATTATTCAAAATATACATGAAGGAAGCCATGTTAGCTCATTACTAGTTCTAGATCTGCTTTTTGCTCTGTAGTATCACACATTGGTTGCGGTTTACTGATTCTTTTCAAAATAAAAAAATCTATGAGACAACCAACTCGTTGAATTCAATGCATTCTGTGGGTAGCTAAAATCATATCTCAACTACAGTTAAAGCAAGTTAGACTCAGGAAACCTCATCCTTCCAAAAATGCAAGACTATTCGGTTTACATCATGCTCAGTTTCACAGTTTTGCAACTAATTTATACAATTCTATTATGATTGCTCTTCCCACCATGTAAGTCGGTTGTCATGATAATCATAAAAAGGAGGGAATTGGGGAATTTGGGACTTTGAATGAAGCCATGGCTGGGTATGGTCATGTGCCTCCATCCCTATCATTATGAGGAAAAGGAGCAAAAATGCAACAGGAAAAAAAGCAAAGATGCAAAAAAAAAAGCAGCAAAGATGCAACAATTTATACAATTCTATTATGATTCCCACCATGTAAGTCGGTTGTCATGATGACGGCATAAGCCACTATGGGTCCAGATGGAGTCTCGAAACTTTGGAAAGTGATGTCCATAGCATCCCTCGAGGGCGAGCGAATAATCTGCACACTGCCGGGTATCTCTGCATGATCTTAAAAATAATTCAAGATATAGATATAGGTGATCAACTCTAAAATATATATCACAAATGGTAAATGTGAAAAATATTAAGTGTAAATACAGTACATTACAATACATATATATACCTGTTCTAAAAGTAGAAGTTGTTGAAGCAGAACCAGAGAAGCTGGAAACAGTTGCTGTTGACTGATCTTCATTGATGGTGTTTGTGGTTGGATCAAAGTTTATAGCGGTAAAGCCCACTATGTAGACCCTGAAAGTCAAAAGCTTGATGTCCATCTTTTTATTTGCAAGGAAGTGTTTTGCAGCAAATGTAACATTTCCACTGCAATTTCAATTTGATATTAATCTTATGTTTCACCATACAGACAGACAGTTTTGGGGAATAACAAAGAAGCGTGGATTTGTTTTAAAAGAAAGCCACGTGATCACCGTATCAATGCCGACATCAAGATTAATGGCTTTGTTGATAAAAAAAAAAAAAGGCCAACCATAGCCATAACACCTAGTCCACTTCCAACCCTTTGATAAACAGTGTCACATGATTAAATTATTTAATCCACTCCACGCTATACACCAAACTACAAAGTGTTGATACTAATATATTTATATATATATATATATACAGTGGGGACGGAAAGTATTCAGACCCACTTACATTTTTCACTCTTTGTTATATTGCAGCCATTTGCTAAAATCATTAAGTTCATTTTTTTCCTCATTAATGTACACACAGCACCCCATATTGACAGAAAAACGCAGAATTGTTGACATTTTTGCAGATTTATTAAAAAAGAAAAACTGAAATATCACATGGTCCTAAGTATTCAGACCCTTTGCTGTGACACTCATATATTTAACTCAGGTGCTATCCATTTCTTCTGATCATCCTTGAGATGGTTCTACACCTTCATTTGAGTCCAGCTGTGTTTGATTATACTGATTGGACTTGATTAGGAAAGCCACACACCTGTCTATATAGGACCTTACAGCTCACAGTGCATGTCAGAGAAAATGAGAATCATGAGGTTAAAAGGAACTGCCTGAAGAGCTCAGAGACAGAATTGTGGCAAGGCACAGATCTGGCCAAGGTTACAAAAAATTTTCTGCTGCACTTAAGGTTCCTAAGAGCACAGTGGCCTCCATGATCCTTAAATAGAAGACGTTTGGGAGCACCAGAACCCTTCCTAGAGCTGGCCGTCCGGCCCAACTGAGCTATCGGGGGAGAAGAGCCTTGGTGAGAGAGGTAAAGAAGAACCCAAAGATCACTGTGGCTGAGCTCCAGAGATGCAGTCGGGAGATGGGAGAAAGTTGTAGAAAGTCAACCATCACTGCAGCCCTCCACCAGTCGGGCCTTTATGGCAGAGTGGCCCGACAGAAGCCTCTCCTCAGTGCAAGACATATGAAAGCCTGCATGGAGTTTGCTAACAAACACCTGAAGGACTCCAAGATGGTGAGAAATAAGATTCTTTGGTCTGATGAGACTAAGATAGAACTTTTTGGCCTTAATTCTAAGCGGTATGTGTGGAGAAAACCAGGCACTGCTCATCACCTGTCCAATACAGTCCCAACAGTGAAGCATGGTGGTGGCAGCATCATGCTGTAGGGGTGTCCCCTGCAGGGACAGGACGACTGGTTGCAATAGAGGGAAAGATGAATGCGGCCAAGTACAGGGATATCCTGGACGAAAACCTTCTCCAGAGTGCTCAGGACCTCAGACTGGGCCGAAGGTTTACCTTCCAACAAGACAATGACCCTAAGCACACAGCTAAAATAACGAAGGAGGGGCTTCACAACAACTCCGTGACTGTTCTTGAATGGCCCAGCCAGAGCCCTGACTTAAACCCAATTGAGCATCTCTGGAGAGACCTAAAAATGGCTGTCCACCAACGTTTACCATCCAACCTGACAGAACTGGAGAGGATCTGCAAGGAGGAATGGCAGAGGATCCCCAAATCCAGGTGTGAAAAACTTGTTGCATCTTTCCCAAAAAGACTCATGGCTGTATTAGATCAAAAGGGTGCTTCTACTAAATACTGAGCAAAGGGTCTTAATACTTAGGACCATGTGATATTTCAGTTTTTCTTTTTTAATAAATCTGCAAAAATATCACCAATTCTGTGTTTTTCTGTCAATATGGGGTGCTGTGTGTACATTAATGTGGAAAAAAAATGAACTTAAATGATTTTGGCAAATGGCTGCAATATAACAAAGAGTGAAAAATTGAAGGGGGTCTGAATACTTTCTGTACCCACTGTATATATATATATATATATATATATATATATATATATATATATATATATAGTAAAACCTTGGTTTGAGAGTAACTTGGTTTGAGAGCGTTTTGCAAGACAAGCAACATTTATAAATAAAGTTTGACTTGATATATAAGCGATGTCTTGATATACAAGTAGCGCCATGTCACAACTGAGTATAAAACAGAATGGAGGCGACTCTAATGCCCTGTACACACGGTCGGATTTTCCGACGGAAAATGTGTGATAGGACCTTGTTGTCGGAAATTCCGACCGTGTGTAGGCTCCATCACACATTTTCCGACACACAAAGTTTGAGAGCAGGCTATAAAATTTTCCGACAACAAAATCCGTTGTCGGAATTTCCGATCGCGTGTACACAAATCCGACGCACACTGGGCTACTGCCCCGTTTATAGTCCCGACGTACGTGTTTTACGTCACCGCGTTCAGAATGATCGGATTTTCAGACAACTTTGTGTGACCGTGTGTATGCAAGACAAGTTTGAGCCAACATCTGTCGGAAAAAATCCTAGGATTTTGTTGTCGGAATGTCCGATCAATGTCCGACTGTGTGTATGGGGCATAAGTGTAGCAATATGGTTACATTTAATGAAGGTGCAACATTTAGCAACTCACATGGTTGATGATTTAAACAGCTACATCTCCTGTAAGTATGCAGGCATCAGGGGTAAAGCTGTCCATATAGACCACCCTCTGCACCGCCATCAACGTCATCCCTTCCACGAACGCTTCAAGCCTACCTTTCAAATCGCTCTACTGCAGGGTAGTCTTTCCGGTCACGATAGCAGACTGACAGCGGTGAGAGCTGGTGGTGCGGAGGATGGTCTATGTGGACAGCTTTACCCCGGATGCCTTCATACTTAGATGTGCCTCTTTTAATCATCAACCATGTAAGTTGCTAAATGTTGTACCTTCATTAAATGTAACCATATTGCTACACTAATGCCGCGTACACATGGGCGGACTTTTCGACCGGACTGGTCCTACGATCTATCTGACGGACTTTCCGAACAAACGGACTTGCCTACACACGATCACACCAAAGTCCGACGGATTTGTACGTGATGACGTAGAACCGGACTAAGGAAGTTGATAGCCAAGCGTCGGTTTTCATCCGTCGGACTAGCATACAGATGAGCGGATTTTTCGACCGGACTCGAGTCCGTCTGAAAGATTTAAAACATGCTTCAAATCTAAAGTCCATCAGATTTTCGACCGAAAAAGTCCGCTGCAGGTCTGATAAAGCCCACACACGGTCGAATTGTCCGCCGGACTCGGTCCGTCAGACCAGTCCGGTCAAAAAGTCCGCTCGTGTGTACACGGCATTAGTGGCGCCTCTCTTCTCTTTTATATTCTGTAGCTCCTGCTGGATTTTGCTTCTAATCCCCTTGTGGAGGCTTCCATTTGTGGATGGACATTTTATGGTTACACAACCTATTACATTACTATAATCTTTTTATATAGGCTATAAACTGAAGAACATATGAATAAATGGTTGTGGAACGAATCATCTGAGTTTCCAATATTTCTTATGGGGAAAATTGCTTTGATATACAAGTGCTTTGGATTACAAGTATGTTTCTGGAACGAATTATACTCGCAATCCAAGGTTTTACTGTATATATATAATGCTCAACTGTTGTGCTAAATAATCCCCTAAAGCTGGCCATAGACGGTTCAAATTTTAGTCTCGATCGATCTGCTTGTGTACAACCAGCGTGTCGGATTTTGCATTTTGCATTTATTGCATTCACCACACTTACTAAATATTTTTGTGTGTCTTTTTCAAGAATTTTTTCATTATTATTATTATACAGCACCAACAGTTTGTGCAGCGCTTTACAATGTGAGGGCAGACATTACAGTTACAATAGAATTCCATACAGGAGGAATTAGAGGACTCTGCTTGGTAAAGCTTACAATCTAGAAGGGAGGGTCAAGTGATACCAAAGGTAATAACTGTGGGGGGATGAGCTGATGTAGAAAATAACAGTACAGCTGGAGGCAGGATAGGTTTCTCTGAGGAGAAATGTTTTCAGGGATCGCCTAAAAGTGGATAGAGTTGGAGATAGCAGGACAGATTGGGGTATGGAATTCCAAAGGATTAGAGAGGCTCGAAAAAAGTCCTGGAGGCGATAATAGGTGGCTTAAACACTGCTTCCAGGGACACTGCTTTCTGAGCCTTCACATGGTCTTGCTCCAAATTCCCAATACGGTCTTAAAGAATTTGCCACAGTAGCAAAATGCATGAGTGGCGGAGCGACAGAACAGAGTGGAAGCAACTCAGTGCTGGGGATCAGTAACTGGCATTTGACAGACAGTGGCTGGCGGCTGATCATGGTGTAGAGCAGTGATGCCGGCTCAATGTCAGAAGTGTGTTTTTTCCATTGTGTTTTGCAATACAGTTCCATGTGGGTATTGTGCTGTGTTTATAATAAACATTGGTTTAAAACATATTACACTACATGAGATTCCTTTCTCTGGTGTTGTGTCTGACTGTATTGGGATTTTGGAGCAAGACCACATGCAGACTCAGGATGTGATGTCAGTTGGTGGAAGCTATTTATTTACACTGAGAGGTTTCATTGGACACTTTGTATATGTATGGGCACCTTTTATCTATTTGTTTATGGTTTTAGGGCAATTCACAGATATTTTTTTTTGTTATTGGTTCATAGCAGTGGTCTCCAAACTGTGGCCAGGGGGCTGAATGTGGCCCTTTGCTTGCCTTTACCTGGCCCTTGGGGCACCATTCCTCCCACCGACTCCAACAATGGGGCACCATTCCTCCCACCGACTCCAACGATGGGGCACCATTCCTCCCACCGACTCCAACGATGGGGCACCATCCCTCCCACCGACTCCAACAATGGGGCACCATTCCTCCCACCGACTCCTACGATGGGGCTCCATTCCTCCCACTGACTCCAACGATGGAGCTCAATTTCTCCCACTGACTCCAACGATGGGGCACCATTCCTCCCACCGACTCAAAAGATGAGGCTCCATTCCACCCACTGATGGGGCACCATTCTCCCACTGAATCCAACAATGGGGCACAATTCTCCCACCGACTCCAACGGTGGGGCAATAATTCCACTAATACCAAAGATAGCACATAGTTTACTCCCATTGATGCCTGGACATTTTTTTACTGCCACTGGTCATGGTCTGCCCCCCCCCCCCCCCCCCCCCCCCAGAGCATGAAGGACAACAATAAAATTGCCCTTTGTTTAGAAAGTTTGGAGACCCCTGCATTATAGCAATGTTTTTTTTTTATAACATTCAATTTGTAGTAACAAAAAGCATGCAGTTTTGGGATGGTCTGGATGTCACGTGATTACTATGTTATAATTGGCTTCATATCATCACGCTTTTGCTGCAATTTTTTATTAAATAACATGATTGCTGCTGAATTTTCAGCAAAGTAAATTCATCACTAGTACATTTTGTGTAGAGATATTTCTTAAAAATCTATATTTGGAAATCTTTCCACTGCCACTTAATTTAACAGAGATTCGGTCTAATGCCTGAGGAATGTGATTCTTGAATTTTTCTAAATGCACAGGGGGATTATTTACTAAACCTACATGGTGAAAAATCTGGTGCAGCTCTGCACAGAAACCAATCAGCTTCCAGGTTTTATTGTCAAAGCTTGACCAAGCTGAGGTTAGAAGCAGATTGGCTACCATGCACAGCTGCACCAGTTTTAGTAAATCTCCCCCAAGGCAAGTCTCATTGTATAGATGTGGAAGCAATCCATACCTGTAATGTTTTGTGGGGTCCAAAGGTCCATTGACGTATCCCTTTGAAACAGTGCCATCTCCCACATGGACACTTATCTGATTCAATTGGTCAGCGTTCTGGATGTTCTGTGGCTCAATGACAGAGGTCACATAAGTCCTGGTCAACCCATTCTTGAAATCATTATATGTCTTTGCTAAAGACCCTTTAGTTAGTGTGTTGCCTGTAAGTTGCAAAAAGAATGACCAATGGGATAGCATGACAAATGAATAATGAAAAAACTTTCAACACCAAATTACATTTTTTATATTTTCTAGATTCGGCCTCACTTTTTCTTTTTTATTGAAAAAAATATATAATTTTAATCCCTGTATTTTTCAAGGGAATTGCTTTAAATTTTAGGTAACCCTATTAAAAGGATCTGTTTAAATAATGTTTTCAAATGTTTCTAGCCATAACTTGTAATTATATATGCACACACTGGATCTCCTTTCTGCTCTGTAGTGGCACACAATGGTTGTCTTTCTAATCTTTCTCACAGGGAAATTCTATGAGATGATTTCCCCATTGAAACCAATGCACTCCCTGTGTGGCTAATATCATATTTTAACTACAGTTAAAAAAAAAACTAGACTCAGATATGCATATACTTCAAAAAATGTACGGCTATTCAGTTTAAAAGATTGTCAGTTTCACAGTTTAGCTGCTGGATCATATACTTCTGTTAAGTTTACTTTTCCTACCAAATAAATCAGTTGTCATAATGATGGCATAAGCCACTATGGGTCCAGATGGAGTCTTAAAACTTTGGAAGGTGATGTCCATAGCATCCCTCGAAGAAGAGCGAACAATCTGCACGCTGCCTGGTATCTCTGCATGACCTGTAAAATAATTCACTATCAGTGTCACATCTCCATTTATAGGGGAGTCAAAGTTTAGATTTGGCTAAATAGAAGACTGATATATATCAGGGGTCTCCAAACTTTTCAAACAAAGGGACAGTCTACTGTCCTTCAGACTTTAGGAGGGCCAGATTGTGGCCAGCAGGGGTAGAAAATGTCCCAAGCCCAGCATCAGTGAGAATAAACATGGCCTCAGGGTTGGTGGTCAGTAGGAGGAAAAGGAGTAGTGCCCCATTATTGGTATTAGTAGGAGGAATAGTATCCCATCATTGGTATCAGTGGAATACATAGTGACCCATCGCTGGTGTCAGTAGGAGGAATAGTGCCCCAAGGGCTGGATAAAGGCTAGCAAAGGGCCACATCGGGCTTTGTGCCGCAGTTTGGAGACCCCTGATACTGTATATATGATGCAGTCTGTAACCAGCAGTAACTCTGTAGTCTTTATTTTTCTGAGTAACAATTGTAGATTCCTTATGTTTCTGCTTCCTTTTATCAGACTGACAAGGCTAATTGGTCTTCAATGAAATCTGGCAGCAGCATTGTCACCATGTAGACAGGGTAGTTTAGATGGACATGTAGCATTAAATGGACTTAAAATTGGTGACGAACAAATTCAAGCCCAACTTCAGCTAATACATCTAACCAGTGAAAGCAACTTAAAATAAATTGTAGCTGAAAATGTAAAAGTAGAAAAAGCTTTCTAGTTAGACAGATCTGGAGACTGGGTGCTCAGGTAACCTCAGGCTTTGAATGTCTGCAAATTAAATCTGTAATTATCCCCTGGCTGCAGGTTGTGTCATTCTCCACTATTTACGGATGCCCACTTCAGGCCTGGATGAAAGGCCATGTCATTTAACCCCTTGCCTCTGAGCCCATGCAGTCATGGATCTACCCCCTGGGGGGTCCATCATTGCAACAGGTGGAGCCCATAGTACTGAAACACAGAACAGAGCTCACACATTATTATGCACATATAAATGAGTGCTGCAGTTTGAGTTGTCCATCACCATGGCTGGACAGGAGATGAATGGACCCTGCCCATCACTGGAGTGGCCAAAAGATGGATGAAATTAGGGTACTTTTTAAAAGAATTTAATGTTAAAACAAGGAGCAGGGGAACAGTTTATGAGAGGACCAGGGAGACGGGAGGCAGCAGATATTGTTTACGATTTAAGTGATGATTAAAGAACATTTATCACAAATAGCAAATATGAAAAAATGTTAACTGTAAATATATTACAAAACATATATACCTGTTCTAAAAGTAGAAGTTGTTGAAGCAGAACCAGAGAAGCTGGAAACAGTTGCTGTTGACTGATCTTCATTGATGGTGTTTGTGGTTGGATCAAAGTTTATTGCTGTAAAGCCTGCTATGTAGACCCTGAAAGTCAAAAGATCAACGTGCATTATTTGGTAGGAATGATTTTGCAGCAAATCTAACATTTTCACTGAAATATCATTTACATTAACCTCATATTTCACCATGAAGACTGCTTGGAGGAATACGGAAAAACATGGATTTGTTTCTTAGGAATCCACTTGATAACCATCCTAGTGCTGACATCGTGATTGAGGAACAAAGCCAATTCTACTTATAATGCTTACCCTAGTTCTATCCCTTTGATACACAAAGCCATATGATCACCATCTTATAATTGACTTCTTTTTGTTGTTAGATTTTGCTAAAATGGCTCAATTATTACTGAAATTTCACTAATGTGAACACTGACAACTTTGCTAAACACTATTAATTATTATATAGGGATCTTTATGAAAATCTGTATTTGGAATGATTCAAATCTCTACCTGTAATGTTTTGTGGGGTCCAGAGGTCCATTGACGTATCCCCTTGAAACAGTGCCATCTCCAACGTGGACACTTATCTGATTCAGTTGGTCAGCATTCTGGATGTTCTGTGGCTCAATGACAGAGGTCACATAAGTCCTGGTCAAACCATTCTTGAAATCATTATACGTCTTTGATAAAGACCCTTTAGTTAGTGTGTTACCTGCAAGTTAGAAAAAGAATGACCAATGGGATAGCATGACAAATGACTAATGAAAATACATTCAATCCCAAATTGTATTTATCTATTTGATAGATTCAGCCTCCCTTTTTCTTAAAAAAAACCACTATTTTCATTTTAGTCTTTTTATTTTTCAAGGGACTGCTTAACATGTTAGGTAACTCTATAAAAATGGTTTCTTTTATTTAAATAATGTAATAAAAAGAAAGTATGTTTCTAGACATAGTTTGTAATTATAAATGTGCATGAAGGAAGCCATGTTAGCTCATTACGTATCCTGGATCTACTTTCTGCTCTGCAGTGCTACACAATGCTTGTGCTTTACTGATCCTTCTCACAATGCGAGTCAATCAACCCATTGAAACCCAAAGCCCTTTCTGTGAGGCTAATATCACATCTTAACTACAATTAAAGCAAGTTAGACTCAGACAAGCTTATCCTTCAAAAATTACAAGACTAATAAGTTTAAATGATTTTCAATTTCACATCTATGCTACTAATCCATATCATTCTATTAGTTTTTTTTTCTTTCCTACCATGTAAATCGGTTGTCATGATGATGGCATAAGCTACTATGGGTCCAGACGGAGACTTAAAACTTGGAAAGGTGATGTCCATAGCATCCCTCGAGGCCGAGCGAACAATCTGCACACTGCCTGGCATCTCTGCACGATCTATAAAATAATTCAATGTCAGTATCGGATCTCCATTTACAGGTAAGGTAAAGTGGAAGTAAACCCATCAATTTACCAGTTTCAAAAAAATGTTTCATTTCCGGCACGTGCCGGAAATGTAACACTCCCATTGGTTGTTCTCTCAACCAAACTGTCAAACCAATCTAATGGCTGGTGTCATAACTGATCACATGTGCAGCATCATGGCAGTTGTAGATCAAACAGAGGCAAAGATGGCAGCTTCCTTGGCTGAAACCGATAGGAGGGTTTACTTACAATTTAAAGTGTAGATTTGGGCTAAATAGAAGAATGACGTATATGATGGAGTCTGTCACCAACGGTAACGCTGTTTAGTCTTTGTTTTTTTGAGTAATGCCCTGTACACACGGTCGGATTTTCCGACGGAAAATGTGTGATAGGACCTTGTTGTCAGAAATTCCGACCATGTGTAGACTCCATCACACATTTTCCATCGGAATTTCCGACACACAAAGTTCGAGAGCTTGCTATAAAATTTTCCGACAACAAAATCCGTTGTCGGAAATTCCGTTCGTGTGTACACAAATCCGACACACAAAGTGCCACGCATGCTCAGAATTAGGGATGAGCCGAACACCCCCCTGTTCGGTTCGCACCAGAACATGCGAACAGGAAAAAAGTTTGTTCGAACATGCGAACACCGTTAAAGTCTATGGGACACGAACATGAATAATCAAAAGTGCTAATTTTCAAGGCTTATATGCAAGTTATTGTCATAAAAAGTGTTTGGGGACCTGGGTCCTGCCCCAGGGGACATGGATCAATGCAAAAAAAAGTTTTAAAAACGGCCGTTTTTTCAGGAGCAGTGATTTTAATAATGCTTAAAGTCAAACAATAAAAGTGTAATATCCCTTTAAATTTCGTACCTGGGGGGTGTCTATAGTGTGCCTGTAAAGGGGCGCATGTTTCCTGTGTTTAGAACAGTCTGACAGCAAAATGACATTTTGAAGGAAAAAACTCATTTAAAACTACCCGCGGCTATTGCATTGCCGACAATACACATAGAAGTTCATTGATAAAAACGGCATGGGAATTCCCCAAAGGGGAACCCCGAACCAAAATTAAAAAAAAAAATGACGTGGGGGTCCCCCTAAATTCCATACCAGGCCCTTCAGGTCTGGTATGGATATTAAGGGGAACCCCGGCCAAAATTTAAAAAAAAAAATGACGTGGGGTTCCCCCTAAATTCCATACCAGACCCTTCAGGTCTGGTATGGATTTTAAGGGGAACCCCGCGCCAAAAAAAAAAAAAAAAAAACGGCGTGGGGTCCCCCCAAAAATCCATACCAGACCCTTATCCGAGCACGCAACCTGGCAGGCCGCAGGAAAAGAGGGGGGGACGAGAGTGCGGCCCCCCCTCCCTCCTGAACCGTACCAGGCCACATGCCCTCAACATTGGGAGGGTGCTTTGGGGTAGCCCCCCAAAACACCTTGTCCCCATGTTGATGAGGACAAGGGCCTCATCCCCACAACCCTGGCCGGTGGTTGTGGGGGTCTGCGGGTGGGGGGCTTATCGGAATCTGGAAGCCCCCTTTAACAAGGTGACCCCCAGATCCCGGCCCCCCCCCTGTGTGAAATGGTAAGGGGGTACATAAGTACCCCTACCATTTCACGAAAAAAGTGTCAAAAATGTTAAAAATGACAAGAGACAGTTTTTGACAATTCCTTTATTTAAATGCTTCTTCTTTCTTCTATCTTCCTTCATCTTCTGGTTCTTCTGGCTCTTCTGGTTCTTCTGGTTCTTCCTCCGGCGTTCTCGTCCAGCATCTCCTCCGCGGCGTCTTCTGTCTTCTTCTCCTCGGGCCGCTCCGCACCCATGGCATGGGGGGGAGGCTCCCGCTCTTCTCTTCTTCTCTTCTTCTTTTCTTCTTTTCTTCTTTTCTTCTTTTCTTCTCTTCTTCTCTTCTTCTTCATTTTCTTCTCCGGGCCGCTCCGCAATCCATGCTGGCATGGAGGGAGGCTCCCGCTGTGTGACGGCGCTCCTCGTCTGTCAGTTCTTAAATAACGGGGGGGCGGGGCCACCCGGTGACCCCGCCCCCCTCTGACGCACGGTGACTTGACAGGACTTCCCTGTGACGTCACGGGGAATGCCACAGGGAAGTCCCGTCAAGTCACCGTGCGTCAGAGGGGGGCGGGGTCACCGGGTGGCCCCGCCCCCCGTTATTTAAGAACTGTCAGACGAGGAGCGCCGTCACACAGCGGGAGCCTCCCTCCATGCCAGCATGGATTGCGGAGCGGCCCGGAGAAGAAAATGAAGAAGAAGAGAAGAAGAGAAGAAGAGAAGAAAAGAAGAAAAGAAGAAAAGAAGAAGAGAAGAAGAGCGGGAGCCTCCCCCCCATGCCATGGGTGCGGAGCGGCCCGAGGAGAAGAAGACAGAAGACGCCGCGGAGGAGATGCTGGACGAGAACGCCGGAGGAAGAACCAGAAGAACCAGAAGAGCCAGAAGAACCAGAAGATGAAGGAAGATAGAAGAAAGAAGAAGCATTTAAATAAAGGAATTGTCAAAAACTGTCTCTTGTCATTTTTAACATTTTTGACACTTTTTTCGTGAAATGGTAGGGGTACTTATGTACCCCCTTACCATTTCACACAGGGGGGGGCCGGGATCTGGGGGTCACCTTGTTAAAGGGGGCTTCCAGATTCCGATAAGCCCCCCGCCCGCAGACCCCCACAACCACCGGCCAGGGTTGTGGGGATGAGGCCCTTGTCCTCATCAACATGGGGACAAGGTGTTTTGGGGGGCTACCCCAAAGCACCCTCCCAATGTTGAGGGCATGTGGCCTGGTACGGTTCAGGAGGGAGGGGGGGCCGCACTCTTGTCCCCCCCTCTTTTCCTGCGGCCTGCCAGGTTGCGTGCTCGGATAAGGGTCTGGTATGGATGTTTGGGGGGACCCCACGCCGTTTTTTTTTTTTTTTTTGGCGCGGGGTTTACCTTAAAATCCATACCAGACCTGAAGGGTCTGGTATGGAATTTAGGGGGAACCCCACGTCATTTTTTTTTTAAAATTTTGGCCGGGGTTCCCCTTAATATCCATACCAGACCTGAAGGGCCTGGTATGGAATTTAGGGGGACCCCCACGTCATTTTTTTTTTTAATTTTGGTTCGGGGTTCCCCTTTGGGGAATTCCCATGCCGTTTTTATCAATGAACTTCTATGTGTATTGTCGGCAATGCAATAGCCGCGGGTAGTTTTAAATGAGTTTTTTCCTTCAAAATGTCATTTTGCTGTCAGACTGTTCTAAACACAGGAAACATGCGCCCCTTTACAGGCACACTATAGACACCCCCCAGGTACGAAATTTAAAGGGATATTACACTTTTATTGATTGACTTTAAGTATTATTAAAATCACTGCTCCTGAAAAAACGGCCGTTTTTAAAACTTTTTTTTGCATTGATCCATGTCCCCTGGGGCAGGACCCAGGTCCCCAAACACTTTTTATGACAATAACTTGCATATTAGCCTTTAAAATTAGCACTTTTGATTTCTCCCATAGACTTTTAAAGGGTGTTCCGCGGCATTCGAATTTGCCGCGAACACCCCAAATTGTTCGCTGTTCGGTGAACTTGCGAACAGCCAATGTTCGAGTCGAACATGAGTTCGACTCGAACTCGAAGCTCATCCCTACTCAGAATGAATCAAGAGACGAAAGCTATTGGCTACTGCCCTGTTTATAGTCCCGACGTACGTGTTTTACGTCTCTGTGTTCAGAACAATCAGATTTTCCGACAACTTTGTGCGACCGTGTGTATGCAAGACAAGTTTGAACCAACAGCTGTCGGAAAAAATCCATGGATTTTGTTGTCGGAATGTCCGATCAATGTCCGACCGTGTGTACAGGGCATTACACTTGTAATATTGTGTTATTAGCTGTTGTTCTTGCAGTAGATCTCTTATGTGTTTACTTCCTTTAAACAGAATGACAAGGCTATCTGGTCTTCAATAAAAAACTAGCAGTAGCGTTGTCATCATGTTGAGAGAGTAGTTTAGATGGACACGTAACTTTAAACAGGCTTAAAGTGGGTGACAAACACATTAAAGCCCAAGTTTAACTATTACTTTGAAGCAGTTAAAGCAACTTAAAATAAATTGTAGCAGAAAGTTTAAAAGTAGAAAAAGCTTTCTAGTTAGACAGATCTGGTGATGGGATGCTCAGATAACATTGGACTTTGACTGTCTCCAAATTTATGTTGTAATTATTCCCTGGGTACAGGTTGTGTCCTTCTTCACCATTTGCAGATGCCCACTTCAGACCTGGATGAAAGGCCATGTCATTTAACCCCTTACCTCTGAGCCAATGCAGTCATGGATCTACCCCCTGGGGGGTCCATCATTGCAACAGGCCGAGCCCATAGTATTGAAACACAGAACAGAGCTCACACATTAGTATACACATGTAAATGAGTGCTGCAGTACGAGCCGTCCATCACCATGGCCGGACAGGAGATGAATGGACCCTGCCCATCACTGGACTGGCCAGAAGATGGATGAAATGAGGGTACTTTTTAAAAGAATTTAATATTAAAACAAGGATCAGGGGAACAGTTTAGGAGAGGACCAGGGAGACGGGAGGCAGCAGATATTGTTTACGATTTAAGTGATGATTAAAGAACATTTATCACAAATAGCAAATATGAAAAATGTTAACTGTAAATATATTACAAAACATATATACCTGTTCTAAAAGTAGAAGTTGTTGAAGCAGAACCAGAAAAGCTGGAAACAGTTGCTGTAGACTGATCTTCATTGATGGTGTTTGTGGTTGGATCAAAGTTTATTGCTGTAAAGCCTGCTATGTAGACCCTGAAAGTCAAAAGATCAACGTGCATTATTTGGTAGGAATGATTTTGCCACAAATGTAACAATTTCACTGAAATATCATCTACATTAACCTCATGTTTCACCATGAAGACTGCTTGGAGGAATACCAAAAAACATGGATTTGTTTCCTAGGAGTCCAAGTGATCACCATCCTAGTAATGAACAAAGCCAACTCTACTCATAATGCTTACCCTAGTTCTATACACAAAGCCATATGGTCACCATCTTATAATTGACTTGTTTTTGTTGTTAGATTTTGCTAAAATGGCCCAATTATTACTGAAAATTTCACTAATGTGAACACTGACAATTTTGCTAAACACTATTAATTATTGTATAGGGATCTTTATGAAAACCTGTATTTGGATCTATTCAAATCCTTACACTGCTGCTCAATTTAGCAAAGAATCATACTAGTGTCTGAGCAAAGCTAGTACTGATTTTTTAAACACAAAGTTTTTCCCGTTGTATGGATGTGGAAGCAACTCCATTACCTGTAATGTTTTGTGGGGTCCAGAGGTCCATTGACGTATCCCCTTGAAACAGTGCCATCTCCAACGTGGACACTTATCTGATTCAGTTGGTCAGTGTTCTGGATGTTCTGTGGCTCAATGACAGAGGTCACATAAGTGCTGGTCAACCCATTCTTGAAATCATTATAAGTCTTTGAAAAAGACCCTTTAGTTAGTGTGTTACCTGCAAGTTAGAAAAGGAATGACCAATGGGATAGCATGACAAATGACTAATGAAAATACATGCAATCCTAAATTGTATTTTCTGTCTATTTGATAGATTCAGCCTCCCTTTTTCGTAAAAAAACCCCCACTATTTTCATTTTTATCTTTTTTTTTTCCAAGGGACTGCTTAACATGTTAGGTAGCTCTATAAAAATGGTTTGTTCTATTTAAGTAATGTTATAAAAAGAAAGTATGTTTCTAGGCATAAATTATAATTATAAATGTTAATGAAGGAAGCCATGTTAGCTCATTACGTATCCTGGATCTACTTTCTGCTCTGCAGTGTCACACATGCTTGTGCTTTACTAATCCTTCTCACAATGCGAGTCAACCAACCCATTGAAACCCAAAGCCCTTTCTGTGAGGCTAATATCATATCTTAACTTCAATTAAAGCAAATTAGACTCAGACAAGCTTATCCTTCAAAAATTGCAAGACTAATCAGTTTAAATGATTTTCAATTTCCCATCTATGCTACTAATCCATATCATTCTATTCATTTTTTTTCTTTCCTACCATGTAAATCGGTTGTCATGATGATGGCATAAGCTACAATGGGTCCAGATGGAGACGTAAAACTTGGAAAGGTGATGTCCATAGCATCCCTCGAGGCCGAGCGAACAATCTGCACACTGCCTGTCATCTCTGCACGATCTATAGAATAATTCAATGTCAGTATCGGATCTCCATTTACAGGTAAGGTAAAGTGGAAGTAAACCCATCAATTTACCAGTTTCAAAAAACTGTTTCATTAACAGCACGTGCCAGAAATGTAACACTCCCATTGGTTGTGAACATATAGCACAAATGGAAAATGTCAAAAATGTAAACAGTAAATTCATTATAATACGTACTATATATATACCTGTTCTAAAAGTAGAAGTTGTTGAAGCAGAACCAGAGAAGCTGTTAACAGCTGCTGTTGACTGATCTTCATTGATAGTGTTTGTGGCTGGGTCAAAGTTTATAGCGGTAAAGCCAACTATGTAGACCCTGAAAATCATGAGACCAACATGCATTGTATTATTTGGGAGGAAAGATTTTGCAGCAAATGTAAAAATTTCACCGACATTTTATCAGCATTAACTTTATGTTTCACCATGCAGACTGCTTGGAGGAATATCAAAAACATGTTTTTTTTCCTAGGAAAGCCATGTGATCACCATTCCAGTGCTGACACTGAGATCAATACCTTTGTTAACGATCAAAGCCAACCCTAGCCATAATGTTTACTCTAGTGCCAAACATTTTCTACACAAAGTCAGATATTTACTTTGTTATAATTGAAGTTTGTTTGCTTTTGTTTTAAAATTCTGCTAAAATAACCCAATTTTTGCTGAAATTTCACCAAAAGTAAATACTGAAAATTTTGCTTATCACTAGTTATTATATAGAGATCTTTTTGAAAATCTGTATTTGTAACTTCGCAAATCCCTACACCGCTGGTCAAATTAAAAGATTCAGTCTGGTGCCTGAGTAATGATTTTCTAAACACAAGGTGTGTTCTGTTGCATGGATATAGAAGTAACTCCATTACCTGTAGTGTTTTGTGGGATCTAAAGGTCCATTGAGATATCCCCTTGAAACAGTGCCATCTCCCACGTGGACACTTATTTGATTCAATTGGTCAGTGTTCTGGATGTTCTGTGGCTCAATGACAGAGGTCACATAAGTGCTGGTCAACCCATTCTTGAAATCATTATATGTCTTTGATAAAGACCCTTTAGTTAGTGTGTTGCCTGTAAGTTGCAAAAAGAATAACCAATGAGATAGCATGACAAATGAATAATGAAAACATTTTCAACGCCAAATTATATTTTTTATATTTGGTAGATTTGGCCTCACTTTTTCTTTTTTCTTGAAAAAAAAAAAATTTTAATCTCAATTTTTCAAGGGAATTGCTCTAAATTTTAGGTAACCCTATTAAAAGGATCTGTTTAAATAATGTTTTCAAATGTTTCTAGCCATAACTTGTAATTATAGATGCACATAAAGGAAGCCATGTTAGTTCATTACATATCCTGGATCTTCTTTCTGCTCTGTAGTGTCACACAATGGTTGTCTTTCTAATCTTTCTCACAGGGAAAGTCTATGAGTTGATCTCCCCATTGACACCAATGCACTCCCTGTGTGGCTAATATCATATTTTAACTACAGATAAAGAAAACTAGACTCACAGATGCATATACTTCAAAAAATGTACTGCTATTCAGTTTAAAAGATTTCACAGTTTGGCTGCTGGATCACGTACTTCTCTTAAGTGTACTTTTCTTACCAAATAAATCAGTTGTCATGATGATGGCATAAGCCACTATGGGTCCAGATGGAGTCCTAAAACTTTGGAAGGTGATGTCCATAGCATCCCTCGAGGACGAGCGAACAATCTGCACGCTGCCTGGTATCTCTGCATGACCTGTAAAATAATTCACTATCAGTATCACATCTCCATTTATAGATGAGTTAAAGTGTAGATTTGGCTAAATAGAAGAATGATATATATAATGCAGTCTGTAACCAGCAGTAACTCTGTAGTCTTTATTTTTTTGAGTAACAATTGTAGATTCCTTATGTTTCTGCTTCCTTTTATCAGACTGAGAAGGCTAATTGGTCTTCAATGCAGTGTTAATTTAGTCGACTAAAACGACTAAAACATTTTAGTCGACTAAAATGACTAAAACATTTTAGTCGACTAAATGAATACTATTTTAGTCGCCTAAAATACGACTAAAACTAAAACAATTGAGATGACTAAAATATGACTAAAACTAAAAGCCATTGTAGTCAAAAGACTAAAATGAGACTAAAACTAAAATGCCATTTTTAGTCAAAAGACTATGACTAAAACTAAATTGCAATTACTGAAATGTACTGGAGATTTTAGTCGACTAAAACGTAGGACATTTTAGTCAACAAAAAGGTACTGGAGATTTAGTTGACTAAATACGACTAAAACAATTGCAGAAGACTAAAATGGGACTAAAACTAAAATGCCATTTTAGTCCTAAGACTAAAATTAACACTGCTTCAATAAAATCTGGCAGCAGCATTGTCACCATGTAGACAGGGTAGTTTAGATGGACATGTAGCATTAACTGGACTTAAAATGGGTGACAAACAAATTAAAGCTCAACTTCAGCGAATACTTTTCAGCAGTGAAAGCAACTTAAAATAAATTGTATCTGAAAATGTAAAAGTAGAAAAAGCTTTCTAGTTAGACTCCCAGGGGTCTCAAACTGGTGGCCCTCCAGCTGTTGCGAAACTACAAGTCCCATGAGGCATTGCAAGGCTGACAGTTACAAACATGACTCCCACAGGCAGAGGCATGATGGGACTTGTAGTTTTGCAACAGCTGGAGGGCTGCCATTTTGAGACCCCTGAGTTAGACAGAACTGGAGACTGGGTGCTCAGGTAGCCTCGGGCTCCGACTGTCTGCAAATTTAATCTGTAATTATTCCCTGGCTACAGGTTGTGTCATTCTTCACTATTTACGGATGCCCACTTCAGGCCTGGATGAAAGGCCATGTCATTTAACCCCTTACCTCTGAGCCAATGCAGTCATGGATCTACCCCCTGGGGGGGTCCATCATTGCAACAGGCCGAACCCATAGTACTGAAACACAGAACAGAGCTCACACATTATTATGCACATGTAAATGAGTGCTGCAGTACGAGCCGTCCATCAATATGGCTGGACAGGAGATAAATGGACCCTTCCCATCACTGGACTGGCCAGAAGATGGATGAAATAAGGTTACTTTTTAAAAGAATTTAATATTAAAACAAGGAGCAGGGGAACAGTTTAGGAGAGGAACAGGGAGACGGGAGGCAGCAGATATTGTTTACGATTTAAGTGATGATTAATGAACATTTATCACAAATAGCAAATATGAAAAATGTTAACTGTAAATATATTACAAAACATATATACCTGTTCTAAAAGTAGAAGTTGTTGAAGCAGAACCAGAAAAGCTGGAAACAGTTGCTGTAGACTGATCTTCATTGATGGTGTTTGTGGTTGGATCAAAGTTTATTGCTGTAAAGCCTGCTATGTAGACCCTGAAAGTCAAAAGATCAACATGCATTATTTGGTAGGAATGAAAATGTAACAATTTCACTGAAATATCATTTACATTAACCTCATGTTTCACCATGAAGACTGCTTGGAGGAATACCAAAAAAACATGGTTTTGTTTCCTAGGAGTCCAAGTGATCACCATCCCAGTGCTGACATCGTGATTAATGAGCAAAGCCAACCCTACTCATAATGCTAACCCTAGTTCTATCACTTTGATACACAAAGCCATATGATCACCATCTTATAATTGACTTGAGGCTCACTTGTTTTTGTTGTTAGATTTTGCTAAAATGACCCAATTATTACTGAAAATTTCACAAATGTGAACACTGACAATTTTGCTAAAGGCAAATCCCTACACTACTGCTCAATTTAGCAAAGATTCAGTCTAGTGTCTGAGCAAAGCTAGTACTGATTTTTTAAACACAAAGTTTTTCCCGTTGTATGGATGTGGAAGCAACTCCATTACCTGTAATGTTTTGTGGGGTCCAGAGGTCCATTGAGATATCCCCTTGAAACAGTGCCATCTCCCACGTGGACACTTATTTGATTCAATTGGTCAGCGTTCTGGATGTTCTGTGGCTCAATGACAGAGGTCACATAGGTACTGGTCAACCCATTCTTGAAATCATTATAAGTCTTTGATAAAGACCCTTTAGTTAGTGTGTTGCCTGCAAGTTAGAAAAAGAATGACCAATGGGATAGCATGACAAATGACTAATGAAAATACATTCAATCCCAAATTGTATTTTCTATCTATTTGATAGATTCAGCCTCCCTTTTTCGTAAAAAAAACCCCACTATTTTCATTTTCATCTTTTTATTTTTCAAGGGACTGCTTAACATGTTAGGTAACTATCAAAATGGTTTGTTTTATATAAATAATATTATAAAAAGAAAGTATGTTTCTAGGCATAGTTTGTAATTATAAATGTGCATGAAGGAAGCCATGTTAGCTCATTACGTATCCTGGATCTACTTTCTGCTCTGCAATGTCACACAATGCTTGTGCTTTACTGATCCTTCTCACACTGCGAGTCAACCAACCCACTGAAACCCAAAGCCCTTTTTTGTGAGGCTAATATCACATCTTAACTACAATTAAAGCAAATTAGACTCAGACAAGCTTATCCTTCAAAAATTACAAGACTAATCAGTTTAAATGATTTTCAATTTCACATCTATGCTACTAATCCATATCATTCTATTCATTTTTTTTTCTTTCCTACCATGTAAATCGGTTGTCATGATGATGGCATAAGCTACTATGGGTCCAGATGGAGACGTAAAACTTGGAAAGGTGATGTCCATAGCATCCCTCGAGGCCGAGCGAACAATCTGCACATTGCCTGTCATCTCTGCACGATCTATAAAATAATTCAATGTCAGTATCGGATCTCCATTTACAGGTAAGTTAAAGCGGAAGAAAACCCACCAGTTTACCGGTTTCAAAAAAATGTTTAATTTCCGGCACGTGCCAGAAATGTAACACTCCCATTGGTTGTGCTCTCAACCAAACTGTCAAACCAACCATCCAATGGCTGGTGTCTTAACTGATCACATGTGCAGCATCATGGCAGTTGTCGATTAAACAGAGGCAAAGATGGCAGCTTCCTTGGCTGAAACTGATAGGGGGGCTTACTTACACTTTTAAGTGTAGATTTGGGCTAAATAGAAGAATGACGTATATGATGGAGTCTGTCACTAACGGTAACATTTAGTCTTTGTTTTTCTGAGTAACACTTGTAACATTGTGTTATTAGCTGTTGTTCTTGCAGTAGAGCTCTTATGTGATTACTTCCTTTAAACAGAATGACAAGGCTATCTGGTCTTCAATAAAAAAACTAGCAGTAGCGTTGTCAACATGTTGAGAGAGTAGTTTAGATGGACACATAACTTTAAATGGACTTAAAGTAGGTGACAAACAAATTAAAGCCCAACTTTAACTAATACTTTGAAGCAGTTAAAGCAACTTAAAATAAATTGTAGCTGAAAGTTTAAAAGTAGAAAACGCTTTCTAGTTAGACAGATCTGGTGATGGGATGCTCAGATAACATTGGACTCTGATTGTCTCAAAGTTTATGTTGTAATTATTCCCTGGGTACAGGGTGTGTCCTTCTTCACCATTTGCAGATGCCCACTTCAGGCCCGGATGAAAGGCCATGTCATTTAACCCCTTACCTCTGAGCCAATGCAGTCATGGATCTACCCCCTGGGGGGTCCATCATTGCAACAGGCGGAGCCCATAGCACTGAAACACTGAACAGAGCTCACACATTATTATGCACATGTAAATGAGTGCTGCAGTACGAGCCGTCCACCACCATGGCCGGACAGGAGATGAATGGACCCTGCCCATCACTGGACTGGCCAGAAGATGGATGAAATGAGGGTACTTTTTAAAAGAATTTAATATTAAAACAAGGATCAGGGGAACAGTTTAGGAGAGGACCAGGGAGACGGGAGGCAGCAGATATTGTTTATGATTTAAGTGATGATTAAAGAACATTTATCACAAATAGCAAATATTAAAAATGTTAACTGTAAATATATTACAAAATGTATATACCTGTTCTAAAAGTAGAAGTTGTTGAAGCAGAACCAGAGAAGCTGGAAACAGTTGCTGTAGACTGATCTTCATTGATGGTGTTTGTGGTTGGATCAAAGTTTATTGCTGTAAAGCCTGCTATGTAGACCCTGAAAGTCAAACGATCAACATGCATTATTTGGTAGGAATGATTTTGCAGCAAATGTAACAATTTCACTGAAATATCATCTACATTAACCTCATGTTTCACCATGAAGACTGCTTGGAGGAATACCAAAAAACATGGATTTGTTTCCAAGGAGTCCAAGTGATCACCATCCTAGTGATGAACAAAGCCAACTCTACTCATAATGCTTACCCTAGTTCTATCCCTTTGAAACACAAAGCCATATGATCACCATCTTATAATTGACTTGTTTTTGTTGTTAGATTTTGCTAAAATGGCTCAATTATTACTGAAATTTCACTAATGTGAACAATGACAATTTTGCTAAACGCTATTAATTATTATATAGGGATCTTTATGAAACTCTGTATTTGGAACTATTCAAATCCTTACACTGCTGCTCAATTTAGCAAAGATTCAGTCTAGTGTCTGAGCAAAGCTGGTATTGATTTTTAAACACAAAGTTTTTCCCGTTGGATGGATGTGGAAGCAACTCCATTACCTGTAATGTTTTGTGGGGTCCAGAGGTCCATTGACGTACCCCCTTGAAACAGTGCCATCTCCAACGTGGACACTTATCTGATTCAGTTGGTCAGTGTTCTGGATATTCTGTGGCTCAATGACAGAGGTTACATAGGTACTGGTCAACCCACTCTTGAAATCATTATAAGTCTTTGATAAAGACCCTTTCGTTAGTGTGTTGCCTGCAAGTTACAAAAAGAATGACCAATAGGATAGCATGACAAATGACTAATGAAAATACATTCAATCCTAAACTGTGTTTTCTATCTATTTGATAGATTCAGCCTCCCTTTTTCTTAAAAAAACCCCACTATTTTAATTTTCATCTTTTTATTTTTCAAGGGACTGCTTAACATGTTAGGTAACTCTATAAAAATGGTTTCTTTTATTTAAATAATGTTATAAAAAGAAAGTATGTTTCTAGGCATAGTTTGTAATTATAAATGTGCATGAAGGAAGCCATGTTAGCTCATTACGTATCCTGGATCTACTTTCTGCTCTGCAATGTCACACATGCTTGTGCTTTACTGATCCTTCTCACACTGCGAGTCAACCAACCCACTGAAACCCAAAGCCCTTTTTTGTGAGGCTAATATCACATCTTAACTACAATTAAAGCAAATTAGACTCAGACAAGCTTATCCTTCAAAAATTACAAGACTAATCAGTTTAAATGATTTTCAATTTCACATCTATGCTACTAATCCATATCATTCTATTCATTTTTTTTCTTTCCTACCATGTAAATCGGTTGTCATGATGATGGCATAAGCTACTATGGGTCCAGATGGAGACGTAAAACTTGGAAAGGTGATGTCCATAACATCCCTCGAGGCCGAGCGAACAATCTGCACATTGCCTGTCATCTCTGCACGATCTATAAAATAATTCAATGTCAGTATCGGATCTCCATTTACAGGTAAGTTAAAGCGGAAGTAAACCCACCAGTTTACCGGTTTCAAAAAAATGTTTAATTTCCGGCACGTGCCAGAAATGTAACACTCCCATTGGTTGTGCTCTCAACCAAACTGTCAAACCAACCATCCAATGGCTGGTGTCTTAACTGATCACATGTGCAGCATCATGGCAGTTGTCGATTAAACAGAGGCAAAGATGGCAGCTTCCTTGGCTGAAACTGATAGGGGGGCTTACTTACACTTTTAAGTGTAGATTTGGGCTAAATAGAAGATTGACGTATATGATGGAGTCTGTCACTAACGGTAACATTTAGTCTTTGTTTTTCTGAGTAACACTTGTAACATTGTGTTATTAGCTGTTGTTCTTGCAGTAGAGCTCTTATGTGATTACTTCCTTTAAACAGAATGACAAGGCTATCTGGTCTTCAATAAAAAAACTAGCAGTAGCGTTGTCACCATGTTGAGAGAGTAGTTTAGATGGACACATAACTTTAAATGGACTTAAAGTAGGTGACAAACAAATTAAAGCCCAACTTTAACTAATACTTTGAAGCAGTTAAAGCAACTTAAAATAAATTGTAGCTGAAAGTTTAAAAGTAGAAAACACTTTCTAGTTAGACAGATCTGGTGATGGGATGCTCAGATAACATTGGACTCTGATTGTCTCAAAGTTTATGTTGTAATTATTCCCTGGGTACAGGTTGTGTCCTTCTTCACCATTTGCAGATGCCCACTTCAGGCCTGGATGAAAGGCCATGTCATTTAACCCCTTACCTCTGAGCCAATGCAGTCATGGATCTACCCCCTGGGGGGTCCATCATTGCAACAGGTGGAGCCCATAGCACTGAAACACTGAACAGAGCTCACACATTATTATGCACATGTAAATGAGTGCTGCAGTACGAGCCGTCCACCACCATGGCCGGACAGGAGATGAATGGACCCTGCCCATCACTGGACTGGCCAGAAGATGGATGAAATGAGGGTACTTTTTAAAAGAATTTAATATTAAAACAAGGATCAGGGGAACAGTTTAGGAGAGGACCAGGGAGACGGGAGGCAGCAGATATTGTTTATGATTTAAGTGATGATTAAAGAACATTTATCACAAATAGCAAATATTAAAAATGTTAACTGTAAATATATTACAAAATGTGTATACCTGTTCTAAAAGTAGAAGTTGTTGAAGCAGAACCAGAGAAGCTGGAAACAGTTGCTGTAGACTGATCTTCATTGATGGTGTTTGTGGTTGGATCAAAGTTTATTGCTGTAAAGCCTGCTATGTAGACCCTGAAAGTCAAACGATCAACATGCATTATTTGGTAGGAATGATTTTGCAGCAAATGTAACAATTTCACTGAAATATCATCTACATTAACCTCATGTTTTGTTGTGGAATCTCATATTAGCCAATGTATTTCATATTGTATATATTGATTTGCATATATTTTATTGATAATAATTATTATTATTATTCATATTATTATATAGTAGTGGTTTTATCAATATTATTATTCAATAAGTAAAGCAACAATTATTAATCTTTTAATAATGTATACTGTGTTTTCCATAGATTTAGAAAGTCTTCATTTATAAGTGTTGAACTTTAAATGACCTCTGCTTTATGACAAGTACTTGTAAACAGGTGTTCTCGAAAATGTATTAAGATAGTCTACTGGATGAAAGTTCATTAGAATAGATTCAAGTTATGTAGAATGGTCTCAGACAGATAAGAAAACAGGTGGTTAAAATAATTAGGTGGAATACAGGAAAGTTATGTACAGAACATTAATTAAGTTTGACAGGGTCAAACAAAGGTCTGCTTGTGCCCTCATTAAAACTGTTAAAATACATGCATATAGTGAAACATATAAAACATCTGGTGGGGTTATTGAAAGTTAATTGTCTCAAAGTTGTAAATCTGAAAAAACCTTAAAGCTAGTTAAATCTTATCAAGATAAGGAGAGTTTGATAACACAGCTGGGTGCCAGACTGTCTCTATACAGGTGTTTTTAATTGGACAAAAAGAGTTATAAATCACTTTAATGAACATATAGGAATTTTGGGAATAATTAAGTTTGTCTGGTTGTAGAACAGGTGTCAGATTTATGGTTGGTTACTTTGATGTAGATCTTAGCGACCAATCATAGGTAAGAAAGATAGTTGAGATAAGACTTGTGAAATGGTATATAAATGCAAGCTCTACAATTGTTAGACAGACAAGTCAGATAGGAGCTCATAAGGCTGAACTCTATGTATGCTGCCCTATTGCACGGGTCATAGAGGTCAGAACCAATGGGCAAGTATCTGTCCTAACTTGTCCCCTCGGACAAGTCAGATAGGAGCTCATAAGGCTGAACTCTGTGTATGCTGCCCTATTGCACGGGTCATAGAGGTCAGAACCAATGGGCAAGTATCTGTCCTAACTTGTCTCCTCGTACGAGTCAGAGAAGACTTCTTAACTTGTTCCAGAATGTGGTCTCAGGTGAATTTCCCTCAAGAACTTGGTCGAGCTGGAACCCAGAACTCTGTGAGGGGACCAGATGACCGGCAGATCGGCTGGTCCCTATCAGGTGAGAGGTTCCCAAGAATTGGCAGTAAAGACCCATTCTGGTTCAAGGTGAGAACAATTCACAATTGTTTAAATTTGGTTAGAGGATAAGAATATTTATATCTAATATGCATGCATTGTAAGAAACTGTATAAATTAGACCTGTATATTGTAATATTTTGAACATAAACCTGTATGTTATCAGCTGTTAATAAACCTGCATTGCTGAAGTTCTGCCTGGTTCGATACTTTACTATTCTACTTCAGTTTCACCATGAAGACTGCTTGGAGGAATACCAAAAAACATGGATTTGTTTCCAAGGAGTCCAAGTGATCACCATCCTAGTGATGAACAAAGCCAACTCTACTCATAATGCTTACCCTAGTTCTATCCCTTTGATACACAAAGCCATATGATCACCATCTTATAATTGACTTGTTTTTGTTGTTAGATTTTGCTAAAATGGCTCAATTATTACTGAAATTTCACTAATGTGAACAATGACAATTTTGCTAAACGCTATTAATTATTATATAGGGATCTTTATGAAACTCTGTATTTGGAACTATTCAAATCCTTACACTGCTGCTCAATTTAGCAAAGATTCAGTCTAGTGTCTGAGCAAAGCTGGTATTGATTTTTAAACACAAAGTTTTTCCCGTTGGATGGATGTGGAAGCAACTCCATTACCTGTAATGTTTTGTGGGGTCCAGAGGTCCATTGACGTATCCCCTTGAAACAGTGCCATCTCCAACGTGGACACTTATCTGATTCAGTTGGTCAGTGTTCTGGATATTCTGTGGCTCAATGACAGAGGTTACATAGGTACTGGTCAACCCACTCTTGAAATCATTATAAGTCTTTGATAAAGACCCTTTAGTTAGTGTGTTGCCTGCAAGTTACAAAAAGAATGACCAATAGGATAGCATGACAAATGACTAATGAAAATACATTCAATCCTAAACTGTGTTTTCTGTCTATTTGATAGATTCAGCCTCCCTTTTTCTTAAAAAAACCCCACTATTTTAATTTTCATCTTTTTATTTTTCAAGGGACTGCTTAACATTTTAGGTAACTCTATAAAAATGGTTTCTTTTATTTAAATAATGTTATAAAAATAAAGTATGTTTCTAGGCATAGTTTGTAATTATAAATGTTAATGAAGGAAGCCATGTTAGCTCATTACGTCTCCTGGATAACTTTCTGCTCTGCAGTGTCACACAATGCTTGTGCTTTACTGATCCTTCTCACAATGCGAGTCAACCAACCCACTGAAACCCAAAGGCCTTTCTGTGAGGCTAATATCACATCTTAACTACAATTAAAGCAAATTAGACTCAGACAAGCTTATCCTTCAAAAATTGCAAGACTAATTAGTTTAAATGACTTTCAGTTTCACATCTATGCTACTAATCCATGTCATTCTATTCGTTTTTTTCGTTCCTACCATGTAAATCGGTTGTCATGATGATGGCATAAGCTACTATGGGTCCAGATACAGACTTAAAACTTGGAAAGGTGATGTCCATAGCATCCCTCGAGGCCGAGAGAACGATCTGCACACTGCCTGGCATCTCTGCACGATCTATAAAATAATTCAATGTCAGTATCGGATCTCCATTTACAGGTAAGGTAAAGCGGAAGCAAACCCATCAGTTTACCAGTTTCAAAAAACTGTTTCATTTCCGGCACGTGCCAGAAATATAACACTCCCATTGGTTGTGCTCTCAATCAAACTGTCAAACCATCCAATGGCTGGTGTCATAACTGATCACATGTGCAGCATCATGGCAGTTGTAGATTAAACAGAGGCAAAGATGGCAGCTTCCTTGACTGAAACTGATAGGGGGTTTACTTACACTTTAAAGTGTAGATTTTGGCTAAATAGAAGAATGACGTATATGATGGAGTCTGTCACCTACGGTAACACGTTAGTCTTTGTTTGAGTAACACTTGTAATTTTGTGTTATTAGCTGTTGTTCTTGCAGTAGATCTCTTATGTGTTTACTTCCTTTAAACAAAATGACAAGGCTATCTGGTCTTCAATAAAAAAACTAGCAGTAGAGTAGTAGAAAAAGCTTTCTAGTTATACAGATCTGGTGATGGGATGCTCAGATAAAATTGGGCTCTGACTGTCTCCAAGTTTATGTTGTAATTATTCCCTGGGTACAGGTTGTGTCCTTCTTCACCATTTGCAGATGCCCACTTCAGGCCTGGATGAAAGACAATGTCATTTAACCCCTGACCCCTGAGCCAAGGCAGCCATGGATCTACCCCCCAGGGGACCATCATTACAACAGCCCGAGCCCATAGTACTGAAAAACTAAACAGACCTCACACATTGTTATACACATGTCAATCAGTGCTGCAGTATAAACCACCTGTCGCCATGGCTGGACAGGAGGAGAATGGACCCAAACCTTCACTGGACTGGCCAGAAGATGGATGAACTTAGAGTAGTTTTTATTTTTATTTTAAGGAATTACATTTTAATCAAGGAGTAGGTGAAGGGGAAGGGTTTAGGGGATAGAAGAGGACCAGGGGATGGGAGGCAGCAGATATGGTTTAGAATTTAAATAAATAGTAAAGAACATTTATCACAAATAGCAAATCTGAAAAATACCTGTTCTAAAAGTAGAAGTTGATGAAGCAGAACCAGAGAAGCTGGTAACAGTTGCTGTTGACTGATCTTCATTGATTGTGTTTGTGGCTGGATCAAAGTTTATTGAGGTAAAGCCTACTATGTAGACCCTGAAAGTCAAGAGATCAGAGTCCATCTTAGTATTTGCAACAAATGATTTTGCGGCAAATGAAACATTTTCACTGAAATTCCATCGACATTAACCCAAAGTTTCACCATACAGACTGCTTAGAGCAGGGGTCTCAAACTCGCGGCCCTCCAGCTGTTGCGAAACTACAAGTCCCATCATGTCTATGCCTGTGGGAGTCACAGCCCTAGCCATAATGCTTACCCTAGTGTCAACCCTTTCATAGGCAAAGCCACAAGATCACCATGTTATAATTGACTTGAGGATCACTTGCTTTTGCTGTTAAATTTAGCTAAAATAACCCAATTGTTTCCCAGATTTTATCACAGTGAAAACTGACAATTTTGCCTTTTACTGATAATTATATAAAGATCTTTATGAAAATCTGTATTTGGAACATTTCAAATCCCTACACAACTGGTCAATTGAACAATTTAATTTCAGTCTGGTGTCTGAGCAATGTAATTCTTGATTTTTAAACACAAAGTGTGTCCCATTGGATGAATGTGGAAGTAACTCCCTTACCTGTAGTGTTTTGTGGGGTCCAATGGTCCATTGAGGTATCCCCTTGTAACAGTGCCATCTCCCACGTGGACACTTATCTTATTCAGTTGATCAGCGTTCTGGATATTCGGCTCAATGACAGAGGTCACATAAGTGCTGGTCAACCCATTCTTGAAATCATTATATGTCTTTGAGAAAGACCCTTTAGTTGGTGTGTTGCCTGCAAGTTAAAGAAAAAAAATGGGATAGCATGACAAATGACTAATCAAAATAAATTGAACACCAATTGATATTTTTTGTATGGATAGATTCAGACTCACTTTTTACCTTTTCTTAGAAAAAAAATCAAGATTTTCATATTTTTTTCAAGGGAATTGCAAATATTGTTAGGTAACTCAATGGTTTCTTTAAAAAATGTTAAGAAAATAGGTTTCTAGGCATAACTTTTAATGATAGAAAACCACGTTAGCTTATTAGATATCTGGATCTGCTTTGAAGTGTCGCACAATGGTTGTGCTTTACTGATGCTTCTCACAATTCAAGTCTATGAGTCTACTAACTCATTGAAACCAATGCACTCTCTTTGTGGCTAATATCACGTCAACTACAGTTCAAGCAAATTAGACCCAGACAAGCTTATTCTTCAAAATTTACAGGACCAGTCAGTTTAAATGATTCTCAATTTCACAGCTATGCAACTAGTCCATATACTTCTATTAAGTTTGCTGTGCCTACCAATTAAATCGGTCGTCATAATGATGGCATAAGCCACTATGGGTCCAGATGGAGACTTAAAACCTTGGAAGGTGATGTCCATAGCATCCCTCGAGGATGAGCGAACAATCTGCACACTGCCTGGTATCTCTGCATGACCTGTAAAATAATTCAGTATCACTATCACACCTCCATTTAAAAGTAATTTAAAGTGTAAGTTTGAGCTAAATAGAAAAAAAAATACATATTTGATGCAGACTGTCACCACCAGTAATATTGCATTCTTTGTTTTTTTTATTTATTATTTATTGTTTGTTTATTTATTATTACCTGTTATTCCTGCAGTAGATCCCTCGGACTCTGTGTCCATACTGAAGCTGTAATTAATCCCAGAGGACAAGCTGTGTCCTCCATCATTTATGGATGTCTACTTAAAGCGGGAGTCCGGCGACCAATCTTTTTTTTTTTTTTTTTTTTAGGTCATTGAGACACTTTGCTAATCCCAAAATAATACTCACAGTTTGAGTGTAATATTTCCGCCTCTGTCTGTTTTCGTACTGAAGAATAACTTAAAAAATGTGATGCTGGCTGTTTCCATCTTGCTTGTGGGCCCACAAGCATTGATTTCCTGGATGCAGTGAATGCGGTTCATTCACAGCTTGTTCACACGCATGATCATTGTTTCCGCACTGAATCTTGGGAAGCCTGACACTAAGCTCCCAGGAGACAGTGCGGCGCCGGGGAAAGGCAATAAACACGCCTACTCCCATGGGAGGAGAGACAGGAAGTGCCACAATAAAGTACGATATAAAGGTAATTACAGCGATAAAATTTTTTTTCGTGCAGCCTGGATGAAAGACCAAGTCATTGAACCCCTTACTTCCAAGGCATGGCCATCATGGATCCACACCCAAGGGGTGCACCATGACAACAGCCCGAGTTCATGGTACTGCAACATAGAAATGGGAACGCACATCATTTTGCAAGTAACAGTCAGTGCTGCAGTAAGAGCCACCAATCAGCATGACTGGACGAGAGTATATAGGACCCAAACCATCAATTATCTGTCTAGAAGACAGGTGGGATCAGGGAACTTTTTAAGGAAATTTTATTTTAAAGCAAGAAGCAGGTGAAAGGCTGTAGGAGGGTAGAGAAAGGTTGTTGGACGAGAGGCAGGAGAAATATTTTAGGATATAGAAGTGATAAACTAAAGAACGTACAGCACAAATATAAAATGTGAAAATGTTAATGGGAAAATACATTACGAAACGTACCTGTTCTAAAAGTAGAGGTCGATGAAGCAGAACCAGAGAAGCCGGATGTACCTGTTCTAAAAATAGAAGTTGTTGACGAAGAACCAGAGAAGCTGGTATCAGCTGCTGTTGATTGATCTTCATTGATGGTGTTTGTGGCTGGATCGTAGTTTATAGTGAGAAAGCCAACTATGTAGACCCTGGAAGTCAAGAGATCAGTGTCCATCTTATTTTTTGAGAGAAATGATTTTACAGTAAATGTAACAGTTTAACTGAAATTTCATCCACGAATTTTCTCATCACTAGTAATTATTATAGAGATCTTTCTGAAAATCTGTATTTGGAACTTTTCAAACCCTGGGGTCTAAGTAATATAATTCTTGATTTTTAAACACAAGGTGTGTCTCATTGGATGGACGTGGAAGCAACCCCATTACCTGTAGTGTTTTGTGGGGTCCAAAGGTCCATTGACGTATCCCCTTGAAACAGTCCCATCTCCCACGTGGACATTTATCTTATTCAATTGGTCAGTGTTCTGGATATTCTGCGCCTCAATGACAGAGGTCACATAAGTCCTTGTCAATCCTTTCTTGAAATCATTATAAGTCTTAGATAAAGATCCCTTAGTTGGTTTTTGGCCTGAAAATTGAAAGAGAATGACCAATTGGATAGAGTAACAAATGACCAAAGAAAATACTTTCAACAATCTGATATTTTCTATATTTGATAGATTATTTTAATTTTTATTCTGACTTTTAAGGTAATGCTTAATTTGTGTTGCCTGCAAGGTAAAAAAGAATGACCAATAGGACAGCATGTAAAACGACTTATGAAACTACATTATTATTTGCATTTTACTCTTTTTGTTTTTCAAGGGACTGCTTAAAATGCTAGTTAACTATTTTAAAAAGGATTTGTTGTGTTTAACTGCTTCTGGACTGCCCACCGCACATAAACTGTGGCCTGCGCGAAACAACATACCTGTACGTTGTCTCTTCCTGGATATGGGGCCCGCGCGTGGCCACTGGAGACCCACTCCCGCTGTGATTGGACACAGCGGGAGCCAATCAGCAGGTCCGGCGGCCGATGGCTGCCAGGACCCGCCGATCGTTCGCTGAAGAGACAGAACCTATGTAAACAAGGCAGACTGTCTTACTGTCAGACAGGAAGAGAGAGATCTGTGTTCCTGCTAATCAGGAACACAAGTTCTCTCTCTTCCTCCAGTCAGTCCATCCCTCACACAGTTGCAAAGCATTCCCTAGGAGCACACTTAACCCTGTGATCACCCATGATGTTAATCCCTTCCCAGCCAGTGTCATTTATACAGTGACCATTACTAGTAAAAATAAAGACAGAGAAAATTGAGTACTGTCCGTGATACTTTTTTTATTTGCACTAACATACAATTTTTCAGGACAAGCTCAATGTTTTAGTTCTTAAAGAGAATTTCAGAACTATCCAGGAAAGGAAAACGTTTGAACTAAGAATGATACTTCTTTTTGACACAAAATATATCGGCCTGAATTTAGATATTGGTTTCCTTACACATTATGCTAAAGTTTTACGACCCCCTCTGTGACTAGTATCCCCCCCTGCATTCTATAGCTCTCCCTCTGTCTTATCTCACTAACTCTGCTGCTATCTTTATTACCATTGATTTGTATGTGTTTGGTTTTCTCTTTTTTTTTCTTCTTCTTCTTTAACATGCTGCTTAAAAATTTGTGAATCAGTACTGCTTGGACCTTGAAGAAGGGGACATACCCCGAAAGCTTGTCCTGAAAAATTGTATGTTAGTGCAAATAAAAAAAGTATCACGGACAGTACTCAATTTTCTCTGTCACAATTGCACTAATACGGCTACAATCAAATCAAGTAGTAAAAATAAAAATGCCATAAAAATATACCATAGTTTGTAGACACAATAACTTTTGCGCAAACCAATCAATATACGCTAATTGGGATTTTTTTTTACCAATAATATGTAGAAGAATACATATTGGCCTACATTGATGAAGAAATTCGATTTTTTACATATTTTTTTATTGGATATGTTTAATAGCAGAAAGTAAAAAATATTGTTTTTTTTTTCAAAATTGTCACTTTTTTTTGTTTATAGCGCAAAAAATAAAAACCGCAGAGGTGATCAAATACCACCAAAAGAAAGCTCTATTTGTGGGGAAAAAAAAGGGCATAAATTATATTTGGGTACAGCAAAGCACAATCGCGCAATTGTCAGTTAACCGCTTCAGCCCTGGAAAATTTGGCTGCTGAATGACCAGACCATTTTTTGCAATTCAGCACTGCGTCGCTTTAACTGAAAAGTGCGCGGTCGTGCGGCGCTGCACCCAAACAAAATTAACTTCTTTTTTTTTCCCACAAATAGAGCTTTCTTTTGGTGGTATTTTATCATCTCTGTGGTTTTTATGTTTTGCACTATAAACAAAAAAAGAGCGACAATTTTGAAAAAACACAATATTTTGTACTTTTTGCTATAATAAATATCCCCCCCCTTTTTTTTTTTTTTTTTTTTTTAAAAAAGCAAATTTTTTCTCAGTTAAGCCCAATATGTATTTTTCTACATATTTTTGGTAATAAAAATCGCAATAAGCGTATATTGATTGTTTCGCGCAAAAGTTATAGCGTCTACAAAATAGGGGATAGATTTATAGCATTTTTATTATTATTATTTTTTTTACTAGTAATGGCGGTGATCTGCAACTTTTATCAGGACTGCGACATTATAGCGGGCACATTGGACACTTTTGACACATTTTTGGGACCATTGGCATTTATACAGTGATACAGATAAAAATGCACTGATTACTGTAAAAGTGTCACTGGCAGGTAAGGGGTTAAAAACTAGGGGGCGATCAAGGGGTTAACTGTGTTCCCTCTCTGTGTTCTAACTGAAGGAGGAGGGGACTGTGTAGGGGAGATAACAGATCGCTGTTCATACTTTGTATGAACACACGATCTGTCTGTTCTCCCCTCAGAGAACCGGGATCTGTGTGTTTACACACACAGATCCCGGTTCTCAGTGTGTCATGAGCGAACGCGGGAGCCCGGCGGTCATCGCGCCCGCCGGGCACTCGCATGGGCTCCGGGGGGAGCAGCGGGTGCGCGCCCCTAGTGGCCACAGAGTGGCCAACATAATGTTGTTTCGCCCAGCCGTGCCATTCTTCTGCAGTAAAACTGGTCAGCAAGTGGTTAAAGTAACGCAGTGCTGTATCGCAAAAAATGGCCTGGTTATTAAGGGGGTAATACCTTCCGGGGCTGAAGTGGTTAAATAATGTTACCAAGATATGTTTCTAGGCATAACGTGTAATTATAGATGTTCATGAAGGAAGCCATGTTAGCTCGTTACATAAATTCTTTCTGCTGTGCAGAATGGTTGTGCTTTACTGATCCTTCTTATAGGGCAATTCTTTGGGTCGAATGTCAATGGGTCAACTTCTGCATTTAAACCAATGCACTCCCTGTGTGGCTAATATCACATCTTCACTACAGTTAAAACAATCTAGACTCATTGTCCTTAAAAAACTGCAGGACTTGTCAGTGTAAATTATTTTCGGCTTCACAGTTATGCTGCTAGTTAGTATTATTCTATTATGTTTGCTGTTACTACCATGGAATTCCGTTGTCATGATGATGGCATAAGCCACTATGGGTCCAGATGGAGACTTAAAACCTTGAAAGGAGATGTCCATAGCATCCCTCGAGGATGAGCGAACAATATGCACACTGCCTGGTATCTCTGCATGACCTGTAAAATAATTCAGTATCACAACTTCATTTGACAAGTTGACATGTAAATGTGGGCCAAATAGAAAAATGTCACATGGCCAGCACAGTATATTGTAGCAGTATACTAGCAGTAACATTGCAGTTTTTGTTTTTCTGAGTTGTAATATTGTCACCATGTGGACAAAGTATTTTATTTGGACATGTAGCTTAAAATAGACTTAAAGTATGTAAAAAAAATTAAAGCCCACGTTCCTCTTTTTAAGATGTTATAGAATCTTACAATAAATTGTAGCTGAAAGTTTAAAGTAGGAAGATTTTTCTAGTTTAGACAAGATCTGGTGATGACAAGGGTCAGATGTCCTTGGACTTCAACACTCTCCAAATGTAAGCTTCAATATATCCAAGAGGAAAGGCTGTATCCTCCACCAGTTATGTACACTTCAGGGTTGGATGACAGACAGTGTCATTTAACTCCCTTCCTCACATGCCAAGCTGTCATAGATCCACACCCAGGGGGTGCATCCCTACAACAGCCTGAGACCATGGTACTGTGACTTAAACAGAGCGCGCAAATCATTACGCAAGTGCCAGTCAGTGCTAGCACCCATCACCATGGTTGGAGAAGAGGAGAAAGGATTTAACCCATCACTGGACTGCCCACAAAATTAATGGATTCAGGTTACTTTTTTTTAGCGTATTCAATTTTTTAAAAAAAAAAGCAGGTGCAGAGGAAGGGTTTAGGGCGGTAGAGAAGGACTGGGAGATGAGAGGCAGCAAATGTTCTTAAAGATATAGGTAATAAACTAAAGAATGTATAGCACACATAGAAAATGTTAAAAATGTTAAACAAGAATGTCAACTAAATTACAATACGTATATACCTCTTCTTCCTCTTCTAACAGTGGTAGATGTTGAAGTAGAACCAGAGAGGTTGGTAACAGTTGCTATTGACTGATCTTCATTGATAATGTCTGTGGCTGGATCATAGTTTATCTCGGTAAAGCCTACTATGTAGACCCTGAAAGTCAAGAAATCGATGTCCATTTTATTATTTGTGTGGAATGCTTTTGCAGCAAATGTAACTTTCACTGAAATGTATCCAACATTAACCTCAGGTTTCACCATGCAGGGTACATAGAGGAACCTTTCTCAACCAGTGTTCCATGGAACCCTAAGGTTCTTTCCAATGTTGCCAGGAGTTCCTTGAGCAATCAACACTTTCTACCTCTCAGATATGTAACCACTGATACAAATGATCGTTTTAGCTATCTGTAACCTGACTTCTGTTGTCCACCTACTTCCTGTTGTCCACCACGATAATGTACTGTGAGCTGTAGATATCATAATTAATCGGGGGTTCCTTCAAACATGAAAGATATTTCAAGGGTCCCTCCATGTTAAAAAGGTTGAGAAAGGCTGACTTAGAAGAATGCCAGAAAGCATGGATTTGTTTCCTAGGAAAGCCATGTAATCAACATCCCAGTGCTGCTATCAAGATCAATGGCTTTTTTTGATGAACAAAGCTAACTCTATTCATGATGCTTACCCAAGTGTCAACCCTTTGATTAACAATGCCCTATGACTACCATGCTATCAATAGGGAGGGGCTGAAGGAACCTTAGCTGTTCAGGAGTTCGGACAAATGCCTGAACATTTATCCATTCAGTGGAGACCAAACCTTATGCATAATAGAGCTCATCAGCCTGGGCACAAGGTGCTTTGCCAGGGGGGGTGTGCACTTGCTTGGCGCACATTCCTCTTCCCACTATCCTTGTCTGCAATGCTGCATGCTTAAATAAAGGTCAGGTATGGATTCTTTTTGGGGGGCTACTTTTTTTAATTTTTGCATAGGGTTCCCCCTTAAAATCCACACCAGACATAGAGAGTCTGGAATATAATTTTTATGAGACCTCACATTGACTTGAGGGGCCTGGCTTACATTAGTATAGTGCTACCTCTGGAGGAGCCACTAGTAGATTACCCATAATCTCTTCCCCAATAGTTGCCCCTCAGCCAGTCACACAGTTACAGTTACTCTTTGGCTCAATGCACAGTCCAGGGGTATGCTTTTCGGTGTTTTTTTTTTTTTTTTTGGGTAGCTTGGCTGGGGATAGGGAATTGAGTGGGATAATCCAAAATGATGTACACATAAGAGGACACTTATCTTCTATAGAACTATGAGCTTGTAGCAAACTTAAGGAGATTAACCTTCCTCTGCTGGAAAGTCCAAGCAAAGCCCTTTTCGTTGTGAATTAAATAGACTAAGCTCTTCAGGACACTGGACACCATGTCCCCTTTACACACACAGCCAACTCTAACACACGAGGTATGGCCTCAGCCCATAGTCTCTAAGATCTTGCTCTCCAGTCTGTGCTCACAAATGTCCTTGGAAAATTGGTTGTCTCCATCTCCAGGTAGCCCACCTGAGGCCTCGACGCCCCTCAGGCACATGGCAAGATGGCCTAAGAGGGCAAGCAGCACCTCTTACACTGTGATGTCTTTCCTAGGAAAAATACCTCGCTGCTCTCTGTCTCAGAGTATTTATACAGGCTCCCAGTTACCATCTGGGCCACCTTCCATAGGGATTGGCCAGGGCTGTATGAATATTTAGCTGTTGATTAGACTTGTTCTGCCCACTAATTTCCAGAGCTTTCTGATTGGCTTTGTTTACAAACAGAATGAAGTGGCCGGGAGCTGTCATTTTACCAGCAATTTAAAAAAAAAATGTTTCCATTGCAAAAGACAGTGTTACCATTGTGGGCTGTATACATTGCACAGATGTGCTACTTTACAGGCAGGTTTAGGGCACCCCCCAGACATGTCATTTAGAGCAATTTTGTATTCTTAAAGGCAAAAAGGCTAATGGCAAAACTTTTTTTTTCATACAGGAAGGTTATAACCCCTGTCAGTTATTTGCCATTTGTGTTACAATGGGGAGATTTCCCTTCGCTTCCTGTCCTATAGCCACAACAGGAAGTGAAAGGAAATCCCTCCAAACTGAGGGAATTCCTAGTTGTCATCATAACTAGTGTCTCTATTGGAAGATTTCCCCTCTTTTACTGTTTTGAGGGCAACCCAAAATTTGTGATTTTAATATACTTTCACTTTTGATTACAACAGCAAATATGACAATTAGAGGGGGAATCTCCTTATCAGGGGCACAGACAACAATAAAAACTATACATGTGCACACTGAAATATTTTGTTTCAGAATTTCGGTTTCGTCCGAAAAATACACTTACTTAGTTACTCCCGAAATTCGTTTTTATTTACTTCGTTTCGTTAAAAAATGCATTTGTACGAAAATCCGAATTAATTAAGGTCAAATCTGTCAATTGAAGGCTTATGGTGTCTGTCGGATGTTCTAAGAAGATTTGACAAAGCAGCTAAACTGTACGACGCCGCGATCGTACATTTCCGGTCCAATGCTCCACCCACAAGCTATAGTAGAATTCTAATGTTGTTTGACTCGTTACATAGTTACAGAAGTCCATCTAGTTCAACCATAAAAAAAACTAAAAAAAAAAACTAAAAATATCATACAATCCCATACACCCAATCCTATACCCACAGTTGATCCAGAGGAAGGCGGAAAAAAACCCCAGGAAAACATGATCCAATTTGCTACAGCAGGGGAAAAAAATCTTTTTTTTCCCTAGTAACTAGTAATAATTATAATTATTCATTACTATTACTAGTCAAACAACATTAGAATTTTCCTATAGCTTATAGGCGGAGCATTTGACTGTAAATTTCCGTTTGCGGCGATCGTATGTTTTTAGCTGCTTCGTCGAATCTTCATGTCGAATGGTATTATACATATTTTTGATCATATATTCCAGCAGCGACCACTAACAGCAATTTTACTATTGTCTCTATAATGTCGAATTTTTTCTCTATATTTCGAATAATCTTGGACTAATGGAGTTAGGTTAGGCAAATTCGACCGCAGGTTCTGTAGACACAGATCGCTATTGTCACCGTCATGTTGAATCTTCTATCTATCTATATCGAACTGTTGTCGCAACGATTCAAAAACTCCATTTTTTTTTTTACTTTCGTGTTTTGATACATGTTCCCCAGGGCAGTGCCCAGTTCATTGAAATTTCCTTGTCTATTAGCCTAGAACAGGGGTCTCCAAACTTTCTAAACAAAGGGCCAGTTTATTGTCCTTCAAGCTCTGGGGGGGGGGCTGGATCATGGCCAGTGGCAGTAAAAAAATGTCCAGGCATCAGTGGGAGTAAACTATGTGCTATCTTTGGTATTAGGGGAATTATTGCACCACCGTTGGAGTCGGTGGGAGAATCGTGCACTATTGTTGGATTCAGTGGGAGAATGGTGCCCCATCTTGCAGTCAGTGGGGGAATAGTGCCCCATTGTTGCAGTCAGTGGGAGGAATGGAGTCCCATCTTTGCAGTCAGTTGAAAGAATTGAGCTCCATCGTTAAAGTCAGTGGGAGGAATGGAGCCTCATCTTTGGAGTCAGTGGGAGGAATAGAGCCCCAACATTGGAGTCGGTGGTAGGAATGGAGCCCCATCGTTGGAGTCGGTGGGAGGAATGGAGCCCCATCGTTGGAGTTGGTGGGAGGAAGGGTCCCCAAAGGGCCAGATAAAGGCAAGCAAAGGGCCACATTCGGCCCACTGGCCACAGTTTGGAGACCACTGTCCTAGAACATGGGCAGAACTGTTTTATAACGTTCATCTCCCATTGACTTACTATTATTCAGATTCAGCACCCTGAACTTTAGTCTTGTTCCTCTGCTCAAGCCAAACCCAGGAGTACTCAGCTCATCACACGTTTTTACTGACTTAAGGATCACATACTTAAAGCGATTATAAACCTTTGTTTTTTTTTAAAAAACGAAAATGACAAACATGTTACACTTACCTGCTAGGTGTAATGGTTTTGTACAGAGCAGCCCCGATCCTCCTTTTCTGGGGTCCCCCGCTGGCGCTCCAGGCCCTTCCTCTTCAGCGAGTGCCCCCCCTCCCCCCAGGTAAAGCCACTTGCTTGCTCCCGAGCTGCCCAGTCTGCGTCTATTGACACAGACTGGGCGACTTGGGCCCGCTCCCTTATCAGGACATTTGATTGACAGCAGTGGGAGCCAATGGCTGGCGCTGCTATCCATCTTCCCAATGAGGAGGGAGACAGCAGCAAGAGCCCCAGCTCTCATGCACATCGCTGGATGGGATTGGATTTGGCTCAGGTAAGAATACGCTGGGGGGGGGGGGCTCCTGCAGCACAGAAGGTTTTTTTTTACCTTAAAGCGGAGTTTCACCCTAAAAAATTTTTTGCATTAAAAGACTCCTTTTAACTTAGAAAGAAACATTTGGAGGAAAAACATTCTTTATACTTACCAGAAAGGCCCTGTTGCTATGTTGTCCTCGTAATATGCCACTTCCTGGTCCGCTGAGCTCCTCGTGACTTCTTCCCTCGCCTGCGCTCCTGGGAAATGATGACACATCATTTCTCAGGAGTCTACGCTACAGCCGCCGTTGAATTGCGCATGCGCGAGAGGTGCATGCTGGTTACCCAGCATGCACCTCTCAAAAGCTATTCCAGGAAGCGATCGCGATTGGGCTTCACATGCCCACATTCATGATGGAAACAGCCACAAACAGAGGAATAAATAATTACAGTAAATAATGTATATTATTGAACAATCGATCATGATAATTGTATACTGTTTTTTGAATATCATTAGCAATAATGCTAGGATCCAAAAAACAAACAAACTCCGCTTTTTTTTTTTTTTTTTTATTTTTTTTTTATTTTAACCACTTCAGCGAATTTTTTCCTAAGAGATGTTGTTTCAACTTTAAAAAATCAAAAACTAGCCCATCTCTTTTTTTCACATCATTGTGGCTAATATACAATTTTATCTTTATTTATTCAAAAACTTCTTAATTAGAAAAAACAATAAAGGCAACAAATTCTCCAGCTAAGTGTAAGTTATACATAATGTTTGTACAAACTACAGTAGTGTCTGCTGCTATCTCCCTCCCTCCATCCCCCTCAAACCCCCCCCAACACCCCCCCCCCCACCTCCACCCCCCCTCCACCCAAACACGCACCACCCGCACAACCTAAATTCTATTACACCTCACTGATTCATTCATGCTCCAGCCATAACTTCCATATACTCTTGTATTTCTTTAAATTTCCTCTCCTTCTGTACCAGAATTCCTCCTTAATGATCATATCCTTGACCTCTCTTCTCCATTCTCCTACCGTAGGGGGTTCTTTCGCCTGCCACTTCCGTGCTATAATTTTCCTACCCTGAAACAAACATCTTATAATTGCCGTCTGGGTGTCCTTCAGCATATCATTTTTCTCAAATAAACTCAAAAGGCATGTTCGTGCCTCCATCGCCAGTGAAGATCTAAATATTACATTGATTTCCTCCACTAGTTTTTCCCAATATCTATGTAACTTGGGGCATCGCCAGAGCATGTGTATCAGGTCGCCTCTTCCATCTCCACAACGCTGACAACTCGCCTCCTGCCTCTTACCAAACCTGAATAATTTTTCTGGTGTATAGTACAGTCTATAAATTAGGTACAAATGGGAGACCCCTTGTGATGGTGACAGAGATACCCTTGGGCCCAATGCTAGATTAAACTTCCATTGTTCCTCTGTTATGGTGCCGATCTCTTCCCCCCATTTAGTTCTCCTCTTGGGCTCTACCTCCCCCTCCTGCCCCGCCTTGATTATACTCCTGTACATTTCTGAAATCAGCCCTCTAGATCCCTTGCTATTTACCAATTTCCTTAGTAAGGGCATTTCACTCCACTCTATCTCTTTGCCCTTAAATTGTGCCTCCAAGGCATGTCTTACCTGCAAGTAGCCAAAGAACAATCTATTAGGCACTGCAAACTCCTCTCTTAACTCTTGGAACAACTTCATCCTCCCTGCTCTATACATCTGCCTCAGACAGTGGATACCCCTCCTATCCCACTCTTCCATTTTCCCCATCACACTGAGCTCCTTCAGATTTTTGTTGTTCCATAACGGGGAAAATTCGGAGAACCCCGAGTATCCTAGTACAGCCTTTACCATCTTCCAGCTTCTGATCATTAACTGAGTTGTGGGGCAGCTATGTCCAAAGGATTCGGCCTCCACTGCCTCCACCTCTGTAGCATAACTGATGTTACTCATCCATAAGTTATCTCTTCCTGACCTTTCTTCAGGCACATTGCTGCCTTTCATAAACTGTATTTGGGCTGCTAAGAAGTAGCTCCAGGGGTCCGGCAGCGCCAGGCCTCCCTCCTCCCTCGGCCGCCGCAGCGTTTTCAAACCTATCCTTGCCACACCGTTTTTCCAGATTAATTCCCTAAACAGACTATCCAGCCTCCTAAACCAATGCCTCGGAATCCAGACCGGGGAATTCTGTAGTATAAATAAAATTTGTGGCATCCATATCATTTTGATAAGATTACATCTGCCGGCGACCGAGAGAGGAAGACTACCCCACACCCGACTCTTCTGCTTTAATTTTGTCAATAATGGTACTACATTGCCTGTTATGAACTGCCCTGGATCTTTTGTTATATTTACCCCCAGGTATCTCATTTGATTTACAATTTTTATCGAATTCACCTGACTAGGGAGAGGATCTACCAAGGGATCTATCGGCAATAAAGCCGATTTATCCCAGTTAATCTTCGGCTCGGTTCACACATGGGCGGCACGACTTGCAGGTCGCCTCAGCGAGGCGACCTGCAAACGACTGCCGGGGCGACTTGCGAGACGACTTCTGCATAGAAGTCTATGCAAGTCGCCCCAAGTCGCCCCCAAAGTAATACAGGAACCTTTTTCTAAGTCGGAGCGACTTGCGTCGCTCCGATTAGAACGGTTCCATAGCACAGAACGGGAGGCGACTTGTCAGGCGACTAGGTCGCCTGACAAGTCGCCCCAGTGTGAACCGAGGCTTCAAGCCCGAGAAATGTCCAAATTCTTTAATTAGCCTCATGGCTGCTAGCAAAGAGGTTTGTGTATCTCCCAGGAATAACAGGATATCGTCGGCATACATAGCGACTTTCTCCTCTGCCCCCCTGCTTTTAAAACCCTGGATTTCCTGTGACGTTCTCAGAGCGATTGCCAAGGGTTCCAGTGCGAGAGCGAAGAGCAGGGGCGACAATGGGCACCCCTGTCTCGTCCCCCTCCCCAACTGGAACCACTCAGAACACTCACCATTAACTCTGACTCTAGCTTTCGGGTTATCATATAGTAGCCTCAGCCATTTCACAAAGTTAGGGCCGAATTTAAACTCTGCCAGTACCTTCCACAAATAGTGCCACTCAAGGCTATCAAATGCCTTAACCGCATCCAAAGATAGAATAGCCCTGTTGCCTCCCTCCTCCATAGGTACCTGCATGTTCCTATACATTCGCCTAATATTCATACTCACCGATCTATCCGGAATAAAACCGGTTTGATCCGCGTGTATTACTCTAGAAATTATTTTTTTTAACCTATTCGCTAAAACTTCAGCCAGAATCTTGACATCCGTGCATAAAAGTGAGATTGGTCTGTATGAGGCAGCATCTAACGGGTTCTTCCCCTCCTTTAACAAGATTATGATCGTAGCTTCTGTCATAGACATGGGTAATTTACCTTCCATCACGGCCCCATTCAAAACTTCTGCTAGTTGTGGGAGCAAAACTTCCCCATATTTTTTATACAATTCTGCAGGCAAACCATCAGGTCCTGGCGCTTTCTGATTCGCCATTTCCTTTACCACTTTTTGTATCTCCACCAGTGTCAGCGGGGCGTCCAGGGTATCTCTTTCCTCTCTGGCTAGAGGAGCAATTTTGAATCTTACAAAGAACTCCCACATCTCCCCTTCTACATCTAACTGAGGGGCCTTATACAGATCTTCATAATAATCTTTGAACACCTCCACCATACCAGGAGTATGCCTTATAATACCCCCGTCTCTATCCCACACCGCCGGTATCGTGGAGGAGGGGCCATTTGCCCTAGCTATTAATGCCAAAGTTCTACCCACCATTTCCCCTTCACAAAAAAAATTCTGTTTCTGAAACATTCTGCTCTTTTCCTCTTTCTCCAGGATTAACTTTCTATATTCCTCCTGGCCCTCTACCCAAGCCTCATATCTGACTGTGGTAGGCTCCTCCAGATATCTAGCTTCTACCTCCCTCACCATTTCCCTTGTTCTTTGTTCCTTAACTTGTGCTTTCTTCTTGACATAGGAGATTTTCTGTACAAGAACCCCTCTAAGGAATGCCTTCAAAGCATCCCAAATGATACCTATCGGGGCAGACCCTTGATTCAGGTTTATGAAGTCTTTCAGGTTGCTGATGATCCCTCCATCGTCCTCAATCACTTCAAGCCAGAAGGGGTTCAATTTCCACTCCCCTCGTCCAGTGTTCCACCCCATTTTCACTGAAAAAAACACTGGAGAATGATCTGAGAGCCCCCTGAGATCATAATCTATCTCTTCCACCATTTTCAGAGCCTCCTCGTTACAGAGCACCAAATCTATCCTGGAGAGGGTGGCATGCGTCCTCGAGTGGCATGAATATTGCCTCACACCCGGATGCCACCTCCTCCAGACATCCACCCAACCCACTTCCTCACAAAATTGGAGAAGCGGGCCCCTAGATAGCCCTCCAGGAGCCAGCCCTGTCGGGAATCTGTCTAAACGGTTATCCATAGCCATATTGAAATCCCCCATTACTATGACCGGTACCCCTGGTTTATCCGCTGTAAAATTTATCAGTTTGTTGAGTATCTCTGTTTTAAATGGTGGGGGAATATATACACCCGCAAGAATACAATCCCGCCCCTCAATATTACAATAGAGAAAAACGTACCGACCATACTTGTCCAGTTTGCTCTGTCTACAAGAGAAAACCAATCTGGTGTTTATCAGCACACTCACTCCTCTTGAGTACGAGGAATAGGTTGAGTGGAACTGCTCTTGGTAGCCCCTATTCCTTAGAATGTTGACCGAACCCCTATCTAGATGGGTCTCCTGGAGGCAGAGTATCCTAACATCCCTTATTCTGGCCATAGAGAAAATTGCTTGTTTCTTACATGCTTCTTTCACCCCCTGCACGTTCCACGAACATACCTTCACACAATTAACTATTCCTAACATTACCCTCGTATCTGATTTTGTGTCTACCATCACCTGTTCCTATATCTTAATTCTAAATAATACTCAGTTTCCAACACTGTTGTGAATAATTTTTTAAAATTTTAGTGCTATTACTTTTTGTGTGACTTCAGTGCTACGCCTGTTCCTATATCTTAACTCTAAATAATACTCAATTTCCAACACTGTTGTGATTAATTTTTGAGATTTTGGTGCTGTTACTTTTTCACTCCACTCTACCCCCCTATCTCCCCCCGAACCCCCATTCACACATCCTCGCCCCTACGCCCTCCCAGCCCTCCCAACCCCCCACCTCCCCTCCCCCCCACTCCATCTAAACCCTCCCCCCTCTCCCACCGACCCAAACTCCGCTTTAATGCATAGAATGTAATAACGGAAAAAAAAACCTTGAGGCTTTAGAACCACTTTAAGTTGTTCAATTTTGATGAAATAGCACAATTTTTGCTGAAATTTCACCAAAGTTAAAACTCACACTTCATCACTAGTAAATATTATATAAAAATCTACCTTAAAATCAGTATTTGGAACTTTTCAAATGAAATCCTTCCACCACAAGTCCTAGCAGAGATTCAGTCTGTTGCCCAAGCAATTGTGACAATGGATTTTTAAACACAAGGTGTGTCTGATTGGAGGGATGTGGAAGTGACTCCATTACCTGTACTGTAATGTGGGGTCCAATGGTCCATTGATGTATCCCCTTGAAACAGTGCCATCTCCCACGTGTACACTTATCTGATTCGATTGGTCAGCGTTCTGGGTATTCTGCGGTCCAATGACAGAGGTCACATAAGTCCTGGTCAACCCATTCCTGAAATCATCATATGTCTTTGATAAAGACCCTTTACTTGGTTCATTGCCTGCAAGATAAAAAAAAAAAGGACCAATGAAAATACTTCTGATATTTTCTATAATTGAGAGATTCGGCCTCCCTTTTTCTTTTTGCTTGAAATAAATAATTATTTTTAATTTTTGGTCAGTCTTTTAGTCAATTTTTAAAGGGAATAATTAATGTTTAGGTATCCCTGTAAAAAAAAAAAAAAAAAAAAAGGACCTGCATAATAAATCCTTCTTTATACTGGAGATGGGTTAGATGGCACTTATCATATCTATATTCCTGAATATGTATGGCTGCACTTTGGTATGTAAAATGTCACGTACCATTTTGTCCTGGATTGCCAAATTGTTTATCTTTAATAAACATTTTTCCTGACAGACTCCATGACAGCCTACGTATGGGTTAATCCCGCCTCTCATACCTCATAGGACCCCACTCCCATAAATCTTTGCTTCTAGTCAGAGACTGTGTTCCTTTTTTGTCCTCCTCCTAGGACCAAGGTGTATCTCTTACCTTATGAAGTTTCTTGATCCAGTCCTGGTGGTTTGCACGTTTTTGGTGATGGCGGTGTCTTATTGAAGTCCAGCTTCCCCAGCTATTAGCAGGGCGGACATGAGGGGTTCACTTCGATGCCTGAAGAGCTTATTAAACCGGCCATTGGCTGGGAAGCGGCAACTCGGCCAATCGTCCCAGCTATTAGCGGGAGGCCTCCTCTATCAATACCCTGGTCGTGCGGTGAGCGCTCCTCTTTGCTCCCATTCCCAGGACGGATCTTGTTGGGGTGGTAATGTATGCCCTCCTGTTTTCTTTTGAAATATGGCAGCCTGTTGTGTGTGTTGTTTTTGTCTTTTGCTTGTTTTCTAGTGGCCATGGCGGCTGGGACGCATCTGCGTTCCAGTCCACCGCTTCCCCGCTCCGACTGCGCAGCTGCGAAGTCTCGATTGAGATCAAGGCTTGGTTCGCGCCTGCGCAGTCCGGGCGAGATGGCGGCGATTGCGCATGCGCGCGAGCGCCGTGGAGCGGCATCGGTCACAGCGTAGGGACGCTGTGGCCGCAATGACGTCATCACAGGCGGCAGATTCAAATAGCTGTCAGATACAGCTATTATTTGGGTTGCTCTCTCGCTCAGGCAGCAGCTTCCCTGTGTCCATTTCTCTGGCTTCCAAGGTAAGGAGCTTTGCTGTACCTTCCTGTATCTGGGTCTTGTTTGCCAAATATGGGAAAAGAGATAGAGATGTTTTTTATTTATTAGTCTTTTCTTATTAAATTGTTTGCAGTCTTTTGTTTCTGTCGCCATGGATGTGTCACCGCCCCCTAGTGGCCAACCCTTACACCGCAGGTAGGATGAAGTATTTTTATTTTTCATTCTGCCTGTTTTGTTTGGGGTATTATTTAGGAGCAAAGTATTCTTTTCTCCCCTTCAGCCCTTCTAGGTCTGAACCGCAGCTATCAGCACATAAAGAAAAAGACCAGTCTAGGTCTCAACATCACCAGCCCACGTCTGGTTCTAGACGTACTAGGTCATCCTCCAGACACCGCAAAGAGGGGTCAAGATCTAAGTCCAGTCATCATTCCCCCCCGCCATTCCAGCCGCTCTGAGAGAAAAGCTTGCTGGGGATGTAAAACTCAAGTCCCAGAGGGTAAATCTCTCTGTGAGTTATGCTACTCTAGAGCCACGAAGGAAAGAGGAGCTGAGGACCAGCAAGTAGAAGCTCTGGTCAGGAAAGTGGTCCAAGAATCTCTTAACAAAACAGATTTTGACCGGGCAGTAATTCCTCCTTCTGTTATAACTCCAGTTGTTGAAGAAAGTGATCCCGAAGTTCCGGGTCCATCTCATCATAGTCTCTCTTTCAGTGGTTCCTCAGACAGTGAGGCAGAGATAATTGAGCCTGGTGCAGGTTTTGACTTCTCCCTGGTTCCACAGTTGGTCAGAGCGGTCAAAGACGCATTAAGATGGGAAGAACCAGTAGAGGCACCCTCTAAACAGAGGAAATACTTTAAGCATCTTAAAAAGGATTGCCCAAATTTCCCCTTCCTGGGTGAACTGGGTGAAATTATCTCGGATGAATGGGGTAAGGTTGAAAGGAAAAACTCTTTAATTTCCAAGATAGCAAAGATGTATCCTTTCAAGAACTGATGAAGTAAAGCATCTTGAGTCAGCTCCCCTTGTCGATGCAGCTCTCATGAGGCTGGTGAGACATGTTACGCTCCCTCTAGAGGATACGTCTCTTTCAAGGATGGTTTGGAGAGGAAGATTGATACGGACTTAAAACGTATTTATGTCACGGCGGGGATGGCTTGTAAACCAGCCCTGGCCCTCGCAGCTTTGTCCAAAGCTATGGAGTCTTGGACGGATGATGTGGGTGCAGCTTTAGGAAATGTGTCTGAAGATTTATTCAAGAGCTCTCCAGTACATGAGCTGAAGCTGGCATCGGTCTTCCTGGGGGAAGCATCCATTGACATCATTCGTCTTGTGGCACGTGTCATGCTCTCGTCAGTTACAGCAAAACGTGCCCTATGGTTACGCCCATGGGTTGCAGACCCTGCCTCTAAACAAGCTTGGTGCAGGATTCCATTTGAGGGCTCCTCACTCTTTGGAAATAAACTTGATTCTGCCATCTCCCGTGCTACTGGGGGCAAGTCAGGATTCTTACCCCAGGACCGTCGTATCCTGAACCAAAGAAGAGCTCAACCTAGACAAGAGCCAGAGCGTGCTAGAGATGCTCGCCGCTACAGACCTGGCTGAGAGTTTAGAAAAAACTGGAGGAGAGGCCAGCCTTCCGGCCAAAAATCCTCAAAGTCAGCCCCGTCAAGTGGACGGGAGACTTCCAAGTCCTTTTGATACGACGCCTATCCAGACGGTGCAAGTAGGGGCTTGTTTATTCCGGTATCAGCACGTCTGGGCAGCCTCAATTCAAGATTACTGGACCGTCAAAACGGTCTCCTCAGGTCACACTTGGGTTTTCATCAATCCACCCATACACCGGTTTGTGCCTACGGTCCTTCCGCACTCAGAAGAGAAAAGACAAATTCTTCTACCTTATACAGATTCACTGATTGCCCAGGGGGCCGCCATTCAAGTTCCATCAGAAGAAAGATTTCTTGGGATTTATTCCCCCTTTTCATGGTCCTCAAAAAGAATGGCTCTTGGAGACCAGTAATCGACTTGACACATCTAAAGTCCTTCATCAAGAAGGAAAAATTCAAGATGGAAACCCTGCTGACAATCCGACAAACAGTACAACCAGGAGATTGGCTGGTCTCCATAGACCTGAAAGACGCCTACTTTCATGTGCCGATCGCAAAGGAATTCCAGAGGTATCTCCGATTTGCAGTAGGCCAGAGGCATCTCCAATTCACATGTCTCCCATTCGGGCTCACAACATCGCCTCGAGTGTTTTCGAAGCTCTTATTGGCTGTGGTAGCTCTAATCCGGGTCAAAGGCATTCGGTTACACCATTATTTAGACGACCTACTCCTACTGTCTCAAGACAGGGAACAGATGTTGTCACATCGGGATCAAGTCATATCTACTCTGACAGAGTTCGGTTGGCTATTGAACCGAGAGAAAAGTCACCTAGTTCCGACACAGGCTCTAGTATTCCTCGGAGCCCTATTCAACACAGTGGAGAGCACCATCTCTCTGCCTCTGGAGAAAATTCCGGTAATCGAGAGAGAATTCGCCTAGCATTGTCAGCAACTCTCCTCAGAGCCTCTCAGTGTCTCAAAATAATCGGCACTATGGTAGCCACAGCCCCCATGGTGAGGTGGGCGCAATGGAAAATGCGGCCCTTTCAGAAGGGGTTTCTCCAGCAATGGGATCCAGAGTCTCGAGACCATCTTGTACGGGTAACCACCTCCATGCGGGAGGGCCTCCCCTGGTGGCTGCAACGGAAAAACCTCCTCAATTGTCATTCCATAGCACCTGTCTCCTGGATTACGGTGACAACGGATGCGAGCAACAGAGGTTGGGGCCCTCTCTGTCTGACGGAGATAGCCCAAGGCAGGTGGGACTTCCCATCCCAAGGGATAGTCTCAAATGTCCTGGAGCTTCGAGCTGCCTTCCGTGCCCTTCAAGCTTTTCTCCATCTGATATCAGGAGCCTCAGTCCTCCTGAGACTGGACAACACGACCGCAGTGTCATACATCAAGAGACAGGGGGGCACCCGCAGTCTCTCCTTACTGAGGGAAGTAAGCCCGATCATGTCCTGGGCCCAGACGAACTTAACAAATCTATCCGCTGTTTATCTCCCGGGAATTCAAAATGTCCAAGCGGACTTCCTTTCAAGAGTCACCCTGGACAACAACGAGTGGTCCCTCCACACCGAAGTTTTCAATTGGCTCCTGTCTCTAGGGATGATGCCGGAAGTAGATCTGTTCGCATCCCCATGCAATTTCAAGCTGGGGAAATATTACACGAGGTGTCGTTGTCCCCAAGCCTTCGGAGTGGATGCCCTGACGGACCAGTGGAAGTTCCACAGGTCTTATGCCTTTCCCCCAGTTCCAGTCATTCTTCGTTTCCTTTTGAGGCTCAGGTGGGAGGATGTCGAGGTACTGGCAATTGTTCCGTTCTGGCCCAACAGGCCATGGTTTCCTCTCCTGATGCAGCTCAGTTACCGAGAGCCGGTCCCTCTCCCGTCCAGACCAGATCTCTTGCTGCAGGGAGCGTCTCTTCACCCTTGCCCATCCCAGCTCCATCTGATGGCTTGGTGGTTGAGAGGAGAAGGTTGGAAGCACTAGGTTGTCCAAGTACAGCTATTGCTACATTGTTGAATGCCAGAAGAGCGGGCACCAACAGAGTTTATCAGAGGATTTGGGTGAAGTTTGCGGACTATGTGATTTCCACCAATGGTTCCTGTAGTAATCCAAGGATTCAGGACATTCTAGGTTTTCTACAAACTGGCCTAGATCTGTCCCTATCGGTGAGTTCCTTGCGGGTCAAGGTTTCTGCAATCTCAGCCTTCACAGGCGTATCATGGGCCAGACACTCCCTTACTAGGCAGTTCTTCAAGGGAGCAATAAGGCTTAGGCCTCAGAAAAGACCAATATTCTCTAAATGGGATCTTCCTCTCGTCTTGGATTTCTTCTCAGAAAAGGAGATACGGCATATGGATCAATCATCGATTAGAGAGCTTTCTCTCAAAGTGGTCTTTCTAGTGGCCATAACATCGGCCAAGAGGGTTTCCGAAATTGGTTCCCTAGGATGCAAAGAACCTTTCTTTACCTTCTTCCCAGATCGAGTTGTCTTGATCCCCATGTTAGGATTGAATCCAAAAGTAACAACCATCTTCCATGAAAATCAGGAGATTGTCCTCCCTACTTTCAGATCTACTGAGGACTCTAATGTTCACCCTCTAGATGTTGGGGAGATTCTAAAGCAATACCTATAAGCCACAGCTTCCTTTCGCCAGTCTGATCATCTGTTTGTTCTCTTTCATGGCAAGAACAAGGGATCACGGGCTTCCTCTAGAACCATCGCAGCATGGATCGTTCAGGCTATATAATGGGCTTACAGGTCTAAGGGTTTGGCTCCTCCGGAGGCGGTAACCGCTCATTCTACCAGGAGCGTCTCTACATCGTGGGCAGCATCCCGGCATGTGTCTCCGGATGTAATCTGTAAAGCGGCCTCATGGTCATCAATTAACACTTTTATGACACACTATTGTGTAGAACCGGCTTCTTTGTCTTCGGTTAACTTTGGTTTGCACGTATTATCTGTTGATGGTGCCAATTAAACCTTTTTTTCTTTATCCAGCAATTACCCACCCGGGTGTGTATGGCTAGTTATTTCCCATACGTAGGCTGCCATGGAGTCTGTCAGGAAAACGGAAAATTTATATCAAATACTTACCGTAATTTTCCTTTCCTGATGGACTCCATGGCAGCAGGAGTTCCCTCCCATTTGCTGGAGTAGGCTAAATTACGGAACACAGTCTCTGACTAGAAGCAAAGATTTATGGGAGTGGGGTCCTATGAGGTATGAGAGGCAGGATTAACCCATACGTAGGCTGCCATGGAGTCCATCAGGAAAGGAAAATTACGGTAAGTATTTGATATAAATTTTCCGTTTTCTGATTAAAAAAAAAGAAAACCCTTCTGCCTGCCCAGGCCATTTTGCAGTTTTCCTCACTGTGATACTTTGACTGACAATTACTTGACCATGCAACACTATACCCAAATTATTGGCATAGATTTTAGTTTTTTATACAGATAGAGCTCACTTTTAGTGATATTAAATCAACGTTGTTTTTTTTTTTTTTTTCTTTCATTTTACTATATAGAGGAAACAAGACCAAAACTTTGTTTTATATATTTGAAATTTATCAAAATACTTTCAACACCAAAATTATTTTACTTTTTAACTGCCTTTTTTTTAAGCAAATGCTTAATGCTTTTCCTGCTAAAAAAATATTTTTTTTGCCTAAATAATGTTATCAAGCAGTGTTTCTAGGCATAGTTTGTAACTATATATGCACAGGAAGACAGCCATGTTGGTTCAGTACATATCCTGGTTCTGCTTTCTGCTGCTCAGTGCGAAATAACAGTTGTGCTCTACTAATCCTTCTCACAATACAAAGTCAATTGACTCATTGGGGCTGATTTACTTTACTAGGAAATCGGCTGTTCATTTTGCAAGGGGAGCTACATTTTGCAAGAGAATGTGGTACAACCTAACTTTGCAACAAATATCCAATCACAGACAAGGAAATAAAAAAAGAGCTAATTTGCTTGCACATGAATGGATGATGGAAGTTAGCAGAACTTCAACTTTATCCATTCATGTGAAAGTAACAATGCTGTTTTTTTAATTCCCTTACATGTGATTGGGTATTTTTTGCAAAGTTAAGTTTTACAACATTCTCCAAGCTCTGGGGAAATCTTCCTTGTAAAGTGCAACTTCACCCGCAAAGTGAACAGCCTATTCAGTAAACCAACCCCACTGAAACCAGTGTACTCCCTTTGTGGCTAACATTACATCTCAACAACAGTTAAAGCAAATTAGACTTAAAGAGGAACTGCAGTCTGCTCACATAATTTGTAATAAAAACATCTTTGCCATTCTGAAGCTTCCCTCCAAACACTTTGCATATTATTTTATATACACTGCGATTCTGTACTTGTCAAATATGCTGCAGAAATCTCCCTCCACTGAGTCTGGCTGCAGCCATTTTAACTGTGAGCAGCTGAAGCTGCTGTCTGTTCACTTCCTGGATTTACACAGATACACAGAGACACACCTCCAGCTCTGCAGCTCTCATTGGCCCTCTTATGGCTCATCCCCCATTCCTGGCAAACTCTCACCAGAGTGAGAGAGAGAGAGAGAGCTGTGCATGATGTCACAAGCCTAGGCTTTTTACCAGACAAGAAACAGGAAGTGGGCTGTATAAGGTATTTACTGGCAGAAAAAAAATGTTTTACTATCCAAAGTTAAAACAACAAAAAGGGCAGAAGATTTAATAGATGGAAAGATGAAAAAATGACTGAAGGTCCGCTTTAAGCAACCCTATCCCTCAAAAAATGCAATACTAATCAGTTTAAATGATGTAGCGTAAATTGGACTTTCTATAGCTTCTCTTTTGGTCTAGACTCACTTTTTCATCCTTTCTACTTTGGGGCTTTGAGGAGGTTGACAAATTAGTATAGATCCTTTTCCTACATCCCACCCCCTGATCATACCACCTATGTGTCCTTCAGGCCACTTCCTGTTAGTCCAGGCTGTCATTGACTGGTCCCCTGAAGGGACATCATCATGAGCTCACAGAAGAATGCTGGAGGGTCTTAATGGGGCTCCCAAATTCACACCAGACCTTGGGGGAGCGAGAAAGACTAAGGTGATGTTAAGACCTTCCTAAAACCCCCAAAATGGTGGACAGCTGCTCTTAAAACCATTGTGGCCCTAACTGTTCCACAGCTGCTTTGACCTGCAATATTAAGGCATCCAGGCTCATCACAAAATGACTCACTGCTTTCTTTTCTTCCAGGTTGAATTCCACTGATGAGCTTTGGACCACTTTCCTCTCTTGTCGATCTTCCGAAAAGAGCTCCCAGCAGCTCCTACTTCTGTGGCTCCTTCCTACCACCTGACCCTTGATCTTAAGTCAAGTAAAAACTAACATTTACAGTTACAGTTAACTCATTCTGGGGACTACTCAAGACAGTCCTGCAGCACCTCCGTTGATTTTCTCTGGGCCAGTCTTTACATGGCACTGGCCACTGTATATACATATATATATATATATATACACACACACAAGTAAATGTACGTACTGGCTGCAAGTATGTTATACTTTCAAACAGGCTATTTTTAGTAAGGCTGAGGTGTGCTCTTTAGTAAATACATTTACCAAACATTTCAAAGGACTCAAGGTTATGAACTTGTTATTTTTTTGTAAATAGGTTTTTATAGCCTGTTAGTACAATGATATATATACAGTGCCTTGAAAAAGTATTCATACCCCATGAAATTTTCCATATTTTGTCATGTTACAACCAAAAATTTAAATGTTCTTTATTGGGATTTTATGTGATAGACCAACACAAAGTGGCACATAATTGTGAAGTGGAAGGAAAATGATAAATGGTTTTCACATTTTTTTACAAATAAATATGTGAAAAGTGTGGGGGGCATTTGTATAGCGCCCTCCTGAGTCAAAACTTTGTAGAACCGCCTTTTGCTGCAAGTCTTTTTTGGGGATGTCTCTACCAGCTTTGCACATCTAAGAAGAAGGACATTTTTGCCCATTCATCTTTGAAAAATATCTCAAGTTCTGTCAGATTGGATGGAGAGCGTCTGTGAACAGCAATTTTCAAGTCTTGCCACAGATTCTCTATTGGATTTAGGTCTGGACTTTGACTGGGCCATTCTAACACATGAATATTCTTTGATCTAAACCATTCCATTGTAGCTCTGGCTGTATGTTTAGGGTCGTTGTCCTGCTGGAAGGTGAACCTCCGCCCCAGTCTCAAGTCTTTTGCAGACTTTAACAAGTTTTCTTCTAAGATTGTCCTGTATTTGGCTCCATCCATCTTCCCATCAGCTCTGACCAGCTTCCCTGTCCCTGCTGAAGAGAAGCATCCCCACAACATGACGCTACCACCACCAGGTTTCATGGTGGGGATGGTGTGTTCAGGGTGATGTGCAGTGTTAGTTTTCTGCCACACATAGTGTTTTGCTTTTAGGCCAAAAAGTTAAATTTTGGTATCATCTGACCAGAGCACCTTCTTCTACATGTTTGCTGTGTCCCCCACATGACTTCTCGCGGACTGCAAACTGGACTTCTTATGGCTTTCTTTCAACAATGTCTTTCTTCTTGTCACTCTTCCATAAAGGTCAGATTTGTGGAGAACACGACTAATAGTTGTCCTGTGGACAGATTCTCCCACCTGAGCTGTGGATCTCTGCAGCTCCTCCAGAGTTACCATGGACCTCTTGGCTGCTCCTCTGATGAATGCTCTCCTTGCCCGACCTGTCAGTTTAGGTGGACGGCCATGTCTTGGTAGGTTTGCAGTTGTCCAATATTCTTTCCATTTTCGGATGATGGATTGAACAGAGCTCCGTGAGATGTTTAAAGCTTAGGATATGTTTTTTTTATAACCTAACCCTGCTTTATATTCTCCACAACTTTATCCCTGACCTGTCTGGTGTGTTCCTTGGCCTTCATGATGCTGTTTGTTCACTAAGGTTCTCTAACAAACCTCTGAGGGCTTCACAGAACAGCTGTATTTATACTGAGACTATATTACACACAGGTGGACTCTATTTGCTAATTAGTTGACTTCTGAAGGCAAATGGTTCCACTAGATTTTAGTTGGGGGTATCCAAGTAAAGGGGGCTGAATACAAATGCCCCCCCACACTTTTCACATATTTATTTGTAAAAAATGTTATAATTTTCCTTCCACTTCACAATTATGTGCCACTTTGTGTTGGTCTATCACATAAAAGCCCAATAAAATACATTTACATTTTTGGTTGTAACATGACAAAATGTGGGAAATTTCAATGGGGGTATGAATACTTTTTCAAGGCACTGTATATGCAAACATTTAAAATGCATACATTCAGTTTACCAGCTATGCTAATAGTCAATAAAAGTCTACAATGTTTGCTGTTCCTACCACTTAAATCAGTTGTCATGATGACGGCATAAGCCACTATGGGTCCATTTGTAGTGTCAAAACCTTGGAAGGTGATGTCCATAGCATCCCCCGAGGGTGAGCGAACAATCTGCACGCTGCCTGGGATCTGAAAAGAAGGCCCTGAAAAATAAATCAGTATAAGTAAAATGTCTCCATTTGCAGGTAAATGTAAAATGTGGCCCAAAGGTAAAAATGACATACAGTATATGATGCAGTCTGTCACTAAGAGCAACATTGTAGATTTTGTTTTTCCAAGTCCCAGCTGTCATATTGCATTATTACCTGTTGTTCCTATCAGCAGATCCCTTATTTTCCCATTTCCTTTATCAGGGTGACAAAGCTAATTGTTCTACAGGTAAATCTTGCAGCAGCATTGTCACAATGTGGAAAGGATAGTTTCAGATTGTTATGTAGCATTAAATGGACTTCAAATAAGCAACTACAACTATTTAAAGCAACATAATGGAATGTCATGTAAAAACTGACATTCAAAAGACAAAGATGGCCGCGTACGCGTTACGTCCGTGGGCGGGACTTCTTCAGCGGGATTGGAGCCACGTAGCTGCTACGTGGCTCCGATCCTTCAAGCGCATGGGGGGAGGAGCCATGTGTGACGGCACCCGCTGCCATCTTTGTGGTTTAAATGCCGGTTTTTACATGACATGCCATGACGTTTGCACTTGGCTCAAGTGCCTTTTATGTAAGTGATTTTTAATCCTTTTTCTTATAAAATTGTACATACGGAGAGCACTAGATCCTTTTTTATTTCTTCCATATACATCCGGTGGAGCTTTTTATTCAATGTTCGATCGCTGGGGTTCTGTGTTCCAGGCAATGATAAATGCTGTGTGACCTTTTCAGGTCGAATATATGAGGTGAGAGGCTTGATTTGTCTGTGGTGGTTGGGCTGGACTCATCTTTTACACCGTTTGTCTGACATCAAGCACCTATTTCACGGAGACTGTCTCTTTCCATATTGGACTGTGCCCATGGACATTTGTTCACCTTTCTTATGTGGTGCTTCACTATTAATTTGATTTGTAAAACTAAAACAAATCAGATGACTAAAATAGGATTAGAACTAAAATGACATTTTAGTCAAAAGACTATGACTAAAACTAAATTGAATTTATATCACAGTGGCTAAATCTGTGTCTGTAGTGCATGTTCAGACTACAGACTTGTTTTTTCACCTTAATGCATCCTATGCATTAAGGTGAAAAAACACCTGGCAGTGACCAGCCCCCCCCCCCCCCCGTTTTACTTACCTGAGCCCCTTTATCTTCTTCAGAGGAGACGCGCCGTCTTTCTCTCCATGGAGTCCCGGCTTTGATCGGATAGATTGATAGCAGCTCAGCCATTGGCTCCCGCTGCTGTCAATCAAATACAATGACCCGGGCGCCGTGGAGCGGGGCCGAGTCATACATTCAGCTTCTATGGACGACGAATGAATGACTTGGGAGCGCGCCCGCAAGGTAACCCCCTCGGGAGAGCACTTCTTCTGGGGGGTTATCTAATGCGGGGAGGAGCCGCGAGAGCCTCCGAGGGACCCCAGAAGAGGATGTTCGGGGTCACTCTGTGCAAAACGAGCTGCACAGTGGAGGTAAGTATGACATGTTTGTTATTTAAGAAACAAAAAAAAAAACGAAGCTTTACAATCACTTTAATACCATAAATAATAAACATGGTATTAGATTTTTAATCCAGGAATTTATCATGTTTGGCAGTTCTAAAAAAAAAATGCATTAAAATTTAACTAAACACATTCAATTTTAGTCGACTAAAATGTACTGGAGATTTTAGTCGACTAAAATAAGACTAAAACGAAAACAACTCACATGACTAAAATACGACTAAAACTAAAATAGCATTTTAGTCAAAAGACTATAATTAAAACGAAATCGAAAGATGTCAAAATTAACACTGGTTCAGAGAGGGGGTCTGGAGGCTGCAGATTCATTATTGTTCAATGCATGGTCACACCATCATCTTCCTGCATCAGGTTCATTTGAGGCTTTGGTGACATCCCATAGCCACAAGAACATTGGCGCTGGAAGACACTGTGGTTGCTATATAATGGCCAGCATGTGTTACTGACTGAGGGTCCAAATCTGATTGGTGCTTGAATGATGAAGTACGGTATCTCCACTTGGGGACACCAGCCTGGCATATCTCATTATTACTAGTTCTGGGAGGCAAAAGCTTCCCTGCCTCCTAGCCCTCTTCTCCCCTGGTGTCAGTGGATATTGATTGGAGTGGGCAGTCTGGCCTTGCATTCAGTCTATATTATGCCGCGTACACACGAGCGGACTTTCCGGCGGACTAGGTCCGACGGGATTAGTCCGGCGGACAATCCGATAGTGTGTGTGGGCTAGTTCGATAGCTTTTCGGGATAAAAATCCGACGGACCTAGAAATAGAACTTATTTCAAATCTGTCTGACGGACTCAAAGTCCGACGGACTAAAATTGGGAAAACTGTTCGTCTGTGTGCTGGTCCGACGGACCAAATACGACGCAAGGGAAGCTATTGGCTACTGGGTATTGAACTTCCTTTTTTAGTCCCGTTTACGTCATCACATTCAAACCGAACGGACTTATGAAGGACTTAGTCCTATCGTGTGTGGCCAAGTCCGTTGGTTCGGAAAGTCCGTCGGACCTAGTCAGAAAGTCCGTCAGAAAGACCGTCGGACCTATTCCGCCGGAAAGTCCGCTCGTGTGTACGCGGCATTAGGCTAACACCACTTGTAATGTTCTGTGTCGCATAACATGGATTTGCCATGACAAACTGATCTGCATTCTGGTCACTTGCCACATCCTTTAGATTTCTTCCCAGCTCATTATTGCATAACTAGGCGTAGCCCCGCAACCCAAACTACTCAACGGGTTACTTAAAAAAAAATCTAACAGCCCAAAATACTCACTTAAATCCCTTGTTGTGCATATGTTCGATATTCTGCTTTACAGAACAAAATGAATCTTCTCCGGGTGGGTCAACTCACCAAGAGGTAAATATGGTTTGAAGTTTTGCATTAAAAAAAAAAAAAACCTCAAGCACTAGTTATCTCAGAAGCAGGCAATTCTGTAACAAAGTGCATTAATTATCACCTGCGTTATTTTTATTTTAATTTTGTGGTATTTAGTGCATTTTTTTTTTACACCTTATTTTATACCCCAGACCACCAGTTCCCTCAGAAAATGAAACATTTGGCAGCAGTATTCCTACCACTGCTAAACATGATAGCTCAAGCTCAGGGATGCTTGTTGTCATGGATCCAGCACCCGCCAGTGTCCTACCAACCAGTGACCCATCCCTGCCCTTCTCATTCAACAGTCAGATGGGCATTTGTGGATGGGAAGGCCTAGCTCGTTGTCTCCGATCTAATTCATTCCAAAGGTGTTCTATCGGGTTGAGGTCAGGACTATAACAGCTTCAACTCTTCTGGGAAGGCTGTCCACAAGGTTTAGGAGTGTGTCTATGGGAATGTTTGACCATTCTTCCAGAAGAGCATTTGTGAGGTCAGGCATTGATGTTGGGCAAGAAGGACTGGCTCGCTGTCTCCGATCTAATTCATCCCAAAGGTGTTCTATTGGGTTGAGGTCAGGACTATAACAGCTCCAACTCTTCTGGGAAAGCTGTCCACAAGGTTTAGGAGTGTGTCTATGGGAATGTGTGACCATTCTTACAGAAGCGCATTTGTGAGGTCAGGCACTGATGTTGTACAAGAAGGCCTGGCTCACAGTCTCCTCTTTAATTTATCCCAAAGGTGTTCTATTGGGGTGGGGGGCAGGACTCTGTGCGGGCCAGTCAAGTCCCTCCACCCCAAACTCATTTATCCATGTCTTTATGGACCTTGCTTTGAGCACTGGTGCGCGGCCTTGTTGGAACAGGAAGGGGACATCCCCAAACCATTCCCACAAAGTTGGGAGCATGAAATTGTTCAAAATGTCTTGGTATGCTGATGCCTTAAGAGTTCCCTTCACTGGAACTAAGGGGCCAAGCCCAACCCCTGAAAAAACAACCCCACACCATAATCCCCTCTCTACCAAATGATTTGGACCAGTGCACAAAGCAAGATCCATAAAGATATGGATGAGCAAGTTTGGGGTGGAGGAACTGACCTTAACCCGATAGAACACCTTTGGGATGAATTAGAGCAGAGACTGCGAGCCAGGCCTTCGCGTCCAACATCAGTGCCTGACCTCACAAATGCACTTCTGGAAGAATGGTCAAACCTTCCCATAGACACACTCCTCAACCTTGTGGACGGCCTTCCCAGAAAAATTGAAGCTGTTACAGCTGCAAAGGGTGGGCCAACTCAATATTGAACCCTACGGACTGACTGGGATGCCATTAAAGTTCATGTGCGTGTAAAGGCAGGCGTCCCAATAATTTTGGTAATATAGTGCACATTCAGTGCTGGAGGTGCTGGAACTGCACCCCCCTAGTGATCCCGCTGTAGAAAAGCCCTAAACATTAATAACATTATAAAATAGGTTCTACAGTCAGAAAGTAACTTACATGTGAAGGTAGGCAGTGACACGGGGTCAGATTTTGTGACATTATCAGCGGCTGTTGTGAATACGGTGAATGAATAGGTCTCTCCTGGTGTCAGGTTTGGTATTGTAGCTGTTTCATTGGTCACTTTTATATTACTGATCAGTGTAGATGGTGATGTGATATTTGTCTGCACTCTGTAGCTGTAAGTACTCTGATATCCATCCGGTTTGGTCCAAAATAGAGAAATGGAGTCAGCGGAAGAAAAAGAGCCCCACAAGCTTTTTACTGGCATTGGTTCTAAAAACATAGAAATACCAATGTTGCAATTATAACATTGTATATCTATAGAATATTTATAACTGTGTTCATAATAACAAGATTAGAGATTCACTAGGATTTGCCATTCCAATTCATATACTGCTATAATGTTTCACATACAGTTAAAAAAAGAGCGGTAAGTTGCAGTAAATCTATACATCCAGTTTCAAGGAAACGTTTTATGAGAGAAGGATGTAGGTTGCCACTATGATACTCTTTCTAATAACACTACTTTTTGGCCTTCTCTAACTACTTAAAACGGATCTTCACCTCTCTCTCCATTTTTTTAACCCCTGCTTACCTGGTTGTGGGTCCTGCATAGTTAAAGCGTTACTAAACCCAGGACCCGGCATTCACTGTATCTGATCTTCCACAGTACACAGAAGATGGAAATGCAATTATTTTAGTAAATATAAACTGCTAAATACCGATATACTCGAGTATAAGCCAAATTTTTCAGCCCATTTTTTAGGCTGAAAACCCCCCTCAGCTTATACTCAAGTGAGCCGAACAGCAGCCATACCTTTGATTACTAAAACAGTGGGTGTCTCCTGCTGTGTTATGCAGTCTATTTGGTGGCCGTCCATTGTAACAAAGCCTCGCCTCCTCCTGGTCCGTGATAGAGGAACACTGATACAATGCTGGGAAACTGTATCAGTGTTCTGTCTGTCACGGACGAGGGGGAGGCGGGGCTTTGTTACAATGGACGGCCGCCGAATAGACTGCATAACACAGCGGGAGACACCCGCTGTTTTAGTTATCAAAGGTATGGCTGTAGATGGGCACAATGAGCCTGCAAATGGGCACAGTGAGGCTGCAAATGGGCACAATGAGGCTGCAAAGGGGCACAGTGAGGCTACAAATGGGCACAATGTGGCTGCAGATGGGCACAGTGAGGCTGCAAATGGGCACAGTGAGGCTACAAATTGGCACAATGAGGCTGCAAATGGGCACAGTGAGGCTACAAATGGGCACAATGTGGCTGCAGATGGGCACAGTGAGGCTGCAAATGGGCACAGTGAGGCTACAAATGGGCACAATGTGGCTGCAGATGGGCCCAGTGAGGCTGCAAATGGGCACAATGAGGCTGCAAATGGGCACAGTGAGGCTACAAATGGGCACAATGAGGCTGCAAAAGGGCACAGTGAGGCTGCAGATGAGCATTGTCTACCCAGTAGCTGTTGCATTTTCCCACCCTAGGCTTATACTCAAGTCAATAAATTTTCCCATTTTTTTGTGGTAAAATGCGGTGCCTCGGTTTATATTTGGGTCGGCCTATACTCGAGTATATATGGTACCTTTTCTCATTAGCAGTATATAGCAGTCTTATGATTTCTATCAGTGTATGGTTACAGCTTGTGGGGGGAGTTTTCGTTCTCCTCCGACTGTCCTATGAGGCTGCAGGACCCCTGACCCTCTGTCTGGATAGTGCTGATTGGCCCTGTGCCGATCACATGCACCCTCCCAAGGAAAAAAAAACTCTCTAGCAATACACACCACACTTCGCACGTGCAGAGTGCTCCCAAGGCTCTGTTCTATCAAGAGATGGATTGGGGACAGTGGAAAAAGGGGAGGATCAGAGAAGAACGGATCAAACAGACTTTTTGCAGAATGCTAACGATTAACCCTTTAGGTTCCACGGTGAGTATAACAAGCATACTTTACTGCATATACAGACTGATTTTACTGTTGTTGGTTTAGTAACACTTTAAGATACTCACCCACCGAGCGGATCCAGTGTCGTCCTGCAGAATCCTCTTCTCTCCTGCCACCATTTAGGTCCTGCGCCTCCATTTCTTCTGTGACATCACCAGGAGGCCGCCTGCTCCTCTGGGTTCAGCTGCTAGGCCCCCCCCCCCTTCCTCTGTCAGTGGAGGACTATTCCTCCCAGGATATGTGACATTCATATCCTAGAGGCACTACAAGCATAGGCAAGTGACGTGCATGGGAGGGAGAACCAGAATTTTTTTACTAAAATAAAAAGTATATAAATAAAAATAAATGCACTATTTGTGTAGAAGAGGGGAGAAGGGATGGAGAGGAGAGAACTTTAATCTGAATGATTCTGTGAATCTGAAGATCCACTTTAAAGCAAATGTAAGGTACTCTTTACTGACAGCTCACCCTTCCCTCCAAATGAAAAACACTCAAATAGGCTGGCAAAAAAATAAAGCTTCCCTTTAAAAAAAAAAAAATTACCTTGGCCCCATCTACTTTCTGATCATGCTTTGCTGGGGTTTTTTTTGCCTTCCTCTGGATCAACTGCGGTTATGCAATTGTGTATATAGAATCATAAATTCATTTTTATTTCCCTTTTGATTGGTTGAACCAGATGGACTTGTGCCTTTTTTCAACCAGACTACCTATGTAACTATGCCTCTTTGCTGCCTCTTAGGAAAGCTGGGCACTTGATACGCGGCTAGAATGGACATTTGCAAGGTGCCGATGCCAGCACTTCCCAAATCTTTTTTCTTGTTAGCCTTTTTTAAGCATTTTGTATTCTATGGGTTATAGGTTGTCAGTAAAGCAGACCTTGCATTTTTATGCAAAGTCTGTTTTCAATATGGCTTTCCTGAAAACAAGTCGGGAGCTAGTGAAGTATACTTATGCTTACTCTAAGCATTAAACCCGATAGTATGATAAGCTAGTAGATTTATGAAGTGCTTGGTGCCCAGGAGTAGGTCGGAGTCCCAAATCAGACTGTAAAGGTTTGTCAGTGGGCAGGTATCCAAGCCATGGCTTGGCTCTTATTATTTGAACTGTCTGTCTAACATGCAACGCGTTTCAGGTGTTCCAGTCCCCCCCTTCATCAGCGCTAGGTTATGACTATATTAGAAGTTATTATATCATCTCCCTTATTCATCTCTGGAAACTCTTTGAGTGCCTAGTATACCTGTTGCTTTATACAGTGGAACCTTGGTTTACGAGTAACGCGGTTAAGAAGCATTTTGAAAGACGAGCAACTTTTTTTTTTTTTAATTCTGACTCGGTTTGCGAGTGTTGTCTCGCAAAATGAGCAAAATTAAAGCTAATGGGTGGTGCAGTACTGCATTTGGCCAGAGGTGTGGGGGCGCCGAGGACACTTGGAATGGTTCGGAGCTGTTCGGAAATACTCAGAATGACTCGGAAATACTCAGTTCCCGAGTGTTTCCAAGCCTTTCTGAGGCTTTCCGAGGTGTCCCCGAGTATTTCTGAGGCTCTCCAGAACCCCCCCACCTCTGGCCACGTGCGGTATTGCATGTAATAGAAGTCAACGCGGAACGAATTATCTTCCTTTCCATTGACTTCTACGGGGAAACTCGCTTTGATATGCGAGCGCTTTGAATTACAAGCATTCTCCTGGAACGGTTTATGCTCATAATCCAAGGTTCCACTGTATACTTTATATAAAAGGACATTGGTCTTTGGCCCCCTCCAATCTCTCTGTCAGTTAGTAGAGATCTTTCTTAACCCCTTCTAGTATTGGGACACCTGCTTTTACACGCACATAAACTTTAATGGCGTCCCAGTCTTGGTCCGTAGGGATTAATATTGAGTTTGCCCACCAAGGTCCATAAAGACATGGATAAGTGAGTTTGGGGTGGAGGCACTTGACTGGCTTGCACAGAGTCCTGCGAGCCAGGCCTTCTCATCAAACATCAGTGCCTGACCTCACAAATGTGCTTCTGGAAGAATGGTCAAACATTCCCATAGACACACTCCTAAACCTTGTGGACGGCCTTCCCAGAAGAGTTGAAGCTGTTATAGCTGCAAAGAGCGGGCCAACTCAAAATTGAACCCTACGGACTAAGACTGGGATGCCATTAAAGTTCATGTGCGTGTAGAGGCAGGCGTCCCAATACTTTTGGCAACATAGTGTATATCAGCACTAGGTTCTGACTACATTTGCAAACCATTTTCTGATTGAAATAATTAGAGTTTATAGTGAAGTAGCTCAAGCTATAATATTTTTTTATCATTATAGTTTTAATTATCACCGAATGTAATCACATCTTTAGTATCACCTATGAAGTATTCAACCCTTTTTGTTTGGAAATTCTTTTCTACTTTTGGATCAGACGCATGACAGCCTAACTAACATTTTGCAGCAGTCCATGCATTTCAATCTTTATGGTTCTCTTTAAATGAAGAGGTGAAGTCCATTTTTTTTAATATCCTGCCTTGGACTAAAATGAATAACAAAACCATCTTTAATGTCAAAGACAGGATGCCACACAATGAAGACAGCCCAATCTGTCAATAAGTAAAGGAGTGACTTCAGCTTGTCTTCTCCCAGGTCATTCCCTCACCTCTATGGTTAAACCCTGTGGGACAGTGAAACATATTAGAGGGGTGTGGCCTGAAGGAGACAAACTGAAGCCACTCCTTTACTCATAGAATGGACTGTCTTTGGTGTTCGGTATCCTATCTTTGACATTAAACCTTTCACAGAGAGCTTGGGATGAGCTGTTACCAGATTCTGGAAACCCACCAATGGGGGGGGGGGGGCACCGGATCAGTTCTGGCTGGTGCTTGGTGTGGCGTTCCATGTGTTTTTAAAAAGCACAATTGCTTTAATAGTCACCTTCAACCCAGAGATGCCACCTACAGCAGTGGTTCTCAACCTCGGTCCTCAAGTACCCCCAACAGGCTATGTTTTGGCAATTTCTCTTAGATAAATCTCTTAGATCACATAGGTTGGACTTGATGGACTTGTGTCTTTTTTTCGACCTCACCTACTATGTAACTATGTAACTATATATAAAATAGCTGTCCAAAATACCAAGCCATTGACTCTGATTTAAAGGAAAACATGAAAACATGGCCTGTTGGATGTACTGAGGTTGAGAACCACTGCCCACTCCTTTTCTGCAAAACGATGTCCTCACTCCTCTAGGTTTAATGACACCCGGTGTTATTCAACCTGATCCTTCTAAGCTCAGGCTGCCATGAACTCACTCACTCACCCCCTGGGCTAACAGTATTTCGGGACATAGCACCGCTCACACGTCAATTTTTTTCCTTAAAATTCCCTCCTAAACTTGGGGTGCGTGTTATACGCCGGCGCGCGTTATATGCCGATAAATACGGCTAAATAAAAATAAATTCCCTATTTGTGTAGAGGAGGGGAGAAGGGATGAAGATGAAGTCATCGGACTTCAGACGATGTCCAAGGAGACGAAACGCATCGGGTAGGACCCCACTGCCGCCATTTTACTCATGCAGCGCTGTTTTTTATCCATTCCCATGTGAGTGTATTTCTATCTTTTTTTTAAATAAATTTGGTACACATTTTTTATGGAATTACACTATGTGGCCTTCCTTTTTTCCTTCCCATCCAATGTAATTACCATCTATTCTGGGCATCACCCCTGAGGGACATACCGGTTCACTGATCATCCCAGGACCTCCTTTCAACTTCCACGGAACCCTATCAGCTGTTTACCACCCAAGCATGTTTGACCCAATTGAACGTAAGTTTCTTTGGGTTCAAACGTTCCGGTAAGCCTCCCTATTGTCGGTGGTGGTGTTCCTTTTATTCCAGATGTCACGTGCACATTGATATTTTCTATGCATGAAGTCAAACATTTATTGAGGATTATCATCCCTTCACTTTGTATGAGTCATATACTCACTGAGGACTTCAATTAATTTACTTTTTTGATGCCCCCCTTTTATATTTCTTATTTTTTGAGGTTTGCTAGTTTAAGGATGTATTGGTCTTTATGCTACATATTATGTTGTTATTTCACTTCTCATATTAGCGCTACACTTATTTTGTTTTCTGATTTATGCACATATCCTACTGGCCGTGTTAGCTGCTTACTCTTTCGGGCAGTGCAGAATTATGTGTTATATTTTGTCATTGGACTTGCCCGAGGACTGCAGTAAAGTAGGTGTGTATAATGTGATTTTTGAACTGGCGGTGGGGCTTTTAGGGAGGGGGGGGCAGAAAATCGAAATTCAGCTTTAAACTTATGAATGTAGAACTTACTTGTAAACACAGATCCAACAAAATGTCCATTATTAGAACCTCCGGCTCCAACTCTCACTGCATCAACGCTGTATTTCGTCCCAGATTTCAGGTTCTGAAGGGTGACAACGGCCTTCTTAGTTTGTACTGTAAAAGTGGAAGAAGTATTCCAATAGTTCACTTCATATGTCACATCCGTCTCATTAGTTGGTTCATCCCAAGATAACGTGACATTGGTTGTTCCAGTTGCATTAAAGGTGATTTTTCCTGATTGAGAGGGGTTTGGAAAAAAATATATTAATACCATCTTTAGGCTATAAAAAAAGGACGGTTCAGAGAACACAGAGAAAACAAATATTGGGCAGTGAGATAGATAAGAGAGAGAACAGAGACAGAAGATTGTATGACTTACGGTCTTTGCTTGCTTCTGATCCAGGAATTACCACTGTCTGCCTGTTCTAAAATTTAGAGTAGACAGGGTGATGGGAATTTTATATAAAGAGGGTAGTATCCTTTTAAGTATTTGCTATCCTGGAGGTTCCCTTTTAATCAACAATATTTTTTTTCCTGCTTAGGTTTTTTAGTATTTTTTTTTTAAATTATAATACTTTTTTAATAGTGTAATTTTACAAAACAATGGTTGCCTTGCTCAGAAGACATATGGGTTGGGTGGAAAGGTGATAAAAACGGGACCCCCTCTCAAAACACAAACCCAGATGAGAAACTACCTCTTCTGGTTCTCTTGTACTTTAAGAGGAGGTGAGGGCATTGAGTGGAAGTAGAGGTCCGTCTGCCCCTGGTGAACAGCTGAAAGGACATTTGACCCTTTTGCTTGATGAAAATATAAGTTAAAACCAAAGACACCCGTTTTAGAAACACCTTTCACCCTTTTTTAACCCCTTGCCATTACTGTTACGGCATTGGGAGCACCTTGCCATTACTGTTACGGCATTGGGAGCATCGGCATGTAAACAAACTCCCGGCTGCTCAAGCAGCTGGGAGTTTGTTTACCTTTTTAGCTGCTGGCTATATAGTAGAAACGATCACTTCTACATGTCGGGAAAGGGACCTCCTCAAGAGGTCCCTATGCCCCTGGGAGGACAATGGAATGGACATCTAAGACCTTCGCCTGATCGAAATAAAACAAAGACAACAATTTTAAAAATAATTTTATTTGAAATAAAGAAGAACTCCCCACCCTCATTCCAACTTTATTCTCCTTTTAAAATGTTTACATAGCCACAATTTTTTAGACAATTAAAACATTTTTAAAGAGCAGGAAGGAATTAGAACTGTATATTATAACTGAACTGAAAATAGAAGACACAACTCCTGTACAATATCTCTCTCTATATTGGATTGTCTTGCTTCTTCAACCCTGCAGTACAATTTAAATTCTCTGATCCTTTTTTCTGCAGTTCCCAGAACTTATCACATCTGTCAAAGTGGCCATATAGGGTCTTTCTGAAGAGAGACACATGTCTGGATGTTGTCCTTGAAGGTCCAGGTTGGTATGGATCTGTTCAGTAAAAAAAAAACATAACAGAAGAAAAGTCAGGCTTTGAATTAAACTAACTGTAAACTAAACAAACAGATGGAAAAAAAAGTATATATATATAGTATATACAGTATATAAAATATAGCGTACACCATTGTATATACACGCACATGAACTTTAATGGCATCCCAGTCTTAGTCCATAGGGTTCAATATTCAGTTGGCCCACCCTTTGCAGCTGGGAAGGCTGTCCACAAGGTTTAGGAGTGTGTCTATGGGAATGTTTGACCATTCTTCCAGAAGCCTATTTGTGAGGTCAGGTACTGATGTTGGACACGAAGGTCTGGCTCGCAGTCTCCACTCTAATTCATCCCAAAGGTGTTCTATCGGGTTAAGGTCAGTTCCTCCACCCCAAACTCGCTCATCCATGTCTTTATGGAACTTGCTTTGTGCACTGGTCCAAATCATTTGGTGGATGGGGGATTATGGTGTGGGGTTGTTTTTCAGGGGTTGAGCTCGGCCCCTTAGTTCCAGTGAAGGGAACTCTTAAGGCGTCAGCATATCAAGACATTTTAAACAATTTCATGCTCTCAACTTTGTGGGAATGGTTTGGGGATGTCCCCTTCCTGTTCCAACAAGGCAGCGCACCAGTGCTCAAAGCAAGGTCCATGTCCAGGTGTTTTATCAGATTGAGGTCAGGACTCTGTGCAGGCCAGTCAAGTTCCTCAACCTTAAACTCGCTCATCCATCTCTTTATGGACCTTGCTTTGTGCACTGGTCCAAATCATTTGTTGGAGGTTGGGATTATGATGTGGGGGTTGTTTTTCAGGTGTTGGGCTTGGCCCCTTAGTTCCAGTGAAGGGAACTCTTAAGGGGTCAGCATACCAAGACATTTTTGCTTTGTGTTTTTTCGTTCCCTTAGAGATTACATATCAGGGACTGGCATGGATTGTGGGCAAATGGATAAACATGGATATGGATGTTAAGTGTCAATATATTAAAAGTCATCTGCTACAGTATTTCCCCAGGCGGAACACCGCTTTAGTTCATTTATTATTCATAGCAAACTCCCCAACCCATAAAGCATGTCTCCATGCTTTATTTTACTGAGAGATCAATTTGAAAAGCACTCCCCCCAGCATTTCTGACCATAGTTTGCAGCATTTTGTGTTGCAAGGCTTGGATACTTTTTTTGCACCTTGGTAATCAGAATGAATTTTCCTACTGATTCTTTTTTGTCTACGTTTGGGTGGTTGCCTAAAACAACACCTAAACTTAGGACTGGGACAAGGGGTGGGCAGGAGGGACGGTTGCCCTTGGTACTGTAGTTTCATGTGAGGTGGGGGGAGGAGATTGAGGTGGAGGGCATTTGTGTTAGGAGGGGCAATTTGGGGGGGGGCAGGTGGTGATAAGTGCTAGGAGTGGTGATTTAGGAGAATTGGTGTTGGGAGGGGGCATTGGGGGAAGAGGGTTTGTGCTGGGGGGTGGGGATTTGGGGGGGTTGCTAGAAGGGGTGATATGGTGAAGGGGAAGGGGAATTGTGCTATGAGTGGTAATTAAGGGGAATTGGTGTTGGGCGGGGGCATTAGGGGAAGAGGGTTTGTGCTGGGGGGGGATGGGGGGGTGCTAGAAGGGGTGATATGGTGAAGGGGAAGGAGAATTGTGCTAGAAGGGGAAATTCATGTTGGGGGGGGGGGTAGTGCTAGGAAGGGAAATTTGAGGGTAGAGGATTTGTGCAAGGAGGTGTAACTTTTTTGGGGGGAGGGGCATTTGTGTTCAGGGGATTTGGGGGGTGGGGGGCAAAGATTTGTGCTGGAAGGGGGTGGATTTCAGCAGGGGGTGGATTTGTACTGGGGGAATTTATGTTTAGGGGGTAAGCATGCAGATTAGTGCTCAATGTTTTTTGGGGGGGGGATTTTTTGCTGACACATAATGCTCATACATCTTGGGGGGGCTCAGTTTGGCAAATTTACCCCGGGGCTCTAGAAGACCTTTGTCTCTGCAATGCCTACACTTCCTACTATCAGTGACCTGGAAGCCAAGCCAGAATCCCAAGATACCCCATGTGAACACGCAGACCTTACTAAAAATGTGAATATAACAGAGGGACTTGAAATCTTCAATTGGTCAGATCACAAACTTTCTGAACCAAAAAATAACAGTCTTCTCCAAAGGCCTTACATTCTGCCCGACCACAGAATTGGATAATTTATGCCTTGTACACACGATCGGACTTTTAACTCCAACAACCTCACATCCAACATTTCCTGTCGGAAAGTCTGATTGTGTGTACGGGCCTTTAGACCCATAGAACGAAATCAATCCAATACCAATGGAATGTGACAAAAAGAAAAGAAGCAGCAACTTCACGTCTCCACAAGGACTTAATCTTAAACTGGACACCTATATTAACCACTTGACCTCTGGAAGATTTAAACACCCCCCCCCCTTTCATGACCAGGCCATTTTTTGGGATACGGCACTGCTTTACTCTAACTGACAATTGCGCGGTCGTGCGACGTTGTACCCAAATAAAATTTATGTAATTTTTTCCCACAAATAGAGCTTTCGTTTGGTGGTATTTGATCACCTATTTTTCGAGCTATTAACAAAAAAGACAATTTTGATAAAAGAAACAATATTTTTTACTTTCTGCTATAAAAAATATCCAATAAAAAAAATTGAACAGAAATCAAATGTTTTCATAAATTTAGGGCAATATGTATTCTGATACATAATTTTGCTAAAAAAAAAAAATTTCAATAAGCGTATATTGAATAATTTACGCAAAACTTACAGCGTCTACAAACTATGGGATATATTTATTTATTTTTTCTAGTATTGGCGGCGATCAGTGACTTATAGCGGAACTGCGGTATTGTGGCGGACATAATCGGACACTATATGGGAACCAGTGACACTAATACAGTGATCATTGCTAAAAAAATAGGCACTGTCACTGTACTAATAACACTGCCTGGGAAGGGGTTTACATCAGGGGCGATCAAAGGGTTAAATGTGTGCCTAGCCTCTGTTTAAGTGTAGTGGGGGGAGGTGCTTTTACTAGTGGAAGGCATAGATTGGTGTTTCTGCTTTACAGTAACACAGGGTCCATGTCTTCTATAGAACGGCAATCTGCCTTGTTTACATAGTGCCTGTGCACCGAAGAATCAGCGGGTGCCAGTGGACATTGAGACCGAGGTACCGACCGATCAGCTCCCGCAGTGAATTATCACACCGAGCGCCGGCCGCCGCCGGCACGCAAGAGCACCCCAGACCCAGAAGTGCGGGATCATGTAATAGGTGCATAATCCAGCGCAGAAGAGCCACCTTGACGCCGTATATGTGAGTTGCATCACTGATATCCAACCAGCAAAAGAAAATTTTATACAATCTTTCATTACTGGAGTGAATTATGAGTTATGCAATAATCACAGCATAACCACCAAACCAGCAGATAAAGGGGTGCAGATGTTGTGATGGATACACACAGGAGGGCCAGAGTCAACTGACAACTGCTATTTACTATAAAAAGGGGTTGTGATGCAACCTAAGATTTTACTCAACAATTAGAAAATCTTATAAAACACTACCAAATCATAAAGACAAAAATATAAATACAGTGCCTAGGGTATGAGTGGAAAGAGGAGAGTAATGCCGTGTACACGCGGTCGGACTTTCCGGCAGAAAAAATCCGATGGGAGCTTTTCATCGGACATTCCGATTGGGTGTACGCCCCATTTTCTGTCGGCATTTCCGACGAACTTAGATATGGAACATGTTCTAAACCTTTCCGTCGGAAATGCCGACGGAGTTTAGCCCATTCGCAAGTCCGCTCGTGTGTACGCGGCATTACACAGCTGCCCCTCCAATTTTTGGTACTAACCAAAAAGCTAATTTGAACGAAGATAGGTAGAGTGTGGGGCTGATCTCCGGTATTAAATTAAACTAAATAAATATTGGTGAATTATAAAACTAATAACTGTGCATAATAATCAATTATCACTAATCATATATCACAATGTTACTCAAACAATACATCACTGAATAAAAAATGCATCATCATACAAAATAATGTCTGTGCAATACATAAAAATAAAGTGCAAATGCAAAAAATACATTAAGTAAAAGTGCAAAAAAAAAGTGCCAAAAAAGCAGTCTCTAAGTATATATTATGAGAACAAGCAATCCCAAAACGAACGTAAGTGCTGAAAAAGTTGTTTAGCAGTTATATCAATTTTATCAATCTTCTTTAAAGTGGAGTTCCACCCCAAAAAAAAAATTAATGTGCTTAAAAACAATAAAAAAAAAACATTTGGAGAAAAATTTTTTTTTTACTAACCTCTAAATGCCTGTTGCTAGGGGGTCCCTCGTAGTCTGCCTCCTTCGGTGCCTGGGCTCCTGACGTCACTTCCCTCGGCGCAGGAATTGAGATCGCCTCTCCCCCCCTCCCTCTGTCAATCATCTGGGACACGTGACTGGTCCCCGATGATTGCGCGGCCAGTCACGGCGCGTGGCGCAGCTCGCGCAAGTGCAGTGGTTGCCCGGCTGTGAAGCCACAGCCGGGCACCCACAGTTAAAATGCTGGCACCGCCGAGCGGAGGGGGAGACGAGCGGGGCTTCGTTCCCCTACATCGCTGGACCCCGGGACAGGTAAGTGTCCGATTATTAAAAGTCAGCAGCTGCAGTATTTGTAGCTGCTAACTTTTATTTATTTATTTTTTTTTTTAAGGGGAACAACGCTTTAATACCAGGCACTTTCCCTCCTTCCTGCCCAGGACAATTTTCAGCTTTCAGCGCTGTCGCACTTTGAATGACAATTGCGCGGTCATGCAACACTGTACCCAAACTAAATTTTTATGATTTACTTCCCACAAATAGAGATTTCTTTTAGTGGTATTTGATCACCACTGGGGTTTTTATTTTTTGCTAAACAAACTAAAAAATACATTTTTGAAAAAAACAAAACTGATGGGCACTGATTGGTGGCACTGATTGATGCTGATAGGTGGCACTTATGGGCACTAATAGGTGGCACTGATAGGCGGCACTGATGGGCACTGATAGGTGGCACTGATGGGCACCAATAGATGGCACTGGATAGGCAGCACTGATGAGGAGCTACTGATGGTGTCTGAAGGGCACTGACAGGCATTACTGATGGGGCACTATCTGGTACTTTTATGGGCACTGATTGGCACATTTATGGGCACCGATTGGCACTTTGATGGGCACTGACAGGCGTTCTTCATGGGGCACAGGCTGACAGCTGTTGGGCACCTCTGATGGGGGCTGCACTGATATCCAATGTGCTGATTATCAGGGCAGACCCCCCCCCTGACAGGGAGAGCCGCCGATCGTCTCTCCCTGTCAGCGTGAACCAAGAAAAGACATTTAGTGGCACTTCCTGGTTCACGCGATAATCAGCTGTGATTGGCCACAGCTGATCACGTGGTAAGAAGTCTCCGTCAGAGGCTCCATAAGACGATCGGAGCTGCAGTGTGTCAGACTGACACACAGCACCTCAGATCGCCGCGCGTCCCTGCGGGCGCGCACCTGCTTGTTATCCTGATCACGTCACATGACGTCAGGTCAGGATAACAGAACCACTTTGGCGACATCATATTGCTACATGGCGGGCGGCAAGTGGTTAAAAGTGCTTGTGCTATAAAGTCAGTCCATGCCACCAAGCGCGAATCCTTCACCGTGGCTGATCAGGTTATAGATCAGCACAAACGCTTCAAACTCTGTACCCCACACGCCTCTCGTATTTGATAGGACCCCCTATCTCGAATCCTCTCAGGCTATGTACTTCAACACCATGTGGAAAGATAAAGGAAGGAGAACCTCCATTGTGTAATGCCATTTTACCACTTAAGGACCGAGCCTCTTTTTGAGATTTGTTGTTTACAAGATAAAAACAGTTTTTTTTGCTAGAAAATTACTTAGAACCCCCAAACATTATAAAAAAAAATTCTAACACCCTAGAGAATAAAATGGCGGTCGTTGCAATACTTTCTGTCTTACAAGCGCACTTTTTTTTGGAAAAAATACACTTTTTTGAATAAAAAAATTAAACAACAGTAAAGTTAGCCCAACTTTTTTTATATTGTGAAAGATAATGTTAAGCTGAGTAAATTGATACCCAACATGTCATGCTTCAAAATTGCGCCCGCTCGTGGAATGGCGACAAACTTTTACCCTTAAAAATCTCCATAGGCGACGTTTAAAAAATTCTACAGGTTGCATGTTTTTCATTACAGAGGAGGTCTAGAGCTAGAATTATTGCTCTCGCTCTACCGATCGCAGCAATACCTCACATGTGTGGTTTGAACATCGTTTTCATATCCGGGTGCTAATCACGTATGCGTTCACTTCTGCACGCGAGCTCGTCGGGACGGGGCGCGTTTAAAATTTTAAAAATTTTTTCTTATTTATTTTACCTTTTATTTTTTATTTTTACACCGTTCTTTAAAAAAAAAATCTGTCACTTTTATTCCTTTCATGTAAACATCCCTAGAATGTAAACATCCCTTGTAATAGAAAAAAAGCATGACAGGACCTCTTAAATATGAGATCTGGGGTCAAAAAGATCTCAGATCTCATATTTACACTAAAATGCAATAATAAAAAAAAAATTGTCATTTAAAAAATATAATTAAAAAAAATGGCGATTTAAGAGCTATGGGCGGAAGTGACGTTTTGACATCGCTTCCGCCCTGCAATGGTATGGAGACGGGTGGGGGCCATCTTCCCCTCACTCATCTTCATGCCAAGGAAGGAGCAACATCTGATCGCCTCCGACGCTGCCAACGGCTCCAGTAAACGTCAGAGGGCACCGAAACGTGGTGGGAGGGCGATAAAAGTGATCTTGTGGCAAATCCGCTGCAGAGACCACTTTTATCTGAAAGCGGACCATGGGCCGAAGAAGAGGATACTGAGGTTATGGCAGCTAGCTACTGCCATAACGATAATCCTCTTCAAAGTTACGACGTATCGGCGGCGGTCCGGATGTGGTTAAAAATTCTATTTTATTAAAAATACAAACAGATCCACTCACGTCATAAGTGTCTGCCCGACACTAGAGGATACACGCCGAGTACTACGTTTAACCTGTCGCCTCCAAATCATAAACACAGCTCATTGAATTCATTCTTACATACACTTATCTAATTTTCAATAATGACACCTACTGTATCTTCAGTGTACTGTTGTGGGAGTTAAAATGGCACTTAAATATGCTGGCTTATTTATAGCTGACCTGGAGGACAAATTCCTGAACAGCATATTAATTGTTGTTTCATCATATGGACAGAAGGTGAAGAAAAAAATATATATACTCATTGATCAACGCGTTTCACCCATCAATCAAACTAAAAAATGGACTTTTCAAGCACACATGTCAACTTCCTAGACACCACAGTATACACCAGAGATGATAAGTTGCAGTCCTCAATATACAGGAAACCCACTGGCAGATCTCCACAGCCCCAGCTTCCACCCCTCAACACACTAAATGGGCCATCATACACAGCCAAGCCACCAGATACCACCGAATGTGCACGGACTTAGGGGACAGAAATAAACGTCTCAGAATACTAGCAGGCTCTTTTCATAAGAAAGGTTATAGAAAGAACAGAACAACCAATACAAACATAAACACGGCCCTAAAGCGAAGTTCCACCCAAAAGTGGAACTTCCGCTCATTTGTCTCCTCTCCCCCTCCCGTGCCACAATTGGCACCTTTCGGGGGGAGAGGGGACAGGATACCTGTCTTTGACAGGTATCCTGTTCCCACTTCCGGGTGTCCAGGCCGCGGCCCATGACGTCACAGCAGGGCTCCCTCCTCCTCCCTCCTCCTCCCCCTGTCGCCGGGCCAGTAGGAGAGAGGAGCGGGGCCTCCCGCATGCGCAGTAGGGTTCCCGTCGTGAAGCCATAAGGCTACACTGCTGGGTTCCCTTACCCGCAATGGCAGCGGCAGCACCCGACAGTTGATGGACATATCAGCTGCAGTGCCGAGATCGCTGGACTCCAGGACAGGTAAGTGTCCTATTATTAAAAGCCAGCAGCTGCAGTATGTGTAGCTGCTGGCTTTTCATTTTTTTTTTTTTTTGGGCGGACCTCCGCTTTAAAACCCCAAAGAGAATATCCTCTACAATACAAGGAGAAAAAGCAAATAACCGTATACCTCTTGTAACCACATCCAGCACTAGAAGATATAAGAAAGATAACCAAAGAGCTGCAACCCATCATAACACTGAAAGAAATATTCCAACATCCCCCACAGTTGGCTTTCAGGCAATCACCCCAACTTCAGGCATAAATTAATCAGCAGAAAACTTCATTCTGATTATAAAGTTGCAATTAAAAGAACAAAGCCTTGCAACAAAAAAACATTGCGAACTGTGCAACCAAACCCATCCATTAAAAAGTGTCACACACACAAAAAGGACCTTCAGTATTACAGGATCATACAGCTGTGCCGTCAGTGATGTGGTGTACCTCATCCAATGCAAAAAATGCAACCAAGGATCTCACATTGGCAAAACAGGACAGAAAAAAAAAAAAAGAATGAACTTACACAGAGACACCATTAAAGAACATAAGGAAGATGATTAATGCACACCTGGGGGGCTTCATTTCTCACAACCAGACCATACCATGGAAGACATTAATGTTTTAGTTAGAAAAAAAAATAACAAAGGACATCATATAAAGCCAACAACAGACCAGTATACAATAAAAAAACATAGGTTTAAAGGGGCCCATTAGTTGTATCAGCAAGGCATTTTTAAGTGGTGATTACAGTATTTTGTAAAAACTATATGATGAACAGTTTAGCATTATGAACAGTATCAATTGAACCCAATCCCAAAGGAACCACTTAAAGCAGAACAGGGCCCAGGGATTGAAGTCCGACTCACAGCTTAATGCCCTTGTAAAACATCCAGAGAACAACACAGAGAGAGAAAAGAATAAAAAGAAAGAGGACAGAAGAAGGTAAGGTCCTGAGCTCATCACTCCTGGGGGGTAGAGAGTGCTGGCAGAATGGTCAACAAGGAATAGTGGAGCCTCACGGAGGATCCTCTTGCCGATGTTCTACCATGTCGGAAAGGCGTGCTGTAAGGGACTCTATAATCTCCACATCCCTAATCCTAGCGTATAGCTCTATAGAGGTCGGCGGTGTTTGCCGCTTCCCTTTGGAGTGCTACGAGGCATCTAGCAGCTGTTAGGATGTCAACTTCTTAACTAGCCAGGGCAACCTGGGGGGGAGTAGCCCCAATAAGAATATTTTGGGGCAAAAGGGAAAGTCTACATCAAACAGTCGTTGAAGGAGATCTTGAACCGACCGCCAGTATGGTTGCAAAAGTGGGCATTGCCAATAGATATGAAGCAAAGTGCCGCGGCCTCTAGAATGTTTTAGTTCTTAAAAGGAATTTAAAAAATATGCAGGAAAGAAAAACTTCTGAACTAAGAATACTACGGTAATTCTATGTTGTATTTGACACAAAAGATAATAGTCTAAATGTGGAACCTCGGTTTTCAAAATATGAATATCCACTAGTTTTATGACCACTCTTACCTCTGTAATTCTTTCCCCTCTTCCAGTCCATAGCCTTCGCCTTTCCTTATCTCACCAACTATCCAAGGTAAATTACTGCTGCTGTGTATGTTTGTCTTATTGAACATTATTGAAACTTTGTATATTAGTACTTCTTAAACCTTAAAGAAGGGGATACACCCTGAAAGCTTGTCCTAAAAATTTGGATGTTAGTGCAAATAAAAAAAAGTATCATGGACAGTACTCAATTTTTTTCTTGCAAGTGCAGTAATACAGCTACGATCACCTCAAGGAAAAAATGAAATAAAATGCCATGCCATCAACAAAAATAATACCTAACATTCTTCAGCTTCCTTTTCAGAAATGAGTACAACATACTTCCCAACTTTGCAGTTTTCCAGCATTGACTTACTTACAACTTTCGGAATTTGATCATATGACATTTAATATTCACAATGGAAATTGAGGCTTGAAGACTTCCTATTACTAGAAGCTGAGATCTCAGCTCTAAATAGGGAGTAGATAATTATAGAACAGTGTTCTTCAAAATGTGGCTTGTGGGCCAGATGTGGCCCTTTGCTTGCTTTTATCCAGCCCCTGGGGCACTATTCTTTCCACAGATACAAGGCACTATTCCTCCCACTGACACCAACAATGGGTCACTAATCCTGCCACTGACATCAACAATGGGGAGCTATTCCTCTCATTGACAACAATGATGGAGCACTATTCCTCTCAATGATAGCAAAATTTGGCACTATTCCTCCCACCCAGGGATGCAGTGATACCACTTTTTTAACACCAAGGACGAGTACTGATATTTTTTTTAAGTACTTGCTGATACCCATTACGATACCTATCACTTAGGAAAAGTAGGTAGAGCGGTGGTTTGGGAGGTGGGGGGGAGTCAGGGAGTTGGGTAAAGCTAGGGTGTGGGCGGGGTATGGGCAGGGTGGAGGGGTAGGGGGGTAAGTGAACATAGCGTGGGGGGTGTAGGGGGGTGAGTGAGGACAGGGTGGGTAGGAGTAGGAGGGTGAGTGAGGGGGAGTAGAGGGATAAGTGTGAGGGCAGGGTGGGGGGGTAGTAGTGGGGGTAAGTGAGGACAGGGGGGGAGTAGAGGGGTGAGTGAGGGCAGGGTGGGGGTTAGTGGGTAAGTGAGGACAGGGTGAGGGGAGTAGAGGGGTAAGTGAGGGGGGGGGTGGCGGGGTTAGGGAGGTAAGTGAGGGCAGGGTGGGGGGAGTAGGGGGATAAGTGAGGGCAGGGTGGGGAGTAGGGGGTGAGGGCTGGGTGGGGGGAGAGTATGGGGTAAGTTAGGGCAAATGCTTAGTATCAGCACTGATACCAATATTGGTATCAGTATCGGTATCGGTGCAACCCTACTGACACCAATACCAACAATGGGGCACTATTCCTCCCACCAACACCAAATATAGGACACTATTTCTCTTCCTACTGACCACTGTTCCTTCGTAATTTTCTTACACTCACTGATAACCAAACAGGAATCTGGCCATTTGTTTAAGAAGTTTGGAGACCTTTGCTATAGAGCATCCACCATGTGTCACTGACTTCGGGTCCCACTCTGACTGAGGTCTGAATGGGAAAGTATTTTAACTCAGGGCCATTAACCCAACATATAATACCCCAAGCCCAGTCCTTCCCTTGGTTGGTATAAGTACAGATTCCCCTTAATTAATCTTTACAATATCTGTCCATAAATACATTAGTTACAAAAAGTAAGACAGTGTCAAGCTTTCCTTGCAAACGCTGGGCAGGTGGAGGTATGTATTATCCACAGGAAGACTTTCAAGTCCCCAATCCCTATTCTTCTAAGAAGAAGGGAGGAGGATCATAGATGCACTGGAATGATCTATGGCTAGCCAAGGTCATAGCTGAGGTAGATAAACCAGCCCTGACTGAAGTAGGAAACAGATTAAGACTATGCCCATCTAAAAGTTAGTTTTTCCAAACAAATGAATTATGTTAACCAAAATATGGAAACTTACCCCTGGTGAAATTACTCCAGCCGAAATCAAAAAAGTTGACAATCCCAGGACATTATCCAAACTGTGTTTCATAAACCAAGATATCAAAAATACAGGACATGAATCCTTGTTAGATTTAACAAAAGTCACCAAAAAATGCATTAAATCCCTAAATAACAGGAAGTATGGTTGACTTTCTGCTTGGTTGATTTTCTGCTTGGTTGATGAATATTTGTATGGTACAAGAAGTCTTTTATGAAGTAAGTTTCCTTATGAAGTTTTTAAGTAACAGTCAGTGACAAATTTTGGCTTCAAGGAGTGAACCTGTTCTTAAGGTATTTTTCAGACGTCACTTGTTGTAGTAAAGGCCTGGGGGCTGGTTGGCTGAATATGAAACAAAACCAGTTTCAACTGATACCTCTGTAATATTTTGCTATCTATCAGCTTTTTTCTTAAGAAAAAAGATTGATGTGATATGAGAATTTGCAAATATTTGCATTGATTATATAAGGTATGATGATCTGAACTGGGGATAAAGGAAAAACCAATAAAGACTTAGAATGTGACATGAGTTTTAAATTGTATAAAGAAACCCGTTATTTCCAACAAATATGTTATTACAACACACCCATGGCACTGAGTCTTCACCAGAGTTCCTGATGGTGTAGAAGAACCAGGAGTCCTGATGGCCCCCAAAGCTCTGTGATGTAGGCTGGTACCAAGTTGTGCCCCTCAGGATAACCCCACCAAGAGGTGAGCAAAGACAGGAAGGCTACAGTGTGAGGACTTTACACTAGGGGATTGGCAAGAAAATAGTCAAGTCCCAGGCAGGGGTTTCAGCAAGCAAAAATCAAGAGAGTAGACAGGTCTGACCAGAGGTCAACTGAAGCAGCAAACAAATTATTAGTTAGGTCAGTTTGGTTTAGCGACACTCAAGCAGTCTCTCTGGTAAGTATTATAGCTCTTTGTAACAAGGGGCAGCTTGTGAGAAGACACAGCACCAGCCACCACCTGGACCCATGCAATGTAGCAGATCAGCTGCAGAGCTGATTTATGGAAAATTAACAATTTCATAAATAACTGTAAGCAATCAAACCACCATAAATCCAGTAACCACTAATGGCAAATGATAGCAGGAAGAGATCTGTGGATGTTCACTAGCCCAATGGCTTGACTAAAATCCACACCTTTCCCCAGCTGCTCTCTGCTGACTCAAGGACAGTTTAAAATGAGGAATTTATTACTTTCTTCAAGGGGTTGGGACCCTGTTAGAGCTATCAACAACCAGCCAAAAGAAAGGTCCATACGACCTGAAGGGTCCTGCTTCATAGAAAACCCACTTCTTCCACAGACCTCCAATGACCCCTTAACCCCTCAAAATGCTATGATGACTATACTGCCGCCCAATAATATGTGTGCGATTTTACGACGAGGTGGATGACCGAGTCCAACTTTTCTCTACATCAGTCTTTCTGGAACAATCTCCTAACAGCCCGCAGTTCCTATCCCTCTGGTTCTTCCCTACCATGATCTGACCATCAACCTTCAAGCAGGTAAGACCCAACCTTACAACACTAATGCCGCGTACACACGGACTTTACGGCAGACTTTGCCCGGCGGACGGGATTTCGTCAGACAATTCCATCGTGTGTGGGCTCCAGCGGACTTTGTTTTCTCAAAAGTTGGACGGACTTAGATTTGAAACATGTTTTAAATCAATCCGTCGAAATCGAGTCCGGTCGAAAAGTCCGCTTGTCTGTATGCTAGTTCGACGGACAAAAAGCCACGCTAGGGCAGCTATTCGCTACTGGCTATGAACTTCCTTGTTTTAGTCCGGTCGTACGTCATCACATACGAATTCGACGGACTTTGGTGGATTGTGTGTAGGCAAGTCCGTTCATTCAGAAAGTCCGTCGTAAAGTCTGTCGAAAAGTCTGCCGAGCAAAGTCTGCCGTAAAGTCCGCTCGTGTGTACGCGGCGTAACTCTTCTATACCATAGTCAAGTAGATCTTTATTATTTTGTTTTTCCTTGGGGTCTATTGCAAATCAAGCTTTCATTTACCAGAATATATGCCACAATTCTGCACCATACTTTGCACTGAAGAATGTTCAATCAAAACACATGCACAAAAAAGAAGTGGTCTGCCACAGCTTTTATATTGTCTCAGACCAGCAAAGGGAGGAATTTTTGAAGTTGCACTCTTCTAGATAACATTTCATGACCTGCTCCACTGCTGCTATGCAGAAATTCCTTGAACAAAGGTAGGCATGGCTGCATGCAGAATCCCTTAACAGCATCTCACTTACATGAAAGGCACGTAGTCATTAGAAAGTTTCAAATACTTTAAATTCCCTGTTGACCTTTGACTTTACGTTTGCTTCATAAAATTGGTCACGGTTTTGAATGTGTGCTCTTGAAAACTAAAAAAGAGGTAATGTTTTGTAAGTTACAGACATGGGGAGTTATTTACGAAAGGCAAATCCACTTTGCACTACAAGTGCAAACTACAAGTGCAAAGTGCACTTGAAATTACACTGAAAGTGCACTTGGAAGTGCAGTCGCTGTAAATCTGAGGAGCAGATCTGAAACGAGGGGAAGCTCTGCTGATTTTATTATCCAATCATGTGAAAGCTAAAATTCTGTTTTTTATTTTCCTTGCATGTCCCCCTCGGATCTACAGCGACTGCACTTCCAAGTGCACTTTCAATTTTAAGTGCATTTTGCACTTGTAGTTTGCACTTGTAGTGCAAAGTGGATTTGCCTTTTGTAAATAACCCCCATGGTCTTTATGCTGGGGACAAAAACAATCTAAATTTCAAATTATTGTCAGTTTACTTTGTATATAATTAATTGCAGACTTTTAACTAGAGTACAAAATAAACAATTAAATGTGTATGGGCATGGTATCAAACTTTATGTTTGGCCCAATTATTTGTGGCCTAATTAGCAGTATATACAGTCAGCTCCATAAATATTGGGACATCAACACAATTCTAATCTTTTTGGCTCTATACACCACCAAAATGGATTTGAAATGTAACAAACAAGATGTGCTTTAACTGCAGACTTTCAGCTTTAATTTGAGGGTATTTACATTCAAATCAGGTGAATGATGTAGGAATTACAACAGTTTGTATATGTGCCTCCCACTTTTTAAGGGACCTAAAATAATGGGACAGTTTAACAATCATCCATCAAACTTTCACTTTTTAATACTTGGTTGCAAATCCTTTGCAGTCAATTACAGCCTGAAATCTGGAACGCATAGACATCACCAGACGCTGGGTTTCATCTCTGGTGATGCTGTGCCAGGCCTCTACTGCAACTGTCTTCAGTTCCTGCTTGTTCTTGGGGCATTTTCCCTTCAGTTTTGTCTTCAGCAAGTGAAATGCATGCTCAATTGGATTCAGGTCAGATGATTAACTTGGCCATTGCATAACATTCCACTTCTTTCCCTTAAAAAACTCTTTGGTTGCTTTCGCAGTATGCTTTGGGTCATTGTCCATCTGCACTGTGAAGCGCCGTCCAATGAGTTCTGAAGCATTTTGCTGAATATGAGCAGATAATATTGCCCGAAACACTTCAGAATTCATCCTGCTGCTTTTGTCAGCAGTCACATCATCAATAAATACAAGAGAACCAGTTCCATTGGCAGCCATACATGCCCACACCATGACACTACCACCACCATGCTTCACTGATGAGGTGGTATGCTTTGGATCATGAGCAGTTCCTTTCCTTCTCCATACTCTTCTCTTCCCATCACTCTGGTACAAGTTGATCTTGGTCTCATCTGTCCATAGGATGTTGTTCCAGAACTGTGAAGGCTTTTTTAGATGTTGTTTGGCAAACTCTAATCTGGCCTTCCTGTTTTTGAGGCTCACCAATGGTTTACATCTTGTAGTGAACCCTCTGTATTCACTCTGGTGAAGTCTTCTCTTGATTGTTGACTTTGACACACATACACCTACCTCCTGGAGAGTGTGCTTGATCTGGCCAACTGTTCTGAAGGGTGTTTTCTTCACCAGGGAAAGAATTCTTCGGTCATCCACCACAGTTGTTTTCTGTAGTCTTCTGCGTCTTTTGGTGTTGCTGAGCTCACCAGTGCGTTCTGTGTTTATAACCCCTTCCCACCGAGCATACGCAGATGTGCGTACTCGGCTTTCGGGGGTTATACCGGTAAGATGCCCGCAGCTGCAGGCATCATCCCGGTACTGTTTTTTAGAGCCGGAGATCGGCTTTCCAGGTATAACAACCGATGCGGCTAAAAGCCACTCGGCTGTTATACTGGAGGAGCGGGAGGGGACGCACCCCTCTCCTGCCGCCTTCCGCCGCTCTTACCTGGCCTCCCGTTCCACCGGGAGGCACGATCAACAATCCGCCACCTCTGGGGGCTAGGGACAGACTGAAACAAAGCCATAAGAGGCTGCGCTCCAGTCTCCTAATTGTAAACACGGAAGCGACATCATGACGTCACTTCCCGTTTACTCGAATGCCAATGGCGCTGGTTTAAAAATAATATACAGTATTCAGAATCGCAGAAAACGGGAAACTGAATACTTTGAATGCAAAGGAGGGATCGGGGGTCTTTTAGACCCCCGATCCCTCCATAAAGAGTACCTGTCACCACCTATTACTGTCACAAGGGATGTTTACATTCCTTGTAACAGCAATAAAAGTAATCAAAAACATTTTTTTTTTAAACACAAGTTATTAATATAAAAATAAATAAAATAAATAGGAACTTTTTTTTCTTTAAAGCACCCCTGCAGCAAAGAAAATGTATACGGAAGTCGCATCCGCATATGTAAATGGTGTTCAAATCACACATGTGAGGTATCACCGCGATCGTCAGAGTGAGAGCAATAATTCTAGCACTAGACCTCCTCTGTAACTCTAACCTGGTAACTGTAAAAAAAAATTTAAAGCGTCGCCTATGGAGATTTTTACGTACCGTAGTTTGTCACCATTCGTACAATTATAAAGCGTGACATGTTTGGTATCTGTTTACTTGGCGTAACATCATCTTTCACATTATACAAAAATTGGGCTAACTTTACTGTTTGGTTGTTTTAAAATTCATGGAAGTGTCCCTTTCCCCAAAAAATTGCGTTTAAAATACCGCTGCACAAATACCGTGTGATATAAAATATTGCAACAATCACCAATTTATTCTCTAGATTCTCTGCTACAATATATTTATATAATGTTTGGGGGCTATAAGTAATTTTCTAGCAAAAAATACGAATTTTAACTTGTAAACACCAAATGTCAAAAATAGGCTTAGTCATGAAAGGGTTAAGGATGTTCCAAACAGTTGATTTGGCCACACCTAATGTTTTTGCTATCTCTCTGATGGGTTTGTTTTGTTTTTTCAGCCTAATGATGGCTTGCTTCACTGATAATGACAGCTCTTTGGATCTCATATTGACAGTTGACAGCAACAGATTCCAAATGCAAATAGCACACTTGAAATGAACTCTGGACCTTTTATCTGTTCCTTGTAAATGGGATAATGAGGGAATAACACACACCTGGCCATGGAACAGCTGAGCAGCCAATTGCCCCCTTACTTTTGGTCCCTTAAAAAAGTGGGAGGCACATATACAAACTGTTGTAATTCCTACACCGTTCACCTGATTTGGATGTAAATGCCCTCAAATTAAAGCTGAAAGTCTGCAGTTAAAGCACATCTTGTTCGTTTCATTTCAAATCCATTGTGGTGGTGTATAGAGCCAAAAAGATTAGAATTGTGTCAATGTACCAATATTTATGGACCTGACTGTATCACTAAAACACATGTTACTATTTGCATACATTTCCAAATACATGGAAGATTCATGGTCAAGGTGCATGTCCGGAGTGTGGTACATATTGGTGAGAACCTACTTACGGTTGAACTGAACTTAAAAAGTGAAGGTTTAACCTCGTATGGTCCTCAAACACCCCTAGATTGAGCTGGGACAAAATGACACTTCCTAAGCAGAAAGGGGGGATAGGACTCCCAGATATTCATAAATAGTATTGGGCAAGCCAACTCACTAGAATTGTCGATTGGCACGTACATAAAAATAACAAAGGTTGGATCCAAGGGGAAAATGCGTTTGCCTAGGTACCAATCTCGGCACCTTCCCTGGATCAACCAAAAATCTGTCCCTAAAGAATACTCCACCCACCCGCTAATAGGCCCCAATTTAAGAAGGGGTGGCTCCCCTTCAGTCCACCTGCTCTCACCTATCCATCAGAATCCATGTGCCTTCACTGTGGGGACACTTATAAGTGAGTGTTAGGTACCACAGATACCAGGGTGCCTTGACGAGGCTCTGTGGCTTACGCATGCAAATGTGTGCAGACTAAACCCCTGCTTTTAACGCATACTGTTAGACAGGTTACTTGGTTGTCTGTGGGCTGGTGGTAAGCTAAGCTTGTTTTTTTCCTTGGATTTATCCTTGGCCTTGTTTATAACTGTTGTTAGCCCTCCAATGCTCCTTACTGATAGCTAGCTATAGATGGGGGCAAGTGGCGTACCCTTTTTGTATCACTATCCTCTATTATTGCATGTTTTTCTACTGTGGAGGCTCTTAAAAGTTAGGACTACAGATATTGGGGTGCCTTGATGGGGCTCTGTGGCTTACGCATGTACTGTATGTGCAAATTAAACCCCTGTTTTTAACGCATACTGTTATACAGAATAATTCGGTTGGTTGCAGTCTGGTTGGTAAGTTGAGTTTGGAATTTCTTTGGTTTTGATTTGCATGCGTTGCCCTTCCATGTGTTCCTTGCTGCAAAAGGCCAGTTATAGGTGAGGGTAAGTGGTAATTTGTATGGCTAATCCTTAGATTGGTTCCTCTTTTTTTAGGCATAACTTCCACATTTGAGTTTTTTTTTTCTTTTTTAAGATTATATCATCTCAGATTTTTGAACCACTTCAATATGGGGCACTTTTCCCCCCTTCCTGCCCAAGCTAATTTTCAGCTTATAGCACTGTTGCAACGTTTATGACAATTGCGCAGGCATGCAATGATGTACCCAAACAACATTTCTATAATTTTTTTGAGACAGATAGATCTTTCTTTTGGTGGTATTTAATCACCACTGAGTTTCATTTTTTGCTTAAAGCGGTTGTATACCCACTGGGTTTTTTTTTTCCTACACCTGCAAGGGAAAAGGCATAATGAGCTAGTATGCACCGCGTACTAGCTCATTATGAGATACTTACCTTAGAACGAGGCGCCGGCATCTCATCCTGTCCATGCTGAGGGAGCTGACATTTCCCCTCGGCATGTCTTCCGGGTATCGCGGCTCCGGCGCTCTGGAGTTTTCCGGGCTGTGAGCCGAAAATCCCCTGTGTGCATGCGCCCCTGCAGTCAGCGGCTCATTGCGAGGGGAATATCTCCTAAACCGTACAGGTTTAGGAGATATTTTCTTTACCTACAGGTAAGCCTTATTATAGGCTTACCTGTAGGTAAAAGTTTAAAAAAAGGTATACAACCACTTTAACAAATGAAAAAAGGCTGTTTTGGAAAAAAAAATGTTTTTCTTCATTTCTGTTACAACGTTTTGTAAATAAGTAAATTTTCTCCTTCATTGATGTGTGCTGATGAGGCTACATCGAAGGGGACTGATGGGCACTGATGAGGAGACACTAATGTGCAGCACTGATGGTCACTGATAGGTGGCACTGATAGGCAGCACTGATTTGCACTGATGAGGAGACACTAATGTGCAGCACTGATGGGCACTGATGAGGAGACACTAATGTGCAGTACTAATGGGCACTGATAGGTGGCACTGATAGGCGGCACTGATTTGCACTGATGAGGAGACACTAATGTGCAGCACTGATGGGCACTGATAGGTGGCACTGATAGGCAGCACTGATGGGCACTGATGAGGAGACACTAATGTGTAGCACTGATGGGCACTTATAGGAGGCACTGATAGGCAGCACTGATGGGCACTGATGAGGAGACACTAATGTGCAGCAATGATGGGCACTGATAGGTGGCACTGATAGGTGGCACTGATGGGCAGCTTTTATGGGCACTAATAGGCGGCACTGATGTGCACTAATAGATGGCACTGATGATGAGGCACTGACAGACATCACTGATGGGCAAGGAAAGGCAGAACTGATGGGCATCAATGGTGGGCACTGGTGGGCATCGCTGATGGTGCAATGATTATCAGTGCAGATCCCCCCTGTCAGCAAAGCCACTTATTGTCTCTCCTCTGCTCACGGGCTGTCAGCATGAGTAGAGGAATGCCAATAACCGGCACTTCCTAGTTACACTGTGATCAGCTGTGATTGGACACAGCTAATCACATGGTAAAGAACCTACGTCATAGGCTCTTTACCGTGATTGGAGATGCTGTATGTCTGAGCGACGCGCCACCCTAAGCCGTGCTGCACGCACAAGCGGCATGTTGTGAAGGACGTCATATGACGTCCAGTCACAACAAGTAAACCACCGCCCAGCCTTCATTTTGCTATAGGCCAGGTGGAACGTGGTTAAAGCTAAATATTGAGTATTATCATGTGAATAGCTACTTGGAGACTTGCAGACCTCAGGAAGCCAAGCCCTGCCTTTACCAAATTGGCCGCCTCCATAGATACAAAGACACAGTGCAGAGCAAGGCATGGGAAGTCAATACTGGGGAAATGGTCAGCCGCAGAGAGAACACAGGCAAAACTGGTGGCTAATCCTGTGCCCTGTGTCCCCTTTTTTGGCATATTTTCCACAGTTCATATACGGTATATAAAATAATGTATTCACCTTCAGGCAACTTTGCTCTCAGATTTTTTTTAAAGCTGAATATTGAGCATCATCGTGTGAGTAGTTGCATAGTTTGGCAAGATGAAAAAGGCACAAGTCCATCGAGTTCAGGGTTGTAAATCCTCATCCACTTACCGACAGAGCGCATTTTTTACTGACAACCTGAACTATGACTCCAATTAGAAAGTAAGAGAAATATTTAAACAATTTAAACAGTATGTAAACATTAAAAAGACATAAAATAGTGCCACGCTGCTAGTCACTCAAACCAAGACAAAATTATATGTCAACAACAAATCCTGCTAACACACGTGTACTTATACGAAGTGATAATATTCCAATAATGGGTAAAAAAATAATAAAAATAAAAAATAAACACCAAAAAGCCCTACTAACATATATAGGGTGAAACAAGTGCTAATCAAATGTTAATAAAAATACTAAACATATAATAAACTCAAATAAACAAAAGAAGTAATAAAAAGCAATAAACACCCCACCAGCCTACCAACGCATTCAAAATGTATTGACAGAGGGGTAAAAATAAATATGAAAGAGAAATAGTCCACTCCAATGGTGCTATATCCGATTGTGACAAATTGTCCCACTTCACCAGAAAGATAGAATCTTCAAATCAGAATCACCCATGGATCACTCTTCAATCTGACATATCCACTATGTTCCTTCACCATTAGGCATACACCTTATCATCTGACCCATATACTATACAGGTCAACATGCACTCAGTACTATCAGCTACGAGGGATGATCTTCCACTCTCCATGTTCCAACGGGCACAAGATGTATGTCCCCTTTAAGAGCTCACTCATAAAATGTACTCATAAAATGGAAAAAGGGACTTCCCATAGTACAGTAATTATTTATTGAAAAAAAGTAAAAGGCATTAAAATGATTAATAACATTAATAACACTCACTATGATTTTTTGAGTTAAAGACCCATAAACAGCATGAAAAAGGTGTACCAATATGGCAACTTCTGGTTTCGGCTCTAGACAGGAAGTGACGTCACCACACTTCCATCCTCATGTCACGTATCACCCGACTTCATCAGGGATAGGAACCAAGTTGTATTTTTTTACCAGCAAAATTGTGTATATGCACACCTCCCAACTTTTTGAGATGGAAATGAAGGACACCTATCAGCAAAAGTATGCAGGCATAGGACACACCCCTTGCCACGCCCCCTTAAAGGAGAATTGTACAAAAAAACAAGATTGGTTAAACACACAAGTGTTTTTTTACCACTACTATTCCTTTATATTGGCTTTTGGAATTTACAAATGCAGCAATTTAGAAATCAGATGAAAGGTTTAGCGCTGGAAAACACTGTTTGATAGATAAAAAATGCATTTTATATACAACTATATGGATCAAACCAAAATGAGGGACAAATGAGGAGGAAAGAGGGACAGAGGGACATTGCTCCAAATCAGGGACAGTCCCTCCAAATCAGGGACAGTTGGGAGCTATGTATATGTAACCGGGGCAACTAATCTTGCCAGTGGCCGCCATATTCCTGTAGACCAACACCCAGCTCACGGCATTAACTGACAAGATAATAAGATACCAACACAGGTGAGGTCAGGAATATAACAGCTAAAACAGCACAAATGAGGAAACGCTGATCCGGTGTATAGACCCGACACGTCAAAACGTTTTTTTGTAAATGATGATAAAAACTTTAAGGCCTCATTGCACACTGGACGTTTTTTGACGTTTTTACAGCAGCTGTTTTTGGCTGTAGTCGTTTTTTTCTACAGTCATTAAACTCTCCATCATGTTATCCCATGTGTCCATGCACACATAGGCTGTTATCAGCAGTTTTGGGCAGTGGTATTTTTAGCTAAAACGCTAAAGCGGAAAACCGCTAAAAACCGCTAATAAACGCTAAAAAAAACGTTATTGCAAAAACGTTGAAAAACTCACTGCAAAGCTACTGGCGTTTTTTATAACGTTATTATAATGTCCAATGTGCATGAGGCCTTATAGGTACTTGGAAAAAAATGAACCCATGATACAAAAACCATAGTCCAGCAAATAACTGCTAAAAGGTATACAAATAACTACAGCAATCCATTCACTGGTGACTACCATCTTTTTTTAAAAAGGTGTTTATTTTCAGTTTCAAACAACAAAAGAAGGACAAAACAAAAGGAAAAGTACAGACTGTCAATACATATATAAATATTGTAATCTGCAACTTAATTCGGCTAATGAACAAATCACAATTAGGACGTCTGATAAAACATTTATACCCCAAAAAAGAAAAGAATGAAACCATTCACACACACACTCATTCATACACATAGCACTCACGACCTTATTATTGCAGTATATTTCCAGAAACCTCAAGGTAGTAAACTGTTAAATGCACACAGGAGTCTCCATCCACATGTGTGTGTGTATATATATATACTGAATCCCAACATCATACCACCTTACTGAGCTAACTGTGAAGAGAGGACATCCCCCCCAGAAGTCCTCCGAGACGTCCAGCCACGGCTGCCATATTTTGGTGAACTTCTTAGGGCGGGCCCTACTTTTATATATCAATTTGAATTTGGGGAGGGTCCCATGAACAATGCCGAAGAAAGCGTGGGCAACTACCATCTTAGTGGAGACCAGATAGCAAGCCAACAGTACTGTATTAGCACACACATAAAATTCAAGCAGTTTTGGAGCTTGCAGGTTACCTAAAAATAATTAGCTAAAAGTCGCTCAATAGAGATGCCAAAACACAGATATCCAAAAATGGGACATAAAAATACCTTATTTATTGGCGTATAACATGCACAGGCGTATAACATGCACATTTATTTTAAGAGGGAAGTTTCCGGAAAAAAACTTACATTTTAAATAAGGAACTTTGAAGCAAAATAAGGGTCAGTGCCCATCTGCAGCCTCACCATTGCCATCAATGCAGCCTGATCAATGCCCATCTGCAGCCTCACCATTGCCATCAATGCAGCCTGATCAGTGCCCATCTGCAGCCTCACAAGTGCCATGAATGCAGCCCTATCAGTCCACATCAATGCAGCCTCTCCATTGCCATCAATGCAGCAGCCTCACCATTGCCATCAGTGCAGCCTGATCGATGCCCATCTGCAGCCTAGAGGGGACAGGGAGGGGGGCAGGACGAGCACCGACAGGTCCAATGGTGGCCCAGGAGACGGGACTTCCTATTACAGAGGCCGCCAAGTAAACAGGAGATTCTCACTTTATGTAATCTGACGGTGCTCATCCTGCCCCCCTCCCTGTCCCCTCCGAGGCAGCTAAAACTGAAGTATCGGCGTATAACACGTACGCACTATTTGCACCCGAGTTTCATGGTAAAAAAGTGAGTGCTATACGCCAATAAATACAGCATATTAATACTAAATATGCCAATGCAAAAAAAAGTGAAAAATTTGGTGCAGCTCTGCATGGTGGCCAATCAGCTTCTAACTTCAGCTTGTTCAATTCAAGTTTGACAATAAAAACCTGGAAGCTGATTGGTTTCTATGCAGAGCTGCACCAGATTTTGCACTCTCCGGTTTTAGTAAATCAACCCCCTAATGATGAATACAAGCAAAAGCTGAAAGTGCAAACGGAAAATGCTCAACAACTTCAACCTCAGCCCACTAATAATTTGCAACCTGAAACCCGCGAATGTTTTGTGTGCAATTAGACGGGTCACTTAAAGGCAAACTAAAGGGTTTACAAAGGTCGAATGAATCAGCAAAAATGACAAGGTAAACAGCAAGAGGCCGAAAGTGTTAAAGAAGAAACAGAAGACGCTTCAGATACTGAGTACCTCTCACTTCATCATTTTTCATCTGGTGCATTATAAAAAAAAAATCTTCACTTGGCTTAATCAAAGCCAAACAGATAGAGTTACAAAATCTACAGAATGCTAGAAGAAATATGTTTTTTTTTTGTGATATAAGAGCGATGAATCTTGGGGTGATGTGTCGTGTGAAGTCCTGGAGGCTGCACGATAGGGATGTGCTGAACTGCGCCAGGTTCTGTTCCAACAAGGGCTCGGTGAACTTCAAATGCTGAATTCGAACCCCATTAAAATCAAATGGGAGCTAAATCTGTCAAATTAACCACTTGAGCTCTGGAAGGTTCCCCCCTCCCCCCCATCATGACCAGGCCATTTTTTTCTATTTGGCACTGTGTTACTTTAAGACCCCTTTCACACCAAGGCGTTTTTGCAGCGTTTAAGCGCTAAAAATACGCTCATAAAACGCTCATAAAATGCTCCCCATGCAACTCAATCGACCCTTTCACACTGAGGCGTTGCGCTGGCGGGGCGTTGAGAAAAGTCCTGCAAGCAGCATCTTTGGAGCAGCTTTTGACCCCTTTCACACTGGGGCGGTTTGCAGGCGTTATTGCGCTAAACATACAGCCTGCAAACCGACCCAAAACAGCCGCTGCTGTTTGTTCAGTGTGAAAGCCCGAGGGCTTTCACATTGAAGCGGTGCGCTGGCAGGAGAAGAAAAAAAACTCCTGCAAGCCGCATCTTTGGAGCGGTGAAGGAGCGGTGCATTTACCGCTCCTTCACCGCTCCTGCCCATTGAAATCAATGGAGCAGTGCGGCTATACTACGGCAATACCGCGGCTATAGCCGCGCTTTGCGAGCAGTTTTATCCCTTTTTTGGCCTTCAGCGGGAGTTAAGACCGCACCGCTAGCGGCCGAATACAGCCGCAAAAACGACGGTAAAACAGCGCTAAAAATAGCGCTGTTTTACCGCCGGCGCCCCCACCGCCCCAGTGTGAAAAGGGCCTTTGGGCGTTGAAAAAAGCGCTTCAAAAACGCCCCTTTCCATTGAAATGAATTGAAAACGCTGTAAAAACGCCTGAAAAACTCCTCTAATCCGCCCTGAGCTGTAGAAAATTCACATGATCTCACAAAAAGGTAAACATGCAAGCAGAAAAGAGAGATCTACAACAACAGGACTGAACTTGTGGGAAGGTCATTATGATTAAACAGACCATCAAAGTGCCAAAAAAAACAATATTTAAAATGCCAGAAAAAAGAATGAATCCCAGAAAAATGAAGATTTGAAGTCAAACAAGACACTGCTTGTTACTTTACAAGACATGGCTTGCTTTACATGATATCACAAAGGATAAACATGGAAACAGAAAGATAGCATTAATAACACATGCTTCAATAACGCTTGAAAAACGCTGTTAAAACGCTTGCAGCGTTGCGTTAAGGCGTTTTAAGGCGTTTTTGAAGCTCCTTGGTGTGAAAGGGGTCTAACTGGTAATTGTGCAGTCATGCAATGCTGTACCAAAATTCATATCATTTTTTTTCACACAAATGGATCTCTCTTTTGGTGGTATTTGATCACCACTGGGGTTTTTATTTTTTATTATATAAACAAAAAAAAGACAATTTTTTTTTTACTTCCTGCTATAAAACATATCCAATAAAAACATTAAAAAAATCGAATTTCTTCATAAATTTAGGCAAAACTTTATTCTGCTACATGTCTTTGGTACAAAAAAAAAAAATCCCCATAAGCGTATATTGAATGATTGGTTTGTGTGAAACTTATAGCGTCTACAAACTCTGGGATATGTACTGAAGTGTTTTTTGTTTTTTTTAATCCTAGTAATGGTGGCAAACAGCGACTTATAGTGGGGCTGTGGACAGTGCAGTAGGCAATCTGACACTAACTGATGCTGGGAGGGGGGGCGGAACTGAGTAACTGTCACTGACATCACCAGTGACACTAATACAGTGATCAGTGATAATACTGTACATTGTCACAGTACTAATGACACTGGCTGGGAAGGGGTAAACATTTAGGGGCAATCAAAGGGTTAACTGTGTCTACCAATGTTCAGTGTGTGTACTGTGTGCTGTTTTACTAAGCAATGTGCTGTTCTTTATTCCTTACCAGGGAGAAAAAAAAAATGGCACATCGCTGCCATCTTTAGAGAGCTCTGTGTTGTTTATCAACACAAGGCTCTTTTCTGTTATTCTCTCAGCCAATCAGCGGGTCCCAGCCATAAATCCGGGACCCGCTGATCAGCATGTGCTGTAGCGAACAACAGCACAACAGCACAGCCGGGGTGGTGCACGCGCCCCCTATCTGGAGGAGTCAAGTCACGTACATATATAGTGCATCTGGGAAGTATTCACAGCACTTCACTTTTTCCACATTTTGTTATGTTACAGTTTTATTCCAAAATAGATTAAATTCATTATTTTCCTCAAAATACTACAAACATTACCTCATAATGATAATGTGAAAGAAGTTTGTTTGAAATCTTTGCAAATTTTTTAAAAATAAAAAAACGAAAAAAATCCCATGTACATAAGTATTCACAGCCTTTGCTCAATACTTCAGTGAAGCACCTTTGGCACCAATTACAGCCTCAAGTCTTTTTGAGTATGATGCTACAAGCTTGGCACGGCTATTTTTGGGCAGTTTCTCCCATTCTTCTTTGCAGGACCTCTCAAGCTCCATCAGGTTGGATGGGGAGTGTCGGTGCACAGCTATTTTCAGATCTCTCCAGAGATGTTTAATCGGGTTCAAGTTCTGGGCTCTGGCTGGGCCACTCAAGGAGATTCACAGAGTTGTCCCGTAGCCACCCCTTTGTTACCTTGGCTGTGTGCTTAGGGTCGTTGTCCTGTTGGAAGATGAACCTTCACCCCCAGTCTGAGGTCCAGAGTGCTCTGGAGTAGGTTTTCATTAAGGATATCTCTGTACATTGCTGCATTCATCTTTCCCTCAATCCTGACTAGTCTCCCAGTTGCTGCCTCTGAAAAACATCCCCACGGCATGATGCTGCCACCACCATGCTTCACTGTAGGGATGGTATTGGCCAGGTGATGAGTGGTGCCTGGTTTCCCCCGGACATGATGCTTGCCATTCAGGCAAAAAAGTTCAATCCTTGTTTTATCAGACCGGAGAATTCTGTCTCTCATGGTCTAAGGAGTCCTTCAGGTGCCTTTTGCAAACTCCAGGCAGGCTGTCATGTTCCGTTTACTGAGGAGTGGCTTCTGTCTGGCCACTCTACCATACAGGCCTGATTGGTGGAGTGCTGCAGAGATGATTGTTCTTCTGGAAGGTTCTCCTCTCTCCACAGAGAAATGCTGGATCTCTGTCAGAGTGACCATCGGGTTCTTGGTCACCTCCCTGACTAAGGACCTTCTCCCCCGATCGCTCAGTTTGGCCGGGTGGCCCGCTCTCATTGGGTTCTCATTGGGACCTTCATACCTCTCAACTTTTTGAAATGGAAATGAGGGACACCTATCAGCAAAAGTATGCAGGCATAGGACACACCCCTTGCCACGCCCCCTTAAAGGAGAATTGTGCAAAAAAACAAGATTGGTTAAACTCACAAGTGCTTTTTTTTACCCCTACTATTCCTTTATATTGGCTTTTGGAAATTACAAATGCAGCAACTTAGAAATCAGATGAAAGGTTTAGCGCTGGAAAACAAGTGCATTTTATATACATCTATATAGATCAGACCAAAATGAGGGACAAATGAGGAGGAATGAGGGACAGAGGGACATTGATCCGAATCAGGGACAATCCCTCAAAATCAGGGACATTTGGGAGCTATGGCAACTTCAATGCTGTAGAAATGTTTCTGTACCTTTCCCCAGATCTGTGCCTCCATAGAATCCGGTCTCTGAGGTCTACAGACAATTCCTTGGACTTCATGGCTTGGTTTGTGCTCTGACATGCACTGTTAACTGTGGGGACCTTAAATAGACAGGTGTGTGCATTTCCAGATCATGTCCAATCAACTGAATTTACCACAGGTGGACTCCAATCAAGTTGTAGAAACATCTCAAGGATGATCAGTGGAAACAGGATGGACCTGAGCTCAATTCTGAGTGTCATGTCAAAGGCTGTGAATATTTATGTACATGGGATATTTTCCTTTTTTTATTTTTAATAAATTTGCAAAGATTTTAAACAAACTTCTTTCACGTTGCCATTATGGGGTTTTGTTTGTCGAATTTTGAGGAATATAATGAATTTAATCCATTTTGGATTAAGGTTGTAACATAACAAAATGTGGAAAAAGTGAAGCACTGTGAATACTTTCCGGATGCACTGTAGGGGATCCAGTGCAGGGGGGGCACTTTGCCGCAATATATCTTCGGTAGGCAGCCAGAAAGTGATATATATGATCATTTTCTAATAGACAGGGGGTTGTCATAAGAGTTTGGGGGGCACTGGCTTGGGGAACATGTACCAATGCAAAAAAGAATGTGCAATATATATAATGACCCAACAGAGATCAGTATCCATACACTGCTCAATTTATTTTTCTGGGTACAGCATTTATAGTACACAATAAAGATATACCCGAGCCCGCCCACCCATGGGTCATTTACCAATCCAGGCCAGGCTAAACACCTCCCCCATGTATAGATATATTATTCATAACATATCTCCCCTGAAATACAAAAATACTAGTTGCAATTTTTTATGTTGCACAATATTTGTGCGGCTGTTTATCAAGCACATGTTTTGAGGAAACAATATAATGAAAAGATTTTTTGTACAAAAACACAGAAATAAAATATCCATATTTTGTTAAGATTAGGGTTGCGATACTAATATTGGTATCTGTGCCGATACCGAGCATTTGTATGAGTACTTGTACTCGTGCAAATGCTCCGAGGCCTCATCCAATACCTGGGTAGCCTCAGAGATAATTGGTGCGGCAGTGGGGTGGTTACAGGCACCGATCTCCCTGTGTGGCTTTCAATAATGCCCTGTACGCACGAGCAGTTTTGCCGTCAGAATAAACTCTGAAGGTTTTTCCGACGGAATTCCGCTCAAGCTGTCTTGCATACACATGGTCACACCAAATTCCGACCGTCATGAACGCGTTGACGTACAACACGTACGACGTCCCGTACTTGCTTCAGAGCATGCGTCATTTTTGGTACGTCGGAACAACATACAGACGAGCAGGTTCCCCAAAAGGAATCTGTTCCGTCGCAAAAATATAGAACATGTTCTGAATAAGAACACGTCTGAATTTTCAACGTAAAAAGTCCGATGTGGCATACACGCGGTCGGAATATACGATGAAAAGCTCCCATCGGACTTTTTCTGTCGGAAATTCCGACAGTGTGTACGGGGTATAAAGCATCTCAGTTGCTTCTCCTTCTCTCCCTTCCATGGCTTTCAGCTGCTTTATTGAAAGCCACACAGGGAGATTGGTGATTGTAACCCCCCCACCGCTGCACCGTTCAACCCCGACTGTCCCCTGTATCCCCCTCTGGCTCCCTGAGTCCTCTGTGTCCGCCTCCGGTCCCCCTCGATATCCTCTTCCGGGTCCCTCTCCGTGGTCTCCTCCGGCTCCCCTAGTCCTCTGTGTCCGCCTCCGGTCCCCCTCCATGTCCTCCTCCAGGTCCCTCTCCGTGGTCTCCTTTGGCTCCCCGAATCCTCTGTGTCTGCCTCCGGTCCCCCTCCATGTCCTCCTCCGGGTCCCAGTCCGTGGCCTCCTCCGGCTCCCTGAGTCTTCTGTGTTCGCCTCCGGTCCCCCTCCATATCCTCCTCTGGGTCCCTCTCCGTGGTCTCCTCCGGCTCCCCTAGTCCTCTGTGTCCGCCTCCGGTTCCCCTCCATGTCCTCCTCCAGGTCCCTCTCCGTGGTCTCCTTTGGCTCCCCGAATCCTCTGTGTCTGCCTCCAGTCCCCCTCCATGTCCTCCTCCGGGTCCCAGTCCGTGGCCTCCTCCGGCTCCCTGAGTCTTCTGTGTTTGCCTCCGGTCCCCCTCCATATCCTCCTCTGGGTCCCTCTCCGTGGTCTCCTCCGGCTCCCCGAGTCCTCTGTGTCCGCCTCCGGTCCCCCTCCATGTCCTCCTCCGGGTCCCTCTCCGTGGTCTCCTCTGGCTCCCCAAATCCTCTGTGTCTGCCTCCGGTCCCCCTCCATGTCCTCCTCCGGGTCCCAGGCCGTGGCCTCCTCCGGCTCCCCGAGTCTTCTGTGTTCGCCTCCGGCCCCCCTCCATATCCTCCTCCGGGTCCCTCTCCGTGGTCTCCTCTGGCTCCCCAAGTCCTCTGTGTCTGCCTCCGGTCCCTCTCCATGTCCTCCTCCGGGTCCCTCTCCGTGGCCTCCTCAGGCTCCCAGGGTCCTCTGTGTCTGCCTCCAGTCCCCCTCCATGTCCTCTTCCGGGTCCCTCTCTGTGGCTTCCTCTGGCTCCCCTAGTCCTCTGTGTCTGCCTCCGGTCCCCCTCCATGTCCTCCTCCAGGGAATTGTTGAATTGAATCGTTTCCTCCTGACCATTCCGTTCCGGAATTGGAGAGCGTGTGTAACAGGGGTTCAACTTTCGCCTGTAACAACTACCCCTCACCAGTGACCATGACCTATAGGACATCATCCGGTTGGACATCACGGGAGACCATCCCCCCATGCCTATTAGACGCACTGCTATACGGCATGTGTGTCATATGGATCTGGTAAGGGTATCCATTTATTTCCATTGAAGATCTGTGTGCCTTGGTATCTGTGGTCGCCTTCCCATTTGAGTGTTAATATACCTCTCGGTGTTATATGGTACCCTCTTATTGGAGAAGACATCCTTTTTACCCTACATCTTATGGACTTCCACCTCTTGCTGTTCCATATTTCACTACAGACACTTTGATTAATCTCAGGAGGCTACACTGCCGGCTTCTCACATTTGTTTGCTGTTATACTTACTTTTTCATATGTGTATTCAGTATTATAATTTTTTTACATATATATCAAGTATATGCTAGATATTCTTAGCACTGCACTTTATTTGCACCCACAATGGGCATCACTGATTGGCAGGCATTATTGCTTGGCGCTGATTGGCATCCATCCGTACCATCAATTACTGTACATCAGTGCCACCTATCAGTGCCCATCCATGCCCATCCGTGCCACCTATCAGTGCCCATCTGTGCTGCCTATCAGTGCCCATCCGTGCCACCTATCAGTGCCCATCCGTGCCACCTATGTGTACCCATCAGTGCTGCATATCAGTGCCACCTATCAGTGCCCCATCAGTGCCCATCATCAGTGCCCATCAGTGCCACCTCATCGGTGTCCATCAGTGCAGCCCCATCAGTGCCCATCAGTGAAGGAGAAAACTTACTTATTTACAAAGTTTTGTAACAGAAACAAAAAAAAACATTTTTTTTTTTCAACATTTTCGGTCTTTTTTTTATTTGTTTAGCAGAAAATAAATACCACTAATAGAAAGCACCATTTGTGAGAACAAAATGATAAAAAATTTAGTTTGGCTACAGAGTAGCATGACCGCGCAATTGTCATTCAAAGTGCAACAGCGCTGAAAGCTGAAAATTGGTCTGGGCAGGAAGGTGTATAAGTGCTCGGTATTGAAGTGGTTAATGGGATAATAATGAAGCTGCTTTGCTGGTGATACTGATGGAGTTATTGTAAATTAATTTTCAAAGGCTTTTTTTTTCTAGTGATATCAAGAATATTATTATTATGCTTGTTTTTTTTTTTTTTTTTTGGTTACCACAACACCATTATTCCGTAGTTTTTAGGATCAAAGATACAACTATGTTTTTTAAAATGTAACTGCCTACTCCCACACTGTCATTTGAAGTAAAACACATAGCCAAGTATTATTCTACACAATTTTTTTGTGCATTAAAAAAAAGAAAACAAATAAAATTAGACATGCTATCTGCCAATAGAACTTAACCAAAAAGTGCATTCTATGCATCCAAAAATATAGAAAATATACCAAATCAAATCATTATTATTCATCCAAAAAATAAAATAAAAGCCTCATGCATGTGTCTTGCTTCTTAATATAGGGGGTCAACAATGCCAAGAGTTGGTGAAAGCAGGGGTCCGTCTTCCGGAGATAATTCCGAAAATCATCCGGATTATTCTCCCGGAGCTCCCGCAGCAAAGGCATATGACATAATTGGTCACCATTAATAAAGCAACCAATTTTTGGTCCAAGAACTCCTCCTCCTCCTCCTGTTCCTGGACTGGACTTGGGTCAAAGCAATAACTCCAAGGCCAATAAAAAATAACACGTTATCTCCTCCGATTCCACAACATGGCCGGTTGCCGAACGGCCGTTCAGAAACGAACTTAAAAGCAGGAAATGAAAACGCTAACTGAAAAGCGCTAAATGAAAAGCGCAAAATGAAAAGTGTGAATCAACACTTACCAAACTTCTACTAACACGAAATTAGCAGAAGGAGCAAAAAAGGGTGGCGCTAAATGCTGAAAAACCACGTAGTACGTCACTACGTTCATGTTTGTTGGCCAACAATTCCTTGCCGTTTGTATGCAAGACAAAATCCAGGTACGCGCCTTCGGACAAAAGTCCGAGGTTTTGTCTGCGGAAAATACGATCGTGTGTACTAGGCTTTACAAGACTCCCCTTCCCATGCAAGAATGGCACTAGGCCACCTACAGGTGGGAAGGCTTACTACACTTGCCCACAAGCACGCCAATGGCATAAGAATTTACCCATGGAGGTAAATAATGCAGTTATTGACCAGGACAATTGACCAGGAAATCTTTTCCCCCAAAAAGTAGCAACAGCAGAACTCAACAGTCCCAGGACTTAATGAATTCACTCCGATCTGTGTGAACTCGGACTCCAGGAAAGAAAGACATTTTCTCACACTCGCTATCGACTCCTCAAGGTATATTGTGACCTACATGTGACACAGCAGAGATGAAGCTTCAGATAAACTTTAACGACACCTCGCAACAAATTTGGAAAAAAAATGCCTAAAATACCCCAAACAGATAACAGCACAAAGTCGTAAAACATAAACTGTCCCGAGGTAAGGTGACACATCAATATGAAATACGAGGACACCTTACTGACCACGCCAACCTTTGATCACACCTGCGAAATCACATTTCATTAAAACATTCAATCAATATTCAATCGGTATAAACATTATGTAAATGCTAAGAATGCCTTTAAGGGTAATCTGACTGATTTACAGGTAGAAAAGTCATAACAGTGTGACAACATGTGAACATGACTCAGAGTTAACAAAGCCTGGGGGCCCCCTGGGATAAAACACAGAAACAGGTTCTGCAGCACGCCGCGGTTATTGGTATGTATGACAAAATTGCACTAAACGCTGAACGTGACCTAAATTTGACCTTCCTTTTAGGCTTGCACAGTTGGTCGGACTCCTCTCCTGTAATTAAATTACTTCTTCTGATATTACTGCACACTGTGAGCTTTTCACAATGTGCATTGGAAGCTGCAGCAAGCCAGAGAGAGCCCTCATTTCCTGGCTGGTGGGGAGGGGGCTTCTAGCATCACCTAGCCCTTTACTCTCCAATTTTACTGTGCTTGGCCCATTCCTTTCATTCATTAAATTTTAGTTCTGTCAATCATGGAGGTTGAACATAGCAAGTGGGCATTACCTAGGGTGGTCTGCTTTTTTCCCGGAACATATGTGCAGTCCCAGTTACCAGCTATTATATATCTGCATTGTACAGAGAAGCACAGAGATCCAGTAATGACAACACTGGGTCTAAGATAAGAAACGTATCAAAAACAGAAAGGGTTTATTATAAAAAAAAATTTGTAGCATTTAAACTTCAGCTTTAAAGAAAGGTGATTAAACAGAACCTGAGCCTATTCTGTAAATAAACTTCACACATTTGTCACCGTCCTTGCAGCCACAAAATATTGATAGTTACCTTGCCTATCACAAGTAGCAGTTCCGGGAAAAAAGCAGACCACCCTAGGTAATGCCCACTTGCTATGTTCAACCTCCATGATTGACAGAGTCTCACAGACACACATAAACCTCAGGACAAAGGATCATTTAAAAGCTAATGTATCTCTTCTGTTACATACGGCTTCCTGCAAACACAAAAAACTGATTGTGTTGTCCGTTTTGCTGCCTTTTTCACAGCATCTTTGATTGTGTGTAAATCTGACAAGCCAATTGTTGGCTGTCAGGTGTTGGCTGTCAAGTCACTAAATTGTTTCCACGCACCCCAAAAGCATCTCCCACCCATGCATCTATTTACTCGGCACAACCACATCTTTTATATTTTACCTAATAATTGGGAAATATATTGCACTTGTGTGCCCTAAAATTAACATTAATGTATTTTTATACTGAATCTTTGTGCTATTATCTTGTGACCTAAAGAATTGTATATACCGCCATTTTATTCTCCAGGGTGCCTGCTCTCAGAAATATGTGGGGTTTTAGGTAATGCCTTTCCTTGTAGCCAGGGAAGAAGCTCATGATGTACAATCTGCGCTCCATTAGATATTATATTACACTTTTTTCCCCAAATAAAAAAAAAAAAGTTTTGAAAAACATAAAAGTTTTTGAAGAACATAAAATAAAGCATTTAAGCCCCCCCCCCCCCCCCCAAACACACACACATAAGAAATTTAGTCCACCCCCCCATTTGTATGTACACATGGATGAAAATATAACTGTTGGGGATGCCTGCATATGAAAACATTGCTTGCAATATACATTATTATTATTATTATTATCATTATACAGGATTTATATAGCGCCAACAGTTTACGCAGCGCTTTACAATATAAAAGGGAGACAATACAGTTTTAATACAATAAAATACAAGAAAGTTAAGAGGGCCCTGCTCAGAAGAGCTTACAATCTGGGGCAGGTGGTACAAAGGTTTGTAGCTGTGGGGAATGAGCTGTAAAGATTGGTAAAGTGGTAAAAGATTAGTAGGAGACGTGAGAAGCTTTACATATTGCTGTGCGCACCAGAGTGAGAGCAATAATTCTAGGACCATTATTCTTGGTTAACGCTGCAGTGATGACCTATACAGGCTTTTAAGGAGTTGCCTATGCAAAAAATATACAGTACTGAACTTTGTCATCATTTTGAGGGCACGCACAAATTTAAAGCTTGACATGTTGGGTATTAATTTACCTAACTCACCTTTTATATTATACAGAACTTAGGGACATATATTGTGTTTTTGTGCCTTAAAAAAAAACTTATTTTTTTCTGAAATTTTGCACTTGATAAACCATTGCGCAAATATCATGTGATGTAACAAATTGGAACAACCACCTTTTTATTTTCCAGGGTCTCTGCTTTTAGAAAATATGTCATCTTTTGGGCATTTTCTGTAATCTTCAGGCCTAAAAAATTTTTTAATACATGTGCACAAAAAAAAGCACAAAAATGTCGCTGCCAGCAAAAGGGTTAATAAAGAGCTTAATTAAAACCAACAATGATATAGAGACAATGAGCACTCTGGCCAGGACTATGTAACCTACAACATAGTAGATAGAGTGTAGGGGTCAAGAACCACCAGCGGCAAACTATTTTGTAGGCAACAAATATACACATATATACATAACAGCACACTGTAAAGAGTATTCAGTGCTTTGAAAAAGTATTTACACCCCTTGAAATTTTCCACATTTTGTCATGTTACAACCAAAAACGTAAATGTATTTCATTGGAATTTTATTTGATAGACCAACACAAAGTGGCACATAATTGTGAAGTGGAAGGAAAATGATAAATGGTTTTCAATTTTTTTTACAAATAAATATGTGAAAAGTGTGGTGTACATTTGTATTCAGCCCCCTTTACTCTGATACCCCTAACTAAAATCTAGTGGAACCAATTGCCTTCAGAAGTCACCTAATTAGTAAATAGAGTCCACCTGTGTGTAATTTAATCTCAGTATAAATACAGCTGTTCTGTGAAGCCCTCAGGGGTTTGTTAGAGAACCTTAGTATACAAACAGCATCATTAAAGCAGGGTTAGGTTATAAAAAAAATATCCCAAGCTTTGAACATCTCATGGAGCACTGTTCAATCCATCACCCGAAAATGGAAAGAGTATGGCACAACTGCAAATCTACAAGACATGGCCGTCCACCTAAACTGACCGGCCGGGCAAGGAGAACATTCATCAGAGAAGAGCCAAGAGGTCCATGGTAACTCTGAAGGAGCTGCAGAGATCCACAGCTCAGGTGGGAGATTCTGTCCACAGGACAACTATTAGTCGTGTTCTCCACAAATCTGTCCTTTATGCAAGAGTGGCAAGAAGAAAGCCATCATTGAAAGAAAGTCATAAGAAGTCCCACTTGAAGTTTGCGAGAAGCCATGTGGAGGACACAACAAACATGTGGAAGAAGGTGATCTGGTCAGATGAGACCAAAATTGAACTTTTTGGCCTAAAAGCAAAACGCTATGTGTGGCGAAAAACTAACACTACACATCACCCTGAACACACCATCCCCACCGTGAAACATGGCGGTGGCAGCATCATATTGTGGGAATGCTTTTCTTTAGCAGGGACAGGGAAGCTGGTCAGCGTTAAAGGGAAGATGGATGGAGCCAAATACAGGGCAATCTTAGAAGAAAACCTGTTAGAGTCTGCAAAAGACTTGAGACTGGAGCGGAGGTTCACCTTCCAGCAGGACAACGACCCTAAACATACAGCCAGAGCTACAATGGAATGGTTTAGATCAAAGCATATTCATTTGTTAGAATGGCCCAGTCAAGGTCCAGACCTAAATGCAATTGAGAATCTGTGGCAAGACTTGAAAATTGCTGTTCACAGACGCTCTCCATCCTATCTGACAGAGCTTGAGCTATTTTGAAAAGAAGAATGGGCAAAAATGTCCCTCTCTAGATGTGCAAAGCTGGTAGAGACATCCCCAAAAAGACTTGCAGCTGTAATTGCAGTGAAAGGAGGTTCTACAAAATATTGACTCAGGGGGGCTGAATACAAATTTACATCACACTTTTCACATATTTATTTGTAAAAAAAATTGAAAAACATTTATCATTTTCCTTCAACTTCACAATTATGTGCCACTTTGTGTTGGTCTACCACATAAAATCCTAATAAAATACATTTACGTTTTTGGTTGCAACATGAAAAAATGTGGAAAATGTGAAAACGGGGTATGAATACTTTTTCAAGGCAGCAAAACACATCTCTGTTGTAGAAGCAACATTTGTTCAAAACTCAGACCATTCCGATCTCACATTCAGTGACATGAAACAAGAGAGAACAGTCAAAGAAATAAATATAATTAATCCCAGTGACTCCTCCCTGGTGTGCCATTTCAGTGTTGGGAGTAGGAATGAGCTTCAGGTTCGAGTCGAACTCATGTTCGACTCAAACATCGGCTGTTCGCCAGTTCGCTTTTGGGTGTTCGCGGCAAATTCGAAAAGCCGCGGAACACCCTTTAAAAGTCTATGGGAGAAATCAAAAGTGCTTATTTTAGAGGCTTATATGCATGGTATTGTCATAAAAAGTGTTTGGGGACCTGGGTCCTGCCCCAGGGGACATGGATCAATGCAAAAAAATTTTTTAAAAATGGCTGTTTTTTCAGGAGCAGTGATTTTAATAATGCTTAAAGTGAAACAATAAAAGTGTAATATTCCTTTAAATTTCGTACCTGGGGGGTGTCCATAGTATGCATGTAAAGGGGCGCATGTTTCCTGTGTTTAGAACAGTCTGACAGCAAAATGACATTTCAAAGGAAAAAAAGTAATTTAAAACTACTCGCGGCTATTAATGAATTGCAGGTCCGACAATTGATAAAAACGGCATGGGAATTCCCCACAGGGGAACCCCAAACCAAAATTTTAAAAAGAAATGGCATGGGGGGTCCCCCTAAAATCCATACCAGGCCCTTCAGGTCTGGTATGGATATTAAGGGGAACCCTGGCCAAAATTTTTTTTAAAAATGGCGTGGGGTCCCCCCAAAAATCCATACCAGACCTTATCCGAGCACGCAACCTGGCAGGCCGCAGGAAAAGAGGGGGGAAGAGAGAGCACCCCCCCTCCTGAACCGTACCCCATACCAGGCCACATGCCCTCAACATTGGGAGGGTGCTTTGGGGTAGCCCCCCAAAGCACCTTGTCCCCATGTTGATGGGGACAAGGGCCTCATCCCCACAACCCTTGCCCAGTGGTTGTGGGGGTCTGCAGGGGGGCTTATTGGAATCTGGAAGCCCCCTTTAACAAGGGGACCCCCAGATCCCACCCCCCTGTGTGAAATGGAAAGGGGGTACAAAAGTACCCCTACCATTTCACAAAAAAAGTGTCAAAAATGTTTTTGACAATTCCTTTATTTAAAGTCTTCTTCTTTTCCATCTTCTTTCTTCTATCTTCCTTCGGTTTCTTCCTCCATCTTCTTCTTCCTCCGATCCTCTGCTTCTTGCTCTGGTGTTCTCGTCCGGCATCTTCCTCCGCGGCGTTTTCTTCCCTTCTTCATTCTCAGGACGCTCCGCATCCATGATGGGAGGCTCCCGCTGTGTGACGCTTCTCGTCTTCTGACGGTTCTTAAATAACGGACGGGGCCAACCGGTGACCCCGCCCCCTCTGACGCACGGGGAATTCCCTGAGGCTTTCCCCGTGACGTCAGAGGGGTGGGATCCCCCGTTACATAACTGGTGACCCGCCCCCCCTGACGTCACGGGGAATGCCACAGGGAAGTCCCCGTCAAGTCCCCGTGCGTCAGAGGGGGGCGGGGTCAATGGGTGGCCCCGCCCTCCGTTATTTAAGAACCGTCAGAAGACGAGAAGCGTCACACAGCGGGAGCCTTCCATCATGGATGCCGAACGGCCCGAGAACGAAGAAGGGAAGAAGACGCCGCGGAGGAAGATGCTGGACGAGAACACCGGAGCAAGAAGCAGAGGATTGGAGGAAGAAGAAGATGGAGGAGGAAACTGAAGGAAGATAGAAGAAAGAAGATGGAAAAGAAGAAGACTTTAAATAAAGGAATTGTCAAAAACTGTCTCTTGTCATTTTTAACATTTTTGACACTTTTCTGGTGAAATGGTAGGGGTACTTTTTTACCCCTTTACCATTTCACACAGGGAGGGCTGGGATCTGGGGGTCCCCTTGTTACATAGTTACATAGTAGGTGAGGTTGAAAAAAGACACAAGTCCATCAAGTCCAACCTATGTGTGTGATTATGTGTCAGTATTACATTACATATCCCTGTATATTGCGGTCATTCAGGTGATTATCTAATAGTTTCTTGAAGCTATCAATGCTCCCCGCTGAGACCACCGCCTGTGGAAGAGAATTCCACATCCTTGCCGCTCTTGCAGTAAAGAACCCTCTACGTAGTTTAAGGTTAAACCTCTTTTCTTCTAATTGTAATGAGTGGCCACGAGTCTTATTAAACTCTCTTCTGCGAAAAAGTTTTATCCCTATTGTGGGGTCACCAGTACAGTATTTGTAAATTGAAATCATATCCCCTCTCAAGCGTCTCTTCTCCAGAGAGAATAAGTTCAGTGCTCGCAACCTTTCCTCATAACTAAGATCCTCCAGACCCTTTATTAGCTTTGTTGCCCTTCTTTGTACTCGCTCCATTTCCAGTACGTCCCTCCTGAGGACTGGTGCCCAGAACTGGATAGCATACTCCAGGTGCGGCCGGACCAGAGTCTTGTAGAGCGGGAGAATTATTGTTTTATCTCTGCAGTTGATCCCCCTTTTAAAGGGGGCTTCCAGATTCTGATAAGCCCCCCACCCGCAGACCCCCACAACCACCGGGAAAGGGTTGTGGGGATGAGGCCCTTGTCCCCATCAACATGGGGGCAAGGTGCTTTGGGGGGCTACCCCAAAGCACCCTCCCAATGTTGAGGGCATGTGACCTGGTACAGTTCAGGAGGGGGGGCCGCTCTCTCGTCCCCCCCTCTTTTCCTGTGGCCTGCCAGGTTGCGTGCTTGGATAAGGGTCTGGTATGGATTTTTGGGGGGACCCACGCCATTTTTAAAAAAAATTAGGTGCAGGGTTTCCCTTAAAATCCATACCAGACCTGGAGGGTCTGGTATAGATTTTGAGGGGGACCCCCACGCCATTTTTTTTTACAATTTTGGCCAGGGTTCCCCTTAATAACCATACCAGAGCTGAAGGGCCTGGTATGGAATTTAGGGGGACCTCCCACGCCATTTTTTTTTTTTTTTATTTTGGTTCGGAGTTCCCCTGTGGGGAATTCCCATGCCGTTTTTATCAATGAGCTTTTATGTGTATTGTCGAACCGGCAATTCTTTAATAGCTGCGAGTAGTTTTAAATGATTTTTTTCCTTTGAAATGTCATTTTGCTGTCAGACTGTTCTAAACACGGGAAACATGCGCCCCTTTACAGGCATACTATAGACACCCCCCAGGTACAAAATTTAAAGGAATATTACACTTTTATTGTTTCACTTTAAACATTATTAAAATCACTGCTCCCGAAAAAACGGCCGTTTTAAAAACTTTTTTTTGCATTGATCCATGTCCCCTGGGGCAGGACCCAGGTCCCCAAACACTTTTTATGACAATAACTTGTATATAAGCCTTTAAAATTACCACTTTTGATTATTCATGTTCGAGTCCCATAGACTTTAACGGTGTTCGCGTGTTCGAACAAATGTTTTGCCTGTTCACATGTTCTAGTGGGAGTAATTAAGTGTTTTTTTCTGAAATATTTGATGGTGTCCGTACATTAAAGCTGATCATAGATATGGGCTCTGAGCATTGTACAGGGCAGTTTACATAACATTTTGAAGCCATGACTGCACACATGCAGAGTAGGGTGTGGGTTGTCAGGTCATGCCTGCCAGTCCAGGTATCCTCGTACCATCATGTAACCTTTGTACAGGATGCCAGGAATGGGTCCTGGATGGGAGGTATGTGTCTCCTTTGTTTGGGTTGTGGTCCCTTTAAGGGAGAAGACAAGAAGCAGTGTGGACACTCAGGGATTCTGACTCGTGCAGGGTATCCGGTAACTGATTTGCAGTTTTCCCAGAATCGTTAAGTCCTCATATGGAAATTCAGAGGCTAGGAGAGAGTTTGGGTAAGAAAGAGCCTCCAACCCTGACTATGGGTACTTTGGTCCTGAAAGAGTTAACCCACCTACTAGAGAGGGCTGAAAATGGTAGGAGGCAGCCAGTAGGTATCCATGAGGTGTCGAGTCAAGCAGGACACAGTTGTGAGAGGACTGTGGACTGTTGGGGCCACTGAGATGCTGCTGGGCTCTTGTGACTTATCAGGATCTCTGAAGCAGGCGGGAACTTTAAATCCTGCGGTGGGACAGGTTTATGCTGGTGGTGAGCCGAAACTTTGTTTTTGTACCAGAAGTGTGTAGACTGTTTTTGTTTGGTGTATGCTGAACAAAAGCCACTTTGTTTGCCTTATTTTGAAGAAATAACAACTGTTTGCAGTGTACAGAGAAGGAAGTATTAGTCCTGGCATTACTCGCTGCACTCGTCAGCTCTAAGGATGTGAGGCCTAAGGATCGGCCACTGCGCTGTCATTAGAAAAGCAGAAATCTATGTGTAATTGGTCAAAAGGAGTGCCAAATAATAAAATCATTGGGCGTTCAAAGTCTTTGATGTTCAATCTATTACAATAAGCAGGTCAAAAGACATCTAATGCATTTTGGGAGCCACACTGGCCTCCTCCATCAGGGCTGAGTAAAATGGTAGAATGTTGAATTGAATCAAAAATGCTCCTAAGCAGTATTCACAGTATAAGTAGCAAGACCTTTCTGCCATTTCACCCAGCTCTGATGGCCCATAAAACGTATTGGCTGTCTTTTAACCTGTTTTGTATGCAGATGTAGTCTGCTGTCTCCACTGCAGGTGGCGCTCAACCACAGCAGCAATGCAGGGGGAGAGGAAGTCATGATAAACAGGGTTCCTCTATGGTTTCTGGAGTCACTGGGCAGCTATCCTATTGGAAGCTGACTGCCAATGTAACTCTGGTGGCCATGTTAGGTGTGGCAGAGCCTATTTAAGACCCTGGCCCCTATGTTTGGCACGCTCTATATGAGGAAGAGTAGAGTAGGGAAAGGTACCTTGTCTTTTAGGAACAGTACTAGCGTTAGGGAAAGGTTCCTGTTGAAATGGGAAAGTGTAGAGTTGCATCTCTCTGGAAACCCTCCTGAGTGGGCACGAGACGGCCAGGCCGCTTTCTGTCCCCCTTCAACAGATGCTGTCAGTTCAGCTAGAACCTACTTCTTTACGTTATTGGAAACTGTAAATATGCCTGGCTGGGTAGCTGTCCCACCATGTTATTGTGAACTGTTGCTGCCTTACTTTTCTAAGTTTTCCATTGCAACTGGCTGTGTGAATTATTGCCGCCGCACCACGCTGTACACCACCTACATACTCATTGTTACATAGTTACATAGTAGATAAGGTTGAATAAAACAATAGTCCATCCAGTTCAACCTGTGTAGGTGTATGTGTGTAAGTGTTGATAATTATTTCCCATATCCCTGTATATTGTGTTCTTTAATGTGCACATCCAAGAGTTTTTTTTTTAAATATCCGTTGACACCACCATTTGTGGAAGAGAGTTCCACATCCTTATCGCCCTGACAGTGAAAAACTCCTACGCAGCTTAAGGTTAAACCGCCTCTCCTCCAATCTCATTGTGTGGCCCCGTGTCCTCTTACACTCCCCTGAGACTGAATAGTTTTTTTCTATGTTGGAAAACCCATTGAGGTGTTTGTAGTTTGCTATCATGTCCCCTCTCAAGCGTCTCTTCTCCAGCGAGAATAAATTTAGCGCTTGTAGTCGCTCCTCGTAATCGAGGTCCTCCAATCCCCTTGTTAATTTTGTTGCCCTTGCTCTTTGGACTCTCTGCAGCTCCAGCACATCCCTTCTGAGGACTGGTGACCAGAGTTGGACGGAATACCCCAGATGTGGCCGGACCAAAGTTTTATAAAGTGGCAGGATTATAGTTTTATATCCACTTTTTAATGCATGCTAATATTCTGCCGGCTTTGGTAGCTGCAACTTGACATCGCATGCTGTTGCTCAGTCTGTCTTCCACTAGGACCCCCAGATCTTTCTTCATCCTTAATTCCCCCCAGAGGCTCTCCCCCCAGTGAAGAGTTTGCATTTATGTTTTTAGTCCCCAAGTGCATTACCTTATATTTCTCCACATTAAACCTCATTAGCCATGTAGTTGCCCACTCCATTATTTTGTTCATGTCTTTCTGAAAAATTTCTATATCCTGACGTGCAGTTATTGCCCTGCTTATTTTTGTGTCATCTGCAAAAACTGAGATTGAGCTATTTATCCCTTCCTCTATATCAGTGATGGCGAATGGCCGCCATGCTGGGAGTGCGGCAGCTGTCCACCATGCTTGGAGGGTGCGGTCGTCCACCATGCTGGGAGCCAGAGAGTTAGCAGACACAAATTCCATGAGATTACTACAGTGACGTATACCTGAACTGATTGCCTAATTGAATCCGATTAACCAGGCTGCCTTTTAGCAGTTGGGCAAACTGGCTTAATTCCTCAGCCTAAATCATCAGCTGTTGGTGTTTCCTTTTGCAGTCTGCTTTAAAAGGCTTCCATATTGGGTTATATTCCTCTTATGACACATTGATGTTTCTAGGTGCAATCCTACTGGTTCAATATCTGTTTGCTTATTGATCTGTTAAACTTCTGTTGAGCACCCTGGTGGCATTTTATACAGTACCTAAAAGTCTCCTGAGAAAGCCACTGAATAGTGAAACATGTTGAGCTGAAGTTACTGTACTTACACTATGGCTACTTAAAAATTCAGAATTGAAAAAAGGAGACACAGAAAATCGGGTTCTGGATTAACAATCAGTAAAATTACTTAAAGCGGTATTAAACCCGAGCATAAACATTTATTATATATTATATCGCAGGTTTTCATTCTTTTATTTTCAGCTGATGATGCAGCCAGTAAGTCTGTAGTTTGTCAAAAGAACAAGCTCTCTTGCAGATGTATCAGCTTACAGGAATGAGACAGACCATTTACCACTAACAGAGGTGCTTACAATAATCAGCTTTTATTTATTTATGTAAAACCTTCACATATCCCAGAAAGCTTCAGAGACTCACAGCGGTCTGCTGTGCCCATTTACATCAGGCTACCTCTGACCTGTCACATTTAGGTCTGGAAAAATAGAAAAGGATGCAGACGTAATTATTATATACTGCTAGGTGGCCCCAGTGTCACTAACTCAAAATTCATTGCCATTTACTGTAAGCTGCAAGCACCTGCACTGTTGATTCCGAAGGCCTCAAGGCAGATTTCTTTGACCTTTTTTCCAACTCAGTGATTCCGTTTTTGAATTCTTTTAATTTTTTTATGACATGTTGGTGTTCTATCTTTCACTTGGATTTTATAAGTTGCACTGAGTAACTACAGCTGGATAAAACAAAAAAGGTGACTGTTTTCATTTCAGGCTGCAAACAAAATGTGATTATTTTAAAGGGGGGATTCTTTTCTACACCCACTGTATTTCTAAAGAAAAATGTACAAAATGTGAGCCTTATGCTAAGGAAGGTATATTTATTGCCTACAGTGAGGGGGTTACATATTTCTGCATCCAGACATCAATAAGGTAACAATCTGCAGAAGTGTAATTATAGATCAAACACCTATGTGGCAAAAGGCTCATGAAGTGACACAGTCAGCACCATCCGAACAACAACCCCTGGCAAGGAACCCTGCCAGTACTGCAGAAAAAGGAACAGAACATCACTGAAACTGAAATTGGTGTCAGTGATTTATTATGTGTAGCACCCTCTAGTGCTAGAAGTGTTGATAGTATTTTCTGAGAGAAAGCCGGGAGCAAATAAATAAAAATAATAAGCAAAGGGCGGGCATGACAGAGTTAACAGTGGAACATAGAATGAGGGATGTTTATGTTAAAACAATTGGGATTGGTTGGTTACTAGGAAGGGGTGGAGCAGAGTTAACTGAGCAGTGGGTGAGGTCCCTCCCCAGCTCAGTTGGTCTGGAAGAGAGAGCTTCCCACCCTCCCTTCCTGAAGTTGGCAAGTATGATCTATATGGATTCTGTTGGTACAATTTCAAATGTTTGAATGTCGTGGCAGTGGCGTGATGTTGGTCTTTGCGGGTGAAGGATTAAACCCTAGATATGGAAAAGTTCGGGACCCATTGGTAGTATGAGGCCCGTTGGTGGTATTCCAGGTAACGGGGGTTTTAGCTGGAATTGGTTATTGGGTGCACTGCGGTCAATTGATTTGTTGTCTCCGAGCTAGCATGTCAGCTGGAGGCCTATTTTAGTTAAGGTACCGCAGTGCCAGAGTGGATCGAGTGTAAGATTGGTGGGTTTTTCCCTGCAAAGACCAACGGGAGTATTTAACTGATATGTCAGGTGTTTTATACAGTTACGTTAAGTTGATATTAAAATTAATTATATTGGTTATTATTAATAAAGATAATTGGCTGCTATGGCCAATATTTTACTCCAGATGGGTGTGGTCTCAATTATTTGGGGTAAAAAAAGGGATGGGGTATGTAGCAGATTTAGATGGTGTGATATTAAAGGTAAACTAGATACATCTGTTATACAATAGTCATGTAGGTACATTTATGCAGGCTTGACTGACAGTCAAGCCCGTCTGTTTTGTTCTGGGTTGGCAGAAATCCAGGGAGAGCTGGATGACTCACAGGCAGTATCACTAAGACCTCAACCCTACTTCACGAATGTTCTGGTGCTTTCGAGAAGAATGGGAGTGGAGGTAAAGTGGAGTGTTCTGAGGGCCCTGACCAATCCCCAACTTGGATTGGCAGGGGGCAGGCCCTCTCAAATACTCAGGGTCAGCCCAGCTGGGGGAGGAGTCGTTCAGGTGGAAGATGGAGATGGAGTATTAGGCTGTCGTGGGCCTTTGAGGGAGCTCCAGAGTCTGGGGAGGGGGTGACCTTGGGCCTGGGTTTGGGTGCAAACAGGACCCTCTTAAGACACATGGAGGTGTCCTGGACAGGAGGCACGGGAGCAAGGAGAGGACAGCGGGAGAACACTCCCAGGCAAGTCTCCAGGAGGAACAAGGAATAGCCAAGAGGGCTGGTGAGTGACACACAGTCAGGAGGACTGGGAGGCACGCCTGGGAGAACTGGGATGGAGCAGTCTGGGATGGGTGCAGAGCCAGTAAGGAGGCCTGTTAGGGCCTGAAGAGGTGGTACTGGGAGCAGTAGGCATTTATGAGACAGATAGCACTAAGAACTACTACCATTTTTTTTTGCTGCACCATAGGGGCCTGCGGTCCCTGCCTGCAAAGGGCATCTGCTTTGGGTCTGGCTGAGCCAGTGTGAGGCCCCCCAACTACAGTGCTAACGGGCCCTGGGAGTGATAGTCTGCAAAGCAAGTGTATGTGCTGGTGGAGAAGAGGTTGTATATACCGGTGGTGTATATAGTTAATCCCTGAATTTTTCTATCTTCAATCAAGTGGGCATCCCAAATGTACACTATTCCCATCCAAGTTATATCCCCTCAATAAAAAAACACAAAAACAAAGTACTAGGACTGATTCTTGACTAGAGTGTGTCTGGAAATTCAAGTGCTTTGGCTGTGCAGGGTGGGAGATGGACCACAATCACCAGCAGCCCCTTAAGGGGGTACCGTTACATGTGAAAGGCAACCTCCAACATTAGAGCCATAACATAAAATTGACAGGTTTCCTTTAAAACATCCCCAGATTAGGCAAATGTGATGCCCCAACTGTTACTTGTCACAGCAAAAAGGAACATTTACCACCAAGGACTCTTCCACATATGAGACTTTTTTTAAATGCTTTTATTTTTTTAACTATACAAAAAAAGGCATATGAAAGCATAACTGCATTGTTACATAGTTACATAGTAGGTGAGGTTGAAAAAAGACACAAGTCCATCAAGTCCAACCTATGTGTGTGATTATATGTCAGTATTAGATTGTAAATCCCTGTATGTTGCGGTCGTTCAGGTGCTTATCTAATAGTTTCTTGAAACTATCGATGCTCCCCGCTGAGACCACCGCCTGTGGAAGGGAATTCCACATCCTTGCCGCTCTTACAGTAAAGAACCCTCTACGTAGTTTAAGGTTAAACCTCTTTTCTTCTAATTTTAATGAGTGGTCACGAGTCTTACGTGTCATTGTAATCTTTATAACAAAAAAGTAAAAAAAACAGATGATTGGCATACAGGAAAAGAAGAAGCTCTAGGGGCGCGTGCCCGTGGCGTGACGCCGGAAGCTGATGCTCGCGGCCGGCAGCCTTGATGTCCGTTGGCCACCTGCGATCGATGCACTTCGTTTCACACTTTGACAACTCTCTGACCCTATTGCTAAAGAGAGTTGTCAAAGTGTGAAACGAAGAGGATCTATTCAACTGACACTTTATGTTCCAAAGGAATGAACGTAGAATTGGATCTTAATTGATATATCAGTGATTATTGAATAATGTAGCGTTTAAGATTTTATATGTACCAAATGATTTATGCATATAATACTATTGTTTTAAAATAATGCTTTTTTTCATAATTTTTAAACTGTTTTTAATATTTGTAATATGAAATATGAATCGTGATCATTTAGGAGTTGTGTTATAACAATATATTTAAAGTATGAACGTGGTAGGATGAAATATGCTTACAAATTGTGTTAATTTTGCTATCAATCAATGATGTACGGCCATATAAGATGCGATTTGATTAGATTGCTCGATATTCAGATGTTCAATTAGAGCTGCATAAGCCGATTCAGGCATAGCAGCAATATTGAATCAATGGGTTTACTTGTTAGCGTAACCCAAGAATACCTAACTGTTGTTTCACAATTTACTGGAGAGGGAACGTAACTAGATGGACCTCTGCAGGATTGTGGCCAATTAGACTAAGTTGGTGAGAGTTTGCGGGGTTAATTACCCGCGCTCGCAGTGTATATATTGTGAGGAGCTGCGCTGTGTGACAACGCCCTCTGACGAAGTGATGACGAAACGCGTCAGTGCATGACCACGCAGCTACCACGCATACTGTCTATCAGCGGTCGTCTCAACCCGGGAACACCGCTCTATGAGTGATCTGCAGAGTGGTGAGAGACAGGCACGCAGGTGAGACAGGGATATATATGATTTTAATTACTGCATGCTTTTTTATATTGGAAGTTTTTAAAGTGGAGTTCCACCCTAAAGTGGAACTTCCGCTCATCGGATTCCTCCCCCCCTCCGGTGTCACAATTGGCACCTTTCAGGGGGGAGCGGGGTGCAGATACCTGTATAATACAGGTATCTGCAACCACTTCTGGGAATAGCTAGCCGCAGCTAGCTGCAATACCCCCGCCCACCCTCGTTGTGTTGTGGGAAATACACAGTTCCCACAACACAACGGGGACCAGTGTAGACGCGCAGCGTGACTTGCGCATGCGCAGTAGGGAACCGAGCAGTTAAGCTGCAACGCTTCACTTCCCGAATCCCTCAGTGAGAATGGTGGCGGGAGCACCTGAGGATCGAGGGACGGTTCGGTCTCGGGTGCCGACATCGCTGGACCCCGGGACAGGTGAGTGTCCTTATTTTAAAAGTCAGCAGCTGCAGTATTTGCAGCTGCTGAAATAAAAAAAAAATGTTTTCGCAAAACTCCGCTTTAAGTGTACATCTGGAGGGGGGGATTTTTATCAATAAATGTTTTGTGGAATTATGCTATGTGTACACATTTTTTTATTGCGAGTGCTATATAGATGGAAGGACGTATCATCTGTTACAAAGAAACGATTAATACAGGTGCAAATCTTTGGTTCATCTGGTGAGTTAATTACCATAGGGGATCTTTTCGCGCGCGGTGTGGTGACGGGATCTAAAAGATTGGACCTACACCCTATATGAATTTTATGAATGGACATTTGATCTGATGGTTCTTGGGACATTTTATTATGCACTATTGTAACCAATGTAAATGTGAACGTGTTTCAGTGCTGCTAATGCTATAATTTCATTGTAGTATTTGTGTGATGTTTTTTTTTTTTTTATAGTAGCGGCTACCATTTTTATCAATAATCAATATCATTATTGGTCTATGAGCGCTGGGAGAGAAGGATTATCCCACTATTGTGTTTTGATTACTTCTTATGCTTAGTTTATGTTGTAATCTTTATAACAAAAGTAAAAAAAAAAACAAAAAAACAGATGATTGGCATCGGAATAGGGTAACTACTGATAAACTTTTCACATGCTTTGATAAGCTTTGCTCATAAGACCTTTAATCAGTTGGTAATATGAGTTCCACTTCATCTATAAATGAAATAATAAAATACACACAGCATATATCACAAGTTGAAAATGTGAAGGAGGTAAACCACAAATGTGTTGCCCATGGCGTGTGCCTGTATTAGAGGTTGTTGCAGTAGCATTTGTATAGTTTGGCTTTGTGCTGGCAGAGGTGGCTTTTGTTGTAGTGGTAACAGTAGTAGTAGTTACCGAGGGAGATCCGGAGAAGCTGGTGATAGTCGCTGTTGATTGATCCTCATTGATGGTGCCTGTTGTGGGGTCATAATTTACTCGAGTAAAGCCTGCAACGCTCACTCTGAAAATAAAGAGATCAGTGCATGTGATATTATATAATATACTCCTTTAACCACTTGCTTACTGGGCACATATACCCCCCTTCCTGCTCAGGCCAATTTTCAGCTTTCAGCTCTGTCACAATTTGAATGACAATTGCGCGGTCATGCAACACTGTACCTAGATGAATTTTTATAATTTTTTTCACACAAATAGAGCTTTCTTTTGGTGGTATTTAAAGGGGTTGTAAAGGTAAATTTTTTTTTTTTTTTAAATAACAAACATGTCATACTTACCTTCACTGTGCAGCTCGTTCTGCACAGAGTGGCCCCGAACCTGGTCTTCTGGGGTCCCTCGGGGGCTGTTTCAGCTCCTCCCCGCAAGCATTAACCACCTTAATGCGAGCTCCCTCGCATGGTGGTGAGTGCTTGCGGGCGCGCTCCCGTGATACAGCCGGCGGCTATAGCCGCTCGCTGTATCACTCGGCCCCGCCCCCCGGCGCGCCACGTCATCGGATGTGATTGACAGCAGCGCGAGCCAATGGCTGCGCTGCTTTCAATCCATCCACTGCAGCCAATCAGCGACCAGGCTGAGCTGCAATGAAGATGACGAGAACGAGCAGCGAAGATTCGAGGCGTCAGGTAAGTAAAACGGGGGGGCTGGGGGCGGCGGTATTGTCAAAAGTTTTTTCACCTTAATGCATAGAATGCATTAAGGTGAAAAAATTTTTACCTTTACAACCCCTTTAATCACCACTGGGCTTTTTATTTTTTGCTAAACAAAACCAAAAAAAGGACTGAAAATTTTGAAAAAAAACCATACAGCTTTCATAGTTTGTTATAAAATTTTGCAAATGCTTAATTTTTTTCCTTCATTGATGGGCACTAATGGGCACTGATAGGCTGCACTGATAGACACTGATGAGCCGGCACTGGTAGGCACTGATTAGGAGGCACTGATGAGGCTGCACTGATAGGTGGCACTGATAGGCGGCACTGAAGGGCTATGAGAGGTGGCACTGATAGGTGGCACTGGTGGGCACTGGTAAGCAGTACTGATGGGCACTGGTAGATATAGCCGTAGAGAGTCTCCCACCAACCAGCAGGATAAGTGAACAAGCAGGTCACCCTGGCGAATGAGGTGGGCTCGTTCGATCTGATGATGTTCATCAGAGCTTCTGAAAGTGGAGATGGGTTTTGCTGTGTGTTAGTACCAGGCTGCTTTCCTCAGGAATCGTCACACCAGGAGGGGAGCAAGCTGGGGTCCAGTAGCAGATATAGCAGGTAGGGAGGTAGGGATCAAGCAGAAGCATAGTCAGTAAGCTAGCTAAAGGTCGTTAACAAGTGGTTGCAGGTTGGCATCAAGCAGAAGCATAGTCGAGGAACAAGCCAAGGTCAGTAACAGATGGTAGTGAAGATAAGGACAGCTGCAGATACACAAAGAAGCAAGATATCAGTTGGAGAGAGCACAATACACTGGCAAACAGGAAGTGTAGAGAGACGTGGCATAAATCAGGTTCAAGTTCATGGGAGGAGAAAAGAGTTCAAGGTTCAGCAGAGACAAGGCAAGATTGTCCTAAGTGCTCATACAGGGATTCATCCAGCATTTCAGGTAGCACCACAACAAGAGCCACAGCCTTATATCACAGAGGTTGCAGATTCAGATCCAGAGCCTGACTTTTTCCACCATTTAATTATTCTTTTCTTACTTTTTAGTTCTGCAGGGAAGCACTACCTTCTTTCTTGCCTAAACAAAAATGGTGTTGCGCGCCATAAACGCATGCAGAAAAATGTTAAAGGGCTCTGCCTGGCCTCCGGTACTAGCCTCCGGCATTCATGCGCAAACACGGTGCAATTATGAAATTGCAGGACTTTTTGCGTGATCTGGCAGGTCCACAAGGCCGGGCACAGCCATTCCCCACATCTGTGCATGCACCTGACTGTCAAAGATCATAGTGAAATTAAGGGGGGGGGGGGGGCAGGGCCAGGAACAGGGAAACCAAGGGTAAGGGGTCTAAAGTTCCTCTTTAAAAATTGTCTCTGCATAAATCATACACCGGTAGTTTTGCCATTGTCTGCTTTTAACCCCTTTATTAGAATTTCTAAGCTAAAACCACTATATGTTAAATTTGGTGAAGTGACACATCTAATTCAGCCATAACAATCTTGACCAGCAGTGTCACCTATTCCCTAAAGATCTTGCTAGACCTCCTAAGATATACAAACCAATACCAACCAATCAATATCCAATTGAAACATTAATTTTAGGGCAGTTTTTAACTAACCCATGGAATTGTCATACTGTACACCTATTTTATTTTTATTTTTTTTAAACCCAATTCACTTTTTATACAGGAAAATATATTTTCTTTACCTGTACTGTAACGTTGGATCCAATGGTCCATTGACGTATCCATGTGTTTCAGACCCATCACCCACATGTGCACTTATCTCACTCGATCGTGAAACTCTCTGTAATTTCTGCACAATTATGGAGGTCACGTAAGTCTTGGTTGTCCCATTCTTGAAGTCATTGTATGTCTTAGCTAAAACCCCTTCAGGTGACTTGGCTTACAAAATAAAGAAAAAAAAAGAACATTAAAGTGGAGTTCCACCCTAAAAAAAGTTTTCCTTTAAATGACTCCTTTAAACCTATAAACAAACATTTGGAGGAAAATTTTTTTTTATACTTACCCTAAATGCCCTGTTGCTATGCAGTCCTCGTAATTTGCCACTTCCCGGTCCATGGAGCTCCGAGACTTCCTCCCTCGCCTATGTTCCCAGGTGTCTGTGGGCAGCTAAAATCGCGTTATTTCCTGACAGGAGATGACGCGATTTAAGGCAGGCCACAGCACCATTTTTAAAAAGGGAAGAAAGCCATTTGTTGCCAGAACACATGTGTATCTCCTAGACTGAGCATCCAAGCTGAAGGAGCTGCGATCTCAGTGTTCCTATGATGGGGGCAGTTTTGATGGGGCAGTATGATAGGGGCAATTTGATGGGGCAGTTTTGATGGTGGCAGTTCTGATGGGGGCAATTTGATGGGGCCAGTTTTGATGGGGCCAGTTTTGATGGTGGCAATTTTGATGGGGCAATTTTGATGGGGCAATTTTGATCATGCAGTTTTGATGGGGCAATTTAGATCATGCAGTTTTGATGGGGAAATTTAGATGGGGGCAGTATGATGGAGCAATTTTGATGGGGGCAGTTTTGATGGGGGCAATTTTGATGGGGCAATTTTGTAAAAGAAGAGGCAAATGTTCAAAAAAATGTTTCACTACCGTCTAAATATTGTTGAATAGGAAGGGATTACTATGAATGAAAGAACTGGCCTTTTCCAACCCTAAATCAAAGTGATGTCTTCAAATAAATTCTGGGGCAGGGACAGAGGGAGCAAGGGGAACAGAGGTGTATAACCCTTGGAAGCACCTCTCTATTTCAAATTGAGCAGACCAAAACAGATAACTTAAAACTCAACTTGTCCTGGCTGAAAGTCCAGTAAAAAAAGCCTTTTATGCTCTGTACCAACCTCTAGAAATATGGACAGCATCTTGGCAGTAACCTCTGCCAGCATGGGCTAGCATAGTTTTAGCGCAATATGATATTATCCCCTATCCATTTCCAATTCTGCCTAGTGTCTGAATGCATGACCAGTAACATTCTGAGTCTTCAGCAAAAGATTAGGTTAAAATATTTTATTTTAATAATGTACTGTATTTTGGGACATTTTTATTACCTACCACTAATTACTAAAAGTGGCATTGACCACTAATGTAAAGGTGACTTTTCCAAAGATCCAGCTTTAAGGTTCAAATTGTATATGTAATGTTAAAATAAATGTAAATTACAAGATGCATAGAATAAAACAGCCAACATGATTCAGGAGCCCAAAAAGGCCTCCCTTTGTCAGGGGTATGAAGATATCACATAAAAGATTTCATAAATAATAGGTGTACCCAGTTGCTGAAGGAATGCAATCAATAATGACTAAAGGTTAAGTAATAATTTTCGAGTATTATTAATTGTTAGTTCATACACTTATTATTTCTGAAATCTCTCTTTTTTTTCTCTTTCCTATGGAGTCCTTAAAAAAAAGAGGACCCATTTGAGACCCCAAACACTAGATCTTTTAACTGTCAGGGATTTCTGAATAAAATTTGTTCCGGACTTTATGTTTATTGTTTTTTTAGACATGTGCAGAATGAAAAAATGTGCTTTGTTTCCTTTCGTTTTGTTATTTACATAAATTTGTTCAGTTTCATTTGTTTCATTTATTCGAGTTCAAATTGATTCAAATTCTCCAAATTCGGTCAGATTAAGTTCACTTCGCCCGAATTTGGAATATTCGAAATGATTTGAATTCCATTCGCATTCCATTCAAAATTAAATTTATTCTATCCGAAATTTGAATTTTGAAAGATGGCCATATTCTATTCTATTCTTTTCTATTATATTCTTTTATTTTATATTCTATTCCTCTCTTTTCTATTATATTATTTTCTTTTCTATTTTATTTGAATTCAAATTTGTTCTTTCTATTTTAATGTATTGTGTTTTTTTTTCTATTTTATTCTATTCTTTTTTTTTCTATTCTATTCTTTTCTATTCTATTTGAAATTCGAATTTTGGAAAGACGTTATATTCTTTCTATATTATTCTATTTTTTTTCTATTCTATTTAAATTAGAATTTCAGAAGATCTTAAGATGAGCTGCCTTGCTCAGATGGGGTAATCCGAAAAGGAACTACAAGAAAAACAGAAATGGAAGGCACGCACACCTAGTGCATTACCAGAGATATAAGAAGCTTTTGTATAAAAGTGAGTACTCACAAAATGCAACTGACAAAAGACCATAAACACAGTGCATGGACATGCACAGAACACGGGATTTTGTGCATTTTGTGAGTTCTCACTTTTATACAAAAGCTTCTTCTTATTAAATTATCTCTGGTAATGCACTAGGTGTGCGCACCTTCCATTTCTGTTTTTCTTATTTTCTTTTCTATTTTATTTCAATTCAAATTTATTCTATTCAAATTTTTGAAAAAGGTTATATTCTTTCTGTTTTCTATTTATTGTTTTATTCTATTCTTTTCTATTCTTTTTTTTTTCTATTCTATTCTTTTCTATTCTATTCGAAATTCGAATTTTGGAAAAAAGTTATATTCTTTCTATTTTAGTCTATTGTTTGTTTTTTTCTACTCTATTCTTTTTTTTTCTATTCTATTTAAAATTTGAATTTCAGAAGATTGTTATATTCTTTCTATTTTATTTTATCCTTTTTTAAATTCTATTCTGTTCCTTTATTTTCTATTCAATTGTATTCTGTTCTTTTATTTTCTATTCTATTTTATTCTAGTTTTAATCAATTATTTTCTATTCTATTCTTTTATATTATTTTGTATTCTATTCCTTTATTTTATATTTTATCCCTTTATTTTCTATCCTATTTTTTCTATTCTTTTATTGTATATTGTTTTCTGTTTTACTCTATTATATTATATTCTTTTCATTTATATTCTACTCTATTCTTTATTCTATTTTATTTGTTTATTTTATATTTATTCATTATATTTATTTTATTTATATTCTATTTTATTCTCTTTGAAAATTTGAATTTGATTCTGAAACGATTTTAATTTTGTCCGAAATGTTATTTTCGTTATTTCGGAATTGTTTAACCACTTCCCGCCCGCCCTATAGCGGATTGACGTCCGGGAAGTGGTTCTGTTAACCTGACTGGACATCATATGACGTCCAGCAGGATAACATGCCGCAGCGCACCCCCGGGGGCGCGCATCGCGGCGATCGGTGGAGCGGTGTGTCAGTCTGACACACCGCTCCACCGATCTTGGTAAAGAGCCTCCGGCGGAGGCTCTTTACCATGTGATCAGCCGTGTCCAATCACGGCTGATCATGCTGTCAATAGGAAGAGCCGTTGATCGGCTCTTCCTCACTCGCGTCTGACAGACGCGAGTAGAGGAGAGCCGATCGGCGGCTCTCCTGGCAGGGGGGGTCTGCGCTGATTGTTTATCAGCGCAGCCCCCCCGCAGATCACCACACTGGACCACCAGGGATCGCCACTAGGACCACCAGGGAAGGGGTAACATGTGGATGGCCAGGTATGTACCCCATGGCCATCCACATGTGCCCAGTGTGCCAAATCTGTGCCAATCAGTGCCCACAAAAGGGCACTGATTGGTACCATTATGTTGCAGTGATGCCCAGCAATGCCACCCTTAGGGGCATCACTGCAAACAAGCAGTGCCATCAGTGCCACCCATCAGTGTCCATTCATGCCACCTGTCAGTGCCCATCCGTGCCCATCAGTGCCCATCTATCAGTGCCCATCCATGCCCATCTGTGCCAACTATCAGTGCCACCCATAAGTAACCATCAATGCCACCTATGAGTGCCCATCAATGCCACCTATGAGTGCCCATCAGTGCCGCATACCAGTGCCACCTATCAGTGCCCATCAGTGCCACCTATCAATGCCCATCAGTGCCACCTCATCGGTGCCCATCAGTGCCGCCGTATCAGTGCCCGTCAGTGCAGCCATATCAGTGCCCGTCATTGAAGAAGAAAACGTACTTATTTACAAAAAAGTTTTAACAGAAACAAAGAAAAACTTGTTTTTTTTCAAAATTTTTGGTCTTTTTTTATTCGTTGCGCAAAAAATAAAAACCGCAGAGGTGATCAAATACCACCAAAAGAAAGCTCTATTTGTGGGAACAAAATAATAAAAAATTTGTTTGGGTACAGTGTAGCATGACCGCGCAATCGTCATTCAAATTGCAACAGCGCTGAAAGCTGAAAATTGGTCTGGGTGGGAAGGTGTCTAAGTGCCTGGTATTGAAGTGGTTAAATTCGTTACTATTGTAATTCAGAAATTCGGATACATCTGAATTCCCGAATAAATAAAATTTTGTCCGAATTTCGATTAAAATTCCCTATACCAGAAATAAACAATAAAACTTCTAGCAGCTCTCGGAAAAGTGGTCTAGCCAACTAAAGTTTCTTTAAAGGAGAAGTGGGACAAAAGCTTTTTTGGCCCTACTTCTCCTGTGGGTCACACGAGAGCACTTCGTTCTGTACTCCTGTGACCCTTATTCAGCCAATAGCTGTGTGAGTGAGATAAAATCCTCTGACAGCTGCTCCAGACTCTGGAGGGAATTTCTGACTTTAATTTCAGGATCCACCTAGATGCCCAGACCAGAAGCTGGCTCAGCCTCACAGCATACTACTGAGAGCCTCAGCCAGCCGCTACCACCCCCGGCACAGCCCAGTGCTCCAGTGCGTGCTGGAGGGGCATAACAGAGAGCCGGTGACTGACAGTCATAAGATGAGGATATTAAATAATAAGGTTTAAAGTGAAATCGGTTAATAAAAAATATTACTTGTACAAATGCATAGAGGTATTCAGTTTGCTAGTCCTACCATTCAGGTCAGTCGTCACAATGATGGCATAAGCCACTATTGGTCCATTTGAGGTATCAAACCCTTGGAAGGTGACATCCATAGCATCCCCAGATGTTGAGCGAACAACCTTTATACTGCCCGGCTGCTCCAGAGGACCTAAAAGGTAATCAAACATCCTCATCACATCATTGTATTATTGGACATCTGCTGCAGATATGTCTCTCCCCAGTTTTATCAGAAAACAGGAACAACAAGATCACTGAGACAGGCATTACATTATACCCGCAAGCACGTAGTTCTACTAGCAAGAACATCAAACTTTTTACAAACATTATACTACCATCTAGTGGCAAATTACAGAACTACCAATCAAGTATAATATGTGAAAACTGTTGTTACATAAAACTACATGCCAACGTTGTATGACAGGCAACAATTTTATTTTAACTCTTGGTGCCATCAAACTACTAACAATACCCTGAGTTGAGTAGTTTTGGGCAAAACTGGTTACAGACAGAAGTCAAAAGGAGACTCTGAATGCAGATTTTCAGTAGGGCACACAGGCTTTGGTCTGGAAGCCCTCCACAAAAGGGGCACCCCTTAGAGAAGGGGGTGGACCCAGAGTTGAGAATTCATGTGTGTAGACTTAAGCCTCGTACACAGATTTTCGGACGTGCGTTTGTCCGTTTTTTTTTGCATGCTACTCTCATGTCGAAAGTGAAGAGGTGTCAGGGCTGAGCTCAGCCCTTCCTTCTCTGAGCTGGCTGCTCAGCTGTTGGCTAATTGCCAGCTCCCATCTTTCTCCACAGTTGCTCAGCTTTTGATGATATCCTGCTTGTCAGTCTTGCCTACTTAAGCCGTCCAGTCCAGAGGATCTCTGCCTTCACCTTGGTCAACATCACAGAAACTATCTTCTGCGATCCTGTTCAAGACTTGCTTTGCTGACATCCCTTCTGGCTCCAGATCCTGTTTGCTGTTCCACTACGTTGATCCCTGACTTCTGGCTTGGCTGACTATCCGTTCCGGTTACTGAACTTTGGCTATGTTTTGACTACGTTTGTTCTTTTTACTTTTATTATTAAACAAGTGTGATTTAACTGTACTTCTGTCTCGGCCTGATTACATGGTTTCTGACAAGAGGTTACTCGCCATACAAAAATTCTTGTACAACAGAACACAACTTCAGAAGTGACGTAATGTGTTGAATAGTTTTGTACATGTTCTTTAGTTTCTGACCATGCATAGTCATGTTCTTACGATTTTTTTTGGATGAAAACTGTACTAATTATACGAAAATTGGGTGTTGAGTTTCCGTATGACAAAAATTTTATAGTCTGCATATCCAGATTTTGTTGGACAAAAAATCAGAATCGCTGTCGAAAGCACTGTACTAACACTCCGAAAATAGGCAGATCGTTTGTTGGACAAAATTTTACTGAAATACATCACAGGTGATATCATTTGCTGCTCAGTGATTGCAGTATTCTAGTCTGCATTTCCCCAAGGTAATACATAAAACCTGGCCTATTAGTGCGTCCTGAGGACAGGGTTGATGACCACTGTTCTAGTTGGTGGGCTCCTAACATGGCACAATCAACAGGGATGATTCATAACAGTTTGCAAAAAGCCTTGGATCAACATAGCATGAGATTTCCTGCTGTTGGAAGTTGTGGACATTGTCTTGTGCATTGTCTCGTTAGCAAGGGTTGCACTTTAACTGCCACTCTCAGATCAATTATATGGACAGAGTAATTTCAATAGATTGTCACTGCCCACAACCCAGATAGCAAGCAATTGTGCTGCAAGTTTGAAAATGACTTGCTAAGCTATTGCTAGACTTGCCAGGCTTCACAAGTTTGTTGCACAATTGCAGCAAGTCTGCATTGCATGACTCCAGATCAACTTTCTTTGCCAACATTCTGCAAGTCTGCTGCAAGTTCTGGTTCAGTTATGTTGTGCAATAGTCATCCCACCACAGGGGGTCACTGTGACTGAATTTTATGCTGTAGACTTGCAGAGCTCTTGCTGTAGTCTCACCACTGCAACTTTACTCTTGCTAGAGACTTCCCACGCAAATTTGCTACAAATTGGAAAAGTGTCAACTGAAACTTGTGCTTCAAGTGCTCTGCAAGTGTACAACTTGCCAGTGAAAATGTGCAGCAAGTTAACAAGACTGTTCAACACTGCCACAAATGTGTGGCAAGTTATCCTTGCTATCTGGAAATATGCCCTTTAACTCGAAATTGATTATTTTTTGTGGTAGTTGTTCAGCAAGAGTGTAGAATGTACAGTGTCATACAGCTGGCTAATTAGAGAAAGCACTAATGTTTCAAATGCACTTCTAAATATATGGCTGATATATAAGTTATAAAAATCGATAAAAGCAAAACATACTTGTGAATATCCATCCAGTAAGAGGCGTGCTCTGATGCTCCCGGGCTCCGACAGTGAGCACAGTAATGGTGTAATTAGTCCCAGATGCCAGGCTCTGCAGGTTAACAGTCGGTGCATTGCTTATAACAGTCCCACTGATGGAAGTAGAATTCCAAATAATATTATAGGACATTGCCAGGCCGGTCATATTTGCTGGGTCTTCCCAAGATACTGTGATGCTGTCTGAACCAACGCTATTAAAATTCAGAGATTGTGGAGGAGTTGGATCTGTAGGACAAAATATAACAAATATTAGCATGGGAATAATATATATACAATGATATCCATGCGGTTTTTGCTTCAGGTGCGGGACCTCCCACCCCTCTGCTCCCTCAGTGGGTATTCTTCAGTGTGACTCTTTGTAAGACATATTAGGTGATGTGGTATCCCCCCTTGGAATACGAGTGGCCAAAAAACACTTGGGATCATCCAATCGATTTTAGAGGAACTCTGGTTAGGAGACTTTATACCCCTTACTGGTAATTATAGCCCATGTAACTTATATATACATATATATATATGTTGATAATTGAAATGCTAAAACACAATTTTTTAACAGCAAACCAATCCCTTGAGGAAGACCTTGACTATTAAAGTCGAAACGCGTTGGACATCCTATGCAACAGACATTCGATACATAATGCTGTGTATAATTTTATGTTCGCTTTTTTGTGTACTTTTCAATGGCAATATATCCCCCGACCAGAGCTCATATTTTAATGGCAGTGTGTTCATGTTATGACAACTTTTCAATAAAGAACTCTTCTTTTAACAATTTATCTCTTTTATCTCTTTAATCTACTAACCCTGCTGCAAAAAAACCCCACTGGGGGAACCTTCTCATATTATATAATAAATATTATTGGGGATCAAAGTATGTAAGTATGAGTATGAGATCAAAGTATGTTAATAGAGCCAGTTGCTAAATAAACCTTCAGAATTAAGCTGGCCCTGCAAAGAAGAGATTAAATACTTACCTCCACCAATGTCCATGCCTACAGCTGTGAAGTAGAGGCGGACAGAATGAACCATAGAGAGCCACAAAGGATCAGGGATCTGACACTCCCAGAAGTGTCAGATTCTCCAAGATCTTCATTGGGCGCTTCCTTTTTAGTACTGAAGATATTGATAGTATGGGCAGTGGTGGAAGTGAGCACCTCTTTTTTTCATGACACTTGACCAAAGCTTTTGCTTCACTTTGCTATACTTTTGCGCCTACAATAATAATTTTGGCAAAAACCTTTTTTTCTTTTTTTTTCTATCTATAATACATTTTCTAATTTCAATTTCTGTGTTGCATTAAATTTACACAGCATACTATAGTTATATTAAATGAAGAATATTGGAAGTAAAAAGACCTTTTAGTTCCCCCTTAGTTCCAGGTTGAAATGGAGATGTGTAAGTCCAAATAATAAAATCGATTTTTAACCACTTGCTTACTGGGCACCTAAACTCCCCTCCTGCCCAGACCAATTTTCAGCTTTTAGCGCTGTCACTCTTTGAACGACAATTGCGCGGTCATACAACATTGTACACAAATTAAATTTTTATCTTTTTTTCCCCCAAATAGAGCTTTCTTTTGGTGGTATTTGATTACCTCTGGGTGTTTTATTTTTTTGCTAAAAAAATTAAAAAAGACCAAAATGTTTTTTTAAAAATACAAAACTGTTTTATATTTTGTTAATAAATTTTGCAAACAGGTAATTTTTCTCCTTTATTGATGTACGCTGATGAGGCTGCACTGATGGGCACCGATAGGCTGCATTGATAGGGCCTGATAAGGCGGCTCGGAAGGGCACTAATAGGTGGCACTGATGGGCACTAATAGGCGGCACTGGTGGGCACTAAGAGGCGGCACTGGTGGGCACTAAGAGGCGGCACTGGTGGGCACTAATAGGTGGCACTGAAGGGCATTGATAGGTGGCACTGAAGGGCACTAATAGGTGGCACTGATAGCTGGCACTGATGGGCACTGATAGATGGCAGTGATGGGCACTGATGGGTGGCAGTGATGGGCACTGATCGACACTGGTAGGTGACACTGATAGGCAGCACTGCTAGGTGGTACTGGTGAGGCACTGATTGGCATCACTGGTGGGCATTTATAGGTGGCACTCATGGGCATTGATAGGTGGCACTGATTGCTGGCACTTATGCAGCAGTGGGCACTGATGTGTGGCACTGTGTGGGCACTGGCAGGTGGCACTGACAGGCAGTACTAGTGGGCACAGATGAGGCGGCTTTGCCTCTTCCTCTTTGGGAACAATGTCCCTTGCACTGAAGCCGGTGATCGGCTTTTTTTTTCGATCTTCTGTTTACATCACGTGATCAGCTGTCATTGGCTGACAGCTGATCACGTGGTAAAGGGCCGGGATTGGGCGGGCTGCATTGGAGGGGAATCTGTTTGCTGATCCCCACTGAGCAGATGGGTGGCTGGCCCATGTCCGCTGCACTTATGCAGAGCGGACACAGATACAGCCCGCTCTTCTCTATGGGCGGTTAGATGAATATGGACCGCCTGTCCGTTTACACCCAGCTGCCATCCGATCCAACTGTTTTTAGTGAACAGAATCGGATCAGATGTCGGCGGTGTCCGTTGACACCAGCCGCTCCATACAGGAGGCTGGAGGGTCCGATCGGTTCTGCCTGAAATACTGACAGGCGGACCCGGTTTATCCGCTCATGTGAAAGGGCCCCAATAAAGAAAGATTTCTTCTGGACTTCAACATCATAGCTATGTGTTACATTTCTGTGGCAGTGAGCCCTTGTAGAATACCAACCCAAGTTTCCCCAGGGTGCAGAGTCTAAGTCCCAGCATGTTTCTTCACCAGGGCCCTCTGATGGTGAGGATGAACTTGCAGCAAGCCGGAACCAGGTCCCAGCTGAAAGAAAGTGTAAGAGGGTGCAGATAATAGAACTGATCCCCCTGCAGCACACCCGGTGGGAGGGAGAGGAGCAGTTGACTCTTATGGATAATTAATTAAAATAATAGTTGCGCTAATATTAACCCAGTCAATCTGTGCACAGTAGATAATTGAAACAATCCCTCCACATAAAAATAAAATTATAAAATTATATATATAAAGATAGAATAAATCAAATGTATATAAGGGTCTGGTCAGGTCAAAACATTAAACCAAAAAGCAAATGATATTAAACTCCACAGAGTAGATTACAAGCAGCCGCCTGTGATATTGGGGATGTATACATATAAATAAAATACTTGTAATCTGAAATAATCTCATATAGTATAGTTAAGAAAATTCCAAGTTAAAATAGTCTGTTGAAAGCCGTTCTCAATTATTATAGTGTGCTTTATAATTGGGCAGGAGATAGATCTATTCACGAAGATCTCCCAAATTTTCTCTCTATTCTGAGGGTTTCCAGATGAATGTTCTCAGGTATTGAAAACATGTGAAAGGTTTACCTTGAAAAAGTCACGTGTTGGGTGACGCAACGCGTAGGAGGAGTCAGTGACGTGCAGTATTGAGGCCGGTCAGCAGCTTGCCACGAGCGATATCACAGGCGGCTGCTTGTAATCTACTCTGTGGAGTTTAATATCATTTGCTTTTTAGTTTAATGTTTTGACCTGACCAGACCCTTATATACATTTGATTTATTCTATCTTTATATATATAATTTTATAATTTTATTTTTATGTGGAGGGATTGTTTCAATTATCTACTGTGCACAGATTTACTGGGTTAATATTAGCGCAACTATTATTTTAATTAATTATTTGTTACAGGTGTCTGAGCACTTTTTATAGTTTGCAGCTTTTATATATATATATTTTTTCAGTCACATTTAAGACATATATTTCAAAGGATTTATTTTCACTATATCCATTTCAGTGTTTTAGTATTTTTTGCATTTGACTCTTGTGGATGCTGCAGGGGGATCCACAAGAGTCACAAGCATAGGCGTGCGCAAGGGGTGCCTGGGCACACCCTAATCCTGGAGTTGGCAACCCATCAATTGTGGGCAGATGACAGGTAAGCCGCGATCCTTACTTGCCGACCCCCAGAACCTGGACAGGATAGGCGGCTGGAGTGGAAATTAAGGGACCGATCTGTATTTTCTTCTGCAGCAGCTGAAAGTAGGCTTCTCCTCCTCTTCCTCTCATCGATATTCAGCTGCCACGGGAGGAAAATACAGGGGATTGGTACCAACGTATGCCACCCCTCTTGTCCCAATTCCTTTTCTTTCTGCTGCCCAGGTCCCCCTGTGTGCTCACCTGCTCCCCCCCCCATTGTTTTAGGATGAGTGGGGAAGAGGCCGATTAATATGTCACAAAGGCATATGTGTTGGAGCTTTGAGGTGCACACCCTAATACAATAAGCTCCGCACACCTATGGTAACAAGCGTCAGCAATAGGGTAGTAGAGCCAGCCCTTCTGCTCGGCAGGTGCCCGAACCCCGCTTTTGAACTGATGGGGCCTTGGTCCAATACTGGAGGACCGGCTGTACTGCCTTATCAGCGGTCCTGAATACAACACTCACAACAGGCTCATCAGGACTTATGACTTGATCATATACTTACATGTGGCCTCAGTCACCGGTGGGGCTGTATTGGTGCAGTCCCCACTGAATGTCTGTATGATGATCACATAACTCCTGCCTGGCAGCAATTTTAAGAATTTCACTGATAGAGAATTTGTTTCAAGAGTCCCATTTACATCACCGGTTATACTGACAACATATTTAGACACTTTTCCCGCTGGTGCTGTCCAGTTCACTACCAGAGAATCCACCAACTCGTAATTGTTTACTGTGATGGCTGAAGCTTGCCCAGGAACTGAAAGAGGAAAAAAAAATAGATATGAATTAATTTTTTTAAGTAATATTTTCATAGTAATCAACATCCCTATTGAAATTGCGGCATCATTATATTAAAGCAGAATCATGTTAAACGTGAACCCGGAGTCCTTGCCCTACTTCAGTCTATCAATTAAGGGGTGTGGTTAATTGCTCACAGGTGCCTATATAACTTGTTGTAGGACTCAGTCTGAGCGTGCTCAGTTTGAAGCGGTGGAGCTTGGTGTAAGTGGAGCTGGATTAAGTGGGAGTTAAAAACAAGTGTTAGAGTATACAAGTCTTGCTGTCTGTTGGTGTTTGCTGTCGGTGTTTGCTGTCTGTTGGTGTTTGCTGTCTGTTGGTGGGTGTTTGCTGCTGTCTGTGGTGTGTGTTTGCTGCTGTCTGTTGGTGTGTGTTTGCTGTCTGTTGGTGTGTGTTTGCTGCTGTCTGTTGGTGTGTGTTTGCTGCTGTCTGTTGGTGTTTGCTGGGTTGCATTTTGGGGACTTTTCCTTTTAGTTTTTAATTTGCCTTTTGCTGTCACTTTTTAAATAGCTTTTTTTTTTTTTTTTCTTTCTTGTTTCATCAGTCTATCAATTAAGGGGTGTGGTTAATTGCTCACAGGTGCCTATATAACTTGTTGTAGGACTCAGTCTGAGCGTGCTCAGTTTGAAGCGGTGGAGCTTGGTGTAAGTGGAGCTGGATTAAGTGGGAGTTAAAAACAAGAGTTTAAAACAGGAGGTTATAACAGGGGTCATAGTACCTGTGTAGTGTGAGTATCTGAGTGTTGTCTGAGTAGTGTGTGTGGATCGTTAGTACTTGTGTATTGTGTACCTGTGTATTGTCTTGTCGTGTACCTGTGTATTGTCTTGAGTATTAGTGCCAGGAAGCTAGTTGTTAGGTAATTTGGACAGGGTAAAATCCCCAAATCCTCACTAAATTTAATAGGTACGATGCCCGGCGGGTGTGGAGAGGCGACTCTTTGTACATCTTGCCGCATGTATGCGTTCCTTGATCATCCGATCGAGGGCGAATACTGCTGTGCAAAATGTAAGCACATTGTTTCCCTGGAAGCCCAGGTTCTGAATCTGGGGAAGCAACTGTCAGCACTGAGAAGTCCCTCCATACTAAAGGTGAGCCAGGAACGTACACAGCAGGTGCCGGCAGGGGCCAGCACAGAGGCGGGTGGAGACAAAGAGGTGCAGGCACTAGCAAAGAGTAGATGGGTGACAGTCAGGAGGGGTAGAGGGGGAAGTGCCAGGGAGGCCGATCCAGGACTGGAGCATCCCAATAAGTACGCTCCATTGAGTGACATTGGTGTAACCAGTCAGGGACCAGCACTGCTGGAGATGAGGGACTCTCCTAGCTGCCAGGGGAAGAACTCCTCCACTGAGAGTGGGGGGGCAGCAAAGGGAAAGGAAAGACAGATTCTGGTGGTAGGGGACTCAATTCTTAGAAGGACAGAGAGGGCAATCTGTAACCAAGACCTGAAGCGCCGAACAGTATGTTGTCTACCGGGCGCTCGGGTTCGGCACATCACGGATCTTGTGGACAGATTACTGGGAGGGGCTGGGGAAGACCCGGCTGTCATGGTGCACGTTGGCACCAATGACAAAGTCAGAGGCAGATGGCGTGTCCTAAAGAACGATTTTAGGGACTTAGGAGCTAAATTGAGGAAAAGGACCTTCAAGGTAGTGTTCTCAGGAATACTACTGGTACATCGAGCCACACCAGAGAGGCAGAGGGAGATTAGGGAAGTAAACAAGTGGCTGAAGAGCTGGTGTAGTAAGGAGGGGTTTGGGTTCCTGGAGGACTGGGCCGACTTCTCAGTCGGTAACTGGTACTATAGAAGGGACGGACTGCACCTAAATGAGGAGGGTGCAGATCTGCTGGGAATGAAGATGGCCAAAAAGCTAGAGGGGTTTTTAAACTAGGCGATGGGGGGGAGGGTCCAGAGACAGTGATAGCCAGCGCGGAAGATATTCCAGAGGGTAGTATTGGGGGCATTAGTGGTAGGTTAACCAAAGCACAAAAACACAAGGTGAGTATAGTAGCAATTCCAAGTTGCAATCTTGAAACACCCAATACGAGGACAATATGCGACCGGTCTAAACTATGTGGCATGTTCACCAATGCCAGGAGCCTGGCGGACAAGATGGGTGAACTAGAGATACTGTTGTACAAGGAGGATTTGGATTTTGTGGGAATTTCAGAGACCTGGTTCAACAGCTCTCATGATTGGCTGGCAAACATTCAAGGGTATACCCTATACCGCAAGGATAGAGAGGGTAAAAAAGGGGGAAGGGTATGCCTATATATCAAGAATAATGTACAAGTGAATGTGAGAGATGACATCACTGAGGGGGCTAGGGAGGAGGTGGAATCTTTATGGGTAGAGCTCCAAAGGGATGAAGCTAAGGGGAAAATAATACTGGGAGTATGCTATAGGCCCCCTAACCTGAGGGAGGAAGTGGAGACGGATCTCCTATCACAAATTGGATTAGCAGCAAGGATGGTAAGTGTTATCATAATGGGGGATTTTAATTATCCAGACATAGACTGGGCGGAGGGAACCGCGCATTCATTTAAGGCTCGCCAGTTCCTTAGTGTCTTGCAGGACAATTTTATGGGTCAGATGGTAGACGCACCAACTAGAAATAAAACATTACTAGATCTACTGATTACCAACAATACAGACCTGATAACAGATGTGGAAATACGGGGCAATTTAGGTAACAGCGATCACAGGTCAATTAGTTTCAGTATAAATCACACAAATAGGAGACATGAAGGGAACACAAAGACACTGAATTTCAAAAGAGCCAACTTCCCTAAACTACAAACCTTGCTAAAAGGCATAAATTGGGATAAAATATTAGGAACAAAGAATACGGAGGAGAGATGGGTTTGCTTTAAGAGCATATTAAATAAGGGCATTAGCCAATGTATCCCATTGGGTAATAAATTTAAAAGAGCGAACAAACATCCTGGATGGCTTAACTCCAATGTAAAAATGCATATAAAAGCAAAGGAGAAGGCCTTCAAAAAATACAAGGTTGAGGGATCATCCACAGCATTCAGAATTTATAAAGAATGCAATAAGAAATGTAAGGGTGCAATTAGGATGGCTAAGATAGAACATGAAAGACACATAGCGGAGGAGAGCAAAAAAAATCCCAAGAAATTCTTTAAGTATGTAAATAGTAAAAAAGGGAGGACAGACCATATTGGCCCCATAAAGAATGAGGAAGGACATCTGGTTACAAAGGATGGGGAGATGGCAGAGGTATTGAATTTATTCTTTTCCTCAGTCTTCACGAGTGAATCGGGGGGCTTCAGTAACCAAAACTGCAGTGTTTATCCTCATGACACAATACAGGAAGCACCTACATGGTTAACAGAGGACGGAATTAAAATTAGACTTGAGAAACTTAACATTAATAAATCACCGGGACCAGATGGCTTGCATCCGAGGGTACTTAGGGAACTCAGTCAGGTGATTGCCAGACCGTTGTTCCTAATTTTTACAGACAGTCTATTGACTGGAAAGGTACCAGCTGATTGGAGAAAAGCCAATGTAGCACCAATATTTAAAAAGGGCCCAAAAAACATCCCTGGGAATTACAGACCAGTTAGCCTAACATCAATAGTATGTAAACTCTTGGAGGGGATGATAAGGGACTATATACAAGATTTTAGTAATAAGAATGATATCATTAGCAGTAATCAGCATTGATTCATGAAGAATCGTTCTTGCCAAACCAATCTATTAACCTTCTATGAGGAGGTGAGTTGCCATCTAGATAAAGGAAGGCCCGTAGACGTGGTGTATCTGGATTTTGCAAAAGCATTTGACACAGTTCCCCATAAACGTTTACTGTACAAAATAAGGTGCGTTGGCATGGACCATAGGGTGAGTACATGGATTGAAAACTGGCTACAAGGGCGTGTTCAGAGGGTGGTGATAAATGGGAAGTACTCAGAATGGTCAGGGGTGGGTAGTGGGGTCCCCCAGGGTTCTGTGCTGGGACCAATCCTATTTAATTTGTTCATAAACGACCTGGAGGATGGGATAAACAGTTCAATCTCTGTATTTGCAGACGATACCAAGCTAAGCAGGGCAATAACTTCTCCGCAGGATGTGGAAATCTTGCAAAAAGACCTGAACAAATTAATGGGGTGGGCGACTACATGGCAAATGAGGTTCAATGTAGAAAAATGTAAAATAATGCATTTGGGTGGCAAAAATATGAATGAAATCTATACACTGGGGGGAGAACCTCTGGGGGAATCTAGGATGGAAAAGGACTTGGGGGTCCTAGTGGATGATAGGCTCAGCAATGGCATGCAATGCCAAGCTGCTGCTAATAAAGCAAACAGAATATTGGCATGCATTAAAAGGGGGATCAACTGCAGAGATAAAACGATAATTCTCCCGCTCTACAAGACTCTGGTCCGGCCGCACCTGGAGTATGCTGTCCAGTTCTGGGCACCAGTCCTCAGGAGGGACGTACTGGAAATGGAGCGAGTACAAAGAAGGGCAACAAAGCTAATAAAGGGTCTGGAGGATCTTAGTTATGAGGAAAGGTTGCGAGCACTGAACTTATTTTCTCTGGAGAAGAGACGCTTGAGAGGGGATATGATTTCAATTTACAAATATTGTACTGGTGACCCCACAATAGGGATAAAACTTTTTCGCAGAAGAGAGTTTAATAAGACTCGTGGCCACTCATTACAATTAGAAGAAAAGAGGTTTAACCTTAAACTACGTAGAGGGTTCTTTACTGTAAGAGCGGCAAGGATGTGGAATTCCCTTCCACAGGCGGTGGTCTCAGCGGGGAGCATTGATAGCTTCAAGAAACTATTAGATAATCACCTGAATGACCGCAATATACAGGGATATGTAATGTAATACTGACACATAATCACACACATAGGTTGGACTTGATGGACTTGTGTCTTTTTTCAACCTCACCTACTATGTAACTATGTAACTATGTAACTTGCACATTATGATAAACTTGCCTGTGGGTCTTCTGTCTTCAGCCATTGGTCTACCACAGAAGATGCGGTGTAACTCCTATACTGTACATGCGTTGGGAGTCACGTTGTCCCATCATCTATATGCCAAGCACAGCTATCAATGTACAATTAAAAATAAATTGATAGCAGACAGGGAAAAAAGCTTAATGGGAGAAATGACCTACAAAAAAATGTAAGAGCTACTATGTTTTAAATTTAACCTTAGTTCCCCCTTAAGCAGAAGGATTTACCCACTTCTTGACTAGGCCATTTTTTGTGATACGGCACTGCGTGTCACTTTAACTGACAATTGCGCGGTCGTGCGACGTTGTACACAAACAAAATTGATGTCCTTTTTTTCCCCATAAATAGAGCTTTCTTTTAGGGGTATTTGATTACCTCTGCGGTTTTTATTTTTTGCGCTATAAACGAAAAAATGCAACAATTTTGAAAAAAATTAAATATTTTTTACTTTTTGCTATACTGAATATCCAAAAAAAATAAAATTTCTTCATCAGTTTAGGCCAATATGTATTATTTTACATATTTTTAGTAAAAAAAAAATAAAATCGCAATAAGCGTATATTGATTGGTTTGCGCAAAAGTTACCATGACTACAAAATAGGGGATGTATGAATGGCATTTTTATTATATTTTTTTTTTTTTTACTGGCGGTGAGCAGCGATTTTTAGCAGCACTGCGACATTGCGGCGGACAGATCGGACACTTTTGACACTTTTTTGGGACCATTGATATTTACACAGCGATCAGAGCTAAAAAATAGCCACTGATTACTGTATAAATGTCACTGGCAGGGAAGGGGTTAACACTAGGGGGCGATCAAGGGGTTAAGTGTTCCCTAGGGAGGTGTTTCTAACTGTGGGGGGAGGGGACTGACTGGAGGAGGAGAGAGATCGCTGTTCCTGATCACTAGGAACAGCAGATCTCTCTCTACTTCCCTGACAGAACAGGGATCTGTCTGTTTACATTGACAGATCCCTTTTCTGGCTCTCTGAGGAGCGATTGCGGGCGGACATCACAGCCACCAGCCACACGCATCGGCTCTGGCGTAGCGCCGCGCGCCCCCTATAGCTCTTGAAGCGCTCAACGTACAGCTACGGCGGTTTGCGCAGATGTGCCTGCCAGGTCACCTTGAGGCTAGGTGACAGATGCACACCGTTGGGATCAGGAGTGCACCGCAAGGCAGTGGACCCTACGGCTGACTGCTGCGGATGGGAGTCCGGGTGGTAAGGAAGGCAGGGCTGCTGGAACGCCAATTGGGGTTAGAGCGTAGGATTCCCTGGAGCGCCGAGTCTAAGAGCCAGCAGGTGTTCACCAGAGCCTCTAGAGGTGAGGATGGACTGGGCTGCAACTGGCTCCAGGTCGCGACCCCCAGGGTCCCCCAGCTCACACACACAGTAGGCAACAGAAGGATAGGGATAGTAAGGAATAAGCCAAGGTCAGGGCCACAAGCAGACAAGGACAACAGAGTACACGCCAAGGTTCAGGGTCACAGGCAAACAGGAATAGTCGGGGACACACCAAAGGTCAAGGTCACGAGCAGACAGGAATAGTATAGAACACGCCAAGGTCGGTAACAGGAATAAACGTAGAGCACACGGCAGGCAGGAAGCCAAACACACAAATGTTGATCAGCAGGGCTGACCTGCAGTGCAGAGGTTAATATAGAGTTCTCTGATAGGGGCTGGGGTGGAGTCATGCTAGAGAAGAGTTAATAAAAGCAGCCAGGTGAGAGACAGCTGGTCTTTGGAGATGAACACATGGAGACAGGAAAGCTGACAAACAAACTCTATTGCATAACCATGACAGTGCCAACCTGCTGCAGTACAATGACAGCGGCTGGTCGGCAAGCGGTTAAAGAGCCTTGTCATCACCTGTGAGTTTTTCAGCTAAGTATTTTAGTCAGGAATTTTAGGAACTGTACTCACCAAGCATTGCATTTGTATGTAAGCAAACTATCTATGTTCCCTGTTACAGTCATTCTAAAATCGACACTTCAGGAAGTGTCAGAAAGCTATACTCTCCTTGCGAATGTCACAGACTGTTGTTTTGGCATGCTGGCCCGCGCCTGCGGGGAGTGCATATCCAGCCAATGAGCAGCACAAATTTAGGAATACGCTGCTCTTGCCCACACCCCCATCTTAATATCACAGGTTCTTGCTGTTTTGGATTGCCCATACAGCCAATCAGCAGAAAGATCTCTGTGCAGGCTGTAGCAGCTTAGTGTGAACTGTGCAGAGGAACATCTAAAAAGGTGCAAAGAACTGCAGTTCACAGTTCTGTACTCAGCACAGGAAATTCTTGATAGACTTGCACTAAATACACATTCAGGGCCAGCAGCAACATGTATTTGGGAACCTGCAGTACAGTTTTGATTGACAGACAGTTCTGTGACTGTTGGGTCTGGTGATGTCACAGGCAACATGATGGCATCCAGCAGCAAACAGAATGGAGGAACATTCTGGGCAAAATGAAGGCTGCAGGCTTTTGCCCAGTAAAAAAAAAAAAAAAAATCCTGCGGACAGTGTCTCTTTAGATTGGGGCTTGCAACGTCTACCTATTCTTTAGAGCCTAACGCTCCATGAAAGAATGTAATGTTACATATTAAAAAAAAATCACAAATTAGACAAATAAAATGTGAAGCCGAGGCAAGATTAAGGTTATGAGCACTCAGGTGGGATCCTAGGAAAGCTGTGGATCCTAAATCTTATAATAAGGTGCTCCTGCATTATACTGGTCTAAACTCATGGATCTAAGGTGAGGATAAAGTCATGAGCCTTCAAGTGAGATCCTGGGAAAGTGAAGGATCCTAAATCTTGCTAAAAATGCTCCTGCACTGTATTGCCCTCAACAGGAGTGTCTGAGCCAAGGGTAATGTTTTGTGAGCCTTCTGGTGAGATGCTGGGAAAGCTAAAAAAAATGTTATCTTGCTAGAAGATGATCCTGCAAGGTACTGGCCCAATCTGTGAAGCTGGGGCAAGTATAATGTCATGAGCCTTCTGATGAGATACTGGGAAAGCTAAGGATCCTAAATCTTGCTAAAAGATGCTCCTGCACTGTAGTGACTTTAGCCTTAGTAGTCGAGGCAAGGATAATATCATAAGCCTTCTGGTGAGATTCTGGAAAAAACGAAGGATACTAAATCTTGGTAAAAGATGCTCTTACGCTGTATTGTCCTCATGATGAGTATCTGAGCCAAGGATAATGTCATAAGCCTTCTGGTGAGATTCTGGGAACACTAAGGATATTAAATCTTGGTAAAATATGCTCCTGCACTGTATTGTCCTCATCCCGAGGATCCAAGCCAAGGATAATGTTGTGAGCCTTTTGGTGAGATGCTAGGAAAGCTAAGAATTCTAATAGATGTTCCTGCAAGATACTGGCCCAGCCTGTGAAGCTGAGGGAAGGATAGAGTTATGAGCCTTCGGGTGACATTCTGGGAAAGCTGAGATCCTAAATCTCATTTTAAGATGCTACCATACTGGCCTCAATATAAGGATGCAAGACAATGATATTATTCTGGGCCTTTAGGGTGAGATCCTGGGTAGGCTAAGAAATCTATATCTTGCCAGAACATGCCCCTGCACTGTACTGTCCTCAACATGAGGAGCTGAGGCAAAGTTAATGTCATGAGCCTTCTGGTTAGATTATGCGAAAGCTAAGGCTCCTAAGCCTCACTGGAAGATGCTTATACACTGTTATGCTATCAACCTGAGGAGCCAAGGCAAGGATAAAGTCATGAGCCGTCTGGTGAGATCCTGGAAAAGCAAGGGATCCTAAATCTTGCCAGATGTTGCTACTCCACTATACTGGCTTCAACCTGATACTTCCCGTATTAGGTACTCTTTTGAGCTCTGTTTTTGTTGTGAGGTTTAGATTTTTTACCATGCATCACTAGTCATTATCATAAAAGAAACACTTATTGAAAACCACATGAAAATGCTGAAGCAGGATTTAAAAAAAAATGCATAGCTATAAACTATATCTTGAGGGTCGGTGTCAATGGGCTTCAATTGGCAAATATATGCTTTTGATACCAGTTAGAGACCTTCTTAGGTCATTCAGTGTTCATTGCAGATGCCATTAAAATGCCACTGACCTGCATTTAACCTGATTAAGCTGCCTTTGCATTGCCATAAATTCTATGAGGAGAGGGACAGTTCTGAATTAAACAAAACATGTTAAAATTGTTCCTTAAGCTGTAACGTGCAGTAAGATGGTTACTGCAGAATCAAATTACTTTATCTAGTCTAAAATATGTGTCCAATAATTCTTCTCTGGCTGGCAATCTCTCTTCACATCTAGCCAGTGTTTCAATAAGACTTTATAGCCCATCTCTGTACAATTAAAAATAAATTGATAGCAGGCAGGGAAAAAAGCTTCATGGGAGAAATGATACACAAAAAATGTAAGAGCTACTATGTTTTAAAATGTAACCTTAGTTCCCCCTTAATAAAAAGCGTAACCATTTCAGCCCCAGAAGGATTTATCCACTTCCCGACCATTTTTTTGCGATATTATAACTGATAATTGCACGGTCGTGCGACATTGTACCCAAACAAAATTGATGTCCTTTTTTTCCCACAAATAGAACTTTCTTTGGTGGAATTTGATCACCTCTGCAGTTTTTATTTTTTGCAAACAAAAAAAAGCGACAATTTTGAAAAAAAATTACATATTTTTTACTTTTTGCTATAATGAATATCCCCCAAAAAATAATAAAATGTCTTCATCAGATTAGGCCAATATGTATTCTTCTACATATTTTGGTAAAAAAAAAATCGCAATAAGCGTATATTGATTGGTTTGCGCAAAAGTTACCGTGGCTACAAAATAGGGGATATATAAATGCCATTTTTATTATAATTTTTTTTTTTTTTTTACTGGCGGTGAGCAGCGATTTTTAGCAGCACTGCGACATTGCAGCGGATAGATCAGACACTTTTGACACAACACTGTAAAGCCTCACAGATACTTTTGTTGAGCACAGGAATAGGCCCTGCTGTGAAATATTAGATAAAAAATTGTAATTATGCACCCCTGTTAAACAAGGGCAGAAAAATTGGGCCTTAGGTGGTGGTGGTGGTGGTGACACAACACTGTAAAGCCTCAAAAGGCCCTGCTGTGAAATATTAGATACAAATTTGTAATTACGTGCCCCTGTTAAACAGGGGTAGAAAAATTTGGCCTTAGGCAGTGGTGGTGGTGCGACAACACTGCAACCCCTCACAGATACTCTTGTTGAGCGCAGGAACGAGCCCTGCTGTTAAATATTTAATCAAAATGGGGCGTGGCTTAGTGATGGAAGTGTGAGGACGTGCTTTCCAGAGCTCTGCGCGGGGAGGAGCCGAGAACTACCCGCTGGTCTGACCGAGCACGCTACAGTTACATGCCCGGGGACCGCAAACACCCGCCGATCACGGGGTAGAAGAGGGGAGACAAAATCACCCACTATTTTCTACGGCAGCATGCTGTTTCTTCCCCTGCTGCACTGTCCAAGATGGCTTTCACAATAGGGGTACTCACCAAGGCCGAAATGCAGAGAGCGGTTCACTCTTGTGACTAAGCGCACTCCACCCCCTGGAGATGGTACAGAGGGTGAATGGCACAAAGAGGCACAAGCTACCAGCAGGCTGGGCAGGGCTTGTGTGAAGGTCAGCGTAGGGCTTGGCAGCCGTGCAGGAGCAGGTAAGTGTGTGCTCAAACAGAGGCTGGAGAAAAGCAAAGTCCTGAGCAGGCCGGGGGTCAAACACCAGGAGAGAGTCTGTGAGCAGGCTGGGAGCTGAGGTACTGAGGAACGGAGCTAAGTTCAAGAACCAGCTGAGGATCTAGACACAAGAGACTGAAGGTAATCCGGGTCAGAGGCTGAGGGTCAAGGCACAGGAGACTGAAGGCAATCCGGGTCACAGGCTGAGAGTCTAGCACCAGAGAAACAAGCAGGGTCCGTTAAGCAAGCCAGAGGTCAGGTCCAGGAGAAGAGCAAGGCAGGTCAAGGTCAATCCAGGTCACAACAGATAATCAGTAAACAGAAAGCAGGAACAAGTACACTGGAAGCTGAAGACAAACCAGCGATTTGCTTGAGAGAGGAGACAGCTTTTATAGGCAGCAAGGAGGTCACGTTATGCGAGCGCTAGTGCGAATGTGCATGCGCCATTCAGTGATGCCGTGAACGCGTGTGCGCCGTAGCGCCGTTCCACCGCGCATGTGCGCAGGGAAACGGCGGTGCTGGCAAGGTGGATTCAGATTTCTTCTCTGACATGGTGCCGCCACGAGCTACTCAGACGAGCACCGCCACAACAAGTAAGGGCACACAGACGGGGCTGCTTTGGCTGGGGATTTGCCCTCACAAACGGACAGACCGCTCTCCCCTATATTGTCCCCTGCAATCCCACACTCTGCCTCACAGCTGGGCTTAGACCCCTCAGGAGGGACAGACGACCATGGGGAGGGCTCCCTCCGAGACATAGTAGCAGGCTTGCCCACTAAGCAGGACCTGCATGACATGGCAACCTCCATTGTAAATGCTCTCTCACGGGAGATGCATGATCTCCGCCAGCAGGTAGATACGGTGGAGGAGAGAGTCACTGTCCTAGAGTCCTCCACCACTACCACTGATGCACGTATTACTAGCCTGGAGACAGAGCAACGGGCCTTCCGTTGCCATCTTGTTGAAGTCCAACTGCGGCTGGACGATGGCGAAAACAGGAGCAGGCGGAACAATCTACGTCTCAGAGGCGTTCCTGAGACCACCATGGGGCCAGATCTATGGGCCACTGTGGTAGCTATCCTGAACCAAATCCTGGGCAAGCCCCCGACCTCGGAGCTAGAGCTGGACAGGGTCCACCATGTACCGGGCCCTAGGGCCCCATTGCTGTCATCGCAGGGCCCCGCTACTACAGACCTGCCGTGGGATGTTCTCTGCAGGGTGCATTTCTTCACCATCAAGGAGGAGATCCTATGCATGGCTTTGGAGAAAGGCCCAATTGACTTTGACAGAGCCCAGATACGGATCTTCCCTGATATCTTTAGGCAAACACGGGTCATGCAAGGGCTTATGCGCCCCCTTCTTGAAGTAATCCGTGAACCCGAAGCTACATACCGATGGGACCACCCTTTTCACCTGATCGTGAGAAAGCAGGGATCTGAGTTCCATCTCTGCTCACCAGTGGTCCATCCTCAAGACCCAGTAACCCAGTGGATGTTCTGGTGGAAAGGTTTCCAAGTCTGATCTTGCCCCTAGATTTTTCTTTTGTTTGTTCACTTTGCCGCATTAGAATTAAAAAAAAAAAAAAATGTTTTTCTCCATTCGATAGATTGGAAATTTATCAATTTGATAAAGACATAAAACAAATCCTGAATACGAATTGAACAAATCAACCAAATTTAACAAAACTAAATAACTAGATTAATGAATCTAAACGAAAAAAAACAAATTTTTTCGTCATGCACATGTCTATCAGTTATAAACGAGGGGTCTAATTATATGTTACAGGCCAGCGGAGGACCCCAGAACAGGAGGATCGGGCCGTTCTGTACAATTATATTGCACAGAGCAGGTAAGTATAGACATGTTTGTTATTTTTAAAAAAAAACCTTTACAACCACTTTGAGAAGCTTGTATGAATTTAGTCAATGCATCTGAAACAAAGACTGTTCTTTTTTCTGGTGGCAACAAATCAGCTTTTTACTTTTACACCTCCAGAATGTGATAATGATGGGGAGTATCAGATTGGATGTTGTGAATAACGGGAACTTCTTGCGGGAAATTTGATAGACAAGGACTGGAGTATTTGTTGCCAAAGACATTTATAAGTTGCTTTTCCTGTTCGGCAGTACTTACGGGTGCAGTCAGTTATAGACACGGGGTCTGATTCTATGTTGCAGGCAGATATTGTGTATATAGTGAATGTATAGGTCTCTCCCGCTGTCAGATATCCTATTGTAGCCAATGCACTGCTCACGATTGTATTATTTTTCAGTGTAGATGATGAGGTTACATTGGTCTGCACCCTATAGGTGTATGAGCTCTGATACTCGTCTGGTTGTGTCCAGTTCAGGGACATAGAATTGGTAGTTTTGGCAACAATCTGCAGTAATGTCACAGATATCGGTTCTGTGGATGAAGGAAAAAGTAATATTAATAACCAGAGTAAGAATTGTTACATTCAGAGTGTGATGTTGAAGTTACAATGTTATTTAATCGGCAGTAGAAAAACACTGCTAAAGAAATAAGAGTTATCTTCATCATTATCTTTAATAACAGCGATAAGCTAAGTAGATATGGAGACCTCTTCTTGTCTTCGTTCATTCCCTCCCCTAATCAGAAAGTCATATTGTAGGATTGTGTTTCACATTATTAACATCATATTGTAAGTTTAGGCTGCATTCACACCTAAGCGCTTTCAGCTCGTAAAACGCCCAAAAAAACGCCTGAAAAAACGACCAAAAAACTCCCAACAAGCAAAATCCCATTCATTTCAAAGGCACCTGTTCACAGCTAAGCGTTTTGTCACCTGAAGCAAAACGCCTGAAGCTCAACAAAGTACATCAGCTTCTTTTTGGGCAGATTACAGGTGTTTTTCTGCTATCATGGTAAAATCATGGTAAAAACGCACGACTTTCTGCCTGAAAACGAAACACTCAGGTGTGCAATGTGCGTTTACGCAAGTACTGGCGCATATCCATGTGCAGCCATTAATAACTATGGGCAGGTTGTAGGCAGCATCTGTAGTTTCTGGTTGGAGAAATACACCCGAATTGTACATTGTACAGCCCCAGGTACCCGTGTGCATGAGACCTAAAAAGCAACAATATAAACTAGCTCTAAAAGTCATCTGTCTTATAATAAGACATGCAAGGTCTCCTTCCTCTTCTAGAGCAGAGAGAGAGGACAAAGAAACCTTGGAGCTTTACCAATGTACATAGGTTATTATGCACCAAGGGACCCTGTCACCGTACAAGAGTTGAACACTTGTAAGCGACGACTTTAAATACTTATCTTTCCCACTACCAGCACCATTGAACACCACTCTGATGCTGTAATATCATCTTCTAAAGTCCACTGGGAAACCAACACTTCTGGTTGTGTCAAACTTCTGGGTTCTCCACAGCTCTTACTGGCTTCTCCTGCTGACCTCCAGTAAAGATGTGGAGGTTAGCAGTATGAACCAGTATGAGTTGTGGGGGACCCAGGAGACCAAAAGTGTTGTTTCCCAGCAAAAATGATGATTTCCTAGTATTTAAGCAAAGTAGAGCTGGTTCCTCCTGCTGACCTCCAAGGCACTGCTCTCTTCTGTAACGAGTTGAAATTCAGCAGGATGAACCAGTGTTCGGCAGCAAGGTCAGATATATCTTTGCTTGGTAACTTTTGCCTCTTGAGCAAATGGGGTGGGGGGTGGGGGGGATCAGTCAAGAATCTGGACACTCGCAAGACTTTTTCAAAATACTTTAACACTTTTTAAATATAGCTTTGAAGGCTAGGTTCAGATTTATGCGAACACAGACATCGCATGTGATTTGCACCCGCACTGCGGGGCCGTTTGCATGCAATGTCTGTGCAATGGCTTAACTTGCATTGAATTAGCACAAAAAAGGTGCAGGGACTTTTTTCCCCCCGCACTGAAATCAGATCGCATGGGTGTTGTCACCTATGCGATCCAATTCCTGTGCGAGTTCACAGTTTGCACTGCGATCTGTGAACCGATCTGGGGGTGTCATTAACAATGTAATGTCCCCGCAGCTGTTTGCAGAGGGCAGTGTGAAATGCCTGCGGGAGGGATGCGATGTGGGAAACGCTGCTGTAATCGCGCTGGTTCCTGCATCGCACAAGTGTGAACCTAGGCTCAAGGAGCAAAAACTTACTTGTACAGACTGATCCAATTACAGATGTGCTCTGATACCCCCAGGGTATGACCGTCACCACAGAGACACTGTAATTAGTCCCCGATATCAAGTTTTGAAGGGTAACATTTGTTGTGTTGCTTATCACAGTTCCAGAAATGATTGAAGGAGAAGAAGAATTCCAATAAGTGATATTATATGACTTCACCACTCCGGTCATATTTACAGGATCTCCCCAAGACAAGGTGACATTCTTAGTTCCTATCATAGTAAAGTTTATGCTGCCCGGTGGGGTGGGATCTGTTTGGAGATAAAACAATGTTAGAAAAAAATTAGTGAGATGGAAGAAAATGTATCTGCTTTAAAAAGAATACATATAATGGGATGAATTAACAAAGAGTGGGGCAAGCATAATGCTTACACCACTCTTCTGAACATAAGAAATGGAGCACATGCAAGCCCCTTTGTTAATTAGGAGCCATCAGTTCTCTGTTCTATGGTGGTCGTGACAGACACACAGATCTTTCTACCTGCTCCCCAAAAGTTATATTTAAAATTAAAAAGGAGCTCCAGTCTCCCCCAAAAAATTAAAAGTCAGCAGATAAAAATACTGTAGCTGCTGACTTTTATTATAAGGACACTTACCTGTCCAGGGATCCAACGATGTTCTCACCCAAGCCAATTCTTCGATCGGCTTCGGTTCCAGACGCCAGCATCTTTACTGCCGGTTTCCTACAATCCATGCACAAGCCACGCTGCGCTTTGCAAATGGTCCCGCAGTCTTCTGGGACCTGTAATGTGTGGAGGAGGTGGGCTGAACTTCCACTCAGATCACCGCAACGATCTGCCCGGAAGTGAGAAAGGGTACCTGTCAAAGGGTACCTGCCGCTCCCCCTCCCCCCCCAAAAAAAAGTGCCAAATGTGGCAGTGAAGGGGTGGGAGGATACAAACAAGCAGAACTTCCCCTTTTGGATGAAGTTCCACTTTAATGACTTCAAAATCTAACAATGTAAGCAAAAAAAGAAGTCAATGAGATGAAAGAATAATCATCCGCTTTGAAGCAATACGATGGTAGGGGTTTTCACAATGGTCACCTTTCGTTCAAATAATAAAAAGTTTAAAAAAAAACAAAAAACCTTTGTCTCAACCCCTGTCACTATTTTCAGCCAGGTCTGCATGAACAGTGCATCCGGAAAGGTATGCACAGCGCTTCACTTTTTCCACATTTTGTTATGTTACAGCCTTATTCCAAAATGGTTTAAACTCATTATTTTCCTCAAAATTCTACAAACAATATCCCATAATGACAACGTGAAAGAGGTTGAAATCTTTGCAAATTTATTAAAAATAAAAAATGAAACAAATCCCATGTACATAAGTATCACAGCCTTTGCTCAATACTTTGTTGAAGCACCTTTGGCACCAATTACAGCCTCAAGTCTTTTTGAGTATAAAAAGACTTGGCACACCTATTTTTGGGCAGTTTCTCCCATTCTTCTTTGCAGGACCTCTCAAGCTCCATCAGGTTGCATGGGGAGCGTCAGTGCACAGCCATTTTCAGATCTCTCCAGAGATGTTCAAGTCTGGGCTCTGGCTGGGCCACTCAAGAACTTTCACAGGGTTGTCATGTAGCCATTCCTTTGTTATCTTGGCTGTGTGCTTAGGATCGTTGTCCTGTTGGAAGATGAACCTTTGCCCCAGTCTGAGGTCCAGGTAAGTTGGGTTCCACAAGCTCCCCGCCAAAAGTGACTCCCATCACACAAACCTTAGAGGGCTTCACAGAACAGCTGTATTTATACTGAGAATAAATTACACACAGGTGGACTATATTTACCAATTAGGTAACTTCTGAAGGCAAATGGTTCCACTAGATTTTAGTTAGGGGTATCAGAGTAAAGGGGGCTGAATACAAATGCACGCCACACTTTTTACATATTTATTTGTAAAAAATGTTGAAAACCATTTATCATTTTCCTTCCTCTTCACAATTATGTGCCACTTTGTGTTGGTCTTTCACATAAAATCCCAATAAAATACATTTTTTTTTTTGGTTATAACATGACAAAATGTGGACAATTTCAGGGGCTATGAATACTTTTTCAAGGCACTGTACATGTGCTTTTCACTGCAGCCACATAGAGATATAAGGAACTAAGAGGAGAGGATAAAACAATAGTAGGTTGACATTATGCCAACCCTCCCCCCCCCCGCAAACTTTTTACTGAAACCCCAGATCAGACAGGCCTGGGGACAGTTCCTGCAAATGAGAGACAGTTGGGCTTATGTTACCCTTCTGGTCTAAGCACAGACCTATAAATGTCCTATGGTACATGTACGCTCTCAAGCTCATCCAGACAGTGAAAAAATTTGAATCCTAGGCAACCAATTTAAACGTCCCAAAAGTTTCAATTTTATCTCCTATCAATTGTGCAAAAAATATTTTTCCAGAAACACTTGCAGTTACATAGTTACATAGTAGGTGAGGTTGAAAAAAGACACAAGTCCATCAAGTCCAACCTATGTTTGTGATTATATGTCATTATTACATTGTATATTCCTGTATTTTGTGGTCGTTCAGGTGCTTATCTAATCGTTTTTTGAAACTATTGAAGCCCCCCCCCGCTGAGACCACCGCCTGTGGAAGGGAATTCCACATCCTTGCTGTTCTTACAGTAAAGAACCCTCTACGTAGTTTAAGGTTAAACCTCTTTTCTTTTAATTTTAATGAATGGCCACATATCTTGTTAAACTCTCTTCCCGGAAAAAGTTTTATCCCTATTGTGGGGTCACGATATCCCCTCTCTGCGCTGTGAAAATTGAATATGTTCAGAACAACCTAAATAATTATTTGTTTCACTGCTGCTACTTAAAATCCCCAAAAATTCTGTATTTTGTGCAACCAAACACCACAATGTTCAATTAGCAGTAGCTTTGTGACATATCAAGATTGAATACTAAAAATAAAATACTCATACAAAAAAAAAAAAGTCCATAGATAAATAACACCAGTGCTGCAACGTGCACAGTCCAAAAATGGTGTACAGGCATACCCCACTTTTAAAGTGGAGTTCCACCCACTTTTACAACTCTTCAGCATCCCTCACTAAACTGTGCACTGTAAACGAATTGGATATTTAAAAAAAAATTTTCTTAGCACCTACTGTATATCTGCTGTATTCATTTTTCACTTCCTCCTCCCTGGCCGTGGCCCATCGCATCATTTCCTGTTTGCAATGCCTTCTGGGAAGGGGCGGCAACTTCCTCCGACACTGCCGTTGCTATGGAAACCTGACCTGAAACCCATTACACTGCTTGTGCTGCACTGAGCATGTGCGAGATCTGCAAGGATGAGATCCAGCAAGAAATACAGTCTGGCTTCAAATGCCCACACTTAAGATGGCCACGGCCTGCTGTAAGTTTATAAAATAACAAATTACTGCTATAAACTAACAAAACAGACCTTAGTTTACAGACTAACTTTACTAGAATACATTAAGCTTGTGTATTATAGGGGTATTTTTATTTAAAAAGTATAATTTCGGGCGGAACACCACTTTAAGTACACAATGGGGTTTATTTACTAAAGCTGGAAAGTGCAAAATCAGGCTCACTTCTGCATAGAAACCAATGAACTTCTAACCTTGGCTTGTTCAATTAAGCTTTGGTAATAAAACCTGGAAGCTCATTGGGTTCTATGAAGAAGTGAGCCTAATTTTGCACTTTCCAGCTTTAGTAAATAAACCACATTGTGTACTTAAAAATGGGGTATGTCTGTAGAGACTCTTCCACCGAAGACACAAGTGGTCTCATTCAGTAAAGGATATAGGGGGTACTACAAGGGATTTGGTGGGAAGGGGATCCAAGGCTTCCATTGTTCTAACTAGAGCTTCTCCTCCTGCCGCTGTACCAGCTAAACCACTCAGAAGAGCTTGGTTTGCAGTAACAACCTAAATTGAAGTCTAGGCCATCGAATTAAACATCCCAAAAGTTCCCATTTTATTTCCTGTCAATTGTGCAAAAGAATTTTTTTTCAGAAACACTTGCAGTTCTGAAGCACACACTTTAAAAGATGCCTGGTTCAAAGATCAATACCTCCTTTGGTGAGTCAGAAGATTCAAAGAACATGCAAAAATATTCCACACCCAGATATTTTTTATTTTTTTTTATTTATTTATTTAGAAAATGTTAGTGTCATCATTCGGTGCAAGAGGATCTATTTTTTTGATCGTTTTTCAATTATTTGTAGTTTTTTTTCCTCTACACAATTTTTGGACTGTGCATGTTACGGCACTGGTGTTATTTATCTATGGAGTTTTATATATTTTTTTGTATGAGTATTTTATTTCTAATATTTAATATTGATATGTCTACTGCTAAATGGACATTGTGGTGTTTGGTTGCACATAATACAGAATATTTTTTTTTATGTTTGGAGCCACTACCAGGTCTTTATTGAGCTAGGAGCAACTGTAGTATTCTTAGCAGTATTTAGCCTGGATTCACACTGTAAATTTGTTTCAGGGTGTCATTAATCTAACATTGACACCCACAGCAGATCGCATGGACGCCATGCAATTGCTATGCAGTGCGATGTGGGGAAACGCAGCGAATCTTGTGTGCTTCCCACATCGCATGAGTGCAAACCAGGGCTAAAAGTGGTATTAAAGTTTCTTTTTAACAAATTATATATATATATATATATATATATATATATATATATATATATATATATATATATACTTACCTGTTCTGTGCAGTGGATCTGCTCAGAGCAGCCCCGATTCTCCTCTTTTCTGGTCCCCCACCAGCGCTCCTGGCTCCTCCTCCTCGAACAGTACCCCCAGAGAAAGCCACTTGCCTGCTGTGTGCTCACTCCCGAGGCACAAATCCATGCGTCTGTGGTGTGGCCCGGCCCCCCCTCACGCTCTGTCTTCATTGGCTCACTGGGTGTGTTTGACAGCAGTTGGAGACAATAATGGGCTCCCGCTGCTCTCTTAGCCAATGAGGTGGGAGAGTACAGCTGTGGCTATCATGAACATCGCTGGATCGGAGGGAGCTCAGGTAAGGTTTGGGGGTGCTGGGGGGGGGGGGGGGCGCTGCACACAGAAGTTTTTAGAATATAGAATTCATGAAGGTAAAAAACCTTCAGCCTTTAGAACCACTTTAAAAAGACATTCCCTATTTTGTTCTAAATGAATACACAACGGGACTATATTTTTTATATATTTGCCCATCTTAAAAGCTCCAGGCACCAAATTAAATATACTCCTCAGTAGCCACAAAGGATATACAGTCACTTTGTGTGCACCAAATGCCTTTGCAAGCTTAGACATTACCTTGTAAAAATAGTGATGACATCATCACTGTGCTATACATAGCCTGTGCAGAAAGCAGAGCAGTGGGAGGGGCAAAGTGGGCTCCACCCTCCAAAGTCTGCCTGTAGAAACCTACAGGGGGGGGGCTGAGACAAGACCAGTCTCCCTGCACAAGTAGAGAGAGCAGCAGTGACTGGGCTTTGCTACAGAAAATGTATATATAAAGGCAACCTGTAAGAGTTGTTTCTGCTGGATTTTTATACAGATCCTAAAGAAATACACAAAAGGACACTGAAAAGTCAAGTAAAAATGCACAGCTCTTATATTTAAACAATATTTGTTTTGCCTAGATATCAGCTTAAAATGTGCATGAACAATGAACACTTACTTGTGAATACAGATCCGCTGACAGGTGTACTCAGATACCCCCGGACTCCAACTGTCACCACAGTAATGGTGTAATTACTCCCAGATTTCAGGCTCAGGAGGGTTATATTTGGGGAGTTACTTGTCACAGTGATGGGGGAAGAAGCATTCCAATAATAAGTTATATTATATGACTTTGTCACCCCGGTCATGTTTTCTGGCTCTCCCCAAGATAATGTGGTGGTGTTTGTCCCGATTGTAATAAAAGTGAAGTTTCCTGGTGGAGTCGGATCTGATATAAAAAATTAAAAAAAAACTTAGAAGAGACAATCGCTGCACTCATGTTGGGGACAGACAGCACAAGGCAATCACACTGATGATGTAATTGGTCCCAGACAGGGCTGGGACATGGGGTGGGCAGGAGGGGGCGGTTGCCCTGGGCACTGTCATATCATGTGAGGTGGAGGGCACCGTGAGGAGATTGGGGGGGAGATTTGTGTTATAAGGGGAAATTCGGGGGGCCGGCAGGGGGTAGGGGGAAGAGGATTTGTGCTGGGGGGGGGTTTGTGCTAGAAGAGGTGATATGGTAGGTGGGGGATTTGTATGGAAGGGAAACATTTTTTGGGGGGGGGATTTCTGCAAGGAGGGAGTATTGGGAGGGATTTGTGCTGGGGGTAGAGGATGTGTATTAGGAGGGGAAATTTTAGGAGGGAGGGGGGATTTCAGCAGTGGGTGGATTTGTATGGGGAGGAGGGGGAATGTATACTAAAGGGGTATTTATGCAGATTAGCGCTTAGTTTTTTGGGGGGATCTTTGCTGACACATAATGCTGTTTGCTAGGAGTGGTGATTTAGGGTGATCTATTTTGGGAGGGGGGAGGGGGGAAGAGGATTTGTGCTAGGAAGGACGATTGGGGGGTTTTGTGCTAGAAGAGGTGATATGGTAGGTGGGGGATTTGTATGGAAGAGAATTTTTTTTTGGGGGGGGGGTATTTGTGCAAGGAGGGAGTATTGGGAGGGATTTGCGCTGGGGGTAGAGGACGTGTACTTGGAGGGGAAATTTTAGGAGTAGAGAATTTGTGCTAGGAGGAGTGATTTTTTTTTTTTTGGGGGGGGGTGGCATTTGTGCTGCAGGGATTTGGGGGATGGGGGACAAAGATTTGTTTTGGGAGGGGGGATTTTAGCAGTGGGTGGATTTGTACAGGGAGGAGGGGGAATTTATGCTAAGGGGGTATTTACGCAGATTAGCACTTTTTTTTGGGGGGGATCTTTACTGACACATAATGCTCATACATCTTGGGGGGGGGGGGGGTGGTGGCATGGTTTGGCATGTTCACCCTCCCTGGGCTCTAGGTGACCTTGTCCCAGTACTGGTCCCAGTTGTCAGGTTCTTACCTGTAGAAGATAAGGGCACCTCTGTATAAGTTTCAACATTTGATGGAAGAGGCGAAATGCAATAAATTATATTGTAGTTCTTTGTTACACCATCCATATTTTCTTTGTACTATTCAGTGAAATTGTGTACTTTTGTTACTGTTTAACTTTGATAAAATATTGAAGTCACATGACCTTGATCATACTCACATGTAGCTTGTGTCAGCCAAGGGGCTGCCTGGCTGCAGGAACCGCTGACTGACAGAATTGTTACATTATATTCTCTTCCTGGTGATAATCCATTAAAAGTTACTTGCGTTGTGTCAGTCTTTATTAAGTTATTGACATCTCCTGTTATAGTGACGTTATAATAAGACATTTTTCCTTCTGGTGCCGTCCAGTTCACCACCAGAGAATTAACCGATGTATAACTGTTCACTGTGGCGCCAACATCTTGTCCGGCAACTAATAGGGAAAAAAAGTTTATTTGTTAGAAATAGAAAATGAAGATATGTATACAGAATTATTTTAAAGGATATAGGGGTACTACAAAGGATTTGGTGGGGAGGGGATCCAAGGCTCCATGGTCATAACTAGAGCTTCTCCTCCTGCCGCTGTACCAGTTAAACCACTTAGAAGAGCTTGGTTTGCAGTAACAACCTAAATTGAAGTCTAGGCCATCGAATTAAACATCCCAAAAGTTCCCATTTTATTTCCTGTCAATTGTGCAAAAGAATTTTTTTTCAGAAACACTTTGTTACAGAGAGGTACTCCAGGACCAGAGCTCCCTGCCACTTGGAACAATACACCTGACACAATCAATTTAAGGTATTTGATCTCTTTTACTCTATGATGGCCCTGGGGAACCTTATTTCCCCTACGAATCACCATTATTTCCATTCTTTGACCTTTTTGATGTTCAATTTCTTAGCATTTCCCTTATACCTTCATGTTTTTCAGTTGTTTAATTATCACGACTGCCAAATACTGGTTCCTTCACAATATACCAGGCCATCCCGTAGAGGATATTTGAGCAGCATTGACAATCACGTGTTAGGACCCCTGCCAGCACTGGGAAAGCGATTTTTCACAGTTAAATGCAAATGTAAGTCGCATATAATACTTTTCTGTTGTAATGCGATTTCTGTAGTCGCAAATGTAAGTCGCATATAATACTTTTCTGTTGTAATGCGATTTCTGTAGATATAGGTAACAAACAAATATTTAAGTATATACCAATAATCATGCTGTTACTTAAAATTTTAGAATGTGATGCAGTCCCTCCCTGAGGAAGACTTTATCCTTACAATAAGTTGAAACGCGTTGGAAATCTGCTATCAGGACGCCATCACACCTATCGGGGGTTGGTACTTGTAACTAGCAGTAGGATGCATCATATGTTTCCATATATCTGATGTTTTTATAATTATTCTTAACTAGATCAATGTGTATGTTCATGTATATCCTATTCGTTTTTGTATCAATAAACTTCTTTTTAACTATAATTCAACACTGCCAATTTCTGCATTGCCCTTAAAATCCCATTTTGAGGTACACATCTAGTTCTAAAAATTACAAGGGATGCTGGCAATGACACGGCCAACCCTCTGAGTCATACATTTATGTAAATGGTTTGCAGTAACAACCTAAATTGTCATTTGATGTACCTTTGGGAAAGACCAGACTGGACACAAAGCTACATTATCTCAAAATGCAAGCATTTTCGGATCATTAAATGTCCATGATCTCTGGACACAATTTAGGGACAACTAGTGATTTTGTTTATTGCTAGCAAACTAATCACTTAAAGGGGAATTAAAATTAAAGCGGTAGTAAACAGCTGGTGGTTAGACAAAATAAAAAATCCTGCAAAGCAATGTCATAATGTGCCGGTATGCATCGCATACCAGCACATTATGAGAAACTTACCCTAGAACAGAGCCCTCCCGCACCGCAATGTCACCACTGAGACGAGTGACATCTTCCCCTGGTCTTCCTTACGAGTTCACGGCCTCCAGCTACATGAGTGGCCAGGGGGCGCCATGACGTCACTCCCGCTGGCTCTGAAGGTCTGGCACTGTAAGCCAGACCCTTGGAACGCATGTGCCGATGATGTCACTGGCTGCATGCACTCTGAATATCTCCTAAACTGTGCAAGTTTAGGAGATATTCACAGTACCTATAGAGGTAAGCCTTATTATAGTTATATGATAAGTACTATAGTAATATAGTACAGAGTTTGCTACCACTTTAATGTGATTGTAAAGTCTTTTTTTATTTTTTGTAAACAACAAACTGGTTTATACTTACCTGCACTGTACAAATGGAATTGCACAGAGTGGCTGTCACTCAGGAAGCTAGTTCAGATAATGCTAATTCCAATACAGCTAATGCTAATTCATATGCAGCTACAGCTAATGCTTGTGCACATGTAAAAACACATAGAAGAGCCAAGGCTAATGTCCAGCGTGCACTGCCACGTAGGCGCTATTCTGTGTCCCAGCGCACGGTGGAACGCATGTCTTCACGAATTGGTGTCAAATGGCATATTTAAAGGAGACCCTGCTGGATACTAGCTGCTGGACGTTCTTCAGCTTCCCCTGATCCATGTTCCTGTGTTTTTACCTGTGCTGACTGATCTTCCGTTGCTGACCCGACTTGTTCCTAACCTGGCTCTGTGGATTTTGACCTCGTTTTGCCTCTGACTATTCTCTGCCTGATCTCCTGGTTCTGACTTCGGCTTGCTACTGGACCTTGCTCTGCCTGCTTCCCTGGTACCAACCTCCTGACCACCCTTCTATCTTACCATGTATGACCCCAGCTCACCTTGGCTATAACTATAAGCAGCTTTCCATTACATGGTAGTTAATAAAGGGCTTGGAGTGGGGGTGGGAACAGGTTTAGGCTTAATTAGTATTTGACTAAACTTCAACTTTAAAGGATAAGTTCACCTTTCGTAACATGTTACACCCATTTTCATGATGTAACATGCTACGAACGGACCAGCCCCCCCAATCCCCGATCTGACAGTTAGGGGGGATCTTCTATTCCCTGCTAGCTTTCTCAATTAAAAAAAAAACTTGGCCGAGCGGGGCTCCACCCACCCAGCCGTGTCACTCATTCACAGTGTCCTGTGAATGGAAAACTACAAGGTCCGGCAGCCTTTGCGGCTGTTGGCTTGTAGTTTCCAATGAACTACCACGGTGCTTGTTTCAGGTCACAATGCATGCCTCACCATTTCCTCTGTGTTGTATAACAAATGTGGGAGTGCTAATGTGGTGAAAGACTGCATGATAATCTCTCTGGTAATTGAGTGACACTAGACTGAGAGACCCAGGGATTGTGGAATATGTAGTTTCTTCATAGGAAATGTTAGTTCTCAAACTACAGACAGAGTTCATGCATTAAAGTGACATTAAGGGTTCGGTTTTCTTACAAAAAAAAAGTAATAAACATATCATACTAACCTGCTCTGTGCAGTGTTTTAGCACAGAGCAGCCCCGATCCTCCTCTTCTTCTTGGGTCCCCCACCGATGCTCCTGGCTCCTCCACCTTGACAAGTGCAATAGCAAGCCGCAGCTCGCCCCTGCCCCCTTGGCAACAGTTTAAAAAGTTACATTTTCCGTTTGGCAGTACTTCTGAGTACAGTCAGTTATTAGACGTGAGCTACAGTATTAACGAAGTTTACTGACTGCTCCGAATAATGAAACAAAATTTGTCTGAATTTCAGAAATTCAAATTGAAATTCAAATCAAATTTGACATTTAATTCCATTCAAATTCGAACTGTAAACATATTTCTGAAATCAAAGACAGTGTGTGTTATAAGAGGACCATTTCAAAATAACACTGTTTTTGTTAAGCCAAAGGTAATTTAAAAAATCATTGTAATCACTTGATGAAGATTTTTCTTTTGTTTGTTCACTTTCTCGTGTTTGAATAAAAAAAAAACAAATGACAGATTGGAAATGTATCAATTCGATCGATTTAGAACCGTAAAAAATTGGTAAATTCTAAAGAAGACATAAAACGAATTCTGAATATGAATCCTGAATACGAATTGAACGAATCAACCAAATTTAACAAAACGAAATAACTAGATTAATGAATCTAAAAGAAACAAAACACATTTTTTGCGTCATGCACATGTCTATCAGTTATAAACGAGGGGTCGAACTATGTTACAGGCCAGCAGAGAACCCCAGAACAGGAGGATCGGGCCGTTCTGTGCAATTACAGTTGCAATAAAAAGTATGTGAACCCTTTTGGAATTATATGGAGTTCTGCACAAATTGGTCATAAAATGTGATCTGATCTTCATCTAAGTCACAACAATAGACAATCACAGTCTGCTTAAACTAATAACACACAAAGAATTGAATGTTACCATGTTTTTATTGAATACACCATGTAAACATTCACAGTGCAGGTGGAAAAAGTATGTGAACCCCTAGACTAATGAGATCTCCAAGAGCTAATTGGAGTGAGGTGTCAGCCAACTGGAGTCCAATCAATGAGATGAGATTGGAGGTGTTGGTTACAGTTGCCCTGCCCTATAAAAAACACACACCAGTTCTGGGTTTCCTTTTCACAAGAAGCATTGCTTGATGTGAATGATGCCTCGCACAAAAGAGCTCTCAGAAGACCTACGATTAAGAATTGTTGACTTGCATAAAGCTGCAAAGGGTTATAAAAGTATCTCCAAAAGCCTTGCTGTTCATCAGTCCACGGTAAGACGAATTGTCTATAAATGGTGAAAGTTCAGCACTGCTGCTACTCTCCCTAGGAGTGGGCGTCCTGTAAAGATGACTGCAAAAGCACAGCGCAGACTGCTCAATGAGGTGAAGAAGAATCCTAGAGTGCCAGATAAAGACTTCCAAAAGTCTCTGGCATATGCTAACATCCCTGTTAGCGAATCTACGATATGTAAAACACTAAACAAGAATGGATTTCATGGGAGGATACCACAGAGGAAGCCACTGCTGTCCAAAAAAAAACATTGCTGCATGTATACGGTTTGCTCAAGAGCACCTGGATGTTCCACAGCAGTACTGGCAAAATATTCTGTGGACAGATGAAACCAAAGTTGAGTTGTTTGGAAGAAACACACAACACTATGTGTGGAGAAAAAGAGGCACAGCACACCAACATCAAAACCTCATCCCAACTGTGAAGTATGGTGGTGGGGGCATCATGGTTTGGGGCTGCTTTGCTGTGTCAGGGCCTGGACGGGTTGATATCATCGAAGGAAAATTAGTTCCCAAGTTTATCAAGACATTTTGCAGGAGAACTTAAGGCCATCTGTCCACCAGCTGAAGCTCAACAGAAGATGGGTGTTGCAACAGGACAACGACCCAAAGCATAGAAGTAAATCAACAACAGAATGGCTTAAACAGAAGAAATTACGCCTTCTGGAGTGGCCCAGTCAGAGTCCTGACCTCAACCCAATTGAGATGCTGTGGCTGACCTCAAAAAAGCGATTCACACCAGACATCCCAAGAATATTGCTGAACTGAAACAGTTCTGTAAAGAGGAATGGTCAAGAATTATTCCTCCTGACCATTGTGCACGTCTGATCTGCAACTACAGGAAACGTTTGGTTGAAGTTATTGCTGCCAAAGGAGGTTCAACCAGTTATTAAATCCAAGGGTTCACATACTTTTTCCACCTGCACTGTGAATGTTTACATGGTGCGTTCAATAAAAACATGGTAACATTTAATTCTTTGTGTGTTATTAGTTTAAGCAGACTGGGATTGTCTATTGTTGTGACTTTGATGAAGATCAGATCACATTTTATGACCAATTTCTGCAGAAAAACATATCATTCCAAAAGGGTTCACATACCTTTTATTGCAACTGTATATTGCACAGAGCAGATAAGTATAGACATGTTTGTTATTTAAAAAAAAAAAAGATCCTTTACGGTCACCTTGAGAAGCTTGTATGAATTTAGTCAATGCATCTGAAACAAAGACTGTTCTTTTTTCTGGTGGCAACAAATCAGCTTTTTACTTTTACACCTCCAGAATGTGATAATGATGGGGAGTATCAGATTGGATGTTGTGAATAATGGGAACTTCTTGCGGGAAATTTGATAGACAAGGACTGGAGCATTTGTTGCCAAAGACATTTATATGTTGTTTTTCCTGTTCGGCAGTACTTACGGTTGCAGTCAGTTATAGACACGGGGTCTGATTCTATGTTGCAGGCAGATATTGTATATATAGTGAATGTATAGGTCTCTCCCACTGTCAGAATTCCTATTGTAGCTGATGCACTGCTCACGATTGTATTATTTATCAGTGTAGATGATGAGGTTACATTGGTCTGCACCCTGTAGGTGTATGAGCTCTGATACTCGTCTGGTTGTGTCCAGTTCAGGGACATAGAATTGGTAGTTTTGGCAACAATCTGCGGTAATTTCACAGATATCGGTTCTGTTGATAAAGGAAAGAGTAATATTAATAACCAGAGTAAGAATTGTTACATTCAGAGTGTGATGTTGAAGTTACAATGTTATTTAAGCGGCAGTAGAAAAACACTGCTAAAGAAAAAAAAGAGTTATCATCTTCATCATTATCTTTAGTAACAGTGATAAGCTAAGTAGATATGGAGACCTCTTCTTGTCTTCATTCATTCCCTCCCCTATTTAGAAAATCGTATTGTAGGATTGTGTTTCACATTGTTAACATCAGCTTCTTTATGGGAAGATTCCAAGCGTTTCTCTGCTTTTTGCATTGTGACCTTTTGACCTGTGCAAAATCGCAGCAAAAAAATGTGGTAAAAATCGCGGCAAAATTGTGGTAAAAACACACAACTTTCTGCCTGAAAACGAAATGCTCAGGTGTGAATGTTGCCTTACAGCTAAAGCCTAGGTAGCTAATGTTTTTACATGGTCCTTTCCCTATTACCCTACTAGTGCTCTGCTTGCACCCAGACATAGCTAGGAATAAAAAATGCAATGTGTGTTTACACAAGTACTGGCGTATATCTATGTGCAGCCATTAATAACTATGGGCAGGTTGAAGGCAGCATCTATAGCTTCTGGTTGGAGAAATACACCCGAATTGTACATTGTACAGCCCCAGGCACCCGTGTGCATGAGACCTAAAAAGCAACAATATAAACTAGCTCTAAAAGACATCATAATAAGACATGCATAGTTACATAGTAACATAATTAGTCAGGTTGAAAAATGACACAAGTCCATCCAGTTCAACCTTAAAAACAATAAATAAATAAAATAAAATTTATCGTACAATCCAATATACCCAATTTTATACCCACAGTTGATCCAGAGGAAGGCGAAAAACCCCCGCAAAGCATGATCCAATTTGCTACAGCAGGGGAAAAAATTCCTTCCTGATCCCCCAAGAGGCAATCGGATTTTCCCTGGATCAACTTTACCTATAAATGTTAGTACCCAGTTATATTCTGTATGGTCTCCTTCCCCTTCTAGAGCAGAGAGAGAGGACAACCTTGGATCTTTACCAATGTGCATAGGTCATTATGCACCAAGGGACCCTGTCACCGTACAAGAGTTACCAAAAAAAAAAAAATGAACACTTATAAGGGATGACTCTAAATACTCTAATCTTTTCCACTGCCGCCACCATTGAACACCACTCTGATGCCGTAAGACCATCTCCACTAGGAAACCGACACTTCTGGTTGTGTCAAACTTCTGGGTTCTCTACAGCTCTTACTGGCTTCTTCTGCTGACCTCCAGTAAAGATATGGAGGTTAGCAGTATGAGTTGTGGGGGACCCAGGAGACCAACCCTCCAGAAACTGTTGTTTCCCAGCAAAAAGGATGATTTCCTAGTATTTAAGCATAGTTCAGCTGGTTCCTCCTGCTGACTAGGGATGGGCTTTATGTTCGGGTCGAACATGAGTTCGACTCGAACATTGGCTGTTCACCCGTTCGCCGAACAGCGAACAATTTGGGGTATTCGTGGCAAATTCAAAAGCTGCGGAACACCCTTTAAAAGTCTATGGGAGAAATCAAAAGTGCTCATTTTAAAGGCTTATATGCATGGTATTGTCATGGTATTGTCATAAAAAGTGTTTGGGGATCTGGGTCCTGCCCCAGGGGACATGTATCAATGCAAAAAAAGTTTTAAAAACGTCCGTTTTTTTTGGAAGCAGTGATTTTAATAACCTTTAAATTGAAATAATAAAACTGTAAAATTACTTTAAATTTCGTAGCTGGGGGGGGTCTATAGTTTGCCTGTAAAGGGGCGCATGTTTCCAGTGTTTAGAACAGTCTGACAGCAAAATGACATTTCTAAAGGAAAAAAGTCATGTAAAACTACAATTGCTAGCGCCGGCTATAATGAATTGTTGGTCCGGCAATACACATAAAAGTTCATTGATAAAAAAGGCATGGAATTTCCCTACAGGGGAAGCCTGAACCAAATTTTTTTTTAAATGCGTGGGGGTCCCCCTAATTTCCATACAAGGTCTGGTATGGATATTAGGGGGAACCCCACTCCAAATTAAAAAAAAAAATGGCGTGGGGGGTCCCCCTCAAAATCCATACCAGACCCTTATCCAAGCACGCATTCTGGCAGGCCGCAGGAAAAGAGGGGAGGATGAGAGAGCGGCCTCCCCCTCTTGAACCATACCAGGCCACATGTCCTCAACATTGGGAGGGTGCTTTGGGGTTGATGGGGAGAAGGGCCTCATCCCCACAACCCTTTCCCGGTGGTTGTGGGGGTCTGTGGGTGGGGGGCTTATCGGAATCTGTAAGCCCCCTTTAACAAAGGGACCCCCAGATCCCTCCCCCCCGTGTGAATTGGTAATGGGGTACCATTTCACAAAAAAAGTTTAAAAAGGTTAAAAAACAAAAGAGACGTTTTTTGACAAGTCCTTTATTAATTTCCTCTTCTTCCATATTCTTTCTTCTGGTCTTTCTTCGGTGTTCTTCTTCTTCCTCCATCTTCTTCTTCCTCCGCTCTTCTCGTCCTGCATCTTCCTCCAGCTTCTTCTCCGCTCCGTCCGCATGGTTCGCCTCAGTCGGAGTCTTCCGCTGTGTGACGCTTCCGTCTATCTGATACTTCTTATATAACGGAGGGCGGGGCCACCCGTTTACGTAACCGGGTGACCCCGTGCCAAAATTTTTTTTAAAATGGCGTGGGGGCCCCTTTCAAAATCTATACCAGACCCTTAAGGTCTGGTATGGATTTTAAGGGGAACCCCACACCAAAATAAAAAAAATGGTATGGGGTCCCCCTAAAAATCCATACCAGACCCTTATCCAAGCACGCATGCTGGCAGGCCACAGGAAAAGAGGGGGGCGAGAGAGCGCCCCCCCTCTTGAACCGTTCCAGGCCACATGCCCTCAACATTGGGAGGGTGCTTTGGGGTAGCCCCCCAAAGCACCATGTCCCCATGTTAATGGAGAGAAGGGCCTCATCCCCACAACCCTTTCCCGGTGATTATGGGGGTCTGTGGGCGGGGGGCTTATCGGAATCTGGAAGCCCCCTTTAACAAGGGGACCCCCAGATCCCCCCCCCCCGTGTGAATTGGTAATGGGGTACAAATGTACCCCTACAATTTCACAAAAAAAGGTTAAAAAAGGTTAAAAAACAAAAGAGAAGGGGTGACCCCGCCCTCCCTTATATAAGGAGTGTCAGAAGAACCGAAGCGTCACATGGCGGAAGACTCCCACTGAGGCGGACGGAGCGGAGAAGAAGTCGGAGGAAGATGCGGGACGAGAAGAGCGGAGTAAGAAGAAGAACACCGAAGAAAGACCAGAAGAAAGAAGATGGAAGAAGAAGCGGAAAGAAGAAGAAATTAATAAAGGACTTGTCAAAAACCGTCTCTTGTATTTTTTAACCTTTTTGACACTTTTTTTGTGAAATGGTAGGGGTACATTTGTACCCCATTAGCAATTGGGGGGGCGGGATCTGGGGGTCCCTTTCTTAAAGGGGGCTTCCAGTTTCCAATAAGCCCCCCACCCGCAGATCCCCACAACCACCGGGCAAGGGTTGTGGGGATGAGGCCCTTCTCCCCATCAACATAGGGACAAGGTGCTTTGGGGGGCCGCTACCTCAAAGCACCCTCCCAATGTTGAGGGCATGTGGCCTGGTACAGTTCAGGAGGGGCGGGGGCACTCTCTCATCTCCCCCCTCTTTTCCTGCGGCCTGCCAGGTTGCGTGCTCGGATAGGGGTCTGGTATGGATTTTTGGGGGGACCCCACGCCATTTTTTTTTAAATTATGGCACGGGGTTCCCCTTAAAATCCATACCAGACATGAAGGGCCTGGTATGGAATTTAGGGGGACCCCCACGCAATTTTTTTTCTTAATTTTGGCACAGGGTTCCCCTTAATATCCATACCAGACCTGAAGGGCCTGGTATGGAATTTAGGGGGACCCCCACGCATTTTTGTTTTTAATTTTGGTTCAGGGTTCCCCTGTGGGGAAATTCCATGCCATTTTTATCAATGAACTTTTATGTGTATTGCCGGACCGACAATTCATTATAGCCGGCTCAAGCGATAGTAGTTTTACATTACTTTTTTTCCCTTTAGAAATGTCATTTTGCTGTCAGACTGTTCTAAACACGGGAAACATGCGCCCCTTTACAGGAATACTATAGACACCCCCCAGGTACGAAATTTAAAGGAATATTACACTTTTATTGTTTCACTTTGAGCATTATTAAAATCACTGCTCCCGAAAAAACGTCCGATTTTAAAACTTCTTTTTGCATTGATACATGTCCCCTGGGGCAGGACCCAGGTCCCCAAACACTTTTTATGACAATAACTTGCATATAAGCCTCTAAAATGAGCACTTTTGATTATTCGTGTTCATGTCCCATACACTTTAACGGTGTTTACGTGTTCGAACAAATTTTTTGCCTGTTCGCATGTTCTGGATGCGAACCGAACCAGGGGGTGTTCGGCTTATCCCTACTGCTGATCTCCATGGCACTACTCTCTTCTGTAATGAGTTGAAAGTCAGCGGGATGAACCAGTGTTCGGCAGCAAAGTCAGATGTATCTTTGCTTGGTAACTTTTGCCTTTTGAGCAAATGGGGGGGCAGTCAAGAATCTGGGCACTCACAAGAGTTTTTCAAAATACTGTAACACTTTTTAAATATAGCTTTTAAGGCTAGGTTCACATTTGTGCGAACACAGACATTGCATGTGATTTGCAACCGCACTGCGGGGCCGTTTGCGTGTGATGTCTATGCAATGCGAGTTCAGCCATACAGTTGTATGGCTAAACTCGCATTGAATTAGCACAAAAAAGGTGCAGGGACTTTTTCCCCCCGCGCTGAAATCAGATCGCATGGGTATTCTCACCTATGCGATCCGATTCCTGTGCGAGTTCACAGTTCACACTGCGATCTGTGAACCGATCTGGGGGTGTCATTAACAATGTATTGACACCTGCAGCGGTTTGCAGAGGGCAGTGTGAACTGCCTGCGGGAGGGACGCGATGTGGGAAACGCTGCTGTAATCGCGCTGGTTCCCGCATCACACAAGTGTGAACCTAGGCTCAAGGAGCAAAAACTTACTTGTACAGACTGATCCAATTACAGATGTGCTCTGATACCCCCAGGGTATGACCGTCACCACAGAGACACTGTAATTAGTCCCCGATATCAAGTTTTGAAGGGTGACATATGTTGTGTTGCTTATCACAGTTCCAGAAATGATTGAAGGAGAAGAAGAATTCCAATAAGTGATATTATATGACTTCACCACTCCGGTCATATTTACTGGATCTCCCCAAGATAAGGTGACATCCTTAGTTCCTATCATAGTAAAGTTTATGCTGCCCGGTGCGGTTGGAACTGTTTGGAGATAAAACAATGTTAGGAAACAAATTAGTGAGATGGAAGAAAATGTATCTGTTTTAAAAAGAAAACATATAATGGGATGAATTACCAAAGAGTGGTGCAAGCATAATGCTTACACCACTTCTAATCATAAAAAATGGAGCACATGCAAGCCCCTTTTGTTAATTAGGAGCCATCAGTTCTCTGTTCTATGGTGGCTGTGACAGACACACAGATCTTTCTACCTGTTCCCCAAAAGTTATATTTAAATTTAGGAAGGAGCTCCAGTGTCCCCCAAAAAATTAAAAGTCAGCAGCTACAAATACTGTAGCTGCTGACTTTTATTATAAGGACACTTACCTGTCCAGGGATCCAACAATCTAACGTCCTTACCCGAGCTGATTCTTCAATCGGCTTCGGTTCCATTTGCCGGCAAATGGCAAATGGTCCCGCAGTCGTCTGGGACTTGTGATGTGTGGAGGAGGAGGGCCAAACTTCCACTCAAATCACCGCAACGACCTGCCCGGAAGTGAGAAAGGGTACCTGTCAAAAGGTACCTGCCGCCCCACCCCCCAAAAAAGTGCCAAATGTGGGAGTGAAGGGGTGGGAGGATACAAACAAGCAGAACTTCCCCTTTTGGGTGAAGTTCCGCTTTAATGACTTCAAAATATAACAACGTAAGAAAAAAAAGAAGTCAATGAGATGGAAGAATAACCATCTGCTTTGAAGGAATACGATGGTAGGGGTGTTCATAATGGTCACCTTTCGTTCAAATAATAAAAAGTTTAAAAAGAAAAGTTAAAAAAAAACCTTTGTCCACAACCCCTGTCACTTTTTTCAGCCAGGTCTGGATGAAGAGTGCATCCGTAAAAGTATTCACAGTGCTTCACTTTGTCCACATTTTGTTATGTTAGAGCCCTATTCCAAAATGGATTAAACTCATTCTTTTCATCAAAATTCTCCAACTAATAACCCATAATGACAACATTGTCCTTTAAAACATTCAGTGAAATGGCGCACATTTGCTATTTTTTTTAATTTAACTTTGACAAAGCATTAAAGACACATGTAAGTGAATAAAATGAGTTTGTGTTATTCCATTCTATGTGATTAAATAAACTATGTGATATAAATGTGAACTGAAATCTTACAATAAAAAAGTCCAGTGATGGTTATGAATCAATAAAAATAATCAATTTCCAATTCAATAATATTATCATCCAATAGTGCAGCCACCAACACCTCAGTGCTCACAGAACTCTCACCTCATATCCACAGAATGTAAGCCTTGAGTATTATTAAGGACAAGCTATTCCCTCATGCCGGAAAACTGCTCCACTGATCCTCAGAAGGTCCAGGACCATGTGTTGGGGTAAGGTAAACAGACAAGCCTCCAATAGTGCATTAACGTAACCAAACCAATTTATTTAAAATGATAAAATATGCTTACATCTAAGCACAGTTAAAAGCGCCTCAAACAGAAAAAACAGCGACGTTTCCGCCTCTCACATCACTTCCGGTCATGCCCTACGCGTTACGTCACGTGACTTCTTCAGGGAATTTAATGTGACGTGACATAACGCTGTTTTTGCAATTTGAAGCACTTTTAACTGTGCTCGGATTTAAGCATATTTTATACTTTTAAATAATTTGGGTTGGTTACGTTAATGCACTATTGGAGGCTTGTCTCTTTACCTTACCCCAACAAATGGTCCTGGACCTTCTGAGAGAGGATCTGCGGAGGAGTTTTCCGGCATGAGGGAATAGCTTGTCCTTAATAATACTCAAGGCTTACATTCTGTGGATATGAGGTGAGAGTTCTATGAGCACTGAGGTGTTGTTGGTGGTGCATAGACTCTCTGAAGTTTTATTAAGAAGGTTATTGGATCTATTCATTGAAGGACTGCACATAGATCACAGTGTCACTATTGGATCATAATATTATTGAATTGGGAATTGATTATTTTTATTGATTCATAACCATCATTGAACTTTTTTATTGTAAGATTTTAATTTACATTTATATCACATTGTTTATTTAATCACATAGAATGGAATAGCGCAAAATCATTTTATTCACTTACTTATGCACTGTATTTGTGAAATCACTAGGTTTTGCAGCAATTCTGGGTATCCAATTAGGATTTATTGTTATCACATTCACTATATAATAGCGCAGAGGATCACTATACTATATTCATTGAAGACACATGACCTTAATCATACTTACATGTGGCCTGTGACAGCCAAGGGGCTGCCAGGCTGCAGGAACTGCTGACTGTCACTATTGTTACATTGTAGACTCTTCCTGGTAATAATCCAGTAAAATTTACTTGCGTCATGTTAGGCTGTATTGTGCCAGTCTGCATTGTGTTATTGACATATTCTGTTATAGTGACGTTATAATTAGACACTTTTCCTTGTGGTGCGGTCCAGCTCACAAACAGAGAATTCACCGATGTGTTACTGCTCGCTGCGGCACCGACAGCTTGTCCGGGAACTAACAGGAGAAATAATTTTTTATTAGTAAAAAAGGTACGCATACAGATCTTATTATAAAGGGTGCAGGGGTTCTACAGCAAAGATGGAGGGCTAGGGGGGATCCTGCCCATAGCAGCATCATCTGTGTTGGAAGAATAGGGAGCAAAGGCCTTGAATCTCTGAATGTGGGTGATCTAGACTGTAAGGGGGATTTACTAAAACCGGAGAGTACAAAATCTGGTGTAGTTGTACATGGTGACCAATCAGCTTCCAACTTCAGCTTGTTCAATTACGCTTTGCCATAAGTTTTGCGGTGCATACTAGCACTTTATGGCATAAACCTGCTTGGGGCACATAAATGAATGTGGTGGCATGTAACCAGTTTATGCCTGCACTATAGCTGAAAGATGGCTACAGCGCAGCTCTTTGGTTCTGGGAGGATGTCCATAGATGTCTTTTCACGTACCCACCTCCTGTGCGCCCCCGGGCCGCTCATTGGGCACGCTCTGTTACCTCCGTTTCCTTTGGACATAGCTAATCACAGATAGTGGTAAAGGGCCCATCTTAGCAGCCCTTTACCATGTGATCAGCTGTGTCCAATCACAGCCGCTCACATGTAAACAGACTTGCTAGTTATCAGCATTGCTTTCCTCATGCGCTGATTTCAGAAGATGGTTATATTCTATTGTATTCTATTCCAGTCTAACCTATTCTATTTTTTTATATTCTATTCTATTCTTTTCTATTATAATCCTTTATTTTCTAATCTATTTTATTCTATTATCTTATTTTTTATTCTATTCTGTTCTGTTTGACTCTATTTCAAAATTCAAATGTGGGATAGGGGGATATTCTAACATTATACACAGTCTTTGAAGGAAATCAGCAATATGTTTATATTCCAAATTTCTTTTCGAATTCGATATAGTTTCATTATTTCGGATTCATTTAAATTGGTTACTATTGCAATTTGGAAATTAGGATACATCCAAAGCTCCGAAAAAATGAAAGTTTTGGAACAAAGCAAACCACACATGTCTAGTATAGGATTGCTGTAGGGAGTTCCAAAGGAAGGGAGAGGCTCTGGAGAAGTCCTGGAGGTGAGTATGGGAAGGGGTGGTGAGGGGGTGAGAGTAGGAGGTTATATTTTGAGATGAGGTTGGTAATGTGGCTTGCGCAAAGCTGTGGATTGCTTCTTATAATAAATTGAATACATTGGGCTAGCAGAAGCCAGTGGAGGTAATGGCAGTGAGGAGCATCAGCCTCTAAGTGGTTGGTAAGCTAAATAACTTTTTGCTCGGTGATACTTGTAATTAAGCCAAAAAATCAACATGAAAAATGCTATTCCTAAAAAGTTCACTTGTGAAAAACTGATCCGTTTTACAGAAATCCAGTGAAGTGTGTGAGAATGATAGGCGGAATCTGATTGGCTGTTGTGAATGCTGCAAATGTGAATAAGAACAACTTGCAGAAACTCCAATACACAAAGCAAAGAGTGTTTGTTGGCTTTTAGGACTGACTTTTTCAGTTTGGCAATACTTACGGGTGCAGTCAGCTATAGACACGGGGTCTGATTCAGTGCAGTTACAGGCAGATATTGTATATATCAGGAATGTATACGTCTCTCCTGCTGTCAGAATTCCTATTGCAGCCGATGCACTGCTCACGATTGTATTATTTATCAGTGTAGATGATGAGGTTACATTGGTCTGCACCCTGTAGGTGTATGAGCTCTGATACTCGTCTGGTTGTGTCCAGTTCAGGGACATAGAATTGGTAGCTTTGGCAACAATCTGCGGTGATGTCACAGATATCGGTTCTGTGGATAAGGGAAAAAAGTCATTTTATTAACCAGAGTAAGAATTGTTACATTCAGAGTGTGATATTGAAGCTACAATGATATTAATAAATCGCGATCAACAGAAAAACATTTCTAAAGAGAGTTATCAATTAATAATAGCAGTTAATATAGCAGTATGGGAATGTATTTTTTTTTTTAGAATGATACCTACCTAGCTGGATGCAGCATCTGTCCCTCGACGGCTCTAATACTGAAAATCAAATGATCAAACACCGACGATCGCTCAGTTCTCAGTGCTCCATGAGCAGAGAGCTGGTGACTGTCAGTCACCAGCTCTCTGCTCTGACCCCCTACGCTCACCACAGCGCTGGGCTGTGGAGGGGCAGGAGTGGCCGGCTCAGGCTCTCAGCGGCTCGCTGAGAGCCTGAGCCAGGTGCTGGTTCAGGCATGTGGGCAGATCCTGACCATATGGTCATGATCTTTCCTGAGCTGGACCGTTTCTGTGACAGCCTGCTGTCAGCTGAAAATGGGTCACAGGAGTGCAGAACGAACTGCGCACGTGTGATCCACAGGAGAAGTATAGCCAAACGAGATTTGGCTGCACTTCTTCTTTAAGATGAGTAGATGAGGAGACATCTTCTTGTATTTGTCGATTTTCCCTTCAATAGTAAAAAAATCTTAGTTTCAGCCCTGAAAGCTATTGCCTGTGCTCTTCCAGGTTGGGAGGTATATATGCACTTTTCCCCAGGCTGGGAATCCTTTCCCAAGTGAAAAGGAATAAGTGCTAAGGACAATTCTGCTAATATTTCAAAACAAACAAAGACATTTCTGCAAAATAGCACGAATATCGGAGGCATGGGTTAGTCAATATCACAAGAATTCACTGCAAACTCTAACTCGTGTGGAATGGTTCACCCAGGGTAAGACCTTGCAGAAACCAGGGGGACCTTTGACCAAATATTAGCTCGCCTGGCTGTCAGGAGGCGCATTATAGTGTGCACGTCTCTATTTAACCTGGCACATTGAACAGGCATGCACCTACCAAGACAACACATTGTCTGGCAAGGCACCTGGTCCATATGTTGAGGAACAAGGGCATAATTCCCTTATCCTGTCCCCCAGAAGAGATACAAAGGTTTACAGGGGGAGTTATCGGAACCTGGAAGCGACCTTTACAGTAGGTGGAAATGAGTTCAGGGTACTTTGGTACCCCATTATTACTCATATTCCGAATTGAGAAAGTCAGTCATTAATTGCAAAACACAAAAAAAATTTAAACAATTTCACATGGTGTAAATCCAGCATCAATCATCACAATCTACCCTCCAATGATATATTTCAGCCACCATGATAACCTGCTTCCTAATAGTGATGCCCTGTGCACACTTGCTGCCCTACTTTTTCTGTACACCCAGGCTGTGTGTCTGGATAAATGCTTGGTTGACATTTCAAGGGGAACATCAGATATTCGACCTCCCCCCACATGGGAAATGTATACGGGGGGGGGGGGGGTTGTACTTCTCTGGCCAGGCACCACTCCAATGTAGAAAGACATGTGGCCTGGTTTGGTTTATAGAGGGGTGCCTCCTGTTTTCTGCCACTTAGGTAGAATGCCTTGAAAAGGATCTGGTTGGAATATAGGAAAACGAAGCGTAGACAGACAGAAGTTAGAAATCTACAGACAGGCTATGTCTGAGAGAAAAATCAAAGAGTAATATAGCCCGTATATATATAAAATATTATCAGATAGAGATGACCTGGAGGTTCTGCCATACATCAAAAAATGGGAAAACGAATTAGGGTCACGATGTAATAAAGACACTATTGATAAAATAATGATACTTGCTCATAGTTCTGCGGTAGATACTAAAATGGCCGAGATGAACTTTAAGTTTCTCACTAGGTGGTATGCGATGCCAGATAAAATAAGTAAATTTCAACCGGAGATATCCTCGGAGTGCTGGAGAGGGGGTAAGGCAACAGGAACCATGGCACATATATGGTGGGATTGCCCCACTATTAAAAAATACTGGAAGGAGGTTTTACAACTAATAAAGAAAATCACCCACAAAGAAATACCGGAAGATCCTTAGATATGTTTGTTTCATGGATCAGACGCCTCTGTTAAGCAATATGAAAGATCCTAAATTCCCATCTTGATCAATGCTGCAAAAAGTCTTATACCAAAAAAATGGCAGGAAGTAGATAGCCCTAAAATTTGGGATTGGGTACTTTGCATAAATGAAACATATTATTTGTAGAGTTTACACGAGAGAGGGGAAGAAGCACAAGACGGGGCAGACTGTAAAGACAAATGGGAAAAGTGGAAGGAGCTTAAAAAATCATGGAGTTATGTTAAGGCAATAACTCAATAAAGAAAAGGGGGTTGGGACATGAAGACAACTATAGATAAGCTGCCTTTTGGACTTTGGATACAAGGTGTGGGTGGAATGGGGGGAGGGTACAAGGATAATGATATGTTCTCGTTGAGATGTAATGTAAATACACATTTTGCTTTTTATATGATGACATTTCTATAAAATAAATCAAAGTAAAAAAAAAAAAAAGAAATCTACGGACACCACGACTCAATAACGCAGACATAAAAGGGTACTTCAACTGTTGAGCGGAGGAATTATTAGTCACTTGATGTACTATAACTTTCAGCTCCATGTTAATCAATAATGAGAGGCTGCGACCTCCTATATTATATTATAAGATGTGGTCACATTGTACAGACCCTGTTCATTCCTGAAAAAATGTAATAAAACTTATATTTGTAAAAAAAGAATATAGGAAAACCCCCACACCATCAATTGTGTCGCACAGTAATGGAAATCACATGTTAATTATGACAACCCACCCCCCAACAATGTTTTCCCACTGCCCAACCATAATCCCTCCCACTAGGTGTTGGCCCACGCACTTCCATTAAATAACAGAATGTAAACGAACCGCTAAAGATCCTGCATGATATCACCCAGAATCCCTGGCTGCTTTGTTTACATTACTGCAGCAGATGGAGATCTGTCATTTATCAACAGGAATGCGATAGGTCAACATCTTTGGGTGGCAGGTTGTCCTTGTTGTGGGAAAACTTTATTGAGCAGTGCAGTCATTATGATGCTAGTTCTACATCGCTAGATGAGTTTATATACAGTATATCACTAGATTAATTTTATATAATATGTATATATATATATATATATATATATATATATATATATTATATATATATATATATATACCATATATCAAAATTTGGGGAATGAATATTAAGGACTACTGATGTAGTCGGTATTCATTCTCCTAGTGGTTGAGATGGATATATTGGGGGCCCCCTCATTACAGAGAGGGCTTCCAGAATTCAATGGTACCTTGCAAGGGTAGAGGATTTGCAGCTCCCCAGATGCTTTGTTTACCTTCCAGCTTTGGGGATTCAGATGGATGAACGGGTCAAATGTGGCCAGTTTGTTTGGCCATTCACAAAGCCACAAACAGGTTGGATTCAGGCCAAACTCATGTTCAACCTAAATCCAAAGCTCATCTCTAGTCAGCAGAATGAACCAGTGAGACCAGGATGGTGGAGAGATTCCAGGATTGATTTCCCAGCATCGAAGTGGCGTTTGGTGGCATGGTAGGATAAATCTTTGCTCAGTACCCTTTGTATAGCAGATGCCCCTTAGCAGATGAGTGGACTTTGGGAAATCTAGGCACTCACAATATGGAAAGGCCCCTTTAATATTGAAACTCATGCAAGAATAAAAACCATTGATACATTTTACATGTCTCATTTTAGAGGATCAAAAACTTACTTGTACAGACCAATCCAATCACAGACGTGCTCTTATACCCCAGAGCTCCGACTGTCAGCACAGAGATGGTGTAATTGAACCCCGACATCAAGTTTTGAAGGGTGACATTAGTATTGTCGCTTCTCACAGGTCCAGCAATGATCGAAGAAGAAGAATTCCAATAAGTGATATTATATGACTTCATCACTCCGGTCATATTTACTGGATCTCCCCAAGATAAGGTGACATTCTTAGTTCCTATCATAGGAAAGGCTATGCTACCTGGTGGGGTGGGATCTGTTTGAAAATAAAACAATGTTAGATAAAAAAAATAGTGAGATGGAAGAAAATGTATCTGCTTTAAAATTAATACATACAATGGAGGGAATTAACAAAGAGTGGTGCAAGCATAATGCGCGCTAGGTGTGAGGCACAATAGGTGTAGGTCTGCAGATCATCGGTTTTGTTATACTGCTGGTCTTCCCTAACAGATATTGTGCCCTATGGTAATCTTACTCATCACAGAGATAAATGCAAGAGGTTCAAAGACTGCCACTGTAAAGCTGGCCATATACTGTACCAAATTCAATCAGTGGGTTGCCTCCCGCCCAACACCCCCTGACTGAAAAAATCAAAGGACCTGGGAGGAAAGTTGTCACAGGAAAAGCAGCTGCACTCAATCAGATGTAGGCACTATTTGGGTATTTGGACAGCTGGAGGGACTGGCTGTCAAAATACAATAAGCAACAGAGGAAGATTCATCCATTTGCATTGTAAAGATCTTACATCTTTAGTTCTTTCTGAGAACATTCTCTTTCTGCTAAATATTACACTCTCTTGGTGTCTTATCCTGTTTTTTGGTTTTATTGCTGCTTCTGTCCAGCCAGGGTGTTGCTTGAGCTTGTCTGCCACACAGACATCCGTAATGCCCCACATTGGTGATTTAGTAGATATGTTTTGTAGCAGCTACAGAATTACTCTCATTTGCAGTGGCGGCCGGTAGTTTATTTTTTTGGGGGGGGGCATAAACATTGCACAGCCCCCCCAGTCGGGTCACCGGCATTGCGCAACACCCGGTCGGTTGGTCAGTCACCCGCACCACTTACCCCGGGCAGCGCTTCCCTCCGGGCAACAGGCGGCCGGCTTCCCCTGCGTCTCCTCCTCGACATTTCGACGGTGTCCTCACCGTGTGTCTCCTCCCTCTTCCAATAGGGTAGTTTCTCTTTACGGCCAATCGGGTAATGGGTCAGGACCCACTTCCTGATTGGCTGGGAGGCAGAATCAGTGTGAGAAGAATAGCGAATATTCATTCACTAGTGTCACACAACTGGGCGGGCTCGGAGCGCCGTGCTCTGCACCCCGAGCACACCCTTTAAAGTCGATTAAAGCCTCTGGCTCAAATCACATGCTTCAAACCCCCCCCATTGCAATCCATGCTCCTGGCGCCCTGCGTGAAGATCAGGGGGATGGATGCATGGATGGGGGAGGGGCCGCCACTGCTCATTTGTTTTTTCTTTGGTTTTTTTGCTGTCCTTTGTATTCTTCTGTTTTGCTAGGAATAAATGCATTGCAGTTAAAGTACAGTATATGTAAACCCTCAAGTACAGTATATGTAAACCTTGTAAAACAAACCATTCACTTTAAAACATAAATAAAAGGCAAAAGATTTGTGTATAAATATACAAAAAAAACATTATAGATACCTTTTCTCCCTTTTCTATAAGTGATCACATGTTCTTAGCTGCATAAGAGCTGGGAGGAGAAGAAACAGCAGCAGACTGATCTTCCCAGTGAATGGCTGTGCAGAGGGGGAGTGCAAGTCTGATCATTAAACGAGAGCAAGGTTGAGTTCCCAGCACAGCTAGAGAACTGACCACACTGTGCTCTCATGCCTAGTGTGGTCAGATTTAATAGGAAAGCATAAGGACTGGCAGGAACACCAAGGTTTTCACACAAAGGAAGCAATACAAAGAGAACAGGATATTTTCTCATACAAGTACATGGTACAGCAGCCACATATCAGGAATATGAAATGTTGGGTTTACATATTCTTTAATGAGAGGGCTGTGTTGCAGAAACTGCAAGTGATTTGAAACTCAATCACTGTGTGACTGGCTAGCTACAATTCAGCAGAGAAAACAAATGGAGAGATTTGTAACGGCTACAATTCTCTGCTACATAGTTACTAGTGTGACCTGACCCTAGAAAGCAACTACAAACCTATATTTGAAATACAAATGAAAATATGAAACAGCAAGGAAATTCAAGTATAACTAAAGGCAAACATTTTTTTTTAGTTTTGGATAGAGTAGAGAAGGATTATAACACCTCAGTGGTGGTCCATAAGGGCGCATGGGCGCTGCCCCTCTCTCCTGCCACCCCCTCTAGCACCAATATATACTTTCATGCTTTGCATGAATCTATCTATGGCCGTGGCTGCCACCCCCTTTTCAGGCGTTCGCCCCCATTTTGGGCACCGGGCGCCTGAATTACATCGGCAGGGTTTTTTTTAAGCAGCTGATTAGAGCCATAGGCTCTAATAGGCGTCAAAAAAGGTGACCTGCGAGCGTCATGCTGGGCGCTCGCAGGTCACTCAACTGTGTTAGAAAAGCAAATTAATATTCACTTTCCTAACACTAAACCGCCTCTCCGCCAATCAAGTGCTCCAATCTGTTACTCGTCACCTGATTGGCTGAAACGACAGGCACTGTGATTGGACGCCTATCAGGCGTCCAATCATAGTAGAGGACGGGAAGAGAGGAGAGGACGGGAAAAGACATTGAGGAGCATCAAGGAGCTGTCCCACTGAGACAGGGTAAGTGCAGACGGCGGGCCGGCGGGGTGGGGCACACTGGCAGCATTTGATATGGCACAGTGGCTGCGTTTGATGGGGCACAGTGGCAACATTTAATGGGCACAGTGGGAGCGTTTGATGGGCGCAGTGGCTGCAATTTATGGGCACACTGGCTGCGTTTGATGGCACAGTGGCTGCGTTTGATGGTACAGTGGTGGCATTTGATGGGCACAGTGGCTGCGTTTGATGGCACAGTGGCTGCGTTTGATGGTACAGTCTCAGCAATTGATGGCACAGTGGCTGCGATTGATGGGGTTTTTTTCCTGAATTTTAAGTTTGTTTGCGCCCCCCCCAAAAGTTTGGAGCACCAGCCGCCACTGCAACATCTATTAGGTTTTGATTGCTGTCTGTGTCCCCATTGGGGTGATTCATTCTCTATATTGGTCCTGTTTACCTTTTATCATCGAAAGTGATAGTAATAGAAAACCCTAATTTTGGGTTGTCCCCAGAAAAGTAATAGAGGGGAAATCTTCCAATTGGGACACTAGTTCTGGTGACCTGGGGGGTCCCCAAGGAATTCCCCTAATTTGCAGGTAATTTATCTCACTTCCTGTTTTGGCTATGGGACAGGAAGTGAAGGTAAATCTTCCCAATGGGATGCAAATGGCAAAAAATAAACTGACATGGGGTTATAACCCTCCATTACCCTATCCAATAAGGAAACAAGTTCTGCCTATAGTTCTACTTTAAAGTGGGTAGAGAGTCCAATGTCCAGACCATACAGCCTTCAGAAATGTCTTCACATCCCAGGCACTTTTAGGTGTGCCTGGTCCCACGTGTGTGATCAAGGGTTCATCCCACTGGTCTCCTGTATCACTTATAACGTGTCCTTTATTGGTCTAGGAGTGAATGTGAGGAAGCACAGCACCCGGCGGGGACACTGCTGAAAGTGACAATAGCTGCAGACTTTGCCAGTGGTGGTATCATTCAAACACAGTGAAGTTTGGACTCACTGCCCACCAAAGAGGTAAGTATTCAGTCTTCATTTTCAGGGACCACTCAATAGATTTTTTGGGGAAGCAACAGAATGGCATTAATTGCAAAATGAACTCAAAAAGAAAATTGCAGATGACAAATGGCGCTGTAGTCACATGACCCTGCTTGTACTCACATGTAGCCTCCATGACCGACATTGATGTCTGGCTGCAGTTCCCGGTATTTGTCTGTACAGTGACAGTATATAAACTGCCGGGCAGTAATCCGGTGAAATTTGTTTGCGTAGAATTGGTTTGTGTTGTTTTTGATACCACTCCTGTTATACTGATACTATACGAATCCACTCTTCCACCAGCTGCCGTCCAGGTTACTCCCAGAGTGTTTGTTGAATGGTAATTATTCAGTGTGACGGCAGAAACTTGTCCAGGACCTAAACAGAAAGATTACAGCTTTTTATTGCCATTTTGCGAACACTTGTCATTTATATTGCATGTATTTGACTTCCAATATAGAAGAATAATGGGGCTGATTGAAAAGCAGAATGTTTAAAAAAAGATGAGCTGTTCACCAAATCACTAAAAGTTGCTCCCAATGTCTCCCTTTATCTCAATGAGAGAGCAAACAATATATGCAACACATGTAATCTAATATCTACCACCATCAGAAATGATCCAATTTATTCTATAGGAAAAAGGGAAAAAATCTGTATCTCATAGCAACCAAATAGAATTGATCTTTCTGAACAGACTTCATTAAACTGAAACATGATTGGTTGGTATTGATTTTAAACTTTGCACTTTTTCACAAAATGATCCCCAGTGGGGTTGATTTACTAAAGGCAAATACACTGTGCACTTGCACTCTGAAAATGTAGTTGCTCCAGAGCTTAGTAAATGAGGGAGAGCTCTGCTGACTTCCATCATCCAATCATGTGCAAGCAAAAAAAAATTTTTATTTTTTTTTTCCTTGCATGTGATTGGGTATTCTTTGCATAGTGAATGAAGCTTTACCTCATTTACTAAGCTCTGAAGCAACTGCACTTGCAGAGTGAAACTGCACTTTGCAAAGTGCACAGTCTGCCTTCAGTAAATCAACAACTATGAGTCTATGAGGTTGACTTACTAAAGGCCAATAGACTGTGCACTTTGCAAAGTGCAAGTGCAGTTGCCCCAGAGCTTAGTAAATTAGGTAAGAGCCCATTCACACAGGGGCAACACGACTTCCACCGCGACTTTGGGAGGCAACTTGGACACGACTTGAGTATAAATCACAGCGCGACTTGGGGCAACTTACAACACAACTTGAAGTCGCCTCCAGGACAGGGAACTTTACAAGTGGCCAATCAGAGCTTATCAGCTGTGTGTGAGAAGGAGGGGGCTGGCTGTTTAGTGGAGGAAATTACTTTCTGTTTCCTTTCTGCTTCCTGTAAAGTTGCCTCAGTATGAACAGTGATCCGACTTGGAGGCAACTTCCATTGAAATCAATGGGTACAAGTCACCTTCTAGTCGGATTGAAGTAGTACAGGAACCTTTTCTGAAGTCGGAGCGACTGCAGTAGTGTGCATTAAGACAGATCCATTCACTTACATTGATTTTTTCATGTAGCGCGACTTAAGGCGACTAGGGGCAACTTGGGGCGACTTAAAGTCGGATCCAAAGTTGCCCCCGTGTGAATGGAGCCTAAAGCTTCACTTTGCAGGGAATACCCAATCACCTACAAGGAAAATTAAAAACAACAGCATTTTTGCTTGCACGTGATTGGATGATGGAAGTCAGCAGAGCTTCTGCTCATTTACTAATCTCTGGAGCAACTGCTCTTGCAGAGTGCACAGTCTTTTTGCCTTTAGTAAATCAACCCCAGTGTGTCTGTGCCAACACCTTACAATAAGGGCGAATTCACACGTGGTGCGCTGAGAGACTTTTTACTGCATGTTGCCGCAAAGACACTCAGAAAACAATTGATTTCTGTGTGTCCCATTCACACTGCAGTACAACCCGGAGCTGGGCTTTAGGGTGCTGTGATAACATCCAGAAATGCCGCATTTTATCGCAGCATACTGTACAGAACCGTACGCCACTGTGCATCCTGTTGCTATACAGTGCCATAAATTAAGTGTACATTTGTACACGTCAAATAGGTTTTTTTTTGTGATAAGGCTCCCGCGCTATCACTTTAACTATATGGAAATTTGCTAACTGCCATCAAGCACAGATTAGTTGATCTGTAACTAATGAGATATTAACTGTAAATCTATATTGGCCCTGCGCTCTTAGAAAAGTGCAAGTGTGCTCCTATATGCGAGATGTGTAACTGGTATGGACCTACCAATCAAAAATAAATCCGTAATAAACAAATACATGCAAAGAAATGCAAAAAAAAAAAGGAATATTTCCATAAACGTGATGACAGGTCATTAATATCGTGCCAAACTAAGTGCTCAAAGTAGGCAATGGTGCAAATATAGTGCAATAATACAAATGTTATATTCAAATGGTATATTCAACATGGTAAACATAATGACATAAAATAAAAAGTCCATATGTAAAAATTCTGTTTTTCTAATTGGCGTATCCCTTGACCATCTAAAGTAAGTAAGTGCTACAGATATAGCTAAAATCTTCTGTGTTGTGCCATCTTTGTGCTCACAGTCCGCTTACCTTACTGCTGTAAGGTAATAGCATGAGTGTACAGTAGCTGACCGCGATATTGTGTCAATCTCACCGTTGTTATCAGCGAGATTTGACACCTGCGAGCCCTGTTGCGGGAGCCAACGTCGAGCTGGCTCGCTCATCGGGAAAGGAAAAATGTGTTTTTTCCTTTCCCGATGAGCGACACGCATTGCTGACAGCTGTCTGGTATGAATCATGAGGGGGAACGCCGCGCCAAATTTTAAATAAAAAAACGGCATGGGTTCCCCTCCAGGGGCATATCAGGCCCTTCGGTCTGGTATGGGTTTTAAGGGGAACCCCCTATGCCGAAAAATTGATGTGGGGGTCCCCCAAAGTCCCTACCAGACCCTTATCCGAGCACTCAGCCCAGCCGGTCAGGAAAGGGGGTGGGGACGAGCGAGCGCCCCCCCCTCCTGAACCGTACCAGGCCGCATGCCCTCAACATGGTGGGATGGGTGCTTTGGGGGAGGGGGGGCGACCTGCGCCCCCCCCTCCCCCAAAGCACCTTGTCCCCATGTTGACAAGGACAAGGGCCTCTTCCCGACAACCCTGGCCGTTGGTTGTCGGGGTCTGCAGGCGCAGAGCTTATCGGAATCCTGGAGCCCCCTTTAATAAGGGGGCCCCCAGATCCTGGCCCCCCACCCTATGTGAATGAGTATGGGGTACATCGTACCCCTACACCTTCACCTAGGGAAAAAGTGTCAATAAATAAAACACACTACACGGGTTTTTAAAGTAATTTATTAAGTAGCTCCGGAGGTCTTCTTCCCACTCCGCTCTCTCCAGCCTCTTCTCCCAGTGTCCGGTTCTTCTCCCTGTGTTCGGCCTCTTCTCCCGGTGTTCGGCCTCTTCTCCCGGTGTTCGGCCTCTTCTCCCGGTCTTCGGCCTCTTCTCCCGGTGTCTGGTTCTTCTGCCAGGCTCCTCCGCTATCTTCTGCCGCTCTTTTGCTAGCGGTGGCTCGGTCTTATGCGCCGTCTTCTCCCCTCTCCTCTTCTTCCGATGTTGACACGATGCTCTCTCCCACTGTAATGCTGTGTGCGAGCTGCGCAATGACTTATATAGGCGGTGACCCTGCCCCCTTATGACGTCACAGTCCCAGCCTGCGCAGGGACTGTGGCATAAGTGGGCGGGGTCACCGGGTGACATCACCCGGTGACCACGCCCCATGCCTATATAAATGGTTGCGCAGCTCGCACACAACATCACAGTGGGAGAGAGCATCGTGTCAACATCGGAAGAAGAGGAGAGGGGAGAAGACAGTGCAGAAGACTGGGCCACCACTAGCAAAAGAGCGGCAGAAGATAGCGGAGGAACCTGGCAGAAGAACCAGACACCGGGAGAAGAGGCCGAACACCGGGAGAGGAACCGGACAACGGGAGAAGAGGCCGAACACCGGGAGAAGAGGCCGGAGAGAGTGGAGAAGTCGGAAGAAGACCCCCGAAGTCGGAAGAAGACCCCCGGAGCTACTTAATAAATTACTTTAAAAACCCGTGTAGTGTGTTTTATTTATTGACACTTTTTTCCCTAGGTGAAGGGGTAGGGGTACGATGTACCGCATACTCATTCACATAGGGTGGGGGCCGGGATCTGGGGGTCCCCTTATTAAATGGGGCTTCCGGATTCCGATAAGCTCTGCGCCCGCAGACCCTTACAACCAACGGCCAGGGTTGTCGGGAAGAGGCCCTTGTCCTCATCAACATGGGGACAAGGTGCTTTGGGGTGGGGGGGCCGCAGGACGCCCCCCTCCCCCAAGGCACCCACACCCCATGTTGAGGGCATGCGGCCTGGTACGGTTCAGGAGGGGGGGCGTCCCCACCCCCTTTCCTTACCGGCCAGGCTGCGTGCTCGGATGGGATTGTGCTGGAAACACAATCTCGCGGTCAGGTACTGTATAACCTAAAGTGGTGATCTGTATGTCTCTGCTTGGCTCTGTGGCTAATATGGTACCCTCCGAGTCTCAGCCAGTCTGACCCTCAAGTTCTGGCCATCTCCCAACCCCTATCACACTCTCCTGAACCCCACCTTGCAACTGGTGGTGTTTATCTAAGTGATAAAGTCAGCCAAGATGCTTCTGTCAGCCAGATATGGTGACTTTGTGGTTTTTGAAGAGGTGATATGTATGTATGTGAGTTAATGTATGTAAGTGTGTGCATGTATTCCATGGGTGGCAAGCTGCAAGTACACACTATGTCTTAAACATGTGTGAATACCTACTACACTACATTCTAGCATCACTTATTCCTGGCCCCTGCACTCTTTGTGTTACCTATTTGTGACCACTGCACTTTGTGAGTTACTTAGTCCTGACCTCTGCATCCTGTGAATTACTTACTCCTGACCCCTGTACCCTGTGCATTACTTACTCCTGACCCCTGTACCCTGTGCATTACTTACTCCTGACCTCTGTACTCTGTGTATTACTTATGTTTGATCTTTGTACCCTGTGCGTTACACACTCCTGATCTCTGAACTCTGTGCATTATTAACTCTTGACCTCTGCACCCTGTACATTAGCTATTCCTGACCTTTGTACTGATTTTGCTTGACACATTCCTGACTTCTGCACTCTGTGTGTTACTTGTTCCTGCCCCCTTCACTCTGCTTACTAGGCACTCCTTGAATGTGACTCCATTTTTAGATTCTCCTCAATTTTACATAAAGTAGAAATTCACTTTTTTTGTATGTATGAGTTTTGCCATAATGAGCTTAACTAACAGTTTGCATAGAAACACACCCTATGAGTTACTGTGGTTAAGCCGATTCCTGGTGCAACACCCTGTGTCAGCAAGTCATCAGCTATTTCTTGTTATCTAGTCAGCAGCCTAACTCATGATAAGAAAGTACTGAGTGTAAGTTTGTATAACCCAAACACAGCCCCTCCCTTCTTTGTTTTGGATATAAGCTACTGTTTTACTCAATAAAATCATACACCTTGTGAAACCACTAAAGCCTGTTTCCCGTGTCTCATGGATCCGAGGGTCCCGGTGGTCTGCCTGCATAACCAGGGTGGTCGTCACGGTGTATAATTCCTTTCACGCCTGAACCCTGCGCTCTACACATTATACAATCATGACCCTTACATTCTGTGCACTACACCCTCCTGAACTCTGTGCATTAATTACTCCTGACTTCTGTAGTCTGTGCATTACATATGCCTGACTTCTGAACTCTGAGATTTAGTTATTCTTGAACTCTGCACTCTGTGCATTACACACTACTGACTTCTACACTATATGCATTATTTACTCCTGCCCTCTACACTCTGGAGTTTGTAGCGCTGGTAGATTTATGATCTACCATCTAATAGGTAAATTTAGCAAATTGCTCATCGAAAGAAGTTAGATTTGCCTCTGTTCCAGCTTGGCTGACGTTGGGTGTGTTTCCATACTGAGACGGTGGGTGTCGTTGTTACCATTGGCTAGTGTTGGAAAGGCAATGTGTCGAAGCGTATGGGTGCTCTTCTGTCACGAAGCAACTCGGTGGAGGTGGTCCTCCGAGTTGCATTCAGGGGAAGGGTATTTATGGGACAGACGCCATGTTCTAAGGTCGTTTTACAGCCACCTGCTGGCCCTCCTGGCCGACAGGTATGCGTTAGAGTGCTATCTCGTGGTCCTCTGTCCCGGAGGCCCACGCCGCTTCAGCGCGTGAGTGGGCCCAGAGGCTTGTCTGGGTCCTACCACCGCAAGAGGAATGGTCCTGAGCTGTCTATTCAGAGGGAAGAAGCTGGACAACCGAGGAGGTCCCAGGGGAGGACCCGTCATGGAAGGATCATGCAGAGTGCTGGTCTGGAGAGGGGCCTGGTGACTCGGTCGGAGGACGTATCCTAAAGTTACTTTACAGCATAGTATTGCCGGGTTGGCTTAAAGGTTCAAGTACTGTGTCTGAAGTTCACTGCAACACTTATACATCCTGTGGCAGAGGATGGTACAGTTTCATCTTAAGCAAGTCTGTGGCAGAGACTTTTGTTCGCGCTACGTACTGGCTGCTAGGCAAGTGAGAGAGGCCTATCCAGGCGAGCAAAGATCGTGTTCCACAAGGGGATCACATCCGATTACAAAGCTAAATTCTAAAGGACATTTGCAAAGAATCCTACAGAAGGTATTTGAGCTTCCCTGCAGTTCCTTTTCTGCCTCTTTCCTGCTACTTCCTTCATTAATTGTTCAATAAAGCATTGAAAACGTACTCAAGTGTTGGTGCTTATATCGTCCAGAGGTAAACTCAACAGAATCCTAGACCCGGTGCCGTTGAAACAGAGGGAAGGAGAGTGAAGGTAACAAGCCCGCTTAAATCAGCAGCTCCACCGAGAGTTATTGCTACAGTTGATTTACTAAAGGCAAATCCACTCTGCACTGTAAGTGCAGTCACTGTAAATCTGAGGTGAAGATCTGAAATGAGGGGAAGCTCAGCTGATTTTATCATTCAATCATGTGCAAGCTAAAATGCTGGTTTTTATTTTCCTTGCATGTCCCCCTCGGATCTACAGCGACTGCACTTCCAAGTGCACTTGTAGTGAAAAGTGGATTTGCCTTTAGTAAATAAACCCCCCGTGTTACATATGTCTGACCCCTGCACTCTGTGCAGTACACACTCTGGACACAAAGAAGAGTAGGCTTAGGTAAAATTTGGGCATACCCCACTGTCACCACAATTGGGCCAAACACACATTCGCCATGGTGCACTATTTGTTTACTCATGCTGCCCAAGACATTTTGTCTTTAGAATTTGAATGTCTGCCTCTTATTTCAAAAGTCTCTCAGAAAATTGTTTCATGGCCCATTAAAAATAGGGATGTGATTTTGTGGCATGATTAAATTACCACGCCTGTAAACTGCCTCTTCTGTAGCCCCAGTGTGAAAGTCCGAGTGCTGTCACATTGGGGCGGTGCGCTTGCAGGACAGGAAAAATAGTCCTGCAAGCAGCATCTTTCGGGCGGTGTGGGAGCGCTGTATTTAGTGCTTAATTTAGCGCTCCTAAAATGTTCTGCCATTGAAATCAATGGCCAGCGCTGCCGCAGCACCTGCAAAGCGCTTGTGCAGCGGCGCTTTGCGGGCGCTTTTAACCCCCGCTAGCGGGGGGTTAAAAGTGCCCCACTAGCGGACAAAACGCGTTGAGCCTTGTTTTTTTATGCCCCAGCTACATCTTACATGGAACCATAGTCATCTGCACCATCTGTTCCCCCTAATTACATCAAAAAATTATATTCTTACCTTTACTCAATAAATGCACATTTACTATGTGGGTGCATGTGTCACTATCAGGCATGTTGTTGCTAGCAATATTATGCTTTACTACTGCTTTTATTTATATCAGATCATGTGCTGCTATATGTGTATACTCCTTATTATGCCTATGCTATGTGTACATCCCCTATACATATATATAATGAATGCTTTACTGTATATGAAATGAATACTCTTTTATTGTCTGTCATTTTGTACAATCAATAAACATTTTATATTGCATCTCTAATAAGGTTCATTTTACCTCTACCCAAGTGCTTCATTTAAAGTCCCAACTTCCCTTTTCAATTGTAACTAGGGGACAAAAGGTCCGCTAAAATGACAGTAAAGCACCCCTAAAATTTGCAGCGCTTTACCGCTAACGTGTCCAGCGCCTCAGTGTGAAAGGGGTCTAAGTGTCCTACACCTGAAACAAGAGCTTTATTAAACTTTGCTCAAAGCTGCACAGGTTTTTTTTTCATCTACAGACACCACTTATCTGCATAGGCAGTTTTTGGTTGTAAATATACAAGCAACAAAGATGACTAATGTATGGTTTTCTCAAAATTAAATGGCCTTCTGCAACAAATACTGGTTTTCAGGAAAAAGGTTGGACTATAGCTTTATGAAAATGTTACATTTTTATACACATTTTGCCTTTTGAACATGATATATAACATATTACTCTTTAACCACTTGCCAACCAGCCGCCACAGGCAGAATGGCACGGCTGGGCGAAACAACGTTATGTTACATCGCTTTGCCCTGTGGCCACTAGGGGCACCCACGCGCTGCTAGCCCCAGGAGCCGATGTGAGTGCCCGTTAGGGATGAGCCGAACACCCCCCTGTTCGGTTCGCACCAGAACATGCGAACAGGAAAAAAGTTCGTTCGAACATGCGAACACCGTTAAAGTCTATGGGACACGAACATGAATAATCAAAAGTGCTAATTTTAAAGGCTAATATGCAAGTTATTGTCATAAAAAGTGTTTGGGGACCTGGGTCCTGCCCCAGGGGACATGGATCAATGCAAAAAAAAGTTTTAAAAACGGCCGTTTTTTCAGGAGCAGTGATTTTAATAATGCTTGAAGTCAAACAATAAAAGTGTAATATCCCTTTAAATTTCGTACCTGGGGGGTGTCTATAGTATGCCTGTAAAGGGGCGCATGTTTCCTGTGTTTAGAACAGTCTGACAGCAAAATGACATTTTGAAGGAAAAAACTCATTTAAAACTACCCGCGGCTATTGCATTGCCGACAATACACATAGAAGTTCATTGATAAAAACGGCATGGGAATTCCCCAAAGGGGAACCCCGAACCAAAATTAAAAAAAAAAAATGACGTGGGAGTCCCCCTAAATTCCATACCAGGCCCTTCAGGTCTGGTATGGATATTAAGGGGAACCCCGGCCAAAAAAAAAAAAAAACGGCGTGGGGTCCCCCCAAAAATCCATACCAGACCCTTATCCGAGCACGCAACCTGGCAGGCCGCAGGAAAAGAGGGGGGGACGAGAGTGCGGCCCCCTCCTCCTGAACCGTACCAGGCCACATGCCCTCAACATTGGGAGGGTGCTTTGGGGTAGCCCCCCAAAACACCTTGTCCCCATGTTGATGAGGACAAGGGCCTCATCCCCACAACCCTGGCCGGTGGTTGTGGGGGTCTGCGGGCGGGGGGCTTATCGGAATCTGGAAGCCCCCTTTAACAAGGGGACCCCCAGATCCCGGCCCCCCCTGTGTGAAATGGTAAAAGCACCCATGGCATGGGGGGAGGCTCCCGCTCTTCTCTTCTTCTTCATCTTCTTCTCTTCTTCTCTTCTTCATTTTCTTCTCCGGGCCGCTCCGCATCCATGCTGGTATGGAGGGAGGCTCCCGCTGTTTGACGGCGCTCCTCGTCTGACAGTTCTTAAATAACGGGGGGCGGGGCCACCCGGTGACCCCGCCCCCCTCTGACGCACGGGACATGACGGGACTTCCCTGTGGCATTCCCCGTGACGTCACAGGGAAGTCCCGTCAAGTCACCGTGCGTCAGAGGGGGGCGGGGTCACCGGGTGTCCCCGCCCCCGTTATTTAAGAACTGTCAGACGAGGAGCGCCGTCACACATTTTTAACATTTTTGACAGTTTTTTAGTGAAATGGTAGGGGTACAAGTACCCCCTTACCATTTCACACAGGGGGGGGGCCGGGATCTGGGGGTCCCCTTGTTAAAGGGGGCTTCCAGATTCCGATAAGCCCCCCGCCCGCAGACCCCCACAACCACCGGCCAGGGTTGTGGGGATGAGGCCCTTGTCCTCATCAACATGGGGACAAGGTGTTTTGGGGGGCTACCCCAAAGCACCCTCCCAATGTTGAAGGCATGTGGCCTGGTACGGTTCAGGAGAGGGGGGCGCACTCTCGTCCCCCCCTCTTTTCCTGCGGCCTGCCAGGTTGCGTGCTCGGATAAGGGTCTGGTATGGATTTTTGGGGGGACCCCAAGCCGTTTTTTTTTTTTTTTTGCGCGGGGTTCCCCTTAAAATCCATACCAGACCTGAAGGGTCTGGTATGGAATTTAGGGGGAACCCCAACGTCATTTTTTTTTTTAAATTTTGGCCGGGGTTCCCCTTTATATCCATACCAGACCTGAAGGGCCTGGTATGGAATTTAGGGGGACTCCCACGTCATTTTTTTTTTTTAAATTTTGGTTCGGGGTTCCCCTTTGGGGAATTCCCATGCCGTTTTTATCAATGAACTTCTATGTGTATTGTCGGCAATGCAATAGCCGCGGGTAGTTTTAAATGAGTTTTTTCCTTCAAAATGTCATTTTGCTGTCAGACTGTTCTAAACACAGGAAACATGCGCCCCTTTACAGGCATACTATAGACACCCCCCAGGTACGAAATTTAAAGGGATATTACACTTTTATTGTTTGACTTTAAGCATTATTAAAATCACTGCTCCTGAAAAAACAGCCGTTTTTAAAACTTTTTTTTGCATTGATCCATGTCCCCTGGGGCAGGACCCAGGTCCCCAAACACTTTTTATAACAATAACTTGCATATAAGCCTTTAAAATTAGCACTTTTGATTTCTCCCATAGACTTTTAAAGGGTGTTCCGCGGCATTCGAATTTGCCACAAACACCCCAAATTGTTCGCTGTTCGGCGAACTTGCGAACAGCCAATGTTTGAGTCGAACATGAGTTCGACTCGAACTCGAAGCTCATCCCTAGACCCAGCACATGGTGGCACGCATGTCTTCACGCATTGGTGCCAAATGGCATATTTAAAGGAGACCCTGCTGGATGCTAGCTGCTGAATGTTCTTCAGCTTCCCCTGATCCACGTTCTGCTGTGTTCTTACCTGTGCTGACTGATCTTCCGTTGCTGACCCGACTTGTTCCTAACCTGGCTCTGTGGATTTTGACCTCGTTTTGCCTCTGACTATTCTCTGCCTGATCTCCTGGTTCGGCTTGCTACTGGACCTTGCTCTGCCTGCTTCCCTGGTACCGACCTCCTGACCACCCTTCTGTCTTACCATATATGATCACCTTGGCTATAACTATAAGCAGCTTTCCTTTACATGGTAGTTGATATAGGGCTTGGAATGGTGGTGGGAACAGGTTTAGGCATAATTAGTATTTGACTAAAATTCAACTTTAAAGAATAAGTTCACCTTTCGTAACATGTAACACCCATATTCATGATGTAACATGCTACGAACGGACCAGCCCCGCACCCCCCCAATCCCTGATCTGACAGCTAGCGGGGATATTCTCTTCCCCGCTAGCTGTCTCAATTTAAAAAAAACTTGGCCGAGCGGGGCTTCACTCACCCAGCCGTGTCACTCATTCACAGTGTCCTGTGAATGGAAAAAAACAAGGTCCGGCAGCCTTTGCGGCTGTTGGCTTGTAGTTTTCAATGAACTACCACGGTGCTTGTTTCAGGTCACAATGCATGCCTCACCATTTCCTCTGTGTTGTATAATAAATGTGGGAGTGCTAATGTGGTGGAAGACTGCATGGTGATCTTTCTGGTAATTGAGTGACACTAGACTGAGAGACCCAGGGACTGTGGAATATGTAGTTTCTTCATAGGAAATGTTAGTTTTCAGACTACAGACAGACTTCATGCATTAAAGTGACATTGAAGGTTCAGTTTTCTTACAAAAAAAAGAAAAAAACATATCATACTAACCTGCTCTGTGCAGTGTTTTAGCACAGAGCAGCCCCGATCCTCCTCTTCTTCTTGGGTCCCCCACCGATGCTCCTGGCTCCTCCACCTTGACAAGTGCAATAGCAAGCCGCAGCTCGCCCCTGCCCCCTTGGCAATAGTTTAAAAAGTTACATTTTCCGTTTCGCAGTACTTCTGGGTACAGTCAGTTATTAGACGTGTGCAGTTCGTTTGGAGCTACATTATTAACAAAGTTTACCGACTGCTCTGAATAACGAAACAAAATTTGTCCAAATTTCTGAAATTCTAATTGTAATTCAAATCAAACTTGACATTTAATTCAATTAAAATTCGAACTGTAAACATATTTCTGATATCAAAGACTGTGTGTGTTATTAGAGGACCATTTTGAAATAACTCTGTTTTTGTTAAGCCAAAGGTAATTGAAAGAGTCATTGTAATCACTTGATGAAGAGTTTTCTTTTGTTTGTTCACTTTGCCGCATTTGAATAGAAAAAAAAATAATAATCATTTTTTCGATTCGACAGATTGGAAATTTATCAATGAGATCGTTTAGAACCGTAAAAATTGGTAAGTTTAAAAGAAGACATAAAACGAATTCTGAATACAAATCATGAATACAAATTGAACGAATCAACCAAATTTAACAAAACTAAATAACTAGATTAATGAATCTAAACGAAACAAAGCACATTTTTTCGTCATGCACATGTTTATCAGTTATAAACGAGGGGTCTAATTCTATGTTACAGGCCAGCGGAGGACCCCAGAACAGGAGGATCGGGCTGTTCTGTGCAATTATATTACACAGAGCAGGTAAGTATAGACATGTTTGTTATTTAAAAAAAAAAAAAAATCCTTTACAACCACTTTGAGAAGCTTGTATGAATTTAGTCAATGCATCTGAAACAAAGACTGTTCTTTTCACTTTTACACCTCCAGAATGTGATAATGATGGGGAGTATCAGATTGGATGTTGTGAATAACGGGAACTTCTTGCGGGAAATTTGATAGACAAAGACTGGAACATTTGTTGGCAAAGATATTTATAAGTTGCTTTTCCTGTTCGGCAGTACTTACGGGTGCAGTAAGTTATAAACACGGGGTCTGATTGTATGTTGCAGGCAGATATTGTATATACAGTGAATGTATAGGTCACTCCTGCTGTCAGATTTCCTATTGTAGCCGATGCACTGGTCACTATTGTATCATTTATCAGTGTAGATGATGAGGTTACATTGGTCTGCACCCTGTAGGTGTATGAGCTCTGATACTCGTCTGGTTGTGTCCAGGTCAGGAACATAGAATTGCTAGTTTTGGCAACAATCTGCACTGTTTTCACAGACATCGGTTCTGTGGATAAAGGAAAGAGTAATATTAATAACCAGAGTAAGAATTGTTAGATTCAGAGTGTGATGTTGAAGTTACAATGTTATTTAATCGGCAGTAGAAAAACACTGCTAAAAAAAAAAGAGTTATCATCTTCATCATTATCTTTAATAAGCTAAGTAGATATGGAGACCTCTTCTTGTCTTCGTTCATTCCCTCCCCTAATCAGAAAGTCATATTGTAGGATTGTGTTTCACATTGTGAACATCATATTGTAACTTTAGGCTGCATTCAGACCTAAGTGCTTTCAGCTAGTAAAACGCCCCAAAAAAAAGCCTGAAAAAAAAACGCCCAAAAAACACCCAACAAGCAAAATCCCATTCATTTCAATGGCACCTGTTCACGTCTAAGCGTTTTGTCACCTGAAGCAAAACACCTAAAGCTCAAAAAAGTACATCAGATTACAGGTTACAGGCGTTTTTCTGCTTTTTACATTGGCGACCTTTTGATCTGTGCAAAATCGCAGCAAGGGGGGGCGTGACCGGATGCTGAGGTGAGGGAGAGCGATGGAGCTGGACCTGACCCTCGCCCCTCGCTCTCACTCCCGCTCCTGAGATAAGGACGCAGCATGGCTGGGAAAGGACGCTGAGGAGGGGGGGAACGCCTGAAGCACCTGGGGGCTGTATTAGCTGCGGCACACTTTCCGGATACACGGCGCTGTGACACGCCGTCACGCTGCCCGGACGGAGCGGAGCTAAACTCACACACACTGTGCCTGTGACACGCTGTCACGCTGCCTGGACGGAGCGGAGCTGAATCTACACACACCGTGTTTATGCCTGTGCTCAGCTGATCGCACACAGCACACAGCACTCCTGAGAAGGACACCGGCGGCGCTCAGCCCAGTAAGAGAGAGGGGGGCGCTGACATCCAGGACTGAGCTGGGGTGTTGGAGAGCCCTTGAAGAAGAGCATTAACCAAGCAGCAGAGGAGCCTACCCACAGCGTTGGAGGGGGTGAGTAGGTGGTTATTTACTCACTCACCTGCAGTACACCAGCTTACTAAGGCTTGTTAAAGAAAAAGCTCATACAGTCCATATAGCTAATAATTTGGTGGGGGAGAAGAGGTACACCCCCAGGTCAGAGCGATCCTTAGCACCGCGGTGGGAATAGTACCCTGTCGGCATGACGAGGAGGAAGGGGATGGAGGACGGACCAGCGCAGGAGGGATTGGGGGCCACTGGACCTCGTGGTACAAAGGAAAAGGGGAACCAAGTGGCAGCCAAACTGGAGCGCTTTGCACATACCCCGAATCAAACCCCCAAAAAGGCGAGTAGTACAGGGGGAGCCCAGCATCAAATTGGCCACCCTGGGAGGAGAAATCAGGCCCAAGAGAATGGGACTATGGTAGCCATACCACCAGCGGGCCCAGCAACAGCAAGTGGAGGCCCAGAAAAACAACAGGTCTTGGGTACAGAGGGGGCAATAGGGGGAGGTCAGTGTGACCCAACCAATGAAAAAGAGCCATCCCTAAATGACATTTTTTTGGCTGTTAATAGCTGTAAACAATCAATTAATGAACTGTCCGAGCAGCTTAAGGGCATCAGGAATGAATTGTTAACTGTCAAGGGAGATGTGCGTGCAGTATGCATACGAACAACAGCTTTGGAGGAAAGGTTCAGTCAATTGGAGGATGAGGTATTTCCTTTAAAACAAGAAGTAGCACTCATGAAAACTCAACTGAGGGACTGCCTACAAAAAATGGATAACATGGAAAACAGGTTGCGCAGGGAAAATCTGAGGGTACTTGGGCTCCCAGAGGGCTGTGAGGGTAACAATCCCATCAAATTTATGGAGGAGTGGCTGAGAGAGAAATTCGGCAGGGACTCATTCTCAAACACCTTCGCCATAGAGCGCGCACATAGGATAGCTACCGGGACCTCAGCTCCAGGGGGCCATCCCAGGCCTTTTATTTTTAAACTTTTATGTTTTCGTGACAAGGTCACTATCCTGCAGAAGGCAAGAGAGTTAAGAAATATCCAGCATAACGGTGCCAGGATTTCGATATATCCTGACTTCTCCCCCGAGCTACAGAGACAAAGAGCCAAATTCGGAGACTGTAAAAGAAAGCTTCAACAACTAAGAGTTAACTATACACGATTGTACCCGGCACGGTTGCGTGTCATGGCTCTGGGGGAGGTCAGGTTTTTTTCCACCCCTAAGGATGTGTCAATTTGGTTAGAGAAGAATGAAGAGAGAATAAGACGGGGAGAAGAAACTTAGACATTTTTTTTTGGACATTGTTGCTTCTCTCCTTTCTTTTTTTTTTTCCCCCTTTCTCAGTTTTTTGTTCTATTTTCACTGTTTTTTAGAACGTAATCTGGAATGGAGTGGCGTGGGGGGTGGGGGGACGGTAGGGGATTAAATATAAATATAAGTTATAAATGCATATATATTAGTAAGAGGTATTAGTTTAGCTTAAAATCACTAACACATTAACTATAACATTAATAAGGATAACATTTAGGGGATAGTTCCCCTTCTACTAGGTTTGGCGCACGGCTTTTTTTTTTTTTTTTTTTCTAGCCTTAGAGAGTTTTTGAAGGTCACTATAGAAGCCCGAGGGTAGGCCCAAATTTGGGCTCAGGGGTTTGGGATGGGGGGGGAGGGGGGGTGGGGGAGATTGGGGGGTGGGGGGAGATTTGGAATGGGGGGGTGTACACTGAGGGTAGAGAGGGGGGTAGTATGGTTATGGATGGATGAATGTTGGTCTAGCCTATCACAGCAAAGGGTCATAATTAAAAGTAGGGTTATTCACAATGCTCACAAAAGATGGTGGTTTGGTTTATTAGGAGACATGTGTGTGGTAAGGTCACTAGACCTAAGCGTCGATGATAACCGAAAAGAGGTGTAATAAAATCCCAGTAGGTGGTGGTAGGGTTAATATATGTGCATGGAATGTAAGGGGGATTGGGGATAATCTTAAAAAACAGATAATTTTTTCAATAGCCAAGAGGAGGAAAGTCAAAATACTTTGCCTGCAGGAGACCCATTTAGTAAAGGACTCAATTAAAACCTTAGACAACACGCAATTTCAGACACAGTATCACTCCACCCACTCCTCCTATTCTAGAGGGGTGAGTGTATTGATAAGCACTGGTTTGCCCTTCTCCTGCAGTCAGAGTAAGGTGGACGAATACGGGCGGTATATCTTTCTTTCCTGCATGATAGAAAATAAAAGATTTATTCTGGCCAACGTTTATATCCCTCCCCCATTCAGCATGGTAATACTAGATGACTTAGCCAGTTTTATCATGAACTCCCCCGGGACCCCGGTCATAGTGGTGGGTGATTTTAACATGACAATGGACAACAGTATAGATAGGTTCCCCCCCAAAATTGGTTCTAGAGTGGCACCTAAGAGCCCCCTTATGCAATATTGTGATGAAATAGGATTGGTAGACATCTGGAGGAGGAGGCATCCCGGGGTGAAGCAATATTCATGCCACTCCGGGACCCATGCCACTTTATCCAGAATCGACCTGGTTCTGGGAAACGAGGAAGCATTAAACGTAGTGGAGGAAATAACGTATGAGCCAAGGGCCATTTCGGACCACACGCCTGTTATTACTGTTGTGAAGGTAGGAGAGCACCATATCAGGGGGAGCTGGAAGGTCAATGGCTTGGCTTGGCTTGATCTAATAGAAAAAGAGGAGAGAATGAAGGAGAGCCTATCGGAGTTTGTTAGAATAAACCTGGGTTCGACCTCAGTGGGGGTTGTTTGGGACTCCCTGAAGGCATATCTCCGGGGAGTACTAATCCAGAAAATCGCATTTAATAAAAAGCAATCACAAGCAGAAGAACAAAAAGCTAAAGAGAGTGCAGAAGCAGCAGAGGCGCAGTATGTAGACATACCATCCCAATCCAACTACAAGCTCTGGGTGGAGAGACAGGACAAGTACAGTAGGGTGCTCCGGGAAGGACTGGAAAAGAGGAGATTATTTCAGAGGCGGAACTTTTTTGGAGAGGGGGAGCGAGTTGGGAAGGCTCTGTCTCTAATAATTAAGGCTAATGGCCCCCTAGGTACAATAGCAGCAATCAAGGGGGGGGGGTGGAGTAATGAAAAAAACCACTCCCGATATACTGTGTGAATTTAGGACATACTTTGAGAAGTTGTACAGCTCTCATAGAGTAAATGTGGAGGCCGAAATGCAGGTTTTCTTTGAGGGGTTAAGGATAACCCCATTAACAAGTGAAGATAGGGAAATGCTGGACGCTCCACTGACCCTTGCAGAATTGCAGAGGGCAGTGGGAGATATGGCAGGCCAGAAGTCACCGGGTCCCGACGGCCTGCCCATAGAAATATTCAAAAAATATGGGGAGGTATTATTGCCCCTATTTTTGGAGGTGTTTAATGGAGCCAGGGAGGACGGGGTCCTGCCACCGTCCATGTCAGAAGCTATAATAATAACCCTGTTGAAAGAAGGGAAGAACCCAATAGATATGACCTCATATAGACCTATCTCGCTCTTATGTTCGGACGTGAAGATTCTGGCAAAAGTAATGGCCGCAAGGCTGAATAAGATAATTTCCAAAATAATACACACGGATCAAACTGGGTTTATCCCGAATAGATCTACGAGTACGAACATAAGACGAGTGTACCTGAATATGCAAATACCGGTGGAAAATAGTGGGGGGAGAGCGGCTCTTTCATTGGACGCGGCCAGAGCCTTCGATTCCCTGGAATGGCACTACCTGTGGAGGGTTCTAGTGGAATACCAGTTTGGCCCTGGGTTTGTCCAAGGGTTAAGGCTGTTATATAGTGGCCCGAGGGCCAGGGTTAAGATCAATGGCCAGTGCTCGGAGGGGTTCCAGCTGAGCAGGGGTACGAGACAGGGGTGCCCTCTGTCCCCCCTGCTCTTTGCCCTGGCAGTTGAGCCTTTGGCGATAGCCCTGAGAGCGGCGCAAGGGGTGCAGGGATTTAAAAGAAGGAAGGGGACGGACAAGGTAGCTATGTATGCAGATGACATCCTGCTGTTCTTGGCCGATACGCAGAATTCATTAAAATTCTAAAATTCTATAATCCTACCCATAGATCCGTTGAATGAACCCCTCCCTCGTCAGGTATCCCAGGTTAAAATAGTCAGCCAAATGAAATACCTGGGTATTAATATAACCAATGATCCAGGACAGTATATATCCGGAAACTTAGTCCCACTTATGAAAAAAATGAAACAGAAGTGTCGGGTGTGGGGTCGCTTGCCCCTCTCGGTCGTCGGACGCTGCAACCTGATCAAGATGGTCTGGCTACCCCAACTTTTATATGTCTTGCAGAACTCCCCTGTGTGGATTCCTAAGCACTGGTTTAAAAAAATAGACAGTGTATTTAGAGAACTTATTTGGAAAGGGGGGACGGCCAGGATCAGTTTGCGGACATTGCGACAGCCAGAGGAGAAGGGCGGCCTGGCGGTACCGGATCCGTATGAATACTTTCTGGCCTCCCAATTGCAGCAAATGGGAGGCAGTAATAGGCCATGGGAGGAAGGAGCGGGTGGTAGTGTCTTGTGGAACGACATCGGCCATGACACGATTGCAGAAGCATTAGAGGCAGATTCATTTAGTACTAAAAGCCCCACTACCCAACTGATGGTTAAGGCTTGGGTACAAGCCAAAAGCATTCTGTGATATACGGGCTTTGTGGAATTTTCCCCACTCTGGGATAATAACAACCTCAATGAGCTTAAAAAAATGGGACACTTTGTGGAGTGGGATCGGCAGGGTATTCATTTCCTGGCACAGGTATATAGAGAGGGGAGGTTAAAATCTTTTAAGGAGTTGGTAGAGGAGTATGCTATTTCTAATAGATCGTTTTACAGGTATTTGCAACTCAGGCATGCCCTAGAGGCACAATTTGGGAAGGATGCGCCAGTGTGGTGCGAAATGACCTCTTTGAGAAAGCTTATTGATGTACATACTACGAAGGGGTTGATTTCTGAAATGTACGGATGCCTGAAGGCTTCAGCCCAAGGGGGCATGGTGGAAAACAAAAATAGGATCAAATGGGAGGGAGATGTGGGGGCATTGTCCGATGATCAATGGAAGCAGGTTCTGTCGCTGGGGCCCAGGGTTACTCTTTCCCCCTCACAGGTGATGTCCCATTTTTATCTTTTCTATAGGGCATATTATACACCATTGAAATTATTTAAGTGGGGTAAGAGGCCCGACCCAAAGTGCCAAAGGTGTGGGGGAGGGTATGGAGACCTGATCCACATGTTCTGGCGATGCCCCAAATTATATATATATTGGAAAGGGGTTGTGGAAAAGATAAATTTGGTGTTTGGGACATCATTGAGAGTGGAGGCGAGGGAGTGCCTGCTGGGATTAACGGGGGATAAGGTGGCCTCAAGGGATATACAGACAGCAAGGATTAGATGCCTGTTTCAGGGTAAAAAGCTAATCGCACAGTATTGGCAGAGAAAGGAAGCACCAACGGTTTCAGAATGGGCGAATGCAGTTAGAGAGGTAATTTGCAGAGAGAAATATATATACAAAAAGAGGGGCAACTTTAAGAAATTCGAAAAAATATGGAAAGCTTGGCTGGATCTGGAAGAGTTGGAGTAATAGGAGGGGTGGGTTGTGGATGAGTTGGGGAGGGGGGGATGGCTGAATGAATAATAAAATGTATGGCAAAGTGTATGATGGGGAGTGGATGAGGAGCGGGAGAGTGAATGGGGGAAAAAGGAAGAAAATTATTCTCGAAGCCTATAGCATGAGGATGGGTTGAACTGACGTACATTAGAATGATAATAAAGGGATAGGTATTTATGTGTTTTTACTTATGATAATATCCCTTGTTCCTTGTTTATATGTTTGTTGTAATGGAAAACTTTTTTTCTTCAAATAAAAAGAATGTAAAAAAAAAAAAAATAGTGACCCCTCCTATAGAGTAGAAAACTGAACATTTCTCAACTGCTCCCTACTTCTTTCTATTGAAGGGAATATATAGACTCTTCATGTGTAACATTTTTTAGATAAATATGAAAAAGAGGTCAGTATGATGTAAACATGTTACAATATATACAGTATCTCACAAAAGTGAGTACACCCCTCACATTTTTGTAAATATTTTATTCTATCTTTTCATGTGACAACACTGAAGAAATGACACTTTGCTACAATGTAAAGTAGTGTACAGCTTGTATAACAGTGTAAATTTGCTGTCCTCTCAAAATAACTCAACACAGCCATTAATGTCTAAACCGCCGACAACAAAAGTGAGTAAACCACTAACTGACAATGTCCAAATTGGGCCCAAAGTGTCAATATTGTGTGTGGCCACCATTATTTTCCAGCACTGCCTTAACTCTCTTGGGCATGGAGTTCACCAGAGCTTCACAGGTTGCCGCTGGAGTCCTCTTCCCCTCCTCCTCCATGACAACATCATGGAGATGGTGGATGTTAGAGACCTTTCGCTCCTACACCTTACATTTGAGGATGCCCCATGGATGCTCAATAGGGTTTAAGTCTGAAGACATGCTTGGCCAGTTCATCACCTTTACCCTCAGCTTCTTTACCAAGGCAGTGGTCATCTTGGAGGTGTGTTTGGGGTTGTTATCAAGTTGCAATACTGCTATGCGGCCCAGTCTCTGAAGGGAGGGGATCATGCTCTGCTTCAGTATCTCACAGTACATGTTGGCATTCATGGTTCCCTCAATGAACTGTAGCTCCCCAGTGCTGGAAGCACTCATGCAGCCCCAGACCATGACACTCCCACCACTATGCTTGACTGTAGGCAAGACACACTTGTCTTTGTATTCGTCACCTGGTTGCCGCCACACATGCTTGACACCAACTGAACCAAATAAATGTATCTTGGTCTCATCATACCAAAGGTCATGGTCCCAGTAATCCATGCCCTTAGTCTGCTTGTCTTCAGCAAACTGTTTGCGGGCTCTCTTGTGCATCATCTTTATAAGAGGCTTCCTTCTGGGACAACAGCCATGCAGACCAATTTTATGCAGTGAGCGGCATATGGTCTGAGCACTGACATGCTGACCCCCCCACCCCTTCAACCTCTGCAGCAATGCTGGCAGCACTCATATGTCTATTTCCCAAAGACAATCTCTGGATTTGACGCTGAGAACATGCACTCAACTTCTTTGGTCGACCATGGCAAGGTCTGTTCTGAGTGGAACCTGTTCTGGTAAACCACTGTATGGTCTTGGCCACCGTGCTGCAGCTCAGTTTCAGGGTCTTGGCAATCTTCTTATAGCCTAGGCACTCTTTATGTAGAGCAAAAATTCTTTTTTCAGATCCTCAGAGTTCTTTGCCATGAGGTGCCATGCTGAACTTCCAGTGACCAGTTTGAGAGAGTGAGAGTGATAACACCAAATTTAACACACCTATTCCCCATTCACACCTGAGACCTTGTAACACTAACAAGTCACATGACACCGGGGAGAGAAAATGGCAAACTGGGCCCAATTTGGACATTTTCACTTAGGGGTGTACTCACTTTTGTTGCCAGTGGTTTAGACATTAATGGCTGTGAGTTATTTTGAGGGGACAGCAAATTTACACTGTTATACAAACTGTACACTCACTACTTTACATTGTAGCAAAATGTCATTTCTTCAGTGTTGTCACATGAAAAGATATAATCAAATATTTACAAAAATCTGAGGGGTGTACTCACTTTTGTCAGATACTGTAGCTAGGAATAAAAAATGCAATGTGTGTTAAGCAAGTACTGGCGTATATCCATGTGCAGCCATTATTACTAGGGGCAGGTTGTAGGCAGTATCTGTAGTTTCTGGTTAGAGAAATACACCCGAATTGTACAGCCCCAGGCACCCGTGTGCATGAGACCTAAAAAGCAAAACTAGCTCTAAAAGTTGTCTGTCTTATAATAAGACATGCAAGGTCCCCTTCCCCTTCTAGAGCAGAGAGAGAGGACAAAGAAATCTTGGAGCTTTACCAATGTGCATAGGTCTTTATGCACCAAGGGACCCTGTCACCATACAAGAGTTACCAAAAAAAATGAACACTAATGCCGCGTACACACGGTCGGACTTTTCATCTACAAAAGTCCGACAGCCGGTCCGACAGACTTCCTGCGGACTTTCGGCGGACTTGCGGCAGACTTTCTAACGAACGGACTTGCCTACACACGACCACACAAAAGTTTGACAGCCTAGTACGCGGTGACGTACATCAAGTCCGGCGAGACTATAAAACGGAAGTTCAATAGCCCGTACGACACCCTTTGGGCTCCTTCTGCTAATCTCGTGTTTAGCTCGTGTTAGTAGAAGTTTGGTGAGAGACGATTCGCGCTTGTGAGACTCGTATTTTTCAGTTCGTTTTAACTGTTGTTCAGTCTGTGCTTGTGAGGTTTGTATCTGCTTTTCAGTGCGTTTGGTCAGTTGGCATTGAGAAATCTTTGTTTTATTGTCCGCTCGTTCCTGATTTTCAGGTCGTTCTTCACAGGCCTTGCTGTTCTTCAGTGCGTTCTGTTAAGTGCGTTCTGACCAGCCGACCGTTTTATAGCCATGTTACCTGTACGTACTCGCCGTCGAGCTCGTGCATTGTATGTGCTTGGTGCTGTAGTTTATTCTTCAGACCAAGACCAGTCCATGAACAGGGCGAGGAGGAGTTCATGGACCAAGAATTGGTTGCTCCAGCGTGACCAGTTCTGTCACATGCCATTGCTCCGTGAGATCCGTGAGAATAATCCTGAGGATTTCAGGAACTTTCTCCAGATGACGGACCCCGTTTTTTGGTGGCTTTGCTGACCCCCTATATCAGCAGGCAGGATACCTGCATGAGGCAAGCCATCACTCCGGAGCAGAGGCTAGTTGCCACGTTGCGGTACTTGGCGACGGGGAGAAGCCTGCAGGACCTCAAGTTCTCGACAGGCATCTCCCCCAGGCTCTGGGGATCATTATCCCAGAGACCTGTTCTGCCATCATCCAGGTCCTGCAGAAGGACTATATTAAGGTAAGAATGTTTTCTTTTATTAGCATCACATGTTCTTTTATTTATTCTTTGATAATGTAATGTATTTCTTAGCTCAAACACTACTTACCATCATTGTAATATAGTGTGAATGTCCCCTTTTTCTTCTCACGCATGCTTGATTTGTTTCATGTTTTTTTTTTGTCATGCATGTATATTTGCCTTCAATAACCTCTCCAGCATACAATGCTGGTCACATATTCACCTAGTCTACTCAGTTTGAATGTATTTAGTCAGCTGCATTGTATTTTGTTTCCCCTAAACTCTATCCAAATAGTGTGCTTATAATTAGCTTGATTTCGAACCCCCCCCCCCCCCCACTAATAATTTGCTAGAATCTTCTATGGTGTTGATTTTTAAAAAGCAAATATATGTTGCACTTTGCAAAATGCATGTGCACTCTACAAGTGCATTTGCTCCAGTGCTTTAGTAAATGAGCAGAAGCTCTGCTGATTTCCATCATCAAATCATATACAAGCCACAAAGTGTTTTCATTAATTGCCCTTGCATGTGGTTGTGTACTCCTTGCAACATGAAAGCCTTTTTACCTTACCTCATTTACTTAAAGCTGGGGAGCAACTGCACTTGCAGAGTGGGACAACTGCAGTCTTGTAGCCTTTTTAGTCCATAAATCCCTGTGTGTCCTAAAATTAATATTTTTTGGTAATTTCACCACCCCCTAAAATGTAATCAATGTTCCATCAGAGGGGGTGAGCAATCTGATAAGTGTGCCTTTCAATATTATTTCTTCCAGAAGATATACATTATTTAATGTTATACTGATGCTGTGGAATAATGTTTTTAATTGTATAATTTTCTTGCCATGTTCGATTCAAAATTACTGATTTTTGTTTTCTTGTTTGATTCCCCAGTTTCCTTCAACGCCACAGGAATGGCAGACTGTGGCATCCCATTTTGCCATCCGTTGGGACTTTCCCAATTGTGGAGGGGCTATAGATGGGAAACATGTCCACATTGTGCCACCACCCCATTCGGGGTCATACTATTTTAATTATAAGGGGTTCCACAGTATAGTTTTAATGGCGGTGGTGTCGGCACACTATGAATTTCTATATGTGGACGTGGGGAAGAATGGCCGGATGTCGAATGGAGGAGTATTTGCCCAGACGGAGTTCTGCCAGCGTCTCCAGAGTGGTGGCCTGGGATTGCCACCTGATGCGGATAACGTGGAAGGACTCCCCTTTGTCTTCATTGCCGATGAAGCCTTCGCTCTGAGCAAGCACCTCATGAGGCCATTCCCCCAAAGAACCCTCACCCCGGAGAGGAGGGTTTTTAATTTCCGGCTGGCCAGAGCTAGAAGAGTGGTTGAGAATGCGTTTGGGATTCTGGCCAGCCGGTTCCGCCTGTTTCAAACCTCCATTAATTTGGCGGAATACAAACTTAATTTTATCATTTTATCGTGCTGCATCCTGCACAACTTTTTGCACAAACATTCTCAAAATTATATGGTGCCAGTTGGGCCTGAGGCCGGACTTATCGTTGAGAATCTTACGGGCCTGGATACTGTCCATAATGGCTTGGCCCCCCAAAGTGCCCGTCAAGTTAGACAGCAATATGTTAATTATTTTATGGGTAGGGGGGCCATTGCAATGGGCCAGGATATCTAAAGATTTAAAATAAAAACAATCTTGATGAAATCTTGAATTATATTTATTGCTTGCCTTTCTTTTGGGCTTTCTCCTAGGTTATGGTCGAGCAGTTGTAGTGCCAACTGTATTTTCCTTGTAAATTTCTAAATAAGCTCCATTGCCACTGTAAACCACTTTTTGAAATTTATAAACAAACTGATACTGAGCATTGAAATAACAAACCACACATTTATTTAATTCTAAGCAGATGTTTTTAATCTTTGGTATCCATTCAGTTATGCATTTAGTATAAAATGTTCCTAGCCAAAAATATAAAGATATATTAAATAAATTTAGAATAATATAATTAGAGTTAAATATTTTTAGATAATCAAAAATAAAATTTGTTGGGCATTTTGATTTTAGCAAACAGGCCTTTTTTTTTTTTTTTGTGTTTTTTAAAATCCTTTTTTTTTTTTTTTTTTGTCTTTTTTCAAATCCTTTTTTTTTTTTTGGTGTTTTTTCAAATCCTTTTTTTTTTTTTTTTTTTGTCTTTTTTCAAAACCTTTTTTTTTTTTTTGGTGTTTTTTAAAATCCTTTTTTTTTTTTGTCTTTTTTCAAATCCTTTTTTTTATTTTTTTTTTTGTTTTTTTTGAAAAATAGGCCTCCTTTTTTAAATGTTGTTAAACAGGCATATAATTTAACAGAAAATAATAAAGAGAAGGCCCAGAATGGGGTCAGCAAGCCAGGAAATGAAGGACATGATCGATGTTTTGGGGTTTTAAAAAGGGCATTTAGATTCGACCCAAAACATCAATCATGTCCTTCATTTCCTGCTGCATACGATCCAGCTGATTCCGCATTTGATCGATCTCCCCATTCCAGGCAATTATTTGACCAATTAGCCGTTGGGCACTGTCTGTGGTGAAATAGTCACTTGGACCTAAAGTGGAATGAAAAAAAAAATATGTTTAGAAATATGCACACATAGTTTACCTTACCATAAAGCTGGTGTCTCAGACACTGACCTGGTGGGGTGCCCATGTCGCATACTTCATGAACATCCTCGGGGGTGGCGCTGTTGCTTGACTCAAGCACAACCAGATCACCTAAAATAGATTAGAAAAATTACATAAAATAAAAGGCAGCCATGCATAGATTACCGTAAGCTGGTGTGTCAGACACTCACCTGGTGGGGTGCCCATGTCGCCCACCTCTCCTTCCTCCACATCCTCAGTGGGGCTTGGGCTGATTTCCCAAGTATGTTCTTTTGCTGGGGGGGGGACTGGGTTCCTCTTGTTGGCTGAGTGATTTTTCCCCTATGTGAAGCAAAAAATTAATATACTTAGCACACAGATATTTTAGTACATACTAATCTTCAAACATTTGTAGTGAAGTGGTGTACAAATTGTCTGTTTGTGTAGAGTTCCTAGTAGACTTCAAGATTTTAATTTCTAAAGACATATCAAGATGGATAGATATCTCGATATCTAGATATCAATATCAAAATATATAAAAAAATCTTTGGATCTCTCTCTCTCTATATATCTATAACTAAATATAAATCTTCAATCTCAAACAAAATCTAAATCTAAAAATAGATATTAATTTAATTAAAAAGAAAGAAAAAAATTCTATATCTATCTATATATCTACCTATATATCTATATACATACATATATACATACATACATATGTATATATATATATATATATGTATATATATATATGTATATATATAGAGAGAGATATATATGTATATATTATATATAGATATGTAACGATGTTTATTAAAAGATCGTTTCAAACGATGCAAACAATCGTATAGGAATGAAAAGCACATGGAGCGGTATACGAGGTAATCAACACAAGATGAAAACACAGGTACTTACTTTTTTGCAGCACTTTACGGATCCGTCTGTACTGATCCGGCTCCCTGAGTTTCAGGTCAGACCATCTTTTTCTAATTTGATCCTTGGAGCGCTGTACCCCAAAATAAGCCTGTAAAGTGTCCACCACCTTCGCCATTATTTTGGCCTTGCGCAAATTTGGCCGGGCGTACGGCACATACTTCCCATCATAGTCCTTTTTTTGAAGAATGGCCACCATCTCCACCATCTCTTCAAAGGACATATTGGAGGCCTTAAATCTAGGCCTCACAGATCTTGACGTTCCGGCCTCTGGGCTTTTTTCGCTACCTGAGGTAGTAAACATGTCATGTGTCTTCGCCATTATTCACCCCACTACGCGCCATAACTAAAAATGGGCGGAGAACATGAGTTAAAATCGAACGTCAGGGGCGGGCGACGCAGGCGGAGTTTCACACATGCGTAGTGTATAAAGAGGGGCCTTGCGCACGTGTCGTACGTACGTTCTGTGCGTAGAATTAAGGGGCGGAGAACATGAGTTAAAATTGAACGTCAGGGGCGGGCGACGCAGGCGGAGTTTCACACATGCGTAGTGTATAAAGAGGGGCCTTGCGCACGTGTCGTACGTACGTTCTGTGCGTAGAATTAAGGGGCGGAGAACATGAGTTAAAATTGAACGTCAGGGGCGGGCGACGCAGGCGAAGTTTCACACATGCGTAGTGTATAAAGAGGGGCCTTGCGCACGTGTCGTACGTACGTTCTGTGCGTAGAATTAAGGGGCGGAGAACATGAGTTAAAATTGAACGTCAGGGGCGGGCGACGCAGGCGGAGTTTCACACATGCGTAGTGTATAAAGAGGGGCCTTGCGCACGTGTCGTACGTACGTTCTGTGCGTAGAATTAAGGGGCGGAGAACATGAGTTAAAATTGAACGTCAGGGGCGGGCGACGCAGGCGGAGTTTCACACATGCGTAGTGTATAAAGAGGGGCCTTGTGCACGTGTCGTACGTACGTTCTGTGCGTAGAGTCAAGGGCGGGTTATATGCGTAAACAAAAAGAACGTCAGGGGCGGGCCAAATAGGCGTAGTATTACGCATGTGCAGTGTATAAAGCGCTGTTACGTATTGTGTCGTACGTACGTTCTGTGCGTAGGTGATAGTGGACCGGGACGCTACTAAACGAAGGTAATTTAAAATTTATACTTTTGGTCAAGACTTTGTAGCAAACGGCCTATATGGCTTGACAGATTGATGAGGCCTACATAGGGATAAGATGATGGGGGTTTAGCAGAAACCCAATAAAAGTGTTTTTTGTCTTGTGACTTCATCTTTTATACAGACATTATGAATCCCCTATTTAAGGATCCAGAGTTCCTTACTGCTTTTATTTCTAAATATAGAGAGATGAGGAATTTGTGGGAGGTGAAACACCCTCAGTATTATGCAAAGCATGTGAGGAAGTCAACGCTGGAGAGACTTCTGTCCTTTATCCAGGCGACCATCCCGGAAGCAACAATGGAGACATTGCTCAAGAAAATTGGGGTCTTGAGGAACATGTATAAGAGGAAACATAAGAAGATCCAGGAATCAATGAGATCAGGAGCATCAGCAGATGATGTTTATGTACCCAGGCTGTGGTACTACAATCAACTCCGTTTTCTTGATGACCAGACTGAAGCCAGGGCATCACTTTCAACCCTTCCCTCCACCCTTCCCTCCACCCCAGCAGAGGCTGATGAGGAGCAAGCTGGGTCTTCCATCCTGGATGAACCGGATATGACCATCTGGAGTCAGGTAAATTATTTTAACAAATATTTACTGTACTAATATTAATGATGTTAACTGGATGTTATAATTGTCTAAAATAATTTTGCCCTCAAAATTGTGTATACATATAAATTGACAGTAGTGGCTAAATATGTTTGGCACCTGCTTGAAATAATTAGGGTGCCTGATTAGACTCTTTTATTAAAGAGATGTATTCACATTGAATTTGCTAGTCATGAGAAGCAAACTGTGTGTCATTGATGAACCCAAAAAAATATACTAAAACTATTGTCCTTTTCTTATACACAGGATGAGTCCATCCAGGAGGAATGTGGGGAAAGTGGCAGGCAGGAGGAGACCGGGCCCATGGACAGCCTGGAGGAGGCCGGATTCACCATCATCCTGGAGGAGGCTGGGCCCAGTGTCAGGCAGGAGGTGGCTGCTCCCAGTGAGGTGGCTGGGCCAAGTGAGGTGGCTGGGCCAAGTGAGGTGGCTGGGCCCAGTAGGAGCCTGACCGAATCCCAAGTGCCTCCCCTCCACCTTCCCAAAAAAAGGGCCAGGAAGGGGACGGTCACACAGGAGGCATCCCTGCGCCTCATGCAAGAGGCCACCCGTTTTTTAAAGAGCCCCCCCGAAGCGGAAGAGTCCTATGGCTGCTACTTAGCCAGCAGGCTTCTTCAAATGGATTGGGAGCAGCGCCTCATTTGTGAGCGACTATTTGGGGAAACAATCCAGAAGGGGCTGCAGGGCACGCTAACACGAAACACCCAACTACATGAGGCAGCCCCCCCTCCTCCTCCTCCTCCTCCTGCTACAACTGAAACACCAGAGCCACAGCCTCGAAAGAAGGCTACAGGGAAGGCTGCAGGGAAGGCTGCAGGGCAGCGTGGAGGAAAGGCTGCAGGGAAGAGAAGAAAGTGATGACTTGGGTTCAGTCTGGTCTGACAGAAGACGCAGGCTGTTGTAGGACCACAGTCTGGGGACATCTATATCATCTGCTGGTGCTGTTGATCTCTGGGATTCTTGGACCAGATTGTGCTCCCTCTTATATGGACTCCTCAAGATCCCCATTTTCTTGTACACATACTTTTTCCAGCGTTGACTTCCTCTTTATTTTATTTAGACCATAAATAAATGGATCTTTTTTGAGTTTAGGTTTTTTATTTTAAATCATAGATTTTAGACACAATGTTTTAAATTAACAAGGGACAACAATCTCATTGATTTTGCAAAAACACACCAAAAATAGATTAAAATAATGTTAATAATGTTCGAGTGGTAAGTATTTAAAAAAAAAAAAAGATACATAACCAAAAACGGTTCTTTGGGTTAACTTTATATAAAAAAAAAAAACATATCACTATATAAACAAAAATTATAAAGGGTTCTTTGTGGTAACTTTACAAACATAAAAAAAATTTAAAAAATATATATAAAAATGGGTTCCCTGTGGTAACTTTACAAAAAAATTTATAGATAAACAGAAAAAAAGTTCCACAACAATCATAAAATAAATATCTGGATAAAAATTACAAGAAAAGATGACTCCACCAAAAAAAAAAAGTGTAAAAAGTATTATTAGTATGGAAACATTGTTTTGAAAAAGCATACCATGTCATTCATGAGATCAAAGAGAAAAAGAATCCAGAAATCTGTTTGGGAGAACTCTGTTTGAATATGAACAGCAAAACATCTTCGTTCTTTATAGCATTCGTAAAGAAGACATTAAATGCGCTGCATTCAACGATCACAGATTTTGCAGCATGAGGAATGTGCTACCTACAATACGAACACTAGTTTTACTAGACCGAGTGCTTCCGTTTAGTTTTTGCTTATGAGCATGCGTCGTTTTTTTGTCCGTCGGACTAGCATACAGACGAGCGGATTTCGGGGTCCGTCGTAGTTACGACGTAAAGATTTGAAGCATGTTTCAAATCTAAAGTCCGTCGGATTTGAGGCTGAAAAAGTCCGCTGAAAGTCCGAAGAAGCCCACACACGATCGGATTACCAGCCAGCTTTAGTCCATCGGCGTACGTTGGACTTTTGTAGACGAAAAGTCCGACCGTGTGTACGCCCCATTATAAGTGATGACTTATCTTTCCCACTGCCCGCTCCATCGAACACCACTCTGATGCTGTAAGATCATCTTCTAAAGTCGACTGGGAAACCAACACTTCTGGTTGTGTCAAACTTCTGGGTTCTCCACAGTTCTTACTGGCTTCTCCTGCTGACCTCCAGTAAAGATATGGAGGTTAGCAGGATAAACCAGTATGAGTTGTGCGGGACCAAGGAGACCAACCCTCCGGAAAGTGTTGTTTCCCAGCAAAAATGATGATTTCCTAGTATTTAAGCAAAGTAGAGCTGGTTCCTCCTGCTGACCTCCATGACACTACTCTCTTCTGTAATGAGTTGAACGTCAGCGGGATGAACCAGTGTTCAGCAGCAAGGTCAGATATATCTTTGTTTGGTAACTTTTGCCTCTTGAGCAAATGGGGGGGGGGGGGGGGTCAGTCAAGAATCTGGTCACTCACAAGACTTTTTCAAAATACTATAACACTTTTTAAATATACTTTTTAAGGCTAGGTTCACATTTGTGCAAACACAGACATCGCATGTGATTTTGCACCCGCACTGCGGGGCTGTTTGCATGCTATGTCTGTGCAATGGCTGAACTCGCACTGAATTCGCTCAAAAAAGGTGCAGGGACTTTTTTCCCCCGCACTGAAATCGGATCGCATGGGTGTTCTCACCTATGCTATCCGATTCCTGTGCAAGTTCACAGTTCGCGATCTGTGAACCGATCTGGGGGTGTCATTAACAATGTATTGACACCTGCAGTGGTTTGCAGAGGGCAGTGTGAACTGCCTGCGGGAGGGATGCGATGTGGGAACCAGCGCTGTAATTGCGCTGGTTCCCGCATCGCATAAGTGTGAACCTAGGCTCAAGGAGCAAAAACTTACCTGTACAGACGGATCCAATTACAGATGTGCTCTGATACCCCCAGGGTATGACCGTCACCACAGAGACACTGTAATTAGTCCCCGATATCAAGTTTTGAAGGGTGACATATGTTGTGTTGCTTATCACAGTTCCAGAAATGATTGAAGGAGAAGAAGAATTCCAATAAGTGATATTATATGACTTCACCACTCCGGTCATATTTACTGGATCTCCCCAAGATAAGGTGACATTCTTAGTTCCTATCATAGTAAAGTTTATGCTGCCCGGTGGGGTGGGATCTGTTTGGATACAAAACAATGTTAGGAAAAAAAATTAGCGAGATGGAAGAAAATGTATCTGCTTTAAAAAGAATACATATAATGGGATGAATTATCAAAGAGTGGTGCAAGCATAATTCTTACACCACTCTTCTGAACATAAGAAATGGAGCACATGCAACCCCCTTTGTTAATTAGGAGCAATCAGTTCTCTGTTCTATGGTGGCGGTGACAGACACACAGATCTCTCTACCTGCTCCCCAAAAGTTATATTTAAAATTAAAAAGGAGCTCCAGTCTCCCCCAAAAAATTAAAAGTCAGCAGCTAACAATACTATAGCTGCTGACTTTTATTATAAGGACACTTACCTGTCCAGGGATCCAACGATGTCCTCACCTGAGCTGATTCTTCAATCGGCTTCGGTTCCAGATGGCGGCATCTTTACTGCCGGTTTCCTACAATCCATGCACGAGCCATGCTGTGCTTTGCAAATGGCCCCGCAGTCTTCTGGGACCTGTGATGTGTGGGGGAGGTGGGTTGAACTTCCACTCAGATCACCGCGATGACCTGCCCAGAAGTGAGAAAGGGTACCCGTCAAAAGGTACCTGCAGCCCCTCTCCCCCCCCCAAAAAAAAAGTGCCAAATGTGGCAGTGAAGGGGTGGGAGGATACAAACAAGCAGAACTTCCCCTTTTGGGTGAAGTTCCGCTTTAATGACTTCAAAATATAACAATGTAAGAAAAAAAAAGAAGTCAATGAGATGGAAGAATAATCATCTGCTTTGAAGGAATACGATGGTAGGGGTGTTCACAATGGTCACCTTTCGTTCAAATAATAAATAGTTTAAAAAGGAAAGTTTAACCACTATGCCACCGCCCACCGTCATATGACGGCTGGACGAGGCTTCTGTTATTCTGGGAGGACGTCATATGACGTCCTCGCCTTCCCGAGCCACTAGGGGGCGCGCGCGCGCGCCCGCCGTGTCACTCGGGACCCGGTGCGCGTGCCCGGCGGCCGCGATGTCCGCCGGGCACCCGCGATTGCCGGGTAACACAGCAGGAGCGTGGATCTGTGCATGTAAACACAGATCCACGTCCTGTCAGAGAGGAGAGGAGACCGATGGCGTGTCCCTTGTACATAGGGACAGCGATCGGTCACCTCCCCCAGTCAGTCCCCTCCCCCCACAGTTAGAATCACCTCCTTAGGTAATACATTAACCCCTCGAGCGCCCCCTAGTGTTAACCCCTTCCCTGCCAGTCACATTTACACAGTAATCAATGCAATTTTATAGCATTGATCGCTGTATAAATGTGAATGGTCCCAAAAATGTGTCAAAAGTGTCCGATGTGTCCGCCGCAATATCGCAGTCACAATAAAAATTGCAGATCGCCGCCATTACTAGTAAAAAATAAATAAATAATAAAAATGCTATAAATCTATCCCGTATTTTGTAGACGCTATAACTTTTGCGCAAACCAATCAATATACGCTTATCGCAATTTTTTTTTACCAAAAATATGTAGAAGAATACGTATCGGCCTAAACTGAGGAAAAAATTTGTTAAAAAAAAAAAAAAAATTGGATATTTATTATAGCAAAAAGTAAAAAATATTGTGTTTTTTCAAAATTGTCCCTCTTCTTTTGTTTATAGCGCAAGAAATAAAAACCGCAGAGGTGATCAAATACCACCAAAAGAAAGCTCTATTTGTGGGAAAAAAATGATAAAAATTTAATTAAGGTGCAGTGTAACACGACCGCGCAATTGTCATTCAAAGTGCGACAGCGCTGAAAACTGAAAAATGGCTTGGGCAGGAAGGGGGTGTACGTGCCCTGTATTGAGGTGGTTAAAAAAAAAAAAACTTTGTCCCAACCCCTGTCACTTTTTTCAGCCGGGTCTACATGAAGAGTGCATCCGAAAAAGTATTCACACTTCACTTTTTCCACATTTTGTTATGTTAGAGCCTTATTCCAAAATAGTTTAAACTCATTATTTTCATCAAAATTCTCCAACTAATACCCCATAATGACAACATGAAGGAGGTTTAGTTGAAATCTTTGCAAATTTAGTAAAAATAAAAAATGAAACAAATCCCATGTACAGTACATAAGTATTCACAGCCTTTGCTCAATACTTTGGTGAAGCACCTTTGGCACCAATTACAGCCTCAAGTCTTTTTGAGTATGATGCTACAAACTCGGCACCCCTATTTTTGGGCAGTTTTTCCCATTCTTCTTTGCAGGACCTCTCAAGCTCCATCAGGTTGGATGGGGAGCGTTAGTGCACAGCCATTTTCAGATCTCTCCAGAGATGTTTAATGGGGTTCAAGTCTGGGCTCTGTCTGGCCCACTCAAGGACTTTCACGGGGTTGTCCTGTAGCCACTCCTTTGTTATCTTGGCTGTGTGCTTAGGGTCTTTGTCCTGTTGGAAGATGAACCTTTGCCCCAGTCTGAAGTCCAGAGCACTCTGGAGCAGGTTTTCATCAAGGATATCTCTGTACATTGCTGCATTCATCTTTCCCTCGATCCTCTCTAGTCTCCCAGTTCCTGCCACTGAAAAACACCCCCACAGCATGATGCTGCCACCACCATGCATTACTGTAAGGATGGTACTGGTCAGGTGATGAGCAGTGCCTGGTTTCCCCTAGACATGACGCTTGCCATTCAGGCCAAAGAGTTCAATCTTTATTTCATCAAACCAGAGAATTTTGTTTCTCATGGTCTGAGAGTCCTTCAGGTACCTTTTTGCAAACTCCAGGTGGACTGCTATGTGCCTTTTACTGAGGAGTAGTTTCTATTTGGCCACTCTACCATACAGACCTGATTGGTGGAGTTCTGTAGAGATGGTTGTTCTTCTGGAAGGTTCTCCTCTCTCCACAGAGAAATGCTGGAGCTCTGTCAGAGTGACCATCAATTTCTTGGTCACCTCCCTGACTAAGGTCTTTCTCCCCAATCGCTCAGCTTGGCCAGTCAACCCGCTCTAGGAAGAGTCCTGGTGGTTCCAAACTTCTTCCACAGGTGGACTCCAATCAAGTTGTAGAAACATCTCAGGGATGATCAGTGGAAACAGGATGCACCTGAGTTCAATTCTGAGTGTCATGGCAAAGGCTGTGAATACTTATGTACATAAAAAAAATTTCGTTTTTTATTTTTAATAAATCTGCAAAGATTTCAAACTTCTTTCACGTTGTCATTATGGGGTATTGTTTGTAGAATTTTGAGGAAAATAATGAATTTAATCCATTTTGGAATAAGGCTGTAATATAACAAAATGTGGAAAAAGTAAAGCGCTGTGAATTCTTTCCAGATAAACTGTCCATCAAGTCCATAGGTTGGACTTGATGGACTTGTGTCTTTTTTCAACCTCACCTACTATGTAAATACTATGTAACTACGTAACTGTATATACTGTATATGAAGAAAAGTCTAAATAATGGATATGTGAAATTAAAAACAAAAGCATATGTAGAATATCATTATTAAATTAATAGCATTATCATTATACAATACCTTTTTGTCATATTTGTACTTTAAACAAAACTTTTTCTCTACCATTCAGTGAAATGGCGCACGTTTGCTATTTTATAAATTTATTTAACTTTGACAAAGCATTGAAGACACATGTAAGTGAGTAAAATGATTTTGCACTATTCCATTCTATGTAATTAAATAAACAATGCAATATAAATGTGAACTGAAATCTTATAATAAAAAAGTCCAGTGATGGTTATGAATCAATAAAAATAATCAATTCCCAATTCAATAATATTATGATCCAATAGTGACTGTGATCAATGTGCAGTCCTTCAATGAATAGATCCAATAACCATCTTAATAAAACTTCAGAGAGTCTATGCGCTGCCACCAACACCTCAGTGCTCACAGAACTCTCACCTCATATCCACAGAATGTAAGCCTTGAGTATTATTAAGGATAAGCTATTCCCTCATGCCGGAAAACTCCTCCGCAGATCCTTTCTCAGAGGGTCCAGGACCATGTGTTGGGGTAAAGGTAAACAGACAAGCCTCCAACAGTGCATTAACGTAACCAAACCAATTTATTTAAAAGTATAAAATATGCTTACTTCTAAGCACAGTTAAAAGTGCTTCAAACTCTGGAGGCATTACTCCACTTCAGACAAACTTAAACAGAGATTGAAGAATACGAACCCCCCCTAATGGTCACACACGGTATACCAGTAAAACGTGGGCTGAACCCCATGATTGGTTTTACAGAGTGAGGCTCGCTGTCTCCCCCCCCCCTCTTGTTCTCCTACTGAACATATCTGTTCTTTCTTCTATCTCTTTTCCTTTCTTAATTCTAACTTCTTTTTCCAGATTTTATAAGACCTATATAAATGCAATCTATTTCAATAACCGCCCCTCCCCCAGTGGAGGATTATTTTTGTCTTTTACTCCTTACGCTTTACAAGTATGTGCACTTTATGGCAGATGTTACGTTTGCACATTTTTTCCTTAGTTATTCTCCACAGTGCCCTGAGTCTGTGGAAGCAGAAGATCCCCATTGGGGCTTCCTAGACCAGGGTACTTAACGTCTTACAGACTAATATCTCATACTCAGGACCAATAGAGAATGAAACAATGTAAAGAATCTATGTCTGAGTAATTGATTGCACTTGTCTGAACTTTTTATATTTGTGCACTTGGGCAAACCAAGTGATTTCATGTCAGGTCTCTAATTTTGTTGTTATTTCTTCTTTTGTTATAAACCTGTCTAAAATTAATAAAAACTAATTGAACCATAAAAGTGCTTCAAACAGCAAAAACAGCAGCGTTTCCACCTCTCACATCACTTACGGTCTGCTGCGTCTTACGCCCACGCCCTACGCGTTATGTCACGTCACATGACTTCTTCAGGCGGCTTAACGTGACGTGACATAATGCTGTTTTGCTGTTTGAAGTACTTTCAACTGTGCTTAGATGTAAGCATATTGTAAACTTTTAAATAAATTAGTTTGGTTACGTTAATGCACCATTGGAGGCTTGTCTGTTTACCTTACCCCAACACATGGTCCTGGACCTTCTGAGAGAGGATCCGGCATGAGGGAATAGCTTGTCCTTAATAATACTCAAGGCTTACATTCTGTGGATATGAGGTGAGAGTTCTGTGAGCACTGAGGTGTTGGTGGTGGTGCATAGACTCTCTGAAGTTTTATTAAGAAGGTTATTGGATCAGTGGTTGTTTATATTTGGATCACAGTCACTATTGGATCATAATATTATTGAATTGGGAATTAATTATTTTTACTGATTCATAACCATCACTGGACTTTTTTATTGTAAGATTTCCGTTTACATTTATATCACATTGTTTATTTAATCACATAGAATGGAATAGCGCAAAATCATTTTATTCACTTACTTATGCACGTGTATTTGTGAAATCACTAGGTTTTGCAGCAATTCTGGGTATCCAATTAGGATTTATTGTTATCACATTGAAGACACATGACCTTAATCATACTTACATGTGGCCTGTGACAGCCAAGGGGCTGCCAGGCTGCAGGAACTGCTGACTGTCACTATTGTTACTTTGTAGACTCTTCCTGGTAATAATCCAGTAAAATTTACTTGCGTCATGTTAGGCTGTATTGTGCGAGTCTGCATTGTGTTATTGACATATTCTGTTATAGTGATGGTATAATTAGACACTTTTCCTTGTGGTGCGGTCCAGCTCACAAACAGAGAATTTACTGATGTGTTACTGCTCGCTGCGGCACCGACAGATTGTCCGGGAACTAACAGGAAAAATAAATTTTTATTAGTAAAAAAGGTACACATACAGATCTTATTATAAGGGGTGCAGGGGTTCTACAGCAAAGATGGAGGGCTGGGGGGGATCCTGCCCATACCAGCATCATCTGTGTTGGAAGCTTCCAACTTCAGCTTGTTCAATTACGCTTTGCCATAAGTTTTGCGGTGCATACTAGCACTTTATGGCATAAACCTCCTTGGGGCACAAAAATGAATGTGGTGGCATTTAACCAGTTTCTGCCTGCAATATAGCCGAAAGATGGCTACAGCGCAGCTCTTTGGTTCTGGGAGGATATCCATAGATGTCTTTTCACGTACCCGCCTCCCGTGCGCCCCCGGGTCATGCATTGGGCACACTCTGTTACCTCCGTTTCCTTTGGACATAGCTAATCACAGATAGTGGTAAAGGGCCAATCTCAGCAGCCCTTTATCATGTGATCAGCTGTGTCCAATCACAGCTGGTCACATGTAAACAGACTTGTTAGTTATCAGCATTGCTTTCCTCATGCGCTAGCACTGTGTGAGGAAAGGAGAGCCAATAGTTGGTAAGTCTGACAGGGCACAGCAAGTACATCGTTTACACTGATTATCAGTGCAGCCCCATCAGTGCAGGTTATCAGTGCCCAACCGTGTAGCCTTATTAGTGCCCTACAATGTTGCCTATCAGTGCCCATCAGTGCTTTCTCATCAGTGCAGCCTCATCAGTGCCCATCAGCGCAACTTATCAGTAACCAAATATGCCCATCAGATCCTCCTTCTCTGGGGTCCCCCCGGTGGTGCTCCTCCTCTTCATCGAGTGCCCCCACGGAGAGCCACCTTCCATGGGGGCACCCAAGGTGGCGCACTCACGAGTCCCGCTGCTGCATCCATTGAAACAGACAGCAGGACTCGGCCCCGCCCCCAGCTCCCGTGTCACTGAATTTGATTGACAGCAAAGGGAGCCAATGGCTCATGCTGCTGTCAATCTATCCAATGACAAACTGAGACAGTGGCTGGAGATTCTGGGTTTGTGCTCGTCGCACGATCAGGTTCAGGTAAGAAAAAGGGGAAGTCTGGGGGGCAGCTGAAGCATAGAAGGTTTTTCACCTTAATGCATAGAATGGTGCTTTACAACCACTTTAATATCTGCATAAAGTTCAACTTTAAATGCTAGTTGTAAAGGTATTTTAAAGGTAATGATTTTATACACACCACAATATTTTTACACACAAATGTGCGGTTTATTTACTGCGCCTTCCCAATGAACTTGGTGGAGTTTGGACTTGTGTTGAAGGACTTTAGTTTATGGCATAAGCTTGAAATCAGTGTGATACTCATAAGGGATCATATAGAATGCATTGCATCTGACCTGCACGTGACCTTTTTCTGACTTGAATTTGACCTGATTTAAAGGGATTCAAATACCCGTTTTGCATTCCCATGCAAAAAAAATGCCTGTTGACTGGTGCGCCGTTACTTCTTAGCAGCTTTGAGAAGTATGTGTGGATTCTTTTTTTCGCTATAGCATTCAAAATGACTGAACTTTTTCAAGCAGAAGAAAAGATCCTATTATTATTTATTATAAATATATAGAATTTATATAGGGTCAACAATTTGTGCAAAATGAGGGAGAGAGTACAGTAATACAATTCAATACAGTAGGGCTAGTGATACCAAATGCATTGCATTTAAGGAATGAGCTGATGGAGAAAGTAAAAGTTCAGTTTGAAGGTGAAGTCGGGAAAGGATTTCTAGAAAAAGATACATTTTCAAGGATCACCTAAAAGAAGACAGAGTAGAGAATAGATATGTGCAGAACGAAAAAAAATGTTTCATTTCGGATCGATTCGTTAAGTTACTAATTTAGTTTGGTTGCATTCGTAACGAAATTAGTTTTGTTTTGTTTTGTTTATTCTTTTTCAACTGAATTCAGATTTTTCCAATGGATTTTAAATATTCAAGTCAAATTTGAATTGAAAATATCGAGTTTTGCTGACCTCTGTGATCAGAGGGGGATTCTACCACAACGAACCCTTCAAGAGAAATATCTTCTTCCACACTCAGAGATTTTTCATTATGTGCATTTTCTGCAAACCTTACAAGGGGCGGCTGATATAACCACGTCCACCTCAATGGAGTATTTATGCAGATTCCTTGATAAGCACACTGGCTTTATCTCCAAAATCTATAGTATATTGGCCTCTACTCCAGAAAAATTGTTCTATAGTAAGAAGTGGGAACAAGACATAGGGGAGACATTCGCTCTAGATGAATGGTCCGAAATGTCACAGTGTGCGTCAAAATCATATATAAATACTTCATTGATCGAAGCAAATTACAAGGTTTTGCTCAGATGGTACATGGTATCGACGAGAAAAGCTTTGTTTGTCCCAGGGGCCACTGCCTCCTGTTTTCGAGGGTGCGGTATGGAAGGCACGGTGATCCATATATGGTGGTCCTGCCCCAAGATGAAACGTTTTTGGATTCGCCTCTATAGATTCTTCTTCTCACTTACACAGGTGAACCTAACGAAATCACTGCAGCAAGCTCTTCTGGCACGCCCAGTAGAAGGCACATCTAAACAGACAGGGAAACTTGTAACCTTTATCTTTACGGAAGCCAGAATAGTAATTGCCAGATCATGGAGGACGCCCATGATCCCTTTCAACTTGGTAAAAAACAAGTTGTCATAGATCATGGTAAATGAATGCCTTTTGGTGATTTTACAGGACAAACAAGCCCTATTTGATAAGATCTGGAAACAATGGATCAAATACTTGTCTGACCCCTTGTGGGATCTCAGGGACTGACCGAGTTAATTTTAGGGAGTGCACTTCCTTCCCTCTCTGATACTCTTTTCTTCTTACTTTCATTCTTCTCCTGGAATAGTCTATGGTCTTGTTCCTCCCCCTTCCTCCCCCTCCTGCATGGAGAGAAGTGGAGGGACGGGGAAATCAAGGGATATTTATAGTTATCTTTCAGACTACGGAAATTTTATCTGGTTGTGTTTTCATTTTACCCTTTTTTTTCTTGAATTGGAGCAATAAGCAGTAACAGATGTGCAGACCAGAAGACAGTAATTTACTTTTCTAGAAAGGCTCACTGTAAAATAATAATACTGAGACATGGTATACAGTTAAGACTTAAATGTTAAAAATGTCTTGCCTTTGACTATTCTCTGCCTGATCTCCTGGTTCTGACTTCGGCTTGCTACTGAACCTTGCTCTGCCTGCTTCCCTGGTACCCACCTCCTGACCACCCTTCTGTCTTACCATGTATGACCCCAGCTCACCTTGGCTATAACTATAAGCAGCTTTCCTTTAACAACCATGTTAATATGAGGGCTTGGAATGGGGGTGGGAACAGGTTTAGGGTTAGTTAGTATTTGACTCAACTTCAACTTTAAAGCATAAGTTCACCTTTCGTAACATGTTATACCCATACTCATGATGTAACATGCTACGAACGGACCAGTCCCGCACCCCCCAATGCCCGATCTGACAGCTAGCAGGGATTTTCTCTTCCCCACTAGCTGTCTCTATTTAAAAAAAACTTGGCCGAGCGGGGCTCCACCTACCCAGTCTTGTCACTCATTCACAGTGTCCTGTAAATGGAAAACTACGAGGTCCGGCAGCCTTTGCAGCTGTTGGCTTGTAGTTTTCAATGAACTATCACGGTGCAGGTCACAATGCATGCCCTCACCATTTCCTCTGTGTTGTATAACAAATGTGGGAGTGCTAATGTAGTGAAAGACTTCATTGTGATCTCTCTGGTAATTGAGTGACACTAGACTGAGAGACCCAGGGACTGTGGAATATGTAGTTTCTTCATAGGAAATGTTAGTTCTCAGACTATAGACAGAGTTCATGCATTAAAGTGACATTAAAGGTTTGGTTTTCTTACAAAAAAAAGTAATAAACATATCATGCTAACCTGCTCTGTGCAGTGTTTTAGCACAGAGCAGCCCTAATCCTTCTCTTCTTTTTGGGTCCCTCACCGGTGCTCCTGGCTCCTCCACCTCGATAAGTGCAATAGCAAGCCGCAGCTCGCCCCTGCCCCCTTGGCAATAGTTTAAAAAGTTACATTTTCCGTTTGGCAGTACTTATGGGTACAGTCAGTTATTAGACATGTGCAGTTCATTTCGAGCTACAGTATTAACAAAGTTTACCGACTGCTCTGAATAACGAAGCAAAATTTGTCCGCATTTCTGAAATTCTAATTGAAATCCAAATCAAATTTGACATTTAGTTCCATTCAAATTCGAACTGTAAACATATTTCTGAAATCAAGGATTGTGTGTGTTATTAGAGGACCATTTCAAAATAACTCTGTTTTTGTTAAGCCAAACGTAATTGAAAGAGTCATTGTAATCACTTGATGAAGATTATTCTTTTGTTTGTTCACTTTGCCGCATTCGAATAAAAATAATAATAATAATAATTTTTTCGATTCAACAAATTGGAAATCTATCAATGAGATTGTTTAGAACTGTAAAAAATTGGTAAATTCAAAAGAAGACATAAAACTAATTCTGAATACGAATCCTGAATACGAATTGATCAAATCAACCGAATTTAACAAAACTAAATAACTAGATTAATGAATCTAAACAAAACAAAACACATTTTTTCGTCATGCACATGTCTATCACTTATAAACGAGGGGTCTAATTCTATGTTACAGGCCAGCGGAGGACCCCAGAACAGGAGGATCGGGCCATTCTGTGCAGTTATATTGCACAGAGCAGGTAAGTATAGACATGTTTGTTATTTAAAAAAAAATAAATAAAATCCTTTACAACCACTTTGAGAAGCTTGTATGAATTTAGTCAATGCATCTGAAACAAAGACTGTTCTTTTTTCTGGAGGCAACAAATCAGCTTTTTACTTTTACACCTCCAGAATGTGATAATGATGGGGAGTATCAGATTGGGTGTTGTGAATGACGGGAACTTCTTGCGGGAAATTTAATAGACAAAGACTGGAGCATTTGTTGGCAAAGACATTTATAAGTTGCTTTTCCTGTTCGGCAGTACTTACGGGTGCAGTCAGTTATAGACACGGGGTCTGATTGTATGTTGCAGGCAGATATTGTATATATAGTGAATGTATAGGGCTCTCCCGCTGTCAGATTTCCTATTGTAGCCGATGCACTGCTCACGGTTGTATTATTTATCAGTGTAGATGATGAGGTTACATTGGTCTGCACCCTGTAGGTGTATGAGCTCTGATACTCGTCTGGTTGTGTCCAGGTCAGGGACATAGAATTGGTAGTTTTGGCAACAATCTGCGGTGATGTCACAGGTAATGGTTCTGTGGATAAAGGAAAGAGTAATATTAATAACCAGAGTAAGAATTGTTACATTCAGAGTGTGATGTTGAAGTTACAATGTTATTTAATCGGCAGTAGAAAAACACTGCTAAAGAAAAGAGTTATCATCTTCATCATTATCTTTAATAACAGTGATAAGCTAAGTAGATATGGAGACCTCTTCTTGTCTTCGTTCATTCCCTCCCCTAATCAGAAAATCGTATTGTAGGATTGTGTTTCACATTGTGAACATCATATTGTAACTTTAGGCTGCACTCACACCTAAGTGCTTTCAGCTCGTAAAACGCCCCCCAAAAAAAAACAACTGAAAAAAACACCCAAAAAACACCCAACAAGCAAAATCCCATTCATTTCAATGGCACCTGTTCACATCTAAGCGCTTTGTCACCTAAAGCAAAACGTCTGAAGCTCAAAAAAGTATATCAGCTTCTTTTTGGGCAGATTACAAGCGTTTTTCTGCTTTTTACATTGGTGACCTTTTGACCTGTGCAAAATCGCAGCAAAAAAAAAAATGTGGTAAAAATCACGGCGAAATCGCGGTAAAAGCGCACGACTTTCCGCCTGAAAACGAAACGCTCAGGTGTGAATGCAGCCTTACAGCTAAAGCCTAGGTAGCTAAAGTTTTTACATGGTCCTTTCCCCATTACCCTACTAGTGCTCTGCTTGCACACAGACATAGCTAGGAATAAAAAATGCAATGTGTGTTAAGCAAGTACTGGCGTATATACATGGGCAGCCATTAATAACTATGGGCAGGTTGTAGGCAGCATCTGTAGTTTCTGGTTGGAGGAATACACCCAAATTGTACATTGTACAGCCCCAGGCACCCGTGTGCATGAGACCTAAAAAGCAACAATATAAACTAGCTCTAAAAGTCATCTGTCTTATAATAAGACATGAAAGGTGTCCTTCCCCTTCTAGAGCAGAGAGAGAGGACAAAGAAATCTTGGAGCTTTAACAATGTGCATAGGTCATTATGTACCAAGGGACCCTGTCACCGTACAAGAGTTACCAAAAAAATGAACACTTATAAGTGATAACTCTAAATACTTATCTTTCCCACTGCCCGTTCCATTAAACACGACTCTGATGCTGTAAGATCATCTTCTAAAGTCCACTGGGAAGCCGACACTTCTGGTTATGTCAAACTTCTGGGTTCTCTACAGCTCTTACTGGCTTCTCCTGCTGACCTCCAGTAAAGATGTGGAGGTTAGCAGGATAAACCAGTATGAGTTGTGGGGGACCCAGGAGTCCAACCCTCCAAAAAGTGTTGTTTACCAGCAAAAAGGATGATTTCCTAGTATTTAACCACTTCAATACCAGGCACTTAGACACCTTCCCGCCCAGACCACTTTTCAGCTTTCAGCGCTGTCACAATTTGAATGACGATTGCGCGGTCATGCTACACTGTACCCAAACAAATTTTTTATCATTTTGTTCCCACACATAGAGCTTTCTTTTGGTGGTATTTGATCACCTCTGCGGTTTTTATTTTTTGCGCAACAAATAAAAAAAGACCGAAAATTTTGAAAAAAAACAAGTTTTTCTTTGTTTCTGTTAAAAATTTTTTGTAAATAAGTACGTTTTCTTCTTCAATGACGGGCACTGATATGGCTGCACTGACGGGCACTGACGGGCACTGATACGGCGGCACTGATGGGCAATGATGAGGTGGCACCAATGAGGTGGCACTGATGAGGTGGCACTGACGGGCACTGATGATGGGCACTGATAGGCGGCACTGATGGGCACTGATAGGCGGCACTGATGGGCACTGATAGGCACTCATAGGTGGCACAGATGGGCACTTATAGGCGGCACTGATGGGCACTCATAGGTGGCATTGATGGGCACTCATAGGTGGCATTGATGGTTACTTATGGGTGGCACTGTTAGTTGGCACAGATGGGCATGGATGGGCACTGATAGATGGGCACTGATGGGCACGGATGGGCACTGACAGGTGGCATGAATGGACACTGATGGGTGGCACTGATGGCACTGCTTGTTTGCAGTGATGCTCCTAAGGGTGGTATTGTTGGGCATCACTGCAACATAATGGTGCCAATCAGTGCCCATTTGTGGGCACTGATTGGCACCGATTTGGCACACTGGGCACATGTGGATGGCCATGGGGTACATACCTGGCCATCCACATGCTGCCCCTTCCCTGGTGGTCCTAGTGGCGATCCCTGGTGGTCCAGTGTGGTGATCTGAGGGGGGGGGCTGCGCTGATAAACAATCAGCGCAGACCCCCCCTGCCAGGAGAGCTGCCGATCGGCTCTCCTCTACTCGCATCTGTCAGGCGCGAGTGAGGAAGAGCGATCAACGGCTCTTCCTATTGACAGCGTGATCAGCCGTGATTGGACACGGCTGATCACGTGGTAAAGAGCCTCCGCCGGAGGCTCTTTACCAAGATCAGTGGAGCGGTGTGTCAGACTGACACACCGCTCCACCGATCGCCGCGATGCGCGCCCCCGGGGGCGCGCTGCGGCATGTTATCCTGCTGGACGTCATATGACGTCCAGTCAGGATAACAGAACCACTTCCCGGACGTCAATCCGCTATAGGGCAGGCGGGAAGTGGTCAAGCATAGTTCAGCTGGTTCCTCCTGCTGACCTCCATGGCACTACTCTCTTCTGTAATGAGTTGAAAGTCAGTGGGATGAACCGGTGTTCTGCAGCAAGGTCAGATATATCTTTGCTTGGTAACTTTTGCCTCTTGAGCAAGTGGGGGGGGGGGATCAGTCAAAAATCTGGGCACTCACAAGACTTTTTCAAAATACTTTAACACTTTTTAAATATAGCTTTTAAGGCTAGGTTCACATTTGTGCGAACACAGACATCGCACGTGATTTTGCACCCGCACTGCAGGGCCGTTTGCATGCGATGTCTGTGCAATGGCTGAACTCGCATTGAATTCACACAAAAAAGGTGAAGGGACTTTTTTCCCCCCCGCACTGAAATCGGATCACATGGGTGTTCTCACCTATGCGATCCGATTCCTGTGCGAGTTCACAGTTCGCACTGCAATCTGTGAACCAATCTGGGGGTGTCATTAACAATGTATTGACACCCGCAGAGGTTTGCAGAGGGCAGTGTGAACTGCCTGCGGGAGGGATGTGATGTGGGAAGCGGCGCTGTAATTGCGCTGGTTACCTCATCACACAAGTGTAAACCTAGGCTCAAGGAGCAAACACTTACTTGTACAGACTGATCCAATTACAGATGTGCTCTGATACCCCCAGGGTATGACCGTCACCACAGAGACACTGTAATTAGTCCCCGATATCAAGTTTTGAAGGGTGACATATGTTGTGTTGCTTATCACAGTTCCAGAAATGATTGAAGGAGAAGAAGAATTCCAATAAGTGATATTATATGACTTCACCACTCCGGTCATATTTACAGGATCTCCCCAAGATAAGGTGACATTCTTAGTTCCTATCATAGTAAAGTTTAGGCTGCTCGGTGGGGTGGGATCTGTTTGGAGATAAAACAATGTTAGGAAAAAAATTAGTGAGATGCATGAAATCTGCTTTGAAAAGAATACATACAATGGGATAAATTAACAATGAGTGGTGCAAGCATAATTCTCACACCACTCTTCTGAGTATAAAAAATGGAGCACAGGCAAGCCCCTTTGTTAATTAGGAGCCATCAGTTCTCTGTTCTATGGTGGCTGTGACGGACACACAGATCTTTCTACCTGATCCCCAAAAGTTATATTTAAAATTAAAAAGGAGCTCCAGTCTCCCCCAAAAAATTAAAAGTCAGCAGCTACAAATACTGTAGCTGGTGACTTTTATTATAAGGACACTTACCTGTCCAGGGATCCAACGATGTCCTCACCTGAGCTGATTCTTCAATCGGCTTCGATTCCAGATGCCGGCATCATTACTGCCGGTTTCCTACAATCCATGCACGAGCCATGCTGTGCTTTGCAAATGGTCCCGCAGTGCTCTGGGACCTGTGATATGTGGGAGAGGTGGGATGAACTTCCACTCAGATCACCGCAACGACCTGCCCAGAAGTGAGAAAGGGTACCTGTCAAAAGGTACCTGCCGCCCCCCCCCAAAAAAAGTGCCAAATGTGGCAGTGAAGGGGTGGGAGGATACAAACAAGCAGAACTTTCCCTTTTGGATGAAGTTCCACTTTAATGACTTCAAAATATAACAAAGTAAGAAAAAAAAGAAGTCAATGAGATGGAAGAATAATCATCTGCTTTGAAGGAATACGATGGTAGGGATGTTCACAATGGTCACCTTTCGTTCAAATAATAAATAGTTTAAAAAGAAAAGTTAAAAAAAAAACCTTTGTCCACAACCCCTGTCACTTTTTTCAGCCGGGTCTGCATGAAGAGTGCATCCGGAAAAGTATTCACAGCGCTTAATTTTTTCCACATTTTGTTATGTTAAAGCCTTATTCCAAAATGGTTTAAACTAAAAATAAAAAATGAAACAAATCCCATGTACAGCACATAAGTATTCACAGCCTTTGCTCAATACTTTGGTGAAGCACCTTTGGCACCAATTACAGCCTCAAGTCTTTTTGAGTATGATGCTACAAGCTTGGCACACCTATTTTTGGGCAGTTTTTCCCATTCTTCTTTGCAGGACCTCTCAAGCTCCATCAGGTTGGATGGGGAGCGTCAATGCACAGCCATTCGCAGATCTCCAGAGATGTTCAATATAGTTGAAGTCTGGGCTCTGTCTGGCCCACTCAAGCACTTTCACAGGGTTGTCATGTAGCCACTCTTTGTTATCTTGGCTGTGTGCTTAGGGTCGTTGTCCTGTTGGAAGATGAACCTTTGCCCCAGTCTGAGGTCCAGAGCGCTCTGGAGCAGGTTTTCATCAAGGATGTCTCTGTACATTGCTGTATTCATCTTCTCCCTCAATCCTGACTAGTCTTCCAGTTCCTGCCGCTGAAAAACACCCCTACAGTATGATGCTGCCACCACCATGCATGACTGTAGGGATGATACTGGTCAGGTGATGAGCAGTGCCTGGTTTCCCCTAGACATTACGCTTGCCATTCAGGCCAAAGAGTTCAATCTTTATTTCATCAAACCAGAGAATTTTGTTTATCATGGTCTGAGAGTCCTTCAGGTGCCTTTTGGCAAACTCCAGGCAGGCTGCTATGTGCCTTTTACTGAGGAGTAGTTTCTATTTGGCCAAGCTACCATACAGACCTGATTGGTGGAGATCTGCAGAGATGGTTGCTCTTCTGGAAGGTTCTCCTCTCTCCACAGAGAAATGCTGAAGCTCTGTCAGAGTGACCATCAGGTTCTTGGTCACCTCCCTGACTAAGGTCTTTCTCCCCAATCGCTCAGTTTGGATGGTCAGCCCGCTCTAGGAAGAGTCCTGGTGGTTCCAAATGTCTTCCATTTACGGATGACAGAGGCCACTGTGCTCATTGGGACCTTCAATGCTGTAGAAATGTTTCTGTACCCTTCCCCAGATCTGTGCCTCCATACAATCCTGTCTCTGAGGTCTACAGACAATTCCTTGGACTTCATGGCTTGGTTTGTGCTCTGACATGCACTGTTTACTGTGGGACCTTATATAGACAGATGTGTGCCTTTCCAAATCATGTCCAATCAACTGAATTTACCACAGGTGAGCTCAAATCAAGTTGTAGAAAGATCTCACGGATGATCAGTGGAAACAGGATGCACCTGAGTTCAATTCTGAGTGTAGAAAAGGCTGTAAATATTTATGTACGTTTTTTCGTTTTTTATTTTTACTAAATCTTCAAAGATTTCAAACTTTTTTCACGTTGTCATTATGGGGGATTGTTTGTAGAATTTTGAGGAAAATAATGAATTTAATCCATTTTGGAATAAGGCTGTAATATAACAAAATGTGGAAAAAGTAAAGCGCTGTGAATACTTTCCGGATAAACTGCCCATCAAGTCCATAGGTTGGACTTGATGGACTTGTGTCTTTTTTCAACCTCACTTACTATGTAACTGTATATACTGTATATGGAGAAAAGTCTAAATAATAGATATGTGAAATTAAAAACAAAAGCATATGTGGAATATCATTATTAAATGCATAGTATTATCATCATACAATACCTTTTTGTCATATTTGTCCTTTAAACAAAATTTTTTTTTTGGACCATTCAGTGAAATGGCGCACATTTTCTATTTTTTTTTTATTTAACTTTGACAAAGCATTGAAGACACATGTAAGTGAATAAAATGATTTTGCGCTATTCCATTCTATGTGATTAAATAAACAATGTGATATAAATGTAATCTAAAATCTTACTATAAAAAAGTCGAGTGATGGTTATGAATCAATAAAAATAATCAATTCCCAATTCAATAATATTATGATCCAATAGTGACTGTGATCCAAATATAAACACTGTGATCAATGTGCAGTCCTTCAATGAATAGATCCAATAACCTTCTTAATAAAACTTCAGAGAGTCTATGCGCCGCCACCAACACCTCAGTGCTCACAGAACTCTCACCTCATATCCACAGAATGTAAGCCTTGAGTATTATTAAGGACAAGCTATTCCCTCATGCCGCAGATCTCCTCTGCAGATCCTCTCTCAGAAGGTCCAGGACCATGTGTTGGGGTAAGGTAAACAGATAAGCCTCTAATCGTGCATAAAGGTAACCAAACCAATTTATTTAAAAGTATAAAATATGCTTACATCTAAGCACAGTTAAAAGCGCTTCAAACAGCAAAAACAGAGGCGTTTCCACCTCTCACATCACTTCCGGTCCGCTGTGTCTTACGGCCATGCCCTACGCGTTATGTCACCTCACATGACTTCTCTAGGGGGCATAACGTGACGTGACATAATGCTGTTTTGCTGTTTGAAGTACTTTCAACTGTGCTTAGATGTAAGCATATTTTAAACTTTTAAATAAATTGGTTTGGTTACATTAATGCACCATTAGAGGCTTGTTTGTTTACCTTACCCCAACACATGGTCCTGGACCTTCTGAGAGAGGATCCGGCATGAGGGAATAGCTTGTCCTTAATAATACTCTAGGGTTACATTCTGTGGATATGAGGTGAGAGTTCTGTGAGCACTGAGGTGTTGGTGGTGGCGCATAGACTCTCTGAAGTTTTATTAAGAAGGTTATTGGATCAGTGGTTGTTTATATTTGGATCACAGTCACTATTGGATCATAATATTCTTCTACTGGGAATTAATTTTTTTTACTGATTCATAACCATCACTGGACTTTTTTATTGTAAGATTTTAGTTTACATTAATATCACATTGTTTATTTAATCACATAGAATGGAATAGCGCAAAATCATTTTATTCACTTACTTATGCACGTGTATTTGTGAAATCACTAGGTTTTGCAGCAATTCTGGGTATCCAATTAGGATTTATTGCTATCACATTCACTATATAATAGCGCAGAGGATCACTATACTATATTCATTGAAGACACATGACCTTAATCATACTTACATGTGGCCTGTGACAGTGAAGGGGCTGCCTGGCTGCAGGAACTGCTGACTGTCACTATTGTTACATTGTAGACTCTTCCTGGTAATAATCCAGTAAAATTTACTTGCATCATGTTAGGCTGTATTGTGCCAGTCTGCATTGTGTTATTGACATATTCTGTTATAGTGACGGTATAATTAGACACTTTTCCTTGTGGTGCGGTCCAGCTCACAAACAGAGAATTCACCGATGTGTTACTGCTCACTGCGGCACCGACAGCTTGTCCGGGAACTAACAGGAAAAATACACTTTTATTAGTAAAAAAGGTACGCATACAGATCTTATTATAAAGGGTGCAGGGGTTCTACAGCAAAGATGGAGGGCTAGGGGGGATCCTGCCCATAGCAGCATCATCTGTGTTGGAAGAATAGGGAGCAAAGACCTTGAATCTCTGAATGTAGGTGATCTAGACTGTAAGGGGGGAATTACTAAAACCAGAGAGTATAAAATCTGGTTTAGCTGTGCCTGGTGGCCAATCAGCTTCCAACTTTAGCTTGTTCAATTACGCTTTGCCATAAGTTTTGCGGTGCATACTAGCACTGGCATAAACCTCCTTGGGGCATATAAATGAATGTGGTGCCATTTAACCAGTTTATGCCTGCACTATAGCCTTAAAATGGCTACAGCGCAGCTCTTTGGTTCTGGGAGGATATCCATTGATGTCTTTTCACGTACGCGCCCCCGGGTCACTCATTGGGCACGCTCTGTTACCTCCGTGTCCTTTGGACATAGCTAATCACAGATAGTGGTAAAGGGCCAATCTCAGCAGCCCTTTACCATGTGATCAGCTGTGTCCAATCACAGCTGGTCACATGTAAACAGACTTGCTAGTTATCAGCATTGCTTTCCTCATGCGCTGTCACTGTGTGAGGAAAGGAGAGCCAATAGTTGGTAAGTCTGACAGGGCACAGTGAGTACATTGTTTACACTGATTATTAGTGCAGTGCCCATCAGTGTAGCCTTATTAGTGCCCTACAATGCTGCCTTTCGGTGCCCATCAGTGCAACTTATCAGTTCCCAAATATGCCCATCAGTGCAGCCTCATCAGCGCACACCAGTGAAGAAGAAAATTTGCTTGTTTGCAAAACTTTATTACAGAAACAAGGAAAAACTTTTTTTTTTTCAAAATGTGTTCGCTTGTTTAGCAAAAAATAAAAACCACAGTGGTGAATAAATACCACCAGAAGGCAGCTCTATCTGTCTCAAAAAAAATTATAAAAATTTCATATGTGGGTACAGCGCAATTTTCATTCAAAGTGTGACAGCGCTGAAAGCCCGGGAAGGAAGGCGGTAAAAACGCCTGGTATTGCAGTGGTTAATACCTCTTTAATGATTACAGAGCTGCATGAATTTGTGTCCTTAAAGTGATTGTAAAGGTTCATTTTTTTTTTTCTTTTTAAGAAACATGTCATACTTACATCCTCTGTGCAAGGGTTTTGCACAGAGCAGCCCCGATCCTCCTCTTCTGGGGTGCCCTGGCGATGCTCCTGGTTGCTCCTCTTCATTGAGTGCCCCACAGAGAGCCACTTTCCATAGGGCACCCAAGGGGGCGCCCTCATGAGTCCCGCTGCTGCATCCATTGACACAGACAGCAGATCTCGGTCCCACCCCCAGCCCTGTGTCACTGGATTTGATTGACAGCAAAGGGAGCCAATGGCTCACGCTGCTATCAATCTATCCAAAGAGGACAGTGGCTGGAGGTAAGAAAAAGGGGGGGTCTGGGGGGCAGCTGAAGCACAGAAGTTTTTTCACCTTAATGCATAGAATGGGGCTTTACAACCACTTTAATATCTGCCTAAAGTTCAATTTTAAATGCTAGTTGTAAAGGTATTTTAAAGGTAATGATTTTATACACACCACAATATTTTTACACACAATTGTACGGTTTATTTACTGCGCCTTCCAAATGAACTTGGTGGAGTTTGGACTTGTGTTGAAGGACTTTTGGCTTTAGTTTATGGCATAAGCTTGAAATCAGTGTGATACTCCCCACTGATCATTCAGAATTCATTGACTGGTGCATCTGACCTGCAGTTGACCTTTTTCTGACTTGCATTTTACCTGATTTAGGCTACTTTCACACTGAGGCATTGGAGGCATTGGCGGCAAAGCACCGCTATTTTTTACTATCATTTTTGTGGAGGTTTTCAGCCGCTAGCGGGGGTTAAAAGCGCCCCGTTAGCGGCCGAAAACCTCAGCAAAAATGAGGGTTAAAGAGTTAAAACCGCCCGCAAAGCGCCGCAAAGTGGTGCTTTGCTGGCGGTTCGGCGGCGCTGCCCATTGATTTCAATAGGCAGGGGCGCTTTAGGAGCGCTGCAAAAATGCGACTTGCAGGACTTTTTTAGGCTACTTTCACACTGAGGCGCTTTACAGGTGCTACAGCGCTAAAAATAGCGCCTGTGTAGCGCCTGTAAAGCGCCTCCCCTGTGTCTCCAGTGTGAAAGCCCGGGGGCTTTCACACTGGAGCGGTGCGCTTGCAGGACGGTCAAAAAAGTCCTGCAAGCCGCATCTTTGCAGCGCTATAGGAGCAGTGGCGCTTTGCGGGCGGTTTTAACCCTTTTTCGGCCGCTAGTGGGGGTTAAAACCGCCCCCCTAGCGGCCGAATAGCTCCGCTAAAACGAGGGTAAAGCGGCACTAAATATAGCCCTGCTTTACCGCCGATGCCCATAACGCCCCAGTCTGAAAGTAGCCTTACCATCCTGCCAGCACACCGTTCCAGTGTGAAAGCCACATTGGAATGAGAGGAGAGGCTCTTTCCAAGTGCTTTGCAGGCGCTATTTTTAGCGCTATAGCGCCTGTAAAGCGTCTCAGCGTGAAAGCAGCCTAAAAGGGGTTTAAATACCCGTTTTGCATTCCCATGCCTGTTGACTGGTGCACCGTTACTTCTTAGCAGCTTTGAGAAGTATGTGTGGATTCTTTTGTTTCGCTATAGCATTCAAAATGACTGAACTTTTTCAAGCAGAAGAAAAGATCCTATCATTATTTATTATAAATATACAGGATTTATATAGGGTCAACAATTTGTGCAAAATAAGGGAGAGAGTACAGGAATTAGGCATTACGTATAAGGAATGAGCTGATGGAGAAAGTAAAAGTTCAGTTTGAAGGTGGAGTCGGGATAGGATTTCTAAAAAAAGATACGTTTTTAACCACTTAAGGACCGAGCCTCTTTCTGAGATTTGTTTTTTACAAGTTAAAAACAGTTTTTTATGCTAGAAAATTACTTAGAACCCCCAAACATTATACATTTTTTTTCTAACACTCTAGAGAATAAAATGGCGGTCGTTACAATACTTTCTGTCACACCGTATTTGCGCAGCGTTCTTACAAGCGCACTTTTTTTGGAAAAAATACACTTTTATGAATTAAAAAATAAAACAGTAAAGTTAGCCCAATTTTTTTTATATTGTGAAAGATGATGTTACGCCGAGTAAATTGATACCCAACATGTCATGCTTCAATATTGTGCCTGCTCCTGGAAGGGCGACAAACTTTTACCCTTAAAAATCTCCATAGGCGACGTTTAAACAATTCTACAGGTTGCATGTTTTGAGTTACAGAGGAGGTCTAGGGCTAGAATTATCGCGGCGATACCTCACATGTGTGGTCTGAACACAGTTTTCATATGTGGGCGCTACTCACGTATGCGTTCGCTTCTGCACGTGAGCTCGGCGGGACGGGGCGCATTTAAAATAATGTTTTTTCTTATTTATTTTACCGTTTTATTTTTTATTTTTACACTGTTCTTTTAAAAAAAAACAGGACGGGGGGGGGGGGGTTATTTACGAAAGGCAAATCCACTTTGCACTACAAGTGCACTGCAAGTACACTTGAAAGTGCACTGAAAGTGCACTTGGAAGTGCAGTCGCTGTAGATCTGAGGGAAAGATCTGAAATGAGGGGAAGCTCTGCTGATTTTATCATCCAATCATGTGCAAGCTAAATTGCTGTTTTTTATTTTCCTTGCATGTCCCCTCAGATCTACAGCGACTTTACTTCCAGGTGCACTTGCAGTGCAAAGTGGATTTTCCTTTAATAAATAAACCCCAATGCGTTTTATTAAAGGACCATTTCGATATAACGCTGTTTTTGTGAAGCCAACGGTGATTTAACCCCCCTGGCGGTATTCGGAGTCTGGCTCGGGGTGGAATTTCAGAACCAAAATCGGTAACCCCGAGCCAGGGATCGGGGATCGGGATCGCATCGCAGGATCCAGGAAGAGGTTACTTACCTTGTCCCCTGGATCCTCCGATGTCTCCCCGCTGTGTGAGCGACTCGTCCTCCACTCGATTCATCATGGAGCCGAGCTCCGTTCCCTGCGAGCGTTGCGGCGCACGGGGACGGAGAATGGCGCCAAATTCAAAAAGTGAAACACACACTATACATACAGTATACTGTGATCTTACAGATTACATTACTGTATGGAATTATTTCACCTCCCTTTTGTCCCTAGTGGTTTCTCCAGTGGCCTGCATGTAGTTTTATATTAAAAAATACTGTTCTTTCTGCCTGAAAACTGGAGATTGTCCATAGCAAAGTGGTTTTAGACCAGCTAGAAAACAGCGATAATAAATTAGAATCACTTGCAGAATTGAGTGATAGAGATTTGTGGGGAAATCCGTCATCAAACACTGAAAAGTAACGACAGCGACGATTCTGCAACTGAGCAAATTTCAGTGTTTTTGATTTGATTACATTATTGAATAATTTTCATTATTATTATTATATTATTATTTGGTATAATTATTTATAGTTATTTATTATATTATTATTTATGATTTCGCGTTTCAAACTTTATCATAGCCGGGATGTCTACTAGACTCTTGTTTGGACAGATTTAAGTGAGTTATTCCTAAGAATTACAGGCCTACAATATAAAACGCCAAATTTCCATGCAAAATAATTGTACCGCTTTCAGCATCAAAAATATGAAATAATCATTCACTTGATGAAGAGTTTTCTTTTGTTTGTTCACTTTGACGCATTCGAATAAAAAAAAATATATAATAATAACATTTTCGATTCGACAGATTTGAAATTTATCAATTCGATCGTTTTGAATCGTAAAAAATTGGTCAATTCAGAAGAAGACATAAAGCTAATTCTGAATACAAACCCTGAATACGAATTGAACAAATCAACTGAATTTAACAAAACGAAATAACTAGATTAATGAATCTAAACAAAACACATTTTTTCGTCATGCACATGTCTATCAGTTATAAACGAGGGGTCTAATTCTATGTTACAGGCCAGAGGAGGACCCCAGAACAGGAGGATCGGGCAGTTCTGTCCAATTATATTGCACAGAGCAGGTAAGTATAGACATGTTTGTTATTTAAAAAAAAATAAATCCTTTACAACCACTTTGAGAAGCTTGTATGAATTTAATCAATGCATCTGAAACAAAGACTGTTCTTTTTTCTGGTGGCAACAAATCAGCTTTTCACTTTTACACCTCCAGAAAGAAAGGCCCGCAGCAACAGCATGTAATGCATAGTGGAGGTCATACATGACTGTGGTAACAGGGGAGTTGCAAGACACTATAGCAGTGGCATTGCGGAGCAGTGAGCCTGAGGTATTGGGAAGATCGAGCGACGCCAGAACGCGGCGGTCCCGCCCGCCTGAGAGGTTCTCCCCCGACCAGCGTGTGACTGGACAACGGCAGCCCGGGACTTCTACGGGTCCCGCGGTGGGCCCGCCGCCAAAACGGATGGCTGGAGCGGAAGGAGGGAGAGAGAGCGCGACCGTGGCACGACAGGGCGATCGGATGGAAGGTACTGGGGCGGCGGTGCGGCCTGGCAGCGCGAGCCCCGCCCCCTGGAGGAGAGAGTCAGAAATGAGGGAGAGAACACGTGCAGCGAGCCCCGGGCCTTCTGGTTCCACGGCAGGGGTACACATGAGGATCGAGAAGGGTCGGCCTAGCAGGGAAGCACATGGACCATGCGGCAGGACTGAGGTAATAAACACTGGTCCGGGCAAGGCAAAAAGCAAGTCAGCAAGTGGAAGGGACACGCGGAGGCGGGGGCGTCTGGCCACAGCCCCAGCGGCAACCTTGGCGGCCAGGCCGGGTGGGCCTTCATCAGAAGAAGAAGAAGGAGGAAGAGGGTGTGACCGAGCAGGGGGATGGTCCTGATCGGAGGAAGAATCGACCCCCCCTCACAGGAGAACAGCAGCGGTGGAGATCCCTGGTCCAGCTGATGTGCAGCCTGGTGAGTCCAATGTTTTATTCTTTGATTCTAGTCAGGCTAGAGTGGGGGGGACAGGAGATACAGTTGTGAGCACGGTTAGCAGTGGGTCGGGGGCAGCAGTGAGCGGGGGGGCTTCAGGATTAGGGGGGTTTTTAGCGGGCATTAAGGAGTTACTTTAGCGCTTTGAGGGAGCAGGGACGGTTTCCCCGGCCCCGGCAGCCTCGTGGGTTCAGCCGCCAGGGCGTCCCGGGGCGGTAGTGACAACGGGGGGAACAACAGTAGGACCGACGGTCCAGGCAGCAGTTGCCTCGACTTCACCTGTGGCGTCGGGGAGTGCGGTGGCACAGGGGACGGACAAGACAGTGGAGACCACAAGCAGGCAGGACATAACCAGGTTGGCGGATGCAGCCAAGTGTGAGGTTTATGTGTGCTATGAGGGACCGCTAGGGTCGCACTTGAAACAGGAGGTGCGCGAGAAACTGTGGAAGGGTGAGTATGTTGAAATTTTTTCCCTACTGCCTTTAGAAAAATTCAACCTGGATAGGGTTAAACCGGACGATTTGAAGAAGGAGGACGAAGAGAAGAGGAGGTACAGGCTAATCCCTAGAACATTTGCAAACTGGTTGCAGGCTTTTGCGATTATGGCAACTGTGATAGGTGAGAAGCACCCCGAGCATTGTTCAGCGCTATTTTGTTATCAAGATGCTATTGGGGAGGCGTACAGGGTTTATGGGGGCACGGCATGGCTGAGGTATGATGAGCAGTTCCGTCAATGGAGGGCGATTAGACCGGCGCTGCGTTGGGATCACAAGGACATCAGCCTGTGGATGAGATTGATGACGACAGCGAGGGCCCCCAATCAGTTTTTTCCAGAGGGGAACCGGTGGACCTTCCACCCAGGGACATACGGTCGGAAACAAAACGGGGGTTTGTTGGCAATACAACACCGGGACCTGCAGGTTTGGAGCCTCATGTAAGTATAAACACGAGTGTTCAGGATTTGGGGGATCCCACCCAGGGTCAAGGTGTTTTAAACAAGGAAAGGGTAGGCAAGGAGAAACTGCAAACAAAAGGGTGGACCCCGGTGAGAGTGGAAAAGATGCGGCCGTTTCTAGGTCGGTATCCTGACAAAACAGCAGCGCAATTGTTGGATGAAGGTTTCTGAGTGGGTTTTAAGATACCATGCACTCTGTAGGTTATCCCAACAGTGTCGCCTAATTTAAGGTCAGCTATGCAACACCCGGAAGTAGTTTCCAAGAAGCTAAGGAAGGAGGTTGCATTGGGACAGATGGGTGGTCCGTTTTTGGTTGCTCCGTTGGATAATTTGGTGGTGTCATCGCTGGGGGTGGTCCCAAAGAAGGAGCCAGGAAAATTCAGGCTAATCCATCATTTATCCTTCCCAAAAGGGGGGTCGGTCAATGATGCTATAGACCAGGGTGAGTGTTCCGTGACCTATACATCATTTGATGCGGCAGTGGGTTGGGTTCGTCGGTACGGAAAAGGGGCTCTCATGGCAAAGGCGGATGTGGAATCAACTTTCCGACTACTGCTGGTACACCCGGACAGCTTTCGGTTATTGGGGTGTCATTGGAACGACGAATTTTACATTGACCAATGCTTACCAATGGGCTGCTCAATATCGTGCGCGATATTTGAGCAGTTCAGCTCATTTGTGGAATGGGTTGTCAGGGAGGTGTCGGGTGTGAATTCGATAATTCATTACCTGGATGATTTTCTCCGCATGGGCCTGGCTGATTCGAGGATCTGCGCGGTGCTTCTGGCTACGTTGGAACACATCGCAGACAAATTTGGCATTCCATTGGCGGCTGACAAGACAGAGGGACCGTGTACGGTCATCACGTTCTTGGGTATTGTGCTGGACACGGAAGCAATGGAATGCCGGTTGCCGGACGATAAACTGGAGGACCTGAAGAGTGAAATTGCGGGGCTAATGGGTTTGCGTAAAGTGCAGCTACGAACGCTACAATCGGTATTGGGCAAGCTTAATTTTGCATGCCGCATATTACCGATGGTAAGGGTGTTTTTGTCGAAGGTTGTCGGCTAGCATGATCGGTGTCAAATCGCCGAGACACTTTGTGCGGTTGAGAGAAACACATAGAGCGGGCTTAAGGGTGTGGCATACCTTTTTGGAAGCTTTTAACGGTAGGGCTTTCTGGATGGCTGGTCCGGTCAGCAATTTTGACTTGGAACTATTCACTGATGCTGCTGGGTCAACAGGGTTCGGGGCCTTTTTTCAGGGGCAATGGAGCGCTGGGCCTTGGTCTCAGTCGTGGGTGGACGCAGGGTTTACAAAGAACCTAGTGCTGCTGGAATTGTTTCCGGTAGTGCTGGCGGTGGAGTTATGGGGAGCATCATTCAGGGATCTGAAGGTGCATTTCCACGGGGACAATCTAGGTGTGGTACAAGTAATTAATAGGACTACGGCATCGTCTCCGCCAGTGATTAGGCTATTGCAACACCTGGTACTACGTTGTTTGCAATTGAATGTTTTCATTCATGCTGTACATCTACCGGGGGGTGAAAATGTTATAGCTGATGCGTTGTCTCGCTTCCAGTGGGAAAGGTTCCGGGAGTTGGCGCCGGAGGCGGAGCAACACGGGGTTCCTTGTCCCGACTGGGAGATAGCATTGGCCTCATCGCTGGATGGATAAAGAACTCGGTAAGTGGGTCCACGTGGGCGACATACACGAGTGTATGGCAGGAATGGATAGAGTTTGTGCAGAATATTGGGGAAGAGCCGGTCGGTGGAGAGGTGAGATTGCTGTTGATATACTACATTGCTAGGAAAATGGAGGAAGGGGTATCCGCGTCAGTGGTGAATAGGAATGTAACTGGGTTGGCCTTTCTGTTTAAGTTGCAAGGTCAGGTGGACTTTACGAAATACTTTTGGGTACGGCAGGCGATGAAGGGTTACAGAAAGGCGATGGTTAGACGGAATGCGAGAAGACCGGTGACATTTGAGATTTTACAGGGTGTTATAGGGCAGCTGGAGAGGGTATGCTCCTCAGGTTACGAAGTGATGTTGTTTAAGGTGGCCTTTTTGTTAGCGTTTTTTGGGGCTTTTAGAATAGGGGAATTGGTTAGCCCTTCTAAGAGGGTCCAAGGAGGGCTGAGTTATCAGGACGTGAAGTGTGAGGCGGAAGTTTTGCAGTTGTATTTGAGGAAATCAAAGACTGACCAAATGGGAAGAGGCAGAATCGTGCGGGTGTATCCGGTTATGGGTTCGCAGTTGTGCCCGGTTGGGGCGGTTAGGGAGTTTTTGGGTTGTCGCCCAGTGGGACTGGGCACCTTTTTGGTACATTCAGGGGGTGAATTTTTATCCAGATTCCAATTTGGGGCAGTTTTCGCAAAATGTATACAGGGATTAGGGCTGACAGTGAAGGATTTCTCGTCACATTCCTTCAGGATAGGAGCAGCCACTGAAGCAGCCAGGAACGGACTGGGGGAGGAAACTGTGAAGAGGATTGGTAGGTGGGAATCCACAATCTTATGTGCGGCCCAATCTGGTGATAAGTTTGTAGGTGAAGTATTTCATGTGTAATAGAGATATGGGTGCTGGGGTGTGTAAAGTGTTAATGGGGTTTTGTTTTATAGTATGGTTTTTTCTGTGTTCTTCTATTTCAGATTCGCTGCTGGGGATGGTCTGGATCATGGGCCATTCCTATGTGGCATGGGGGGGGGCTCGGAGAGGGGACGCCCGTTATGAGGGTAGGCAATTGGGCTTTAGCAGGAGGGAAGCGTGCATAAAGTGGTTGGGGATCCCAGGTATGTTGTGGGGTAGATTGGTGGCGGAGGTGCATCGTTATGTGTAACGTGATAGGCCGCCGGATGTATTGGTAATACACGCAGGCGGCAATGACCTGGGCATTAGAGCAATGGTAGACCTAAAGCGCGACATCAAGTTGGATGTTTGGCGGTTAAGAGAAGCTTTTCCGAAAATGGTTATTGTCTGGTCAGATATGGTGGCCCGGACATCGTGGAGGATGGCTGGATCAGTTGACGGGGTCAACAGGGCACGTAAAAAAATAAATAGGGAAGTGAGCAAGTTTGTAGTGAATAATGGTGGTCTGGCGGTTAGGCATTTGGAACTCGAGTTTGAGACATGGAGGTATTTACGAGCGGATGGAGTACATTTGAACGAGGTTGGAATTGATTTGTAGGCCTTGGGGCTACAAGATGGAATACAGAGAGCACTTCGGGTGTGGAGAGGCACCCAAGATTAAGGTATTATTCTTGGGCGCTGTGGCGGGCGTTGGTCTGGGCAAAAAGAAGGTAGATGGCAAAAAGTAAGAGTCTTTTTGGGAGCTAGCGTTGATATGGCTCATGATGGTGGTTCCCGGTTAACGGAGGTTAGCCGGGAAGTGATAATGGGGCACTGCGGTCATTGCTAGTCTCTGAGCCAGCTTGTCGGCTTGAGGCCTATTTGATAGATAGCAAGTCCTGTTATGGACACAGAGGATTATTAAGATATTGCTCAGACCAACGCTTGATAATTAAGCAGGTTGTTTTAACAGATGTTGTTTTTGTTGTTGATGTTTTTCTATTTATGATAGATAAAGTTTATATGTTATATTTTTATATTTAAGATTATTTGTTAATTAAATAAGGCCGCTACGGCCTTTTAATACTCCAAGCTCGGTGTGGTTTGAGTTATTGGGGTAAAAGGGTAAGTGGGGTGGTATTAGGGGTAAAAATGACATCTGTAATCCGTCAGTCATGTGATAATGATGGGGAGTATCAGATTGGGTGTTGTGAATAATGGGAACTTCTTGTGGGAAATTTGATAGACAAAGACTGGAGCATTTGTTGGCAAAGACATTTATAAGTTGCTTTTCCTGTTTGGCAGTACTTACGGGTGCAGTCAGTTATAGACACGGGGTCTGATTGTATGTTGCAGGCAGATATTGTATATACAGTGAATGTATAGGTCTCTCCCACTGTCAGATCTCCTATTGTAGCTGATGCACCGGTCACTATTGTATTATTTATCAGTGTAGATGATGAGTTTACATTGGTCTGCACCCTGTAGGTGTATGAGCTCTGATACTCGTCTGGTTGTGTCCAGGTCAGGGACATAGAATTGGTAGTTTTGGCAACAATCTGCGGTAATTTCACAGATAATGGTTCTGTGGATAAAGGAAAAATTAATATTAATAACCAGAGTAAGAATTGTTACATTCAGAGTGTGATGTTAAAGTTACAATGTTAATCGACAGTAGAAAAACACTGCTAAAGAAAAAAGAGTTATCATTTCCATCATTATCTTTAATAACAGCGATAAGCTAAGTAGATATGGAGACCTCTTCTTGTCTTCGTTCATTCCCTCCCCTAATCAGAAAATCGTATTCTATGATTGTGTTTCACATTGTTAACATCATATTGTAACTTTAGGCTGTATTCACACCTAAGTGCTTTCAGCTTGTAAAACACCCAAAAAAAAAAAAAGCCTGAAAAAACCTCCCAACAAGCAAAATCCCATTCATTTCAATGGCACCTGTTCACATCTAAGCGTTTTGTCACCTGAAGCAAATCGCCTGAAGCTCAAAAAAGTACATCAGCTTCCTTTTGGGCAGATTACAAGCATTTTTCTGCTTTTTACATTGGTGACCTTTTGACCTGTGCAAAATAGCAGCAAAAACAAATGTGGTAAAAATCACTGCGAAATCGTGGTAAAAACGCACGTCTTTCCGCCTGAAAACGAAACGCTCAGGTGTGAATGCAGCCTTACAGCTAAAGCCTAGGTAGCTAAAGTTTTTATATGGTCCTTTCCCCATTACCCTAGTAGTGCTCTGCTTGCACACAGACATAGCTAGGAATAAAAAATTCAATGTGTGTTTACGCAAGTACTGGCGTATATCCATGTGCAGCCATTAATAACTATGGGCAGGTTGTAGGCAGCATCTGTAGTTTCTGGTTGGAGAGATACACCCAAATTGTACATTGTACAGCCCCAGGCACCCGTGTGCATGAGACCTAAAAAGCAACAATATAAACTAGCTCTAAAAGTCATCTGTCTTATAATAAGACATGGAAGGTATCCTTCCCCTTCTAGAGCAGAGAGAGAGGACAAAGAAATCTTGGAGCTTTACCAATGTACATAGGTCATTATGCACCAAGGGACCCTGTCACCGTACCAGAGTTAACAATAAAATGAACACTTATAAGGGATGACTCTAAATACTTATCTTTCCCACTACCCACACCATTGAACACCACTGCTGTAAGATCATCTTCTAAAGTCCACTGGGAAACCAACACTTCTGGTTGTGTCAAACTTCTGGGTTCTCCACAGCTCTTACTGGATTCGCCTGCTGACCTCCAGTAAAGATGTGGAGATTAGCAGGATAAACCAGTATGAGTTGTGGGGGACCCAGGAGACCAGCCCCCCAAAAAGTGTTGTTTCCCAGCAAAGAGGACTATTTACTAGTATTTAAGCAAAGTTCAGCTGGTTCCTCCTGCTGACCTCCATGGCACTACTCTCTTCTGTAATGAGTTACATAGTTACATAATTACATAGTTACATAGTAGGTGAGGTTGAAAAAAGACACAAGTCCATCAAGTCCAACCTATGTGTGTGATTATGTGTCAGTATTGCATTGTATATTCCTGTATGTTGTGGTCATTCAGGTGATTATCTAATAGTTTCTTGAAGCTATCAATGCTCCCTGCTGAGACCACCGCCTGTGGAAGGGAATTCCACATCCTTGCCACTCTTACAGTAAAGAACCCTCTACGTAGTTTAAGGTTAAACCTCTTTTCTTCTAATTGTAATGAGTGGCCACGAGTCTTATTAAACTCTCTTCTGCGAAAAAGTTTTATCCCTATTGTGGGGTCACCAGTCCAGTATTTGTAAATTGAAATCATATCCCCTCTCAAGCGTCTCTTCTCCAGAGAGAATAAGTTCAGTGCTCCCAACCTTTCCTCATAACTAAGATCCTCCAGACCCTTTATTAGCTTTGTTGCCCTTCTTTGTACTCGCTCCATTTCCAGTACATCCTTCCTGAGGACTGGTGCCCAGAACTGGACCGCATACTCCAGGTGCGGCCGGACCAGAGTCTTGTAGAGCGGGAGAATTATCGTTTTATCTCTGGAGTTGATCCCCTTTTTAATGCCAATATTCTGTTTGCTTTGTTAGCAGCAGCTTGGCATTGCATGCCATTGCTGAGCCTATCATCTACTAGGACCCCCAGGTCCTTTTCCATCCTAGATCCCCCCAGAGGTTCTCCCCCCAGTGTATAGATTGCATTCATATTTTTGCCACGCAAATGCATTATTTTACATTTTTCTACATTGAACCTCATTTGCCATGTAGTCGCCCACCCCATTAATTTGTTCAAATCTTTTTGCAAGGTTTCCACATCCTGCGGAGAAGTTATTGCCCTGCTTAGCTTAGTATCGTCTGCAAATACAGAGATTGAACTGTTTATCCCATCCTCCAGATCGTTTATGAACAAATTAAATAGGATTGATCCCAGCAGAGAACCCTGGGGAACCCCACTACCCACCCCTGACCATTCTGAGTACTCCCCATTTATCACCACCCTCTGAACTCGCCCTTGTAGCCAGTTTTCAATCCATGTACTCACCTATGGTCCATGCCAACGGACCTTATTTTGTACAGTAAACGTTTATGGGGAACTGTGTCAAATGCTTTTGCAAAATCCAGATACACCACGTCTACGGGCCTTCCTTTATCTAGATGGCAACTCACCTCCTCATAGAAGGTTAATAGATTGAGTTGAAAAGTCAGTGGGATGAACCAGTGTTCGGCAGCAAAGTCAGATATATCTTTGCTTGGTAACTTTTGCCTCTTGAGCAAATGGGGGGGGATCAGTCAAGAATCTGGGCACTAACAAGACTTTTTCAAAATACTGTAACACTTTTTAAATATAGCTTTTAAGGCTAGGTTCACATTTGTGCGAACACAGACATTGCATGTGATTTTGCACCCGCACTGCAGGGCCGTTTGCATGCGATGTCTGTGCAATGGCTGAACTCGCACTGAATTCACACAAAAAAGGTGAAGGGACTTTTTTCCCCGCACTGAAATCGGATCGCATGGGTGTTGTCACCTATGCGATCCGATTCCTGTGCGAGTTCACAGTTCACACTGCGATCTGGAAACCGATCTGGGGGTGTCATTAACAATGTATTGACACCCACAGCGGTTTGCAGAGGGCAGTGTGAACTGCCTGTGGGAGGGATGTGATGTGGGAACAGGCGCTGTAATCGCTCTGGTTCCCTCATCACACAAGTGTGAACCTAGGCTGAACGAGCAAACACTTACTTGTACAGACTGATCCAATTACAGATGTGCTCTGATACCCCCAGGGTATGACCGTCACCACAGAGACACTGTAATTAGTCCCCGATGTCAAGTTTTGAAGGGTGACATATGTTGTGTTGCTTATTACAGTTCCAGAAATGATTGAAGGAGAAGAAGAATTCCAATAAGTGATATTATATGACTTCACCACTCCGGTCATATTTACAGGATCTCCCCAAGATAAGGTGACATTCTTAGTTCCTATCATAGTAAAGTTTATGCTGCCCGGTGGGGTGGGATCTGTTTGGAGATAAAACAATGTTAGGAAAAAAATTAGTGAGATGCATGAAATCTGCTTTAAAAAGAATACATATAATGGGATGAATTAACAATGAGTGGTGCAAGCATAATTCTCACACCACTCTTCTGAGTATAAAAAATGGAGCACATGCAAGCCCCTTTGTTAATCAGGAGCCATCAGTTCTCTGTTCTATGGTGGCTGTGACAGACGCACAGATCTTTCTACCTGCTCCCCAAAAGTTATATTTAAAATTAAAAAGGAGCTCCAGTCTCCCCCAAAAAATTAAGTCAGCAGCTACAAATACTGTAGCTGTTGACTTTTATTATAAGTACACTTACCTGTCCAGGGATCCAACAATGTCTTCACCCAAGCCGACTCTTCAATCGGCTTCGATTCCAGATGCCGGCATCATTACTCCCGGTTTCCTACAATCCATGTATGAGCCACGTAGCCCACGCTGCGCTTTGCAAATGGTCCCGCAATCCTCTGGGACCTGTGATGTGTGGGGTACCTGCCGCCCCCCCCCAAAAAAAGTGCCAAATGTGGCAGTGAAGGGGTGGGAGGATACAAACAAGCAGAACTTTCCCTTTTGGATGAAGTTCCACTTTAATGACTTCAAAATATAACAATGTAAGAAAAAAAAGAAGTCAAGGAGATGGAAGAATTAATCATCTGCTTTGAAGGAATACGATGGTAGGGGTGTTCACAATGGTCACTTTTCGTTCAAATAATAAATAGTTTAAAAATAAAAGTTTAAAGAAAAACCTTTGCCCCAACTCCTGTCACTTTTTTCAGCCGGGTCTGCATGAAGAATGCATCCGGAAAAGTATTCACAGCGCTTAATTTTTTCCACATTTTGTTATGTTAAAGCCTTATTCCAAAATGGTTTAAACTAAAAATAAAAAATGAAACGAATCCCATGTACATTATATAAGTATTCACAGCCTTTGCTCAATACTTTGGTGAAGCACCTTTGGCACCAATTACAGCCTCAAGTCTTTTTGAGTATGATGCTACAAGCTTGGCACACCTATTTTTGGGCAGTTTTTCCCATTCTTCTTTGCAGGACCTCTCAAGCACCATCAGGTTGGATGGGGAGCGTCAATGCACAGCCATTCGCAGATCTCCAGAGATGTTCAATATGGTTGAAGTCTGGGCTCTGTCTGGCCCACTCAAGCACTTTCACAGGGTTGTCATGTAGCCACTCCTTTGTTATCTTGGCTGTGTACTTAGGGTCGTTGTCCTGTTGGAAGATGAACCTTTACCCCAGTCTGAGGTCCAGAGCGCTCTGGAGCAGGTTTTCATCAAGGATATCTCTGTACATTGCTGCATTCATTTTTCCCTCGATCCTCTCTAGTCTCCCAGTTCCTGCCGCTGAAAAACACCCCCACAGTATGATGCTGCCACCACCATGCATGACTGTAGCGATGGTACTGGTCAGGTGATGAGCAGTGCCTGGTTTCCCCTAGACATAATGCTTGCCATTCAGCCCAAAGAGTTCAATCTTTATTTCATCAAACCAGAGAATTTTGTTTCTCATGGTCTGAGAGTCCTTCAGGTGCCTTTTGGCAAACTCCAGGCAGGCTGCTATGTGCCTTTTACTGAGGAGTGGTTTCTATTTGGCCACTCTACCATACAGACCTGATTGGTGGAGATCTGCAGAGATTGTTGTTCTTCTGGAAGGTTCTCCTCTCTCCACAGAGAAATGCTGAAGCTCTGTCAGAGTGACCATCAGGTTCTTGGTCACCTCCCTGACTAAGGTCTTTCTCCCCAATCGCTCAGTTTGGCCGGTCAGCCCGCTCTAGGAAGAGTCCAGGTGGTTCCAAACTTCTTCCATTTACAGATGATGGAGGTCACTGTGTTCATTGGGAGCTTCAATGCTGTAGAAATGTCTCTGTACCCTTCCCCAGATCTGTGCCTCCATACAATCCTGTCTCAGAGGTCTACAAACAATTCCTTGGACTTCATGGATTGGTTTGTGCTCTGACATACACTGTTAACTGTGGGACCTTATATAGACAGATGTGTGCCTTTCCAAATCATGTCCAATCAACGGAATTGACCACAGGTGGACTCCAATCAAGTTGTAGAAACATCTCACGGATGATCAGTGGAAACAGGAGGCACCTGAGTTCAATTCTGAGTGTAGAAAATGCTGTAAATATTTATGTACGTTTTTTCGTTTTTTATTTTTACTAAATCTGCAAAGATTTCAAACTTCTTTCACGTTGTCATTATGGGGGATTGTTTGTAGAATTTTGATGAAAATAATGAATTTAATCCATTTTGGAATAAGGCTGTAATATAACAAAATGTGGAAAAAGTAAAGCGCTGTGAATACATTCCGGATAAACTGCCCATCAAGTCCATAGGTCGGACTTGATGGACTTGTGTCTTTTTTCAACCTCACTTACTATGGAACTATGTAACTGTATATACTGTATATGGAGAAAAGTCTAAATAATAGATATGTGAAATTAAAAACAAAAGCATATGTGGAATATCATTATTAAATGCATAGTATTATCATCATACAACACCTTTTTGTCATATTTGTCCTTTAAACAAAACTTTTTTTTTGTACCATTCAGTGAAATGGCGCACATTTTCTATTTTTTTTTATTTAACTTTGACAAAGCATTGAAGACACATGTAAGTGAATAAAATGATTTTACGCTATTCCATTCTATGTGATTAAATAAACAATGTGATATAAATGTAAACTAAAATCTTACTATAAAAAAGTCGAATGATGGTTATGATTCAATAAAAATAATCAATTCCCAATTCAATAATATTATTTATTTATTATTATTTATTTCAGGTACTTATATAGCGCCGTCAATTTACGCAGTGCTTTACATATATATTATACATTCACATCAGTCCCTATACCCTCAAGGAGCTTACAATCTAAGGTCCCTAACTCACATTCATACATACTAGGGCCAATTTAGATAGGATCCAATTAACCTACCAGCATGTCTTTGGAGTGTGGGAGGAAACCGGAGTACCCGGAGGAAACCCACGCAGACACAGGGAGAACATGCAAACTCCAGGCAGGTAGTGTCGTGGTTGGGATTTGAACCAGTGACCCTTCTTACTGCTAGGTGAGAGTGTTACCCACTGCACCACTGTGCCGCCCCCGCTATTAATATTATGATCCAATAGTGACTGTGATCCAAATATAAACAGTCCTTCAATGAATAGATCCAATAACCTTCTTAATAAAACTTCAGAGAGTCTATGCCCTGCCACCAACACCTCAGTGCTCATAGAACGCTCACCTCATATCCACAGAATGTAAACCTTGAGTATAATTAAGGACAGGCTATTCCCTCATGCCGGAAAACTGCGGCGCATAGACTCTCTGAAGTTTTATTAAGAAGGTTATTGGATCTATTCATTGAAGGACTGCACATTGATCACAGGGTTTATATTTGGATCACAGTCACTATTGGATCATAATAATATTGAATTGGGAATTGATTATTTTTATTGATTCATAACCATCACTGGACTTTTTTATTGTAAGATTTCAGTTTACATTTATATCACATTGTTTATTTAATCACATAGAATGGAATAGCACAAAATGATTTTACTGACTTACTTATGCACGTGTATTTGTGAAATCACTAGGTTTTGCAGCAATTCTGGGTATCCAATTAGGATTTATTGTTATCACATTCACTATATAATAGTGCAGACGATCACTATACTATATTCATTGAAGACACATGATCTTAATCATACTTACATGTGGCCTGTGACAGTGAAGGGGCTGCCTGGCTGCAGGAACTGCTGACTGTCACTATTGTTACATTGTAGACTCTTCCTGGTAATAATCCAGTAAAATTTACTTGCGTCATGTTAGGCTGTATTGTGCCAGTCTGCATTGTGTTATTGACATCTTCTGTTATAGTGACAGTATAATTAGACACTTTTCCTTGTGGTGCGGTCCAGATCACAAACAGAGAATTCACCGATGTGTTACTGCTCGCTGCGGCACCGAATGCTTGTCCGAGAACTAGCAGGAAAAATAAATTTTTATTAGTAAAAAAGGTACACATACAGATCTTATTATAAAGGGTGCAGGGGTTCTACAGCAAAGATGGAGGGCTAGGGGGGATCCTGCCCATAGCAGCATCATCTGTGTTGGAAGAATAGGGAGCAAAGACCTCGAATCTCTGAATGTGGGTGATCTAGACTGTAAGCATTGCTTTCCTCATGCGCCATCACTGTGTGAGGAAAGGAGAGCCAATAGTTGGTAAGTCTGACAGGGCACAGCGAGTACATCGTTTACACTGATTTTCAGTGCAGCCCCATCAGTGCAGGTTATCAGTGCCCATCAGTGCACCCTATCAGTGCCCATCAGTGTAGCCTTATTAGTGCCCTACAATGCTGCCTATCAGTGCCATCAGTGCTGCCTCATCAGTGCCCATCAGTGCAACTTATGAGTGCCCAAATATGCCCATCAGTGCAGCCTCATCAGCGCACACCAGTGAAGAAGAAAAATTGCTTGTTTGCAAAACTTTATTACAGAAACAAGGAAAAACGTTTTTTTTTTTCAAAATGTTTTTGCTTGTTTAGCAAAAAAATAAAATCCTCAGTGGTGAAAAAAAAACACCAGAAGGAAGCTCCTACATCACTGCAACACTGCTGTGTACACCGCTGCAAAGATGCGGCTTGCAGGACTTTTTTTACTGTCCAGTGAAAGCTTTCGGGCTTTCACATTGGAATGAGAGGAGAGGCTCTTTCAAGGTGCTTTGCAGGCGTTACTTTTAGCGCTATAGCGCCTGTAAAGTGTCTCAGTGTGAAAGCAGCCTAAAAGGGGTTTAAGTACCCGTTTTGCATTCCCCTGCAAAAAAAATGCCTGTTGACTGGTGCACCGTTACTTCTTAGCAGCTTTGAGAAGTTTCTGTGGATTCTTTTCTTTCGCTAAAGCATTCAAAATGACTGAACTTTTTCAAGCAGAAGAAAAGATCCTATCATTATTTATTATGAATATATAGGATTTATATAGGGTCAACAATTTGTGCAAAATAAGGGAGAGAGTACAGGAATACAATTCAATACAGCAGGGCTAGTGATACCAAAGGCATTACGTATAAGGAACGAGCTGATGGAGAAAGTAAAAGTTCAGTTTGAAGGTGGAGTCGGGATAGGATTTCTAGAAAAAGATACTTTTTTTATTAAGAGTAGAGAATAGACATGTGCAGAACGAAAATCATTTCGGATCAATTCCTTAAGTTACTAATTTAGTTTGGTTGCATTCGTAACAAAATTAGTTTTGTTTTGTTTATTGTTTTTCAACCAAATTCAAATTTTTCTAATGGATTCTAAGTATTTGAGTCAAATTTGAATTGAAAATATCGAGTTTTGCTGACCTCTGTGATCATCTATTCTATTCCATTCTAACCTATTCTATTTTTTATATTATATTCTATTCTTTTCTCTTATATTTCTTTATTTTCTAACGTATTTTATTCTAATTTTTTATTTTATATTCTATTCTGTTCTGTTTTACTCTTTTAATATTTTAATATTTTTTAATGTTTGATTCTATTCTTTTCAAAATCCAAATTCGGCTATATTCTAACATTATACACAGTCTTTGAAGGAAATCAGCAATAGTTAGCAATATGTTTATATTTCAAACTTGTTTTCAAATTCGATTTAGTTTCATTATTTCGGTTTCGTTTAAAGTGGTTACTATTGCAGTTTGGAAATTCGGATACATCCGAAGCTCCGAATAATGAAAATTTTGGAACAAAACGAACCACACATGTCTAGTGGAGAATAGCTGAATGGATTGCTGTAGGGAGTTCCAAAGGAAGGGAGAGGCTCTGGAGAAGTCCCGGAGGTGAGTATGGGAAGGGGTGGTGAGGGGGTGAGAGTAGGAGGTGATATTTTGAGATGAGGTTGGTGATGTAGCTTGCGCAAAGCTGTGGATTGCTTCTTATATTAAATTGAATACATTGGGCTAGCAGAAGCCAATGGAGGTAATGGCAGTGAGGAACATCAGCCTCTAAGTGGTTGGTAAGCTAAATAACTCTTTTTGTCTCGGCAATACTTGTAATTAAGCCAAAAAATCAACATGAAAAATGCTATTCCTAAAAAGTTCACTTGTGAAAAAACTGCTCCGTTTTAAAGAAATCCAGTGAAGTGTGTGAGAATGATAGGCGGAATCGGATTGGCTGTTGTGAATGCTGCAAAAATGAATAAGAACTACTTGCAGAAACTCCAATACACAAAGCAAAGAGTGTTTGTTGGCTTTTAGGACTGACTTTTTCAGTTCGGCAATACTTACGGGTGCAGTCAGTTATAGACACGGGGTTTGATTCGGTGGAGTTACAGGCAGATATTGTATATATCAGGAATGTAAACGTCTCTCCTGCTGTCAGATTTCTTATTGTAGCCGATGCACTGCTCACGATTGTATTATTTATCAGTGTAGATGATGAGGTTACATTGGTCAGCACCCTGTAGGTGTATGAGCTCTGATACTCGTCTGGTTGTGTCCAGTTCAGGGACATAGAATTGGTAGTTTTGGCAACAATCTGCGGTAATTTCACAGATAATGGTTCTGTGGATAAAGGAAAAAAGTCACATTAATAACCAGAGTAAGAATTGTTACATTCAGAGTTTAATATTGAAGTTACAATGATAATTATAAATTGTGATCAACAGAAAAACATTTCCAAAGAGAAGAGTTAATAGCAGTTAATATAGAAGTATGGGAATGTATTTTTTTTTTTAGAATCATACCTACCTAGGTGGATGCAGCATCTGTCCCTCGCCAGCTCTAATACTGAAAATCAAATGATCAAACACTGAGGAACGCTTGGTTCTCAGTGTTCCATGAGCAGAGAGCTGGTGATTGTCAGTCACCAGCTCTCTGCTCTGACCCCCTACGCTCACTACAGTGCTGGACTGTGGAGGGGCAGGAGTGGCCGGCTCAGCCTCTCAGCGGCTCGCTGAGAGGCTGAGCCAGGTGCCGGCTCAGGCATGTGGGCAGATCCCGACCGTATGGTCGCGATCTTTCCCGAGCCTGGACCGCTTCTGTGACGTCAGCTGACAGCGCGGAGGAGGGGGTGGGACCGGCCAGGTCAGGCTCTCAGTGGCTTGCTGGGGGGCTGATGATGTCTCATGACATCAGCCTACAGCGGGCCTTAGCCCGCTGTCTGCTGAGAACAGGTCACAGGAGTGCAGAACAAACTGCAGATTTGACTGTACTTCTTCTTTAAGATGAGGAGACCTCTTCTTGTATCTGTCGATTTTCCCTTCAATAGTAAAAAAATCTAAGTTTCAGCCCTGAAAACTATTGCCTGTGCTCTTCCAGGTTGGGAGGTATATATGCACTTTTCCCCAGGCTGGGAATCATTTCCCAAGTGAAAAGGAATGATAAGTGCTAAGGACAATTCTACTAATATTTCAAAACAGACATTTATGCAAAATAGCATGAATATTGGAGGCATGGGTTAGTCATTATCACAAGAATTCACTGCAAACTCTAACTCGTGTGGAATGGTTCACCCAGGGTAAGACCTTGCAGAAACCAGGGGGGACTTTTGACCAAATATTAGCTCACCTGGCTGTCAGGAGGTGCATTATAGTGTGCAGTTCTCTATTTAACCTGGCACATTGAACAGGCATGCACCTACCAAGACAACGCATCGTCCGACAAGAAAGAAACTTGAGAGTGGGCAAAGAGCCAATACCTTCCTGGAGGTTCATTATGACCTGTGTGCTGGGGTGAATTCCCAAGGTTTCTTTGTCTTCCACCTGTGCTCTGGAAGGGGAGGGAGACTTTGCATGTAGTATACAAAGATGGAAAACTTTGAGTGCTAGTGAGATACATGCTGTTTAAAGGGTAAGTCCACCAAAAAAACTGCCTATGCAGGTATGGGGTGCCTGTAGAAAAAAACAAACAGTGCAGCTCTGACTAAAGTTTATTCAAGGGAGGAAAGGGAGGGCAGTGAGCATGTGAGCCCCCCCTCCACCCCTCCTGAAGCACACCAGGCCACATGCATTTCAACATCAGGATGGTACATTGCAGTGGAAGTGGCAAAGTCTTCCCTGTGCAAGGCACCTGGTCTATATGTTGAGGAACAAGGGCATAATTCATTTATCCTATCCCCAAGAAGGGATACAAAGGTTTACAGGGGGAGTTATCGGAACCTGGAAGCGACCTTTACAGTAAGTGGAAATGAGTACAGGGTACTTTGGTACCCCATTATTACTCATATTCCAACTTGAGAAAGTCAGTCATTAATTGCAAAACACAAAAAAAATTTAAACAATTTCACATGGTGAAATCCAGCATCAATCATCACAACCTACCCTCCAATGATATTTTTCGGCCACCATGATATCCTGCTCCCTAACGGTGATGCCCTGTGCACACTTGCTGCCCTACTTTTTCTGTACACCCAGGCTGTATGTCTGGATAAATGCTTGGTTGACATTTTAAGGGGAACATCAGATATTCTACCTCCCCCCACATGGGAAATGTATACGGGGGGGGGGGTTGTACTTTCCTGGCCAGGCACCACTCCAATGTAGAAAGATATGTGGCCTGGTTTGGTTTATAGAGGGGGTGCCTCCTCTTTTTTGCCACTCAGGTAGAATGTCTTGGAAAGGATCTGGTTAGAATATAGGAAAACCCCAACACCATCAATTGTTTCACACAGTAATGGAAATCCCATGTTAATTATAACAATCCACCCCCAACAATGTTTTCCCACTGCCCAACCATAATTCCTTACCAATAGGCGTTGGCACCACGCACTCCCATTAAATAACAGAACAGAGATGAACAGATAAGGATCCTGCATGATATCACCCAGAATCCCTGGCTGCTTTGTTTATATTACTGCAACAGATGGAGTTCTGTCATTTATCAACAGGAATGCGATAGGTCAACATCTTTGGGTGGCAGGTCGTCCTTGCAGTGGGAAAACTTTATCGAGCAGTGGGTCATCATGATGCTAGTTCTACATCGCTAGATCAATTTATAAACAGTATATCACTAGTTTAATTTTTCTATAATATATATATATAAAAATTGGGAATGAGTATTAAGGACTACTGATGTACTCGGTATTCATTCTCCTAGAGGTTGAGACGGATATATTGGAAGCCCCCCTCATTATAAAGAGGGCTTCCAGAATCCAATAACCCTTTTGTGAGATAAAAGAATGAAAAAAAATGAGGCTCTTGTCCCTCAATATGGTACCTTGCAAGGGTAGAGGATTTGCAGCTCCCCAGATGCTTTGTTTACCTTCCAGCTTTGGGGATTCAGATGGATGAACGGGTCAAATGTGGCCAGTTTGTTTGGCCATTCACAAAGCCACAACCAGGTTGGATTCAGGCCAAACTCATGTTCAACCTAAATCCAAAGCTCATCTCTAGTCAGCAGAATGAACCCGTGACACCAGGATGGTGGATAGATTTCGGGATTGATTTCCCAGCATCGAAGTGGAGTTTGGTGGCATAGGAGGATAAATCTTTGCTCCCTTTGTATAGCAGATGCCCCTTAGCAGATGAGGGGACTTTGGGAAATCTAGGCACTCACAATATGGAAAGGCCCCTTTAATATTGAAACTCATGCAAGAATAAAAACCATTGATACATTTTACATGTCTCATTTTAGATGATCAAAAACTTACTTGTACAGACCAATCCAATCACAGATGTGCTCTGATACCCCAGAGCTCCGACTGTCACCACAGAGATGGTGTAATTGGACCCCGACATTAGATTTTGAAGGGTGACATTTGCATTGTCGCTTCTCACAGGTCCAGCAATGATTGAAGAAGAAAAATTCCAATAAGTGATATTATATGACTTCATCACTCCGGTCATATTTACTGGATCTCCCCAAGATAAAGTGACATTCTTAGTTCCTATCATAGGAAAGGCTATGCTACCTGGTGGGGTGGGATCTGTTTGAAAATAAAACAATGTTAGATAATAAAAATAGTGAGATGGAAGAAAATGTATCTGCTTTAAAATTAATACATACAATGGAGGGAATTAACAAAGAGTGGTGCAAGCATAATGCGCGCTAGGTGTGAGGCACAATAGGTGTAGGTCTGCAGATCATCGGTTTTGTTATACTGCTGGTCTTACTTAACAGATATTGGGGTTATTTACGAAAGGCAAATCCACTTTGCACTGCAAGTGCACTTGGAAGTGCAGTCACTCTAAATCTAAGGGGTAGATCTGAAATGAGGGGAAGCTCTGCTGGTTTTATCATCCAATCATGTGCAAGCTAAAATGCTGTTTTTTATTTTCCTTGCATGTCCCCCTCAGATCTACAGCGACTGCACTTCCAAGTGCACTTTCAGTGCAAAGTGGATTTTCCTTTAGTAAATAATCCCCATTGTGCCCTGTGGTTTTCTTACTCATCACAGAGATAAATGCAAGAGGTTCAAAGACTGCCACTGTAAAGCTGGCCATATACCAGAAAGGAAACTCCCAAAAAGTGATGCGAAAGAATTGCCAACATCCCTCAATATATGGAAAGAAGAAACCTCAATGGTGGGATTTTAAAGGCAATTGAAAAAAATTATTTAGAAAAAATCTTTATAGAATAGGTAAAAAATTGAATTTATTTATACAAAGTTTAAAAATTGATAACAATGAAAGACATACAAGGAGATAATAACAAGGGTAACATGATAAATAATAATATTTAACAGTTGTGGCAAAAACAGTCGCGTTTCGAAAGTATGAATAATTATAGTCTTCATCAGGAACAATTTGCCATTTCTAGAATTACAAAATACAGTGTCAGTGAAACAAAAAATTTTTTTTACAAAACATTCATATGACTTGCAGATGCGTGGTAACTCTCTTTGAAACGTAAGTTCTGGCATACTCCTCTGGGGGCCACACACACCTGTCAGTCCTGTAAGTCATATGAATGTTTTGTAAAAAAAATTTTTGTTTCACTGACACTGTATTTTGTAATTCTAGAAATGGCAAATTGTTCCTGATGAAGACTATAATTATTCATACTTTCGAAACGCGTCGGACTGTTTTTGCCACAATTGTTAAATATTATTATTTATCATGTTACCCTTGTTATTATCTCCTTGTATGTCTTTCGTTGTTATCAATTTTTAAACTTTGTATAAATAAATTCAATTTTTTACCTATTCTTCTATAAAGATTTTTTCTAAATAATTTTTTTCAATTGCCTTTAAAATCCCACCATTGAGGTTTATTCTTTCCAAGCTGGCCATATACTTTACCAAATTCAATGAGTGGGTTGCCTCCCGCCCAATACCCCTTGACTGAAAAAATCAAAGGACCTGGGAGGAAAGTTTTCACAGGAAAAGCAGCTGCACTCAGTCAGATGTAGGCACTATTTGGGTATTTGGACAGCTGGAGGGACTGGCTGTCAAAATACAATAAGCAACAGAGGAATATTCATCCATTTGCATTGTACAGAGCTCACATCTTTAGTTCTTTCTGAGAACATTCTCCTTCTGCTAAATATTACACTCTCTTGGGGGGTTATTTGCTAAAGGCAAATCCACTTTGCACTACAAGTGCAAAGTGCACTTGAAATTGCACTAAAAGTGCACCTGGAAGTGCAGTCGCTGTAGATCTAAGGGGGATATGCAAGAAAAATAAAAAACAGCATTTTAGCTTGTACATGCATGGATAATAAAATCAGCAGAGCTTCCCCTAATGTCAGCTCTTCCCCTCAGATTTACAGCGACTGCACTTCCAAGTGCACTTTCAGTGCAATTTCAAGTGCACTTTGCACTTGTAGTTTGCACTTGTAGTGCAAAGTGGATTTGCATTTTGTAAATAACCCCCTTGGTGTATATCCTGTTATTTTGGTTTTATTTCTGCTGCTGTCCAGCCAGGGGGTTGCTTGAGCTTGTCTGCCACACAGACAGCCGTAATGCCCCACATTGGTGATTTAGTAGATATGTTTTGTAGCAGCTACAGAATTACTCTCATTTGCAGTGGCGGCTGGTGGTATATTTTTTTGGGGGGGCGCAAACAGTGCACAGCCCCTCCCCCTGCATCCCGCAACCCCCGGTCGGTTGGTCATTTACCCCGAGCAGCGCTTCTCTCCGGGCGACAGGCGACCGGCTTCCCCTGCGTCTCCTCCTCGGCATTGCGGCGGTGTCCTCACCGTGTGTCTCCTCCCTCTTCCAATAGGGTAGCTTCTCCTTACGGCCAATCGGGTAATGGGTCAGGACCCGCTTCCTGATTGGCCGGGAGGCAGAATCAGTGTGAGAAGAATAAAATTAATTCGCTAGTGTCACACAACTGGGTGGGCTCGGAGCGCAGTGCTCTACACCCCGAGCCCATCCTTTAAAGCCGATTAGAGCCTTCGGCTCTAATCACATGCTTCATTCCCCCCCCCATTGGAATCCATGCTCCTGGCGCCCAGCGTGCAGATCAGGGGGGTGGATGCATGGATAGGGGGCACCCCTAATGGACGGGCCACCACTGCTCATTTGTTTTGTTTTTTTGATGTCCTTCCTGTTCTTCTGTTTTGCTAGGAATAAATGCATTGCAATTAAAGTACAGTATATGTAAACCTTGTAAAACAAACCATTCACTTTAAAACATAAATAAAAGGCAAAAGATTTGTGTATAGATATACAAGAAAAAACTTTATAAATACCTTTTTTCCCTTTTCTAGAAGTGATCCCATGTTCTCAGCTGCATAAGAGCTGGGAGGAGAAGAAGCAGCAGCAGACTGATCTTTCCAGTGAATGGCTGTGCAGAGGGGGAGTGCAAGTCTGATCATTGGACGAGAGCAAGGTTGAGTTCCCAGCACAGCTAGAGAACTGACCACACTGTGCTCTCATGCCTAGTGTGGTCAGATTTAATAGGAAAGCAGAAGGACTGGCAGGAACACCAGGGATTTCACACAAAGGAAGCAATACAAAGAGAACAGGATATTTTCTCATACAAGTACATGGTACAGCAGCCACTTAGCAGGAATATGAAATGTTGGGTTTACATATTCTTTAATGAGAGGGCTGTGTAGCAGAAATTGCAAGTGATTTGAAACTCAATCGCTGTGTGACTGACTAGCCAGCTACCATTCAGCAGAGAAAACACATGGAGAGATTTGTAACGGCTACAATTCTCTGCTACATAGTTACTAGTGTGACCCGGCCCTAGAGAGCAACTACAAACCTATATTTGAAATACAAATGAAAATATGAAACGGCAAGAAAGTTCAAGTATAAATAAAGGCAAAATTTTTTTTTTTAGTTTTGGATAGAGTAGAGAAGGATTACAACACCTCAGTGGCGGTCCATAAGGGCGCATGGGCGCCACCCCCCTCTCTCTTGCCACCCCCTCTAGCACCAATAGATAGATTCATGCTTTGCATGAATCTATCTATGGCCATGGCTGCCACCCCCTATTCAGGCGTCCAGCCCATTTTCAGGCGCCAGCGCCTGAATTACATGGGCAAGGTTTTTTTAAGCACCTGATTAGAGCCATAGGCTCTAATAGGCGTCAAAAAAGGTGACCTGCGAGCGCCATGCTGGGCGTTCGCAGGTCACACAACTGTGTTAGAAAAGCGAATGAATATTCGCTTTCCTAACACTAAACCACCTCTCCGCCAATCAGGTGCTCCGATCTGTTACCCGTCACCTGATTGGCTGAAACTATCAGGCGTCCAATCATAGCAGAGGACGGGAAGAGAGGATGGAAGAAGACATTGGGGAGCATCGAGGAGCTGTCCCACCGAGACAGGGTAAGTGCAGACGGCGGGGCGGCAGGGGGGGGCACACTGGCAGCATTTGATATGGCACAGTGGCTGCGTTTGATGGGGCACAGTGGCTGCGATTGATGGGGTTTTTCTTCTGAATTTTGTTTCTGAAATTTTTGTTTGCGCCCCCCCCCCCCAAAAAAAAAAAATTGGAGCACCAACCGTCACTACAACACCTATTAGGTTTTTATTGCTGTCTGTGCCCCCATTGAGGAGATTCATCCTCTCTATTTGTCCTGTTTAACTTTATCATCGAAAGTGAAAGTAAAAGAAAACCCTCATTTTGGGTTGTCCCCAGAAAAGTAATAGAGGGGAAATCTTCCAATGGGGACACTAGTTCTGGTGACCTGGAGGTCCCCAAGGAATTCCCCTAATTTGCAGGTATTTTATCTCACTTCCTGTTTTGGTTATGGGACAGAAAGTGAATGTAAATCTCCCCAATGGGCTGCAAATGGCAAAAAATAAACTGACATGGGGTTATAACCCTCCATTAGGCCCCTTTCACACTGGAGCGGTTTGCAGGCGTTATTGCGCTAAAAATAGCACCTGCAAACCGCCCCTAAACAGCCTTCGCTGTTTGTTCAGTGTGAAAGCCCGAGGGTACGAGTGGTTTTAACCCTTTTTCGGCCGCCAGCGGGGGGTTAAAACCGCACCGCAAGCGGCCAAATACCGCGGTAAAGCAGCGCTAAAAATAGCGCTGTTTTACCGCCGACGCCCCCTACCGCCCCAGTGTGAAAGGGGCCTTACTCTATCCAATAAGGAAACAAGTTCTGCCTATAGTTCAACTTTAAAGTGGGTAGGGAGTCCAATGTCCAGACCATACAGCCTTCAGAAATGTCTTCACATCACAGGCACTTTCAGGTGTGCCTTGTCCCACGTGTGTGATCAAGGGTTCATCCCACTGGTCTCCTGTATCACTTACAACGTGTCCTTTATTGGTCTAGGAGTGAATGTGAGGAAGCACAGCACCCGGCGGGGACACTGCTGAAAGTGCCAATAGCTGCAGACTTTGATAGAGGCGGTATCATTCAAACACAGTGGAGTTTGGACTGACTGCCCACCAAAGAGGTAAGTATTCAGTCTTCATTTTCAGTGGGTTTTTGGGGAAGCAACAGATTGGCATTAATTACAAAATTACCTAAAAGAAAATTGCAGATGACAAATGGCGCTGTAGTCACATGACCCTGCTTGTACTCACATGTAGCCTCCATGACCGACATTGATGTCTGGCTGCAGTTCCCACTATTTGTCTGTACAGTGACAGTATATAAACTGCCGGGCAGTAATCCGGTGAAATTTGTTTGCGTAGAATTTGTTTGTGTTGTTTTTGATACCACTCCTGTTATACTGATAATATACGAATCCACTCTTCCACCAGCTGCCGTCCAGGTTACTCCCAGAGTGTTTGTTGAATGGTAATTATTCAGTGTGACGGCAGAAACTTGTCCAGGACCTAAACAGAAAGATTACAGCTTTTAATTGCCATTTTGCAAACACTTGTCATTTATAATGCATGTATTTGGCTTCCAATATAGAAGAATGACGGCTAATTGAAAAGCAGAATGTTTAAAAAAGATGAGCTGTTCATAACATCTGACTTCCATCATCCAACATGTGCAAGCAAAAATTATTATTTTTTTTTTTTCCCTGCATGTGATTGGGTATTCTTTGCATAGTGAAGTTTAACTCATTTACTAAGCTCTGAAGCAACTGCACTTGAAGAGTGAAACTGCACTTTGCAAAGTGCACAGTCTGTTTGCCTTTAGTAAATTAACAACTATGAGTCTATGAGGTTGACTTACTAAAGGCCAATAGACTGTGCACTTTGCAAGTGCAGTTGCTCCAGAGCTTAGTAAATTAGGTAAAGCTTCACTTTGCAGGGAATACCCAATCACCTACAAGGAAAATAAAAAGAAACAGCATTTTTGCTTGCACGTGATTGGATAATGGAAGTCAGCAGAGCTTCTGCTCATTTACTAAGCTCTGGAGCAACTGCTCTTGCAGAGTGCACAGTCTTTTTGCCTTTAGTAAATCTACCCCAGTGTGTCTGTGCCAACACCTTACAATAAGGGCGAATTCACACGTGGTGCGCTGACAGACTTTTTACTGCATGTCGCCGCAAGGACACTCAGAAAACAATTGATTTCTGTGTGTCCCATTCACACTGCAGCACAACCCGGAGCTGGGCTGCAGGGTGCTGTGATGACATCCAGAAATGGCGCATTTTATCGCAGCATACTGTACAGAACCGTACGCCACTGTGCAGTAGCACAATTCATCCTGTTGCTATACAGTGCCATAAATTAAGTGTACATTTGTACACGTCAAATCCTTTTTTTTTTTGTGATAAGGCTCCCGCGCTATCACATTAAATATATGGAAATTTGCTAACTGCCATCAAGCACCTATTAGCTGATCTGTAACTAATGAGATATTAACTGTAAAATGACATTGGTGCTGCGCTGTTAGAAAAGTGCAACTGTGCTAAAAAAATGGATGAAATTGCCTGTGCCTCCTATATGTGAGATGTGTAACTGTTATGGACCTACCAATCAAAAATAATTCTGTAATAAACAAATAAATGCAAAGAAATGCAAAAAAAATAAATATTCCCATAAACGCAATGACAAGTCATTAATATCGTGCCAAACTAGGAGCTCAAAATAGGCAATGGTGCAAATATAGTGCAATAATACAAATGTTATATTAAAATGGTATATTCAACATGGTAAACATAATGACATAAAATTAAAAGTCCATATGTAAAAATTCTGGTTTTCTAATAGGTGTATCCCTTGACCATCTAGAGTAAGTAAGTGTCAGAAACCATGAAATCAGACCTAGACAGAAGTACAGTTAAATCACAATTGTTTAATAATAAAAGTAAATAGAACAAACGTAGTCAAAACATAGCCAGAGTTCAGGAATCAGAATGGATAGTCAGAAAAGCCAAACGTCAGGGACCTAGAGATGAGCGTAGTAAAACAGCAAGCAGGATCTGGAGGCAGAAGGGATGTCAGCCAAGCAAGTCTTTAACAGGAATGCAGGAGAATGTCTCTGTGATGTTGACCAAGGCGAAGGCAGAGATCCTCTTGGATGGACGGCTTAAGTAGGCAGGACTGACGAGCAGGATATCATCAACAGCTGAGAACTGTGGAGAGATAAGAGCTGTAAATTAGCCGACAGCTGAGCGGCCAGCTCAGAGAAGGAAGGGCTGAGCCCAGCCCTGACAGTACCCCATCCTCAACGACCCCTCCCCCTCAGAGGACCACCAGGCTTGAGGGGAAAACGTCTATGGAAATCACGGAGGAGGACAGGGGCATGTACGTCTGAGAATCAGACCCAAGAGCGTTCCTCCGGACCTTACCCTTTCCAATGAACCAGGTACTGTATGCGCCCGCGGAATCTACGGGAGTCAACAATGGACTGTACTTCATATTCCTCATGGTTCTCAACCTGTACAGGGTGAGGACATGGCACCAAGATGGTAAAGCGGTTGCAGATCAAAGGTTTTAATAAGGAGACATGAAATACATACAAAATACGCATATTAGAAAGAAGGTCTAATGCGTAAGCTACAAGGTTAATCCTGCGAAGAATACAGAAATGACCAATAAACCAAGGTTGCGAACTTCAGTGAGGGAACACGAAGTCAGAGGTTGCGAGGTGATAGCTAGACCCTGCCCCCAACCTGGTAGGAAGGTGCAGGCAGGCGTCTGCAGTCAGCATGGAGTCTGTACCTATCATTAGCATGTGGCAAAGCCTCCTGGACTTGTGCCCAAGTGGAACGAAGACCACGGAGAGGAATACTCTGCAGAACAAACGAGTCAGGCAACATGGAAGGTTGGAAACCATAATTCGCCATAAACGGGGACAATCGGGAAGCAGAATTCAAGGCACTGTTGTGAGCAAACTCTGCTCCCGGTAAGAGTTCTGACCAGTTGTTATGATGGTCAGAAATATAGCAGCTAGACTTGTGCACAGCGGAAAATTTTGTTTAGTTTCGGTTTGTTGTCATTCATAAAATACATAATTTCGTTCTGCTATACTCGTTATGTTACGTTAATTCGTTTTCAGATAATTCGTTATTTCTGTAGAGTGTCGATATTCGTTACACTGAATCTCAAATCATGTTGAATTCATTCATTATATCCGCTATAATTTCTTTCGTATTAGTTGAAATTCGATATTTATGTATGTATGTATATTCATGATAACGATTCGTAGTTTGGAAAGTCGTTTGTTTATTGAATCTATTAACACACACAATGACAATATCTCTTCTCCTCTGCTCAAATACAATACAACCCCCTTCTCACTCAGTGCACAGGAATGCACTTTGCCAGTAATCCAACCTCCAGCACATAATTAATCAGCTGATTGGATTGTAAGATTTACTGTGAGTTGACCTTTTGTTTAATTAGATCTTTAACCAATTACCGAATCATGTCGAATTCATTCGTTATATTCGCTATCATTTCTTTCGTATTAGTTGAAATTCGTTATTTTTTTATTCGGACATTCGGATGCATCCGAATGTCTGAAAGATGCAAAATTCAGCCGAATTTCGATTTGTTACGAAACGAATTGCACATGTCTAATAGCAACATAGGAATGGCTGCAAGGACTGATTGGCTCGTTCTGAAGACCCATTAGACTGCGAGTGATACGCAGAAGAGAAAGCAAGCTGAATTCCCAACTGTGTACAAAAGGCTCGCCAGAACCGGGACACAAACTGACTACCCCTGGAAGTGGAGGAAAATTGTCATGACAATACATCAACTAGGGGTGCAACGGATCAAAAAACTCACGGTTCGGATCGTTCCTCGGATCAGGAGTCACAGTTCGGATCATTTTCGGATCAACAAAAAAAAATCCCCCCCACTGTAATATCCACAATCTGCCTATTGGCAAGGTGTGGCAGAGTATTGGCAGAGTATTGCAGGGTATTGGCAGGGTATTGGCGGGTATATTGGCAGGGTATTGGCGGGTATATTGGCAGAGTATTGGCAGGGTATTGGCAGACTATTGGCAGGGTATTGGCAGGGTATGGCAGACTATTGGCAGGGTATGGCAGAGTATTGGCAGGGTATGGCAGAGTATTGGCAGGGTATGGCAGAGTATTGGCAGGGTATGGCAGAGTATAGGCAGGGTATGGAAGAGTATTGGCAGGGTATGGAAGAGTATTGTCAGGGCATTGCAGAGTATTGGCAGGGCATTGCAGAGTATTGGCAGGGCATTGGCAGGGCATTGCAGAGTATTGGCAGGGTATTGCAGCAGGGCATTGTAGAGTATTGGCAGGGCACTGCAGAGTATTGGCAGGGTATTGCAGCAGAGCATTGCAGAGTATTGGCAGGGCATTGCAGAGTATTGGCACTGCTGCCATCCGATCTCTCACCTCCACTGTACAGATCAGTACACAGAGGGGAGAGAGGAATGTCATGACGCCGGTTTGTTACAAGTGATCGCTCCATCATTTGACGGAGCGATCACATGCTAAACGGCCGCCGGGTTTTCCCAAATGGCCGCCGCTCCAGAGCTAGGCCGAAGCCGCGGCCTTTCCTATGGCCGAGGCCACAGAGCGCTCCGTGGATCGCGGGTGTCCCATGCGGATCAACCTCCGCGGATCGGATCACAGATCAATGACGATCCGTTGCACCCCTAACATCAACCCTTGCATTCTTAGTACCGGGTAAGAATGAGACAATGTAATTGAAACTAGACAAGAAAAGAACCCATTGCGTTCTTCTGGGAAAGAGGCGTTTAGCCTCAGACAAGAATGTGAGATTCTTATGGTCAGTAAGAATGAGAACCGGCACAGTGGTACCTGCGGTGAGAGGTCTCCATTCTTTCAGGGCTAAAATGATCGCCAACAGCTCTCTGTCACCAATCTGGTAATTGCACTCCGCAGGTGACAATTTCTTGGAAAAGTAGCCACAAGCATGCATAGCACTCTCAGAGGTAGGACGTTGAGACAGAAGGGCGCCAACACCAGTCCCAGAAGCATCAACCTCAAGGATAAAAGGTAACGTAGGATCAGGATGTGCCAACACAGGAGCAGTGACAAAAACAGCCTTGAGACTCTCAAAGGCCTTAACGGACTCCGGAGACCAACTCTGTGGGTTACCATCCTTTCTGGTCATATCAGTCAGGGACTTGACCAGAGATGAGAAGTTACAAATAAACTTCCGATAATAGTTGGCAAAGCCCAAGAAACGCTGCAGAGGACGTAAACTCACAGGTCGGGGCCACTGTAGGACTGCAGAAAGTTTCTCTGGGTCCATCGAAAAACCAGCAGTGTAAATGACATGAGCCCGGGAATTTAACCTGTTCTCGATGGAACTCGCATTTCTCCAATTTACAATAGAGATTGTTCTCTTATTTTCTGAAGCGAAAGACATCTGTGTGGTGGCTCTCAAGGGACTTGCAAAATATGAGGATATCATCGAGATAAACCACCACACATAACTGCAACAAATCTCGGAGGACATCGTTAATAAATTCCTGGAAAACTGCAGGGGCGTTACAAAGGCCAAAAGGCATTACGAGGTACTCATAATGGCCTGTTCTGGTATTAAACACAGTTTTCCACTCGTCGCCCTCCTTAATCCTCACGAGATTGTATGCCCCTCTCAAATCAAGGTTTGTGAAAACCGTTGCTCCCTTGAGGCGGTCAAATAACTCCGTAATCAATGGAATCGGATAGGCATTCTTAATCGTGAAACGACTGAGGCCCCTATAATCAATACAAGGTCTCAGTTCACCACTCTTATTCTTCACAAAGAAGAAACCAGCACCAGCAGGAGACAAGGATTTGCGGATGAAACCTCGAGAGTGCGTCTGCAACATACTCCTCCATGCCTCCAAGACCGACAAAGGGTAAACCCGGCCACAAGGGGGTATGGCACCAGGTTGAAGGTCAATTGCGCAATCATACGGCCGGTTTGAAGGCAAACTACCGGCTTGACCTTTGTCAAAGACATCGCTAAAATCGCGGTACTCCTCCGGTAGGGAGGAGAGTGAAGAGGTGCACAGGACCTTAGCTACCTTCTGGAAGCATGTTTTGATGCATTGTGGCGACCTCAGCACGGAGCCAATCAAAAGAGGGGTTGTGCCTCTGTAACCAAGGATAACCAATTACCAGCAGAAACTTAGGTGAGTAAATAACTTGGAATTGGATTATCTCATGGTGAAGAGCCCCTATGGCCATGGACAACGAAACTGTCTCATGAGTCACATAGGCAGGCTCTAGGGGTTTCCTATCAAGAGCCTCAATGGCAAGTGGAGTGTCACGCAGCTGCAGCGGAATCTAGTGCTTCGATACAAAGGCAGCATCAATGAACAGGCCAGCAGCCCCATATTAGATTAGAGCCTATATCTCCACGGACGACTCAGCCCAAGAAAGGGTGACTGAAACCAAGGGCTCATCCTTTTGGATAACTGGGGACAAAACAACGCCACCTAAGATTTGTCCGTGACAGGACCTCAAGGTTCGGGTGTTCCCTGGACGGGTAGGACAAGACTTCAAAAAGTGACCTGCCTGGCCACAATAAAGGCACAATCTCTCCCTCCTCCTATGCAGTGGTTCTCAACCTCTGGGTCGGGACCCCCTCGGGGGTCAAATGACGATTTGCCAGGGTCACCAAATCCTGGGCTGTTCCTGAATCCCGCACTGCTCTCCCAGCCTTTTCACAGCCGCCCAGCAGGGCTGTCCCTGGAGCCTGAAGCCACCCACTCAGCCTCTTCGCAGCCGCCCATTCAGTTCACGGTATGGCTGGGGGCAGAGACTAGAGGTCAGCTGACTGGTGAGGAATATAAAGTGGGAGGGGCTGGAGGGGCTGAAATCTCCTGATTTCGGTATAGGTGTCACTGCTGCAAGACACCACAAAGTCAGAGACACAGTGAGAAACACTACCTGTGATCATAGTTGCCATTAAAAGTTCCCACTACAGTTCTCAGATCAGCAGATGACCTTGATCAAGAGCACCTAAGTTGGCTGATCAGAACCCCCCCCCCAGCACTGCCACTTATCCCACCCCCCACCAGCACTGCCACTCATCTCAGCTCTCCGCCAGCACTGCCACTCATCCCAACTCCCCGCCACTCATCCCATTCCCCCCACCCCCACCCCCCCCCACCAAGGAGTAAGAGAAGGAATAAAAATAGAGAATACATGGAAGGGAGAGGAAAAGATGGGCAGGAACAAATAAAAAGGGAGAGAAAGAATAAGAGAAAGAACAAGAAAGACGGCTAGAGAGAGGGATGAGGAAAAAACAAGACATTAGGATTGAGAGGGATAAAAGGGAAAGAAAGGAGAACAAAGAGAAAGAGTGGTACATCCTGAAATGTACCATAAGGGGTTTTAATACTGTACAAGTGGAAGGGACTCATTGAGCGCTAAATGTCCGTGGGTTAGGGGCGCAAATTACTTGTTTTGCCTTGGGTGCCTTGGGAAATTTTATCAAGGGGTCATGGCACTAGAAAGGTTGAGAACCACTGTCTTAAAGGTTCTCTCATCCACAGAGAGACACGTGAAGCCCAAGTGCATGAGTCCATCTTCACTGACCGACTTGGTACAAGGAGGCATGGAAGGTGAGGGAGGCATGGGTGGGACTGCAAAGCTTGGAGGCAAATGTACAGAAGGCTTCCATCTCATCCTTGAATGTAATCCGAGAGACCATAAGAAAAATCAACCATGAGGGCCTCATTGTTCCAAGCAACCTCTGCTGCCAGAGTAGGGAATTCAATGGTGTAGTCTGCAACAGTTCTCGTACTCTGTTTGACGGACATGAGGCACTTGGCAGAAGAAGCGGAGCATGCGGGAACCTCAAATACCCTTTTAAAGGAGGCCAAAAACTCAGGGTAACTCAAGACAACAGGTTTTTTGCGTCTCCTATAGAGGGGTTTCCCAGGCCAGGGCTCTCTCAGAAAGCAAAGATATCATGAAACCTACTTTGCTTCTGTCCATGGGAAATGCCTGGGGCAGCATCTCAAAGTATATCTCAAAGAGGTTGAGAAACCCTCTGCATTGGACTGGATCACCCTCAAATCCCTAGGGAAGTGGAGCAGAACCAGACATATCTCTTATAGAGGTAATTCTCGAGGCAGGTGCCTGCACAGAGACTGGTGCAGCAACAGGGACGGCCTGCAACACAGGTTGTACCGGAGCAGCCACAGTGGAAGATTCCAGGTGAGTCGTGCGACTCAGGAGCGTTTGTAGCACTAGGGCAAACTGATCCATGCGGTGATCTTGCTCATCCAATTTGGAAAAAATATTACCAACAAGTGGATTGACTGTATCTTCTGAATTCATGACCTTTGTCTGCTGTCAGAAACCATGAAATCAGACCGAGACAGAAGTACAGGTAAATCCCACTTGTTTAATAATAAAAGTAAATAGAACAAACGTAGTCAAAACATAGCCAGAGTTCAGGAACCAGAATGGATAGTCAGAAAAGTCAAACATCAGGGAGCTGGAGATGAGCGTAGTAAAACAGCAAGCAGGATCTGGAGCCAGAAGGGATGTCAGCCAAGCAAGTCTTTAACAGGAATGCAGGAGATAGTCTCTGTGATGTTGACCAAGGCGAAGGCAGAGATCCTGTGGACTGGACGGCTTAAGCAGGCAGGACTGACAAGCAGGATATCATTAACAGCTGAGTAACTGTGGGGAGATAGGAGCTGGAAATTAGCCGACAACTGGGTGGCCAGCTCAAAGGAAGGGCTGAGCTCAGCCCTGACAGTAAGTGCTACAGATATTGCTAAAATGTTCAGTGTTGTGCCATCTTTGTGCTCACAGGCCGCTCACCTTACTGCTGTAAGGTAATAGCATGAGTGTATAACCTAAAGCGGTGATCTGTATGTGTCTGCTCAGCTCTGGGAATCCTCAAGTGGCTAATATGGCGCCCACTCTGACCCCCAAGTTCTGGCCATCTCCCAACCTCTACCACGCTCTCCTGAAACCCACCTTGCAGCTGGTGGTGTTTACCTAACTGAGAAAGCCAGTCAAGATGCTTGTGTCAGCCAGATATGGTGACTTTGTGGTTTTTGAAGAGGTGATATGTATGTATGTGAGTGAATGCATGTAAGTGAGCGCATGTATTCCATGGGTGGCAAGCTGCAAGTACACACTGGGGGTTATTTACGATAGGCAAATCCACTTTGCACTACAAGTGCAAACTACAAGTGCAAAGTGCACTCGAAATTGCACTGAAAGTGCACTTGGAAGTGCACTTGGAAGTGCAGTCGCTGTAGATCTGAGGGGGACATGCAAGGAAAAGAAAAAACAGCATTTTAGCTTGCACATGTTTGGATAATAAAATCAGCAGAGCTTCCCCTCACTTCAGATCTACCCCTCAGATTTACAGCGACTGCACTTCCAAGTGCACTTTCAGTGCAATTTCAAGTGCACTTTGCACTTGTAGTTTGCACTTGTAGTGCAAAGTGGATTTGTCTTTCGTAAATAACCCCCATTTTGTCTTAAACATGTGTGAATACCTACTACACTACATTCTGGTATCACTTATTCCTGCCCCCTGCGCTCTTTGTGTTACCTATTTGTGACCACTGCACTTTGTGAGTTACTTAGTCCTGACCTCTGCACCATGTGAATTACTTACTCCTGACCTTATCACCCTCTGCATTACTTACTCCTGACCTTATCACCCTGTGCATTACTTACTCCTGACCTCTATACCCTGTGCATTACTTATGCCTGATCTTTGTACCCTGTGCGTTACACACTCCTGATCTCTGAGCTCTGTGCATTATTAACTCTTGACCTCTGCACCCTGTACATCAGCTATTTATGACCTTTGTACTGATTTTGCTTGACACATTACTGACTTCTGCACTCTGTGTGTTACTTGTTCCTCCCCCCTTCATTCTGTTTACTAGGCACTCCTGAACCCTGCGCTCTACACATTATACAATCTTGACCCTTACGTTCTGTGCACCACACCCTCCTGAACTCTGTTCATTAATTACTTCTGACTTCTGTACTCTGTGCATTACATATCCCTGACTTCTGCACTCTGAGATTTAGTTATTCTTGAACTCTGCACCCTGTGCATTACACACTACTGACTTCTACACTCTATTGATTATTTACTCCTGCCCTCAGCACTCTGGGGTTGATTTACTAAAGGCAAATCCACTCTGCATTACAAGTTCACTGCAAGTGCACTTGGAAGTGCAGTCGCTGTAAATATGAGGGGAAGATCTGAAATGAGGGGAAGCTCTGCTGATTTTATCATCCAATCATGTGCAAGCTAAAATGCTGTTTTTTATTTTCCTTGCATGTCCCCTCAGATCTACAGCAGCTGAACTTCCAAGTGCACTTTGCCCTTGTAGTTTGCACTTGCAGTGCAAAGTGGATTTGCCTTTAGTAAATAACCCCCATTGTCTCCCACTATTTTTTTTTACTCATGCTGCCTATGACATTTTGGGGGTTATTTACTAAAGGCAAATCTACTTTGCACTACAAGTGCATTTGAAATTGCACTGAAAGTGCAATCGCTGTAAATCGCTGTAGATTTAAGGGGAAGCTCTGAAATGAGGGGAAGCTCTGCAGATTTTATTATCCAATCATGTACAAGCAAAAATGCTGTTTTTTATTTTCCTTGCATGTCCCCCTCAGATCTACAGTGACTGTACTTCCAAGTGCACTTGTAGTGCAAAGTTGATTTGCCTTTAATAAATAACCCCCAAGTCTTCATAATTTGAATGTCTGCCTTCTATTTCAAAAGTCTATCACAAAATTGCCGCTAAAACGTTGGTAAAGCGCCGCAAAAATTTGCGGCGCTTTACCACTAACGTGGCCAGCGCCTCAGTGTGAAAGGGGTCTAAGTGTCCTTCACCTGAAACAAGAGCTTTATTAACCGCTTGCCGACCGCCTCACGAAGATATACGTCGGCAGAAGGGCACGTACATGCAAAATCACGTACCTGTACGTTGCCCTTCAAGAGGCAGCCAGCAGCGTGCGCCCGTGGCAAGCTCCGTGAGTCGGGTCGCGGGTCCCGCGGACTCGATCGCTGCTGGGATACCCGCAATCGCCTCACGGGGAGGAAGAACGGGGAGATGCCGATGTAAACAGCATCTCCCCGTTCTGCCTAGTGACAGTGTCACTGATCTCTGCTCCCTGTCATCGGAGCAGCGATCAGTGTCGTGTCACACATAGCCACGCCCCCCACAGTTAGAAACACGCCCCTAGGACACACTTAACCCCTACACTGCCACCCAGTGGTTAACCCCTTCACTGCCAGTGACATTTTTACAGTAATCAATGCAATTTTTTAGCATTGATCGCTGTATTAATGCCAATGGTCCCAAAAATGTGTCAAAAATGTCCGATGTGTCCTCCATAATGTGTCACGATAAAAATCGCTGATCACCGCCATTTAAAAAAAAAAAAAAACATTATTAATAAAAATGCCATAAAACTATCCCCTATTTTGCAAACGCTATAACTTTTGCGCAAACCGATCAATCGCTTATTGCGATTTTTTTTTTACCAAAAATATATAGAAGAATATGTATCGGCCTAAACTGAGGAAAAATTTTTTTTTTATATATTTTTGGAGGATATTTATTATAGCAAAAAGTAAAAAATATTGCGTTTTTTCAAAATTGTCGCTTTATTTTTGTTTATAGCGCAAAAAATAAAAACCGCAGAGGCGATCAAATACCACCAAAAGAAAGCTCTATTTGTGGGAAAAAAAGGACGTCAATTTTGTTTGGGAGCCACGTCACACGGCCGCGCAATTGTCAATTAAAGCAACGCAGTGCCGAATCTCAAAAAGTGCTCTGGTCAGGAAGGGGGTAAATCCTTCCGGGGCTGAAGTGGTTAAAATTTGGTCAAAGCACAAGTTTTTTTTATCTACAGACACCACTTATCTGCATAGGCAGTTTTTGGTTGTAAATATACAAGCAACAGAGATGATTAAAGTAAGTTTTTTCTCAAAATGAAATGACCCTCTGCAACAAATACTGGTTTTCAGGAAAAAGCTTTTTGAAAATGTTACATTTTTACACAAATTTTGCCTTTTGAACATGAAATATAACATATTACTCTTTAAAAAACATGTTGTTTCTGTGATTTATTAAACAAGCAATCTTTACTCACCTGTACATGTAGTTCTGTTCATAGGATCAGATTCAGTGACGTTATCAGCAGCTCTTACATATACAAAGAATGTGTATGTTTCTCCCGATGTCAGATTGCTTATTGTAGTTGATTCATTATTCACCATTGTATTACTTATCAGTGTAGATGATGATGTGACAATTGTCTGCACTCTGTAGCGGTATGTGTTCTGATACTCAAGCGGTTTGCTCCAATTTAATATCACAGTATCTGACGTCACATTAACAAAGTTCAGATTTGACACGGACCATGGCTCTATAAAGTAAAGATAATAATAGATTTAATTGTAATAAGATATAGACATAACAATTACAGGATTTCTTGTTTTTTCTACCTACTTGTATACACAGATCTGGTCACAGGCGTGCTCTGATACCCCCGAACTCCGACTGTCATCACAGAAATGGTGTAATTAGTTCCGGAAGTCAGGCTCCGAAGGGTGGTATTGTTTGTGTAGCTTTTTTGGGCCCAAATGATGAGAGAAGAAGAAGAAGCATTCCCATAAGTTATATTGTAAGACATCACCAGATTGATCATATTTACTGGCTGTACCCAGGACAATGCGATGCTGTTTGCTCCTATTGTATTGAAAGTGATGTTTCCTGGTGGAGTAGGATCTGGGAAACAGAATAGGAGAATGAGAAAAAAATGAACACAGGAAGAAAAGTTTAATTTTAATAAAGAGAAAACATCTAATAAAATGTGGTAAACTAATGCTGTATTTCTTCCACACACTGCACATGGGCAATGAAATGTTTTTATCTTTTATATTCCTTCCCGATGCACCTCTTGCAGCCGACTCTGATGTATATGGAGCACAGGCCAGAACCATCATCATACATCATCTTTACACACTTGGGTTCTTGTGTTCTCTAACAACACTGTAAAGCTTTCTATGTCTGCAGCAACACATAAAAAAGCTTGTACCACTGCAGTAGTGGCACCACCAAGGGGCATCTATAAGGCTGCATTCACACCTGAGTGTAGCGTCTTTGAGCGTTTTTCCGGCATTTTTCTGCGCAACTTGCACTTTTTTTATACAGAGTTTTTGAGCTTTGGCGTTTTTTTTATTAGCCAATAGAGAAACTATCATCTGTTGTATCATCTGTTGCTAGACATTTCAGCTTTTCCATTAGCTTTCTTTTTTTGTTTTAATTATTATTATTAATTTATTATTATTTATTTTTTCATAAGGGTAAGGGGTTAGAGTTAATGTTAGGATTAGGGTTATTTATTATTTATAATTTCTTTTGTCAGACTACTACTACTACTACTACTGCGACGACGACTACTACTACTAGAATAAATAAATGTAAAATACACAAATAAATAAAAATAATCAAAAATAAATAAATTAAATAAATTAATACTAAGTACTGATAAATAATTAACCCCTAACCCTTAAAAAATAAAATAATAATAATAAATAAATAACCCTAACACAAAATAAATAAAATTATTATTATAGTAATTTATTTTAGGTGTTTGTTTTTTATTTTTGTATTATTATTATTATTATTATTAATAATGATTTATTTAGTATTTTTTTAAAGGTTAGGGGTTAATTATTATTTATTCATGTATTATTACATATTATTAATTTATTTTATCTATGTATTATTTATTTAAGGTTTTTTGTGATTTGTGTAACTATTTTACGTTTATTTATTCATACATTATTACTATTTTATTTTTAAAATGTTTTCATTTGAGCAGAAAAGTGGGCAAATACGCACAACAAAACACATGAATGCGCACAAAAACGTGCAAATGGCACGTTTCCATTCATTTCTATAGGAATAACAATGCGCCAAAAAAACGCTCAAATCTGCCCGATTCAAGCTACAAAAAAAAAAAAAAAACTCCAGAACATTTTTGAACTTCAGGCATTTGGCTTCAGGCGACTTGGAGTAAAATTGTGATGACTGAATGGTGCAACATTCTGGCAGTTACTCTTCACTGTGTGTCAAGTGAGGATAATTTTTTGTGTAAGATGTCAAATAAAGAGCAGTAGATAGAGACAAATTTTATATACATTATATACACTAATGTATGTGTTTTCCCATATGGAAGCTTCATTCACGCCTCCTACAGAGGATTGAGTCAAAAAGCATATTCACCATTATGGTAGCTCTAAGGTAGTGAAATAGAGCCTGGTACTTAGTAAAAATGAGTCAGTGGCCCCTCCTTGTTCAGGCAGACCCTTTGTCTCGGATCCTGCTTCTTGTCTTAAAGGCTATGGATATTGAGGGACATGTTTCAAGAGAACGTCTGTAGAAAGCTGCTAACTCTACCATATTCTGGGTGTGTAAGTTTTCTTCTTTCACCTGAAAGGCCTTCTTTAGATGGTGTGAGGCTGATGACCTTATTCCAAGGGCCCATACAGCCTCTGGGATACTTAGGTTCCTTCACTTTGGCATGTACTAGCACAGTGGGGTTGATTTACTACAGCTAGAGAGGGCAAAATTAGGCACATTTCTGCATAGAAACCAATATATCACCATTCAAAGGTAAGAACTTGGCTTTTGCAATTTTTTTTTGATAACCCCTGAATTGATAGCAGCACCAGGGGCGTCGCCAGGGGGTGGCTATCGAGGCTGTAGCCCCGAATCTGGAGCCAATAGCCCTGAGTCTCCCCCTTTCTTCCCTCCGTGTTTCTCTCTCTTTCTTTCGTTTTTTCCACTTCCTGTTCTTCTCGTCTCACATCATTCACGCTGCCCACATCTACTCCTCCTCCCCACCTCCCTCGATTGGATGTAGTCTGCCTCGATGGGCGGGGCCAGCCAGCGTCATTCGTTTCTATGACATTGGCGGCCCCAACAATGCAGCGACCTCTGTTGCCTGGTCACCGCCCGCGCATCACGCACGCGCGGCCGGTGATGACTGCGGTAGTCTAAACAATTACCCCCACACGGGCGCCAGCTGGTGCCGACATCATGCAGTTCCATGGCATCGGCGGCCCCCGGCACTACAGCGTCTCTGTTGCCTGGTTACTGCCGCAGCATCTCACATGCATGATCTGTGATTGCTGTTTTAATAAAACAAATGCTTCCCTGCACTAGCGCCGATGTTACCTAGTAATGGGCCCGTCCCTAAAATGACTCAGGATCATGACTCAGTGATAATCTGCAAATGGTGACAAGTGATGTGGCAAGTGACAGTCTGCAAATGGTGGCAGTTGACGTGGCAAGTAACAGTCTGCAAATGGTGGCAGGTGACGTGGCAAGTGATAGTCTGAAAATGGTGGCAGGTGACGTGGCAAGTGATAGTCTGAAAATGGTGGCAGGTGACGTGGCAAGTGACAGTCTGAAAATGGTGGCAGGTGACGTGGCAATCTGCAAATGATGGCAGGTGATGTGGCAAGTGACAATCTGCAAATGGTTGCGGGTGACAATCTGCAAATGGTGGCAGGTGACGTGGCAAGTGACAATCTGCAAATGGTGGCAAGTGACGTATAAATGCACAACCTGCAAATGGTGGCAAGTGACGTGGCAAGTGACAATCTGCAAATGGTAGCAGGTGACCTGACAATCTGCAAATGGTGGCAGGTGACATGGCAAGTAACAATCTGCAAATGGTGGCAGGTGATGTGGCAAGTGACAATCCACATCTAGTGGCAGGTGACGGTGGCAAGTTAAAAAGCTGCATCTGGTGACAGGCGACGGTGGCAAGTGACATGCTGCATCTGGTGGCAGGAAATGTGGCAAGTGACACGCCCAGGGCTCCTACTGATTCTGCATTATGGTGAGTTAAACCACTTAATTATATATTAGAATGTAACAATAGAAACAATGTGCTTCGATCACCCTGACACCATATCAACCATGGTGCCATGATGATTGAAACGCAACACCAGCCTTTGCCCGCGAAAAATTGTTTACCACCGGCGCACCCCCCCCCCCCCCGGTCTGCAAAAAGGTTGGTGACTGCTGCTATGGGCTCTAGCCCCAGATCTTTTGCAGACCTAGCAACGCCCCTGAGCAGCACTTTACTATAACAATACTGCAGAGAATGTCAGCTGCATGTTGGAAACCATGTCTCCTTGTAAAAATATTTTTTATTTCAAATATATAAAACTTTTATCATTAGAATCTGGAAATAAGCACACTGGTCTCCGAGAATTTGTAGCAGAGGAATCCAAATAGAGCAAATAGCTATAGAATGTCCAAGAGTGGTTGTGTAGAAAAAAAATGTAGTATGCACTGTGATAAATACACCTCGGAGTTCTTTTGGTGGTATACTATTTACAAAATCTATTTCTTAATTATATGTGCAGCAATTGAAAATGAAGCTCCTTTAAATTTGGCTTTTTTTAGTTATAGGTTGTGTAAGGATGACCATGGCAAAAAAAAAAAAAGCTAATGACAACAAAAAGCTATATTGATGGTAAATGTAGTTTACAACACCAGCAACGTGTTTCATTGTGGGTATGCAGGCACTTAGTCAGGCAGAGTGTATCACAACTCTGTTTCTCATAGCACCGTTAGGGGCTACAATAAGCGGACCAGCTCATGTTAGAATTGTGATACACCCTACCTAAGAAAGTGGCCATATGCTCATCACAAAACATCTTGTCCGTGTTGTAAAGTATACCGTCAATAAAGCCTATTGATGATACCTGATTTGACGTTGTATCCAATCTATAAGAACTCGTTCTATTTGGGTGTCTTTGCTACATACTCCTGGAGACCTTTGCACCTATTTCAAGCTTCTCACTAGCACCAGATAACTTTGAGGACATCAAGGTTCCTGACCTCCCCGAGCATCGACTGTGATCAATTTGGGCATCTCCACAACATATTCTTGGAGACCCAAACCCTGCCTTTAGCTTCTCACAATTACCAGACATCTCTGGGGTCATCAAGGTCCAGGACCTTCCCTAGAATTGAATACAACCTATCAAATGATCTGAGTGGAGACGGGAATATTCTCCAAAAGCTCTCATTTTTGTTGCAGATACCCTGAGGCTTCTAACAACCTCTACAAATATTAGTAAATCTAATGTTTTTGTCTTTCATTTTCACCCTCAATAACGAAACGGAACGGTATCTCTTGAATATTAAACCATAAGGGCTCCCCCACCCTAGTCTTGCTTTTACTCAGTTTTTGTTTAGAGAATCTTCAAAACAAGCTTTGTTATTAGAAGCTATTTTAAGAAGAAATAGAAAAAAATGTATTGGGATCAATTGTATATGTAATTTTTAACCACTTCTGGATCTCCCACCAAAAAGAGAAGACTCCCTATCGGCCATTGAGGAGGAGGGAGGAAACAGAAGCCACTGCCGTGGAGAGCAGGAGAACGGGAGGCCACCATTGATGGAGAGCAGGAAAACGGGAGCCCGCCACCGCCGCCACCGAGCAGGGGGAAGCGGTCGGTGATGGGGTAAGTCCGACCAACCGACCGACCGGCGGGGGGGGTTATACTCTTTGCTCCCCCCCAAAAAAAAATTTTTTTACGCCAGCCGCCACTATTGGTATTGCAGAGAGTCTCCCCTTATTTCATGTTCTGGGGTTTCCCTTCGATGCTGTCTGCTTCTCCTCTTCTGTGTCTGCCCACATACCAAGCAACTTCCTATGGGGGAAGGCATGTGGGCTCGCTCCTGAGCCGTGTGTCCATAGACATTCACAGTGCGGCTCACCCGTGCCTACTGCTTTCTGCTCACTGGATTTGATTGACAGCAGCAGGAGCCAATGGCTCCCACTGCGTCCAGCAAAGCCTGTGAGACCAGGAAGAGAGCTAGAAGACCTGCACCCAGGCACAGCACTGGATCAATACAGTAGTCAGGTAAGTCTTAGGGATGGAGGAGCACACAGCGGAAGGTTTTTTACCATACAGCGGTTGTAAACCCTTTTTTGTTTTTTTTTGTTTTTTTTTTGACCTCCAAGGTAAAGGCATAATGTGCCAGTGCTGTGACACTTACCTAAAAACCAAGCAGTCCAGAGATGTGATGTCACAGCTGGAGGCAGCCTATATCTTCTCCTGGTCTCCCTTCCAGGTCCACGGACTCTGGCTCTAAAAGGTTGGAGCCACGATGACGTCACTCCTGCGCATGCGCGGGGGGAGCCATCATTCACGGCACAGGTATCTGAAGGAATGGCAAGGGTGGCTGTTCCTTTAGAGCACATGCGCCGATGACGTCATCAGCTGCATGTAATGTAAATATCTCCTAAATGGAGCACGTTTAGGAGATATTTACAGTACCTATAGGTAAGCCTTATTATAGACCTACCTATACGTACAAATTATGCACAGGAGTTTACTTCCTCTTTAATGTAGAGAATGCATTAAGGCTTTACTTCTCCCAAGAATCACAGGTGTGCTGTTTGTTCTGCTCTCCTGTGACCTGTTTTCAGCAGACAGCGGGCTGAAGCCCGCTGTAGGCTGACGTCATGAGATCGTGATCATATAGGACCTTTACCGACACCCGGTCCCACCCCTCAGCAAGCCGCTGAGAGCCTGAGCTCCAGCGCTCCAGTTAGCGGGGGGGGGGGGGGGGCAGAGCAGGCAGCCGTGACTGACAATTAGTAGCTCTCTCCTCAGGGAGCTGTGAGAACTGAGTGATCAGCGATGTTTGATCGCTCGGTTCTCAGCCTTAGAGCCAGTGGTGGATTGATATAGCATCGGACGTATGCTGCATCCACACAAGTAAGCATGATAAAAAAAAAAAAAAAAAGAAATCCAATACTTCTCTTTTAGACCCCTTTCACTCTGGGGCGTTTTTCAGGTGCCTTTGGTCTAAAAATAGCGCCTGTAAAGTGCCTGAAAAACGGCTCTCCTGCAGTCTCAGTGTGAAAGCCCGAGTGCTTTCACACTGAGGCGATGTGCTCAGAGGACGTTAAAAAAACTCCTGCAAGCAGCATATTGGGGGCGATGAGGGAGCGGTGAAATGAATGGGCAGCGCCGCAGAACCGCCGGCAAAGTTAGTTGCGGGTAGTTTTAACCCCTTTTCAGCCGCTAGCCGAAAACCTCAGCAAAAACAAAAATAGCGACGTTTTACCGTCAACGCCTGTCCGCTCCAATGTGAGAGCAGCCTTAACCACTTAAGGACCGCCTAACGCCGATTTACGTCGGCAAGGCGGCACGGGCAGGCAAAATCACGTACATGTACGTGATTTGCCTCTCGCGGGTGGGGGGTCCGATCGGACCCCCCCCCGGTGCCCGAAGCGGTCCCGTTCTGTTCCCCGGCGATCCGAGATGAGGGGGAGGCCATCCGTTCGTGGCCCCCCCCTCGCGATCGCCGCCGGCCAATGGGAACACTCCTTTGCTGCTGTATGCTAAACAGCAGCAAAGGAAATGATGTCATCTCCCCTCGGCTCGGTATTTTCCGTTCCAGCGCCGAGGGGAGAAGACATCAATGTAAGTGCACAACACACACACACACAGTAGAACATGCCAGGCATACAAAACACCCCGATCCCCCCCCCGATCGCCCCCCGACCCCCCCCCAATCACCCCCCCCCCCTGTCACAAACTGACACCAGCAGGTTTTTTTTTTTTTTTTTTTTTTTTTTTTTCTGATTACTGCATAGTGTCAGTTTGTGACAGTTACAGTGTTGGGACAGTTAGTATTACCCCCCTTTAGGTCTAGGGTACCCCCCTAACCCCCCCTAATAAAGTTTTAACCCCTTGATCACCCCCTGTCACCAGTGTTGCTAAGCGATCATTTTTCTGATCGCTGTATTAGTGTCGCTGGTGACGCTAGTTAGTGAGGTAAATATTTAGGTTCGCCGTCAGCGTTTTATAGTGACAGGGACCCCCATATACTACCTAATAAATGTTTTAACCCCTTGATTGCCCCCTAGTTAACCCTTTCACCACTGATCACCGTATAACCGTTACGGGTGACGCAGGTTAGTTCGTTTATTTTTTATAGTGTCAGGGCACCCGCCATTTATTACCTAATAAAGGTTTAGCCCCCTGATCGCCCGGCGGTGATATGCGTCGCCCCAGGCAGCGTCAGATTAGCGCCAGTACCGCTAACACCCACGCACGCAGCATGCGCCTCCCTTAGTGGTATAGTATCTGATCGGATCAATATCTGATCCGATCAGATCTATACTAGCGTCCCCAGCAGTTTAGGGTTCCCAAAAACACAGTGTTAGCGGGATCAGCCCAGATACCCGCTAGCACCTGCGTTTTGCCCCTCCGCCCAGCCCACCCAAGTGCAGTATCGATCGATCACTGTCACTTACAAAACACTAAACGCATAACTGCAGCGTTCGCAGAGTCAGGCCTGATCCCTGCGATCGCTAACAGTTTTTTTGGTAGCATTTTGGTGAACTGGCAAGCAAGCACCAGGCAGCGTCAGGTTAGCGCCAGTACCGCTAACACCCACGCACGCACCGTACACCTCCCTTAGTGGTATAGTATCTGATCGGATCAATATCTGATCCGATCAGATCTATACTAGCGTCCCCAGCAGTTTAGGGTTCCCAAAAACGCAGTGTTAGCGGGATCAGCCCAGATACCTGCTAGCACCTGCGTTGTGCCCCTCCGCCCGGCCCAGCCCAGCCCACCCAAGTGCAGTATCGATCGATCACTGACACTTACAAGGCACTAAACGCATAACTGCAGCGTTCGCAGAGTCAGGCCTGATCCCTGCGATCGCTAACAGTTTTTTTGGTAGCATTTTGGTGAACTAGCAAGCACCGGCCCCAGGCAGCGTCAGGTTAGCGCCAGTACCACTAACACCCACGCACGCAGCATACGCCTCCTTTAGTGGTATAGTATCTGAACGGATCAATATCTGATCCGATCAGATCAGATCTATACTAGCGTCCCCAGCAGTTTAGGGTTCCCAAAAACGCAGTGTTAGCGGGATCAACCCAGATACCTGCTAGCACCTGCGTTTTGCCCCTCCGCCCGGCCCAGTCCAGCCCACCCAAGTGCAGTATCGATCGATCACTGTCACTTACAAAACACTAAACGCATAACTGCAGCGTTCGCAGAGTCAGGCCTGATCCCTGCGATCGCTAACAGTTTTTGTGGAAGCTTTTTATTGAACTGGCAAGCACCAGCGGCCTAGTACACCCCGGTCGTAGTCAAACCAGCACTGCAGTAACACTTGGTGACGTGGCAAGTCCCATAAGTGCAGTTCAAGCTGGTGAGGTGACAAGCACAAGTAGTGTCCCGCTGCCACCAAGAAGAAGACAAACACAGGCCCGTCGTGCCCATAGTGCCCTTCCTGCTGCATTCGCCAATCCTAATTGGGAACCCACCACTTCTGCAGCGCCCGTACTTCCCCCATTCACATCCCCCAACGAAATGCAGTCGGCTGCATGAGAGGCATTTTTATGTCCTCCCGAGTACCCCTACCCAACGAACCCCCCCAAAAAAGATGTTGTGTCTGCAGCAAACGCGGATATAGGCGTGACACCCGCTATTATTGTCCCTTCTGTCCTGACAATCCTGGTCTTTGCATTGGTGAATGTTTTGAACGCTACCATACACTAGTTGAGTATTAGCGTAGGGTACAGCATTGCACAGACTAGGCACACTTTCACAGGGTCTCCCAAGATGCCATCGCATTTTGAGAGACCCGAACCTGGAACCGGTTACAGTTATAAAAGTTAGTTACAAAAAAAGTGTAAAAAAAAAAAAAATATATATAAAATAAAAAAAAATAGTTGTCGTTTTATTGTTCTCTCTCTCTATTCTCTCTCTCTATTGTTCTGCTCTTTTTTTACTGTATTCTATTCTGCAGTGTTTTATTGTTATTGTTATTGTTATTATGTTTTATCATGTTTGTTTTTCAGGTATGTAATTATTTATACTTTATTGTTTACTGTGCTTTATTGTTAACCATTTTTTTGTCTTCAGGTACGCCATTCACAACTTTGAGTGGTTATACCAGAATGATGCCTGCAGGTTTAGGTATCATCTTGGTATCATTCTTTTCAGCCAGCGGTCGGCTTTCATGTAAAAGCAATCCTAGCGGCTAATTAGCCTCTAGACTGCCTTTACAAGCCGTGGGAGGGAATGCCCCCCCCCCCCACCGTCTTCCGTGTTTTTCTCTGGCTCTCCTGTCTCAACAGGGAACCTGAGAATGCAGCCGGTGATTCAGCCAGCTGACCATAGAGCTGATCAGAGACAAGAGTGGCTCCAAACATCTCTATGGCCTAAGAAACCGGAAGCTACGAGCATTTTATGACTTAGATTTCGCCGGATGTAAATAGCGCCATTGGGAAATTGGGGAAGCATTTTATCACACCGATCTTGGTGTGGTCAGATGCTTTGAGGGCAGAGGAGAGATCTAGGGTCTAATAGACCCCAATTTTTTCAAAAAAGAGTACCTGTCACTACCTATTGCTATCATAGGGGATATTTACATTCCCCGAGATAACAATAAAAATGATTAAAAAAAAAAAAAAATGAAAGGAACAGTTTAAAAATAAGATAAAAAAGCAAAAAAATAATAAAGAAAAAAAAAAAAAAAAAAAGCACCCCTGTCGCCCCCTGCTCTTGCGCTAAGGCGAACGCAAGCGGCGGTCTGTCGTCAAACGTAAACAGCAATTGCACCATGCATGTGAGGTATCGCCGCGAAGGTCAGATCGAGGGCAGTAATTTTTGCAGTAGACCTCCTCTGTAGATCTAAAGTGGTAACCTGTAAAGGCTTTTAAAGGCTTTTAAAAATGTATTTATTTTGTTGCCACTGCACGTTTGTGCGCAATTGTAAAGCATGTCATGTTTGGTATCCATGTACTCGGTCTAAGATCATCTTTTTTATTTCATCAAACATTTGGGCAATATAGTGTGTTTTAGTGCATTAAAATTTAAAAAAGTGTGTTTTTTCCCCAAAAAATGCGTTTGAAAAATCGCTGCGCAAATACTGTGTGAAAAAAAAAAATGAAACACCCACCATTTTAATCTGTAGGGCATTTGCTTTAAAAAAAATATATAATGTTTGGGGGTTCAAAGTAATTTTCTTGCAAAAAAAAAAAAACTTTTTCATGTAAAAAATAAGTGTCAGAAAGGGCTTTGACTTCAAGTGGTTAGAAGAGTGGGTGATGTGTGACATAAGCTTCTAAATGTTGTGCATAAAATGCCAGGACAGTTCAAAACCCCCCCAAATGACCCCATTTTGGAAAGTAGACACCCCAAGCTATTTGCTGAGAGGCATGTCGAGTCCATGGAATATTTTATATTGCGACACAAGTTGCGGGAAAGAGACAAATTTTTTTTTTTTTTTTTTTTTTTTTGCACAAAGTTGTCACTAAATGATATATTGCTCAAACATGCCATGGGAATATGTGAAATTACACCCCAAAATACATTCTGCTGCTTCTCCTGAGTACGGGGATACCATATGTGTGAGACTTTTTGGGAGCCTAGCCGTGTACGGGACCCCGAAAACCAAGCACCGCCTTCAGGCTTTCTAAGGGGCGTGAATTTTTGATTTCACTCTTCACTGCCTATCACAGTTTCGGAGGCCATGGAATGCCCAGGTGGCACAAAACCCCCCCAAATGACCCCATTTTGGAAAGTAGACACCCCAAGCTATTTGCTGAGAGGTATAGTGAGTATTTTGCAGACCTCACTTTTTGTCACAAAGTTTTGAAATTTGAAAAAAGAAAAAAAAAAAAAGTTTTTTCTTGTCTTTCTTCATTTTCAAAAACAAATGAGAGCTGCAAAATACTCACCATGCCTCTCAGCAAATAGCTTGGGGTGTCTACTTTCCAAAATGGGGTCATTTGGGGGGGGTTTGTGCCACCTGGGCATTCCATGGCCTCCGAAACGGTGTTAGGCAGTGAAGAGTAAAATCAAAAATTCACGCCCTTAAAAACGCTGAAGGCGGTGATTGGTTTTCGGGGCCCCGTACGCGGCTAGGCTCCCAAAAAGTCCCACACATGTGGTATCCCCATACTCAGGAGAAGCAGCAGAATGTATTTTGGGGTGCAATTCCACATAGGCCCATGGCCTGTGTGAGCAATATATCATTTAGTGACAACTTTGTGCAAAAAAAAAAAAAAAAAAAAAAAAAGTGTCACTTTCCCGCAACTTGTGTCAAAATATAAAATATTCCATGGACTCAATATGCCTCTCAGCAAATAGCTTGGGGTGTCTACTTTCCAAAATGGGGTCATTTGGGGGGGGGTTGTGCCACCTGGGCATTCCATGGCCTCCGAAACTGTGATAGGCAGTGAAGAGTGAAATCAAAAAGTTACACCCTTAGAAATCCTGAAGGCGGTGATTGGTTTTCGGGGTCCCATACGCGGCTAGGCTCCCAAAAAGTCCCACACATGTGGTATCCCCGTACTCAGGAGAAGTAGCTGAATATATTTTGGGGTGCAATTCCACATAGGCCCATGGCCTGTGTGAGCAATATATCATTTAGTGACAACTTTTTGTAAATATTTTTTTTTTTTTTTTTTTGTCATTATTCAATCACTTGGGACAAAAAAAATAAATATTCAATGGGTTCAACATGCCTATCAGCAATTTCCTTGGGGTGTCTACTTTCCAAAATGGGGTCATTTGGGGGGGGTTTGTACTGCCCTGCCATTTTAGCACCTCAAGAAATGACATAGGCAGTCATAAACTAAAAGCTGTGTAAATTCCAGAAAATGTACCCTAGTTTGTAGACGCTATAACTTTTGCGCAAACCAATAAATATACGCTTATTGACATTTTTTTTACCAAAGACATGTGGCCGAATACATTTTGGCCTAAATGTATGACTAAAATTGAGTTTATTGGATTTTTTTTATAACAAAAAGTAGAAAATATCATTTTTTTTCAAAATTTTCGGTCTTTTTCCGTTTATAGCGCAAAAAATAAAAACTGCAGAAGTGATCAAATACCATCAAAAGAAAGCTCTATTTGTGGGAAGAAAAGGACGCAAATTTCGTTTGGGTACAGCATTGCATAACCGCGCAATTAGCAGTTAAAGCGACGCAGTGCCAAATTGGAAAAAGACCTCTGGTCCTTAGGCAGCATAATGGTCCGGGGCTCAAGTGGTTAAAGAAAAGGCATAATAATGCGCTGGCCCAGACCTGTCTTTAGTAAAAAGTGGAACATAAAAATCGTCATATCAGCACCTCTGGGTGGATGTTTTCACACCTGGAAAAAGCAATCATGACAAACCTGTGGCCTTACAGAACCCTCACAATCACATTCCTCATACTCTGATCATACACAGATAACACGGATCACTCGTGGATCATACTCACATGTGGCCTCTGTGGTTGCTGTAGTGATTGGACTATTGCAGCTCCCACTGATTGTCTGTACAGTGATGGAATAATTCCTTCCTGGTAGTAAGTTAGTGAAGGTCACTTGTGTAGATGTATTCTGTAATGTCCTATTTACATCTCCTGTTATGGTGACATTATAATTGGACACGTTTCCTATTGGTGCCGCCCAGTTCACCACCAGAGAATTCACCGACTGGTAATTGTTCACTGTGACATTGACAGCTTGTCCGGGAACTGGAAATACAATGTTCATAATGTTATGTGCTTTATAAGACTCATTCTATTTAGACATCTGCAGAACGAAAAAATGTGTTTAGTTTTGTTTCAATTCATTGTTTGCATGAATTTGTTTAGTGAAATTCGTTTAATTTGTTTTTCGGAATTCGTTTTGTTTATTCGATTCAATTCGAATTTTCCAAATTCAACGGAATCTGAAAAATTCAAATCGATTTCAATTCCATTAGAAATTGAATTTACTCTATTTGAAATTCAAATTTTGGAATATGGTTATATTATTTCTAATCCATCATATTTTATTGTTTGTTCTATTCTATTCTTTTATTTTCTGTTCTATTCTTTTATTTTTCATTATATTCAATTCGATTTCAAATTTATTCTATTCAAAATGTGAATTTTGGAAAACTGTTATTGTTATATTCTTTCTATTCTTTTCTTTTCTCTTTATTTTATTCTATTCTGTTCTTTTCTATTCTATTTTACTCTTCTATCTTCTATTCTATTTTCTGTTCTATTCTTTTCTATTCAAATTCAAATGTATTCTATTACAAAATAGAATTTTGGAAGATGGCTATATTCATTCTATTCTAGTCTATTCACTTCTTTTCTACTGTAGTCTATTCTATTCTTTTATTTTCTTTCCGAGTCTAATCTATTATTTTCTATTATATTCGAGTTCATTCTATTAAAATTTTGGGAAATGGTTATATTCTTTCTATTCTATTCTATTCTATTGTTTTTTATATTCTATTCTATTCTTTTATGTTCTATTCTATTCTATTCCATTCCTTTATTTTCTATTCTTTTCTATTCTTTTATATACTATTCCTTTATTTTCTATTCTATTTTATTCTCTTCAAAAATTCTAATTTAATTTGAAAACTATTCAAATTCAATCTAAAAACTGTTAAAATTTGGAAGAATGTTTTGTTTCGTTATTTCGGATTCATTTAAATTCATTACTATTGTAATTCAGAACTTCGGACACATCCTAATTTCTGAACTGCACATTTCTACTTCATGTTTAGAATGATTGATAAATTATTTACAGCATTTGCCAGACACAATGAAGTTGGACAAGAAGCAGTTCAATCTTAAACTGCATAAGGTGTTCTTTACTATTAGAGTGGTGAGGATGTGGAACTCCCTTCCACAGTTGGTGGTTTTAGCAGTACAGTGTAGATAAATTTCTGTTTCTTAGCGAACACAATGTACTGGACTATTTATAAAAGGTAGTGATATACAGTATCTCACAAAAGTGAGTACACCCCTCACATTTTTGTAAATATTTTATTCTATCTTTTCATGTGACAACACTGAAGAAATGACACTTTGCTACAATGTAAAGTAGTGAGTGTACAGCTTGTATAACAGTGTAAATTTGCTGTCCCCTCAAAATAACTCAACACACAGCCATTAATGTCTAAACCTCTGGCAACAAAAGTGAGTACACCCCTAAGTGAAAATGTCCAAAAGTGGCCCAATTAGCCATTTCCCTCCCCGGTGTCATGTGACTTGTTAGTGTTACAAGGTCTCAGGTGTGAATGTGGAGCAGGTGTGTTACATTTGGTGTTATCGCTCTCACTCTCTCATACTGGTCACTGGAAGTTCAACATGGCACCTCATGGCAAAGAACTCTCTGAGGATCTGAAAAAAAAGAATTGTTGCTCTACATAAAGATGGCCTAGGCTATAAGAAGATTGCCAAGACCCTGAAACTGAGCTGCAGCACAGTGGCCAAGACCATACAGCGGTATAACAGGACAGGTTCCACTCAGAACAGGCCTCGCCATGGTCGACCAAAGAAGTTGAGTGCACGTGCTCAGCGTCATATCCAGAGGTTGTCTTTGGGAAATAGACGTATGAGTGCTGCCAGCATTGCTGTGGAGGTTGAAGGGGTGGGGGGTCAGCCTGACAGTTCTCAGGCCATACACCACGCACTGCATCAAATTGGTCTGCATGGCTGTCATCCCAGAAGGAAGCCTCTTCTAAAAATGATGCACAAAGCCCACAAACAGTTTTCTGAAGACAAGCAGACTAAGGACATAGATTACTGGAACCATGTCCTGTGGTCTGATGAGACCAAGATAAACTTATTTGGTTCAGATGGTGACAAGCGTGTGTGGGGGCAACCAGGTGAGGAGCACAAAGACAAGTGTGTCTTGTCTACAGTCAAGCATGGTGGTGGGAGTGTCATGGTCTGGGACTGCATGAGTGCTGCCGGCACTGAGGAGCTACAGATCATTGAGGGAACCATGAATGCCAACATGTACTGTGACATACTGAAGCAGAGCATGATCCCCTCCCTTCAGAGACTGGGCCACAGGGCAGTATTCCCACATGATAACGACCCCAAACACACCTCCAAGACGACCACTGCCTTGCTAAAGAAGCTGACGGTAAATGTGATGGACTGTCCAAGCAGGTCTCCCGACCCAATCCCTATTGCACATCTGTGGGGCATCCTCAAACGGTAGGTGGAGGAGCGCAAGGTCTCTAACATCCACATCATCCTGTGAAGCTCTGGTGATCTCCATGCCCAAGAGGGTTAAGGCAGTGCTGGAAAATAATGGTGGCCTCACAAAATTTTGACACTTTGGGCCCAATTTGGACATTTTCACTTAGGGGTGTACTCACTTTTGTTGCCAGCGGTTTATACATTCATGGCTGTGTGTTGAGTTATTTTAAAGGGAAAGCAAATTTACACTGTTATACAAGCTGTACACTCACTACTTTACATTGTAACAAAGTGTCATTTCTTCAGTGTTGTCACATGAAAAGATAGAATAAAATATTTTCATAAATGTGGGGGGTGTGCTCACTTTTGTGAGATACTGTAAATACACTCACATTCAGGTCAAACTGGAGGGAGCTGATATGTTCCCTCTGTGTTTCTTTTGAGATCGCTGGCTCCGGCGCTGTGAGTGACCGGAGCCATGATGACGTCACTCCCATTAATCTGCGTGGGAGCCCTCCGTTCCAGCAAGTTCCAGCAACATACCCTGGACCTGCAGAGCGCATGAGCTGCTGACGTCAGCGGTTGCATGCAGGGTCAATATCTCCTAAACCTGCACGGTTTAGGAGATATTCTTTTTACCTACAGGTAAGCCTTATTATAGGCCTTATTATAGGCTTACCTGTAGGTAAAAATGTCCAAGCAGGGGATACAACCGCTTTAACAAAAAACTATGAAGTCAATTAAAAAATGTAAGTTGCAATCGACTAGTGAACACGTGTTTAATAAAAAAACAAATAGTTCTATGTATATCAGAAAAGCAAATCAACTTTATCTGATACACTTTGGCAAAACAATAAGTACTTTTGAAGGGACACTCTCTTCCCAAACTGACAGAAGTATTTTCATGGTGTCCCCACCACAGAGATAAGATCAGGACTGCGGCTGTACTCACCTGTGCAGGTACTTAGTGACACCGGATCAGATTCAGTGACATTATCAGCAGCTCTTGTATATATCAGGAATGTATATGTTTGTCCCGGGATCAGATTTCCTATTGTAGCTGATTGATTGGTCACCATTATATCATTTGCTATTGAAGATGGTGATGTGACATTTGTCTGCACTCTGTATGTGTAAAAAGTCTGAGATTCGTTCGGTGCGCTCCAATTTAAGGACACAGACGTTGAAGTCACATTAAAGTATCGTGGCTGGATCACAGGATATGGTTCTAGAAAGTGGAATACACACATGTGAGCTTAACATAAAATAGAGAAAAACACTTAAATGACATTGAAGGAGATACAATCTAATAGTATCAGTGTAAGGCAGGCCAGAAATGGGTCAGTTTTTTTATTTTCTGTTCAGCCAGTGGGTCAGTTTTGCTTCTTCCTGGTTATCGATGTCCCCTGCCCATCCTGACCTCTGGCTTTGTTCCTGATTAGCCATGTCCCCTGCCCATCCTGACCTCTGGCTTGCTCCTGACCATCTGTGCCCACAGCCAGCCCTGACCTCTGGACTGTTCCTAGTGACCTCTGACTAGTGGTCTGTAGTTTATAGATCAGTGTGAACTTGGGGGTTGTGGCCATTGATCAGCATGCAGTGAAAGGAGGGGGTTCCTACTGAATAATGGTTGACTCTAATGCCGCATACAGACGATCGGAGTTTCCGACAACCAAACCGTGGATTTATTTCCGACGGATGTTGGCTGAAACTTGTCTTGCATACACATGGTTGCACAAATGTTTTCAGGAAATTCCGATCGGCAAGAACTCGCTGACGCACAACACGTACGACGGGACTAGAAAAGGGAAGTTCAATAGCCAGTGCGGCTCTTCTGCTTGATTCCGAGCATGCGTGGAATTTTGTGCATCGGAACTGTGTGCACACGATCGAAATTTCCGACAACAGATTCTGTTACCGGAAGATTTGAGATCCAGCTCTCAAATTTTTGTTGTCGGAAATTCCGACAGAAAATGTCCGATGGAGCCTACACACGGTCGGAATTTCCGACAACAAGCTCACATCGAACATTTGTTGTCAGAAATTTTGATCGTGTGTACGCAGCATTGGACTCCTGGGAGATCCTGTGTTATTTGTCCTCATATGGTACCCTCTTCCTTATTCAGTGAGTCCTGATCCCACTCCCAGGTCTTATCCATTCCAGAGTGATCATAGAACTGTAACAAATAAACTCTTAACACTGTCTGCACTATGTGCCAGAAAAAACGCACCAACAATCTGTGTAATTAGTCCCAAGTCTTGTATCAGTACAGGATCCTCTGCAGATGTCCCTGGAAAAATCATGCACAACGGGATGCATTGGGCTTTCTTTCCTTTCTCAGTTTCCGGAGCCTCCCTCTTCCAGTTTTCTCCAGCATGGTTTCTATTCTGTAGATCCAGCACCCAGATCTAACCTGTTCCATGGTACTCTGCCCTACCAAGACCCGTCTGTTAGTCTCCACTTCTCAGGTAAGTCTATCACTTCTCATTGGGTATCGATTTAAGTGTAGTTAGAGGGTACACATTGGCAAAGTTAGCATCCTGACAGATGGTAAGAACTTACGTGTAAACACAGATCTGCTGACAGGTGTGCTCAAATACCCTCGGACTCCAACTGTCACCACAGTAATGGTGTAATTACTCCCAGATTTCAGACTTGTAAGGTTGGCATTTAGAGAGTTACTTGTCACAGTGCTGGGGGAAGAAGCATTCCAATAATAAGTTATATTATATGACTTTGTCACCCCGGTCATGTTTACAGGCTCTACCCAAGATAATGTGGTGGTGTTTGTCAGGATTGTAATAAAAGTGATGTTTCCTGGTGGAGTCGGATCTGCGAAAAGAAAATAGAAAATACACTTAAAAGAGACAATGGTTGTATTAATGGTGGGGACAGACAGCAGGCAGAACAGCACAATGCAATCAGAATGAAGAGGAAGGCATCAGGCCTCATTTACTAAAGAGTGAAGTGAGGTGAGGGGAAGTGAACCTAAAGCCCCATACACACGGGCCGAATGTCAGGAGACATCAGCCGGTTCAAAATAAAAGGCTGACATTTGTCCCGTGTGTATGGCACCCTGTCTGACAAAAGCCGACCATCTGTCTGATGAGCATGCTGGAAAACCAGCAGCCGACTGACTCCCGATCAGTGCTCTCAGCCAATGGCAGAGAGTGCTGATCGGATTGTCCTTGCGGGGGGACCATCCCCCTGTCAGAACACAACAGCACAGCAGAGGAGATCGCTGTACTAACTACTGCATAGTTAGTACAGTGGCTCCGATCAGAGCTTTTTTTTTTCTTAAGCCTGGTACCCGCTGGGTTGAACAAAAAAAAAAAGCTCTGGTCGGAGCCACTGTACTAAAGTAAAGTATAAAGTAAAGTTGAATTATGCATCAAATAGTGGGAAGAAGAAGTTCTATTTTCTATTTCTTTAAACATGATTGGATATGTAGAGTGAAGACAGGTCCACTTTACTTTACTATACACCTGTGTACATCTGGGCCTCTTCCCATAGCAGTGTGATCATTCTCATTTCTGTACAGGACCTGGCTTCAAAAAATCCTTTACCATCTACATAATTCTTGAAGTGTAACTAAAGGCAATTTTCTTTTCTTCTAGTTTTGGATGGAGTGGAGAGGGATTGGGGCCCCTGTCAAGTTTTTATTGCTGTCTGTGTCCCTGTTAGGGAGATTCTCCCTCTATCTGTTCTGTTTACTTTTATCATCAAAAGTGAAAGTAAAAGAAAATCCCAAATTTTGGGTTGACACCAAAATATTAATAGAGGGAAAAATCTTCCAATGGGGACACTAGTTCTGGTGACACCTTGGGAACCGCTCACTTTGGAGGGATTTCCTCTCATTTTCTGTTTTGGCTATGGGATAGGAAGTGAAGGGAAATCTCCTCAATGGAGCACAAAAATACAAAAAACGAGAGAGGTTATAACTCTCTCATACTCTATCCAAACTGAAAAAAAAGTTTTGCCTATTGTTACACTTTAAAGTGGAATTCCTGCCTAACACTAACTATGCCCCTCCCCCCCCCCCCATTCTGCTACTTATGCTGAGTAACCTCCCATGGATCACAGGAGTGCTGTTTGTTCTGCACTCCTGTGGCCTGTTTTCAGCAGACAGCGGGCTGAAGCCTGCTGTAGTCTGACGTAATGAGATCGTGATCATATAGGACTGGACCGACACCCGGCTCAGCCCCTCAGCAAGCCGCTGAGAACCAGAGCGGCAGAGCAGACACCTGACTGATAGTCAGCAGCTCTCTCCTCAGGGAGCTGTGAGAACCAAATGATCAGTGATGTTTGATCGCTCAGTTCTCAGCCTTAGAGCCAGTGGTGGACAGATGCAGCATCCACACAGGTAAGCGTGATTCAGAAAATTAAAAATCCAATACTTCTCTTTTAAAGAAAAGGAATAATAATGTGCTGGTCAAGACCTGTCTTTAGTAAAAAGTGGAACGTAAAAAAGGTCATGTAAGCACCTCTGGGTGCCCTTTTTTTTACAGCCGTAAAAAGCAATCATGACAAATACTCACCTGTGGCCTTACAGAACCCTCACAACCACATTACTCATACTCTGATCATACACAGATAACACGGATCACTCGTGGATCATACTCACATGTGGCCTTACAGAACCCTCACAATCACATTCCTCATACTCTGATCATACACAGATAACACGGATCACTCGTGGATCATACTCACATGTGGCCTCTGTGGTTGCTGTAGTGATTGGACTGTTGCAGCTCCCACTGATTGTCTGTACAGTGACGGAATAATTCCTTCCTGGTAGTAAGTTAGTGAAGGTCACTTGTGTAGATGTATTCTGTAATGTCCTATTTACATCTCCTGTTATGGTGACATTATAAATGGACACGTTTCCTGATGGTGCCACCCAGTTCACCACCAGAGAATTCACCGACTGGTAATTGTTCACTGTGACATTGACAGCTTGTCCGGGAACTGGAAATACAATGTTCATAATGTTATGTGCTTTATAAGACTCATTCTATTTAGACATCTGCAGAACGAAAAAATGTGTTTAGTTTTGTTTCAATTCATTGTTTGCATGAATTTGTTTAGTTAAATTCGTTTAAATTGTTTTCGGAATTAGTTTTGTTATTTCGAATCAATTAGAATTTTTCCCAATTCGGTCAATCTGCACTCAGTTCAACCGAATTTGAAAAATTGGAATCGATTTAAATTCCATTAGAAGTTGAATTTATTCTTTTTAAAATTCAAATTTTGGAAGATGGTTATATTCTTTCTAATCCATTATATTCTATTGTTTGTTCTATTCTATTCTTTTATTCTCTGTTCTATTCTTTTCTTTTCCATTATATTCAATTTGAATTCAAATTTATTCTATTCAAAATTTTAATTTTGGAAAACGATTATTGTTATATTCTTTCTATTCTATTCTTTTCTTTTCTATTGTTTATTTCATTCCATTCTGTTCTTTTCTATTCTATTTTATTCTTCTATTCTCTATTCTATTTTCTGTTCTATTCTTTTCTATTCAAATTCAAATTTATTCTATTAGAAATTTGAATTTCGGGAGATGGCTATATTTATTCTATTCTAGTCTATTCTCTTATTTTTCTATTGTAGTCTATTCTATTCTTTTATTTTCTTTCCTATTCTAATCTATTATTTTCTATTCTGTTCGAGTTTATTCTATTCGAAATTTGAGAAATTATTATATTCTATTTTATTCTATTGTTTTTTACATTCTATTCTATTCTTTAATTTCCTGTTCTATTCTATTCCATTTCTTTATTTTCTATTATTTTTCTATTCTTTTATATTCTAGTCCTTTATATTTTATTCTCTTCGGAAATTCTAATTTGACTTGAAAACTATTCAAATTCAATCTGAAAACTATTCAAATTTGGAATATTGTTTTGTTTCGTTATTTCAAATTAGTTTAAATTCGTTACTATTGTAATTCAGAACTTCGGACACATCCTAATTTCTGAACTGCACATTTCTACTTTATGTTTAGAATGATTGATAAATTATTTACAGCATTTGCCAGACACAATGAAGTTGGACAAGAAGCAGTTCAATCTTAAACTGCATAAGGTGTTCTTTACTGTTAGAGTGGTGAGGATATGGAACTCCCTTCCACAGTTGGTGGTTTCAGCAGTACAGTGTAGATAAATTTGTGTTTCTTAGTGAACACAATGTACTGGAATATTTAAAAAATGTAGTGATATAAATACACTCACATTCAGGTCAAACTGGAGGGAGCTGATATGTTCCCTCTGTGTTTCTTCCGGGATCACTGGCTCCGGCGCTGTGACTGGCCAGAGCCACGATGACGTCACTCCCACGAATCTGCGCGGGAGCCATCCGTTCCGGTAAGTTCCGGCAGGATACGCCAGACCTGCAGAGCGCATGCGCGGCTGACGTCAGCGGCTGCATGCAGGGTCAATATCTCCTAAACCTGCACAGTTTAGGAGATATTCTTTTTACCAACAGATAAGCCTTATTATAGGCCTTATTATAGGATTACCTGTAGATAAAAATGTCCAAGCAGGGGATACAACCATTTTAACAAAAAACTATGGAGTCAATTAAAAAATGTAAATTGCAATGGACTAGTGAACACGTGTTTAATAAAAATAAAAAAATAGTTATATGTATATCAGAAAAATCAAATCATCTTTATCTGATACACCTTGGCAAAACAATAAGTACTTTTGAAGGGACACTCTCTTCCCAAACTGACAGAAGTATTTTCATGGTGTCCCCCCCACAGAGATAAGATCAGGACTGCGGCTGTACTCACCTGTGCAGGTAGTTAGTGACACCGGATCAGATTCAGTGACATTATCAGCAGCTCTTGTATATATCAGGAATGTATATGTTTGTCCCGGGATCAGATTTCCTATTGTAGCTGATTGATTGATCACTATTATATTATTTACTATTGAAGATGATGATGTGACATTTGTCTGCACTCTGTATGTGTAAAAAGTCTGAGATTCGTTCGGTGCGCTCCAATTTAAGGACACAGACGTTGAAGTCACATTAAAGTATCGTGGCTGGTTCACAGGATATGGTTCTAGAAAGTGGAATACACACATGTGAGCTTAACATAAAAGAGAGAAAAACACTTACACTTCATTGAAGGAGATACAATCTAATAGTATCAGTGTAAGGCAGGCCAGAAATGGGTCAGTTTTTTTCCATACAACCAGCGGATTGAATAAAAAAGTCTGACCTGATTCTCCCATCCACACACTTGATATGGATGGGGACGCCCTCCCCGTTCAGTCATTGTATTCTGACAATTGGGATATTTCCCCACCGTCAGAATACACTGATCAGCATTTCAGGCCATAACCTGCAGTGCTGATTGAGCAGGGAAAATACATCAGGGTGGTTGTACAGAAGTGGATCGGTGGAACGTCTTCTCTAAAAACACAAGAGCCATACATGGATCGAAATTCAGCTGGTCACTGCTGAACCAGACAAATTTCGATACATGTGTGGCCGGCTTAGAGGATCTTCCTTGACTTCTGGGTAATTTCCAATTTTAGATGACAGGAATGTAAAGGATTCAACCACTGGATTATCAAAGCACTAAATAACTTTTATTTGTTCAAATCATATCAGTTTTATGGAATGTAATTACTAGAAAATAAAGCACATCATCATTAAAACCCAATAATTTGGTGGGTAGAAGTATTACTACGAGTCTATTTTTATTGTTGTTTTGTAGTAAAATATAATAAATAATCATAATAAACTGATGAGAATGGTCCTTTGAATAATCGAATTGAATGCAATAAACGCACTCGGGTTGACTAATAGTAGGTTTTACTTCATCAGAAGTACCCAACAGTGGAATCCTGTAGATAGCAGAGCCCAGCAATATCAGGCCACCTGTCCTTTGAATGAGGGACCTCAGTAGCCCTCCCCTGTAGTGGTTCCTATGAAAAATATGAAGCATTATACTGTATAGTCTCAGAACATTAATCTCATAATACACAGAGATGGAAAATAGTTTACAAATTTCTGGTCATGGGCGGACACAGTAGTGGTAATGATTCTCAAATGCTAATATAAATAAAATACTTGTTCTATGTATTATCTATGTGCCCTATTTGAGACACATTTGTGCTCTACCAGCTTCAATGAAATCAGCAGCTGCTAATATAGAGATGATGTCAGTTCTACTTACCTTCCTTGAGCCAATGTTAACTCTGCCTCTAAGGCACGTGGTTATTCATAACCCCTGCCCACCCTGACCTCTGGCTTTGTTCCTGGTTAGCCATGTCCTCTGCCCATCCTGGCCTCTGGCTTGGTCCTGACCATCTGTGCCCACAGCCAGCCCTGACCTCTGGACTGTTCCTAGTGACCTCTGACTAGTGGTCTGTAGTTTTTAGATCAGTGTGAACTTGGGGGTTGTGGCCATTGATCAGCATGCAGAGAAAGGAAGGGGTTTCTACTGAATAATGGCTGACTCTTAGACTCCTGGGAGATCCTGTGTTATTTGCCCTCATATGGTTCCCTCTTCCTACTTCAGTGAGTTCTGATCCCACTCCCAGGTCTTATCCATTCCAAAGTGATCATAGAACTGTAACAAATAAACTCTTAACACTGTCTGCACTATGTGCCAGAAAAAACCCACCAACAACCTGTGTAATTAGTCCCAAGTCTTGTATCAGTACAGGATCCTCTGCAGATGTCCCTGGAAAAATCATGCCCAACGGGATGTATTGGGCTTTCTTTTCTTTCTCAGTTTCCAGGGCCTCCAGTTTTCTCCAGCATGGTTTCTATTCTGTAGATCCAGCACCCAGATCTAACCTGTTCCATGGTACTCTGCCCTACCAAGAACCGGCTGTTAGTCCCCACTTCTCAGGTAAGTCTATCACTTCTCATTGGGTATCCCTTTAAGTGTAGTTAGAGGGTACACATTGGCAAAGTTAGCATCCTGACAGATGGTAAGAACTTACGTGTAAACACAGATCTGCTGACAGGCGTGCTCAAATACCCTCGGACTCCAACCGTCACCACAGTAATGGTGTAATTACTCCCAGATTTCAGACTTGTAAGGTTGGCATTTAGAGAGTTACTTGTCACAATGATGGGGGAAGAAGCATTCCAATAATAAGTTATATTATATGACTTTGTCACCCCGGCCATGTTTACAGGCTCTACCCAAGATAATGTGGTGGTGTTTGTCAGGATTGTAATAAAAGTGATGTTTCCTGGTGGAGTCGGATCTGCGAAAAGAAAATAGAAAATACACTTAAAAGAGACAATGGTTGTATTAATGGTGGGGACAGACAGCAGGCAGAACAGCACAATGCAATCAGAATGAAGAGGAAGGTATCAGGCCTCATTTACTAAAGAGTGAAGTGAGGTGAGGGGAAGTGAACCTAAAGCCCCATACACACGGGCCGAATGTCAGGAGACATCAGCCGGTTCAAAATAAAAGGCTGACATTTGTCCCGTGTGTATGACACCCTGTCCGACAAAAGCCGACCATCTGTCTGATGAGCATGCTGGAAAACCAGCAGCCGACTGACTCCCGATCAGTGCTCTCAGCCAATGGCAGAGAGTGCTGATCGGATTGTCCTGGCGGGGGACCGTCCCCCTGTCAGAACACAACAGCACAGCGGAGGAGATCGCTGTATTAACTACTGCATAGTTAGTACAGCGGCTCAGATCAGAGCTTTTTTTTTCTTAAGCCTGGTACCGGCTGGGTTGAACAAAAAAAAAAAGCTCTTGTCGGAGCTTTAGTAAAGTAAACTATAAAGTAAAGTTGAATTATGCATCAAATAGTGGGAAGAAGAAGCTCTATTTTCCATTTCCATAAACATGGTTGAATATGTACAGTGAAGAGAGGTGCACTTTACTTTACTATACACCTGTGTACATCTGGGCCTCTTCCCATAGCAGTGTGATCATTCTCATTTCTGTACAGGTCCTGGCTTCAAAAAATCCTTTACTATCTAAATAATTCTTAAAGTGTACTAAAGGCAATTTTTTTTCTTCTAGTTTTGGATGGAGTGGAGAGGGATTAGGGCCCCTGTCAAGTTTTTATCGCTGTCTGTGTCCCTGTTACGGAGATTCTCCTTCTATCTGTCCTGTTTTACTTTTATCATCAAAAGTGAAAGTAAAAGAAAATCCCAAATTTTGGGTCGACACCAGAATATTATGTAGCGGGCACCTACTTTCAAGTATGTGACCTTTTTCGCTAGGTCATAGTTTCAGGTAAATTTAGGCAGGCTTGTGCCATTGCAGCAGGCCTGTTTGTTAATTTGGGATTTGAGTGGCAGGTGGCTTGTATGCGAGCATCGGCCAATCATTAATTTGTTTGGTAATGCCCCAGGACTCTCATATAAAAGCCGGGTCACATGGTCAGTGTGGGTTTCCTGTTCGAGCTTGGAGAAGCCAGCCTGGTTCCCGGAGGGGAGAGGTTTTCCCCCTGCGGGGAGCCAATGGAGCCCCCCCCTGCGAGAAGGGTGGGGAACCGGCCTCCATAGAGGAAGAGATGACACCGTACAGCATGTAGTCGCTGTTGTCGTTGGCCGCCCCTGCGAGGAAGGGAGCGTGCCAGAAAGGAGGAAAGGGCTGAAGAAATCATTGCGGAAGAAGTAGCAACTAAGCGGAGGACAACTGGGCGATCGATCGTTTATGAGTGGCACATGGACTATTGATCAAGTGAGTGAAAGCCCAAGGGAAGGGTACTGCCAGAGGCTGAGGGATGTTGGTACGCAAGTCAGTGAGACAGGTGATCATGGCCTGTGACTTTGGGTTCAGCAATGCCCCGGGATTCCAATCAGTCAAGCGGGAGGAGTTATTCAGAGTGACTTTTCTTTAGCTCAACTTGGAAGTACCACGCAGATGAGAAGTAGTGGTAAAAAGGTAGCGGTAAAGCTGCAAGTTCACATGTAGAGAAACAGACTGTCTTTAAAAAGTTCTGCAGATGAAGATGTTATTCAGAGTGACTGTTTATCGATTATTCTCTGTCAAATCTACTTCCATCTTCCCTGATTGAAGAAAACATATAGAGTGATTTCCTATTAACCGCAATGCTGCTAGGTCTTTGCATGAGAGGCAAAGAAAATATTAAAAAGCAACAGAAGAGCATCTCAAAAGAAACCCTTCTCCTATCGCAGTTCATGTTACTTAATAAAGCAAGAGAAAAAAATGCAATTTGGACTGTGTCTGGTTGTGTGGGCTGCGATGGGTCAGGAGGTAAACGTGAATTACGGATATAACAAATAATCAGCCGCTCCTTCGGGGGTAAGAGCTACAATTAATACAGGGGATAATCTTCCAATGGGGACACTAGTTCTGGTGACACCTTGGGAAACGCTTACTTTGGAGAGATTTTCTCTCATTTTCTGTTTTGGTTATGGGATAGGAAGTGAAGGGAAATCTCCTCAATGGAGCACAAAAAAACAAAAAACGAGAGAGGTTATAACCCTCTCATACTCTATCCAAACTGAAGAAAAAAAAAGTTTTGCCTGTAGTTTCAATATAAAGTGGAATTCCTGCCTAACACTAACTATGCCCCCCCCCCCCGCTTCTTATGCTGAGTAACCTCCCATGCATTACAGGAGTGCTGTTTGTTCTGCACTCCTGTGACCTGTTTTCAGCAGACAGCGGGCTTCAGCTGACGTCATGAGATTGTGATCATATAGGACTAGACCAACACCCGGCTCCGCCCCTCAGAAAGCCGCTGAGAGCCTGAGCTGGCCGGCTCAGCCCCTCCACAATCCAGCGCTCCAGTTAGCGGGGGGGGGGGAAGAGCAGACCACTGGAGACTGACAGTCAGCAGCTCTCTCCTCAGGGAGCTGTGAGAACCGAGTGATCAGCGATGTTTGATCGCTCAGTTCTCAGCCTTAGAGAAAGTGGTGGACTGATGCTGCATCCACACAGGTAACTGCGCTAAGTGAAAAAAGTATAATAAAGATATATATAGTATTGTGCAAAAGTGATACAATAAAGTAAAAAAATGCTACCAAAAAACGCCCATGTGAACAGTGGTGTGCACCATCAACCTGTTACAGGGACCTAAAGCAAAAGTACTCTGATATATACAAAATCCATATAAGATGAGTGTATCTAAGTGATCAAAAATATATAGGCAAAGTCCATACAAATGATAATGTGAGTAAGGAGAAACTCAGTAATCAGGAGAGATGGGAATGAGATGATCTTACAGCCCAAAAACTTGTGATATTATTGCCGCTTACCGGATCAGTTGGACCTCAAATTATAGAGATCATGGGAGCCTGTTGCATCAGCCTGCCGGCATCGAAATCCTCCACCTGTCTTTCAATCCAGGGATCGTGATTACAATCACCCTCAACATGCCTCCGTTCCCAGTTGATGTCTTCTATGGAGAAACGCGTCGAGTGGAGCAGCTGATTCTAATGTCATCACGTTTTATCCAGCTATTTGGTTTGATCCTGAGCTGTTGCTTCATTCGTTTTTTCAACCGTTCCTGTTTCCATTTGTTATGATTGCTAGACTGCTGTGAACATTTGCTGTGAAGTTTGATCGAAGTTTGTAAATTGCTGTGAGCTGCTGTGAAGTTTTTTGGAATAAAAAAGCCCTTTTTGAAGTTTATCTGCACTATGGAGCTTTTTTCTTATCTCCCTTGAGTGTTAACTGCTGAGATCATCCATGAGAAGAGATCTGAATCAAGGGTGATTATAACTGTTCCGGTGTGGATTGTAAAAGGAGAGAGGAGTTGGCTTCGGTCGTTGAGGGTGATTGTAATCACGATCCCTGGATTGAAAGACAGGTGGAGGATTTCGATGCCGGCAGGCTGATGCAACAGCCTCCCATGATCTCTATAATTTGAGGTCCAACTGATCCGGTAAGCGGCAGTAATATCACAAGTTTTTGGGCTGCAAGATCATCTCATTCCCATCTCTCCTGATTACTGAGTTTCTCCATACTCACATTATCATTTGTATGGACTTTGCCTATATATTTTTGATCACTTAGATACACTCACGTTATATGGATTTTGTATATATCAGACTTGTATATATCAGATACTTTATTGTATCACTTTTGCACAATACTATATATATCTTTATATGAGTTTGTATGGTTGTGTTTAATCATCATCACTGATTAATTAATGGTTGCGCGCTTGTTTTTTGGAGATCCACACAGGTAAGCACGATTTAAAAAAAAAAAAAAAATCCAATACTTCTCTTTTAAAGAAAAGGCATAATAATGTGCTGGCCAAGACCTGTCTTTAGTAAAAAGTGGAACATAAAAAAGGTAATGTAAGCACCTCTGGGTGGCTGTTTTCACACCAGGAAAAAGTAATCATGACAAATACTCACCTGTGGCCTTACAGAACCCTCACAATCACATTACTCATACTCTAATCATACACAGATAACACGGATCACTCGTGGATCATACTCACATGTGGCCTCTGTGTTTGCTGTAGTGATTGGACTGTTGCAGCTCCCACTGATTGTCTGTACAGTGACGGAATAATTCCTTCCTGGTAGTAAGTTAGTGAAGGTCACTTGTGTAGAATTATTCTGTAATGTCCTATTTACATCTCCTGTTATGGTGACATTATAATTGGACACGTATCCTAATGGTGCCGTCCAGTTCACCACCAGAGAATTCACCGACTGGTAATTGTTCACTGTGACACCCACAGCTTGTCTGGGAACTGGAAATACAATATTCATAATGTTATGTGCTTTATAAGACTCATTCTATTTAGACATCTGCAGAACGAAAAAATGTGTTTAGTTTTCTTTAAATTCATTGTTTGCATAAATGTGTTTCTTTTCTTTTATATTGTTTATTTTATTATATTCTGTTCTTTTCTATTCCATTTTATTCTTCTATTTTCTATTCTATTTTCTGTTCTAGTCTTTTCTATTCAAATTCATATTTATTCTATTAGAAAATGTGAATTTCGGAAGATGGCTATATTAATTCTATTCTAGTCTATTCTCTTCTTTTCTATTGTCGTCTATTCTTTTCTTTTATTTTCTTTCCTATTCTAATCTATTATTTTCTATTCTATTCCAGTTTATTCTATTCGTATTTTTTTAAATGGTTATATTCTTTCTATTTTATTCTATTGTTTTTTACATTCTATTCTATTCTTTTATTTACTATTATATTCTATTCCAAAAATGTCAAAGCAGAGGACGTCAGCGGCTGCATGCAGGGTCAATATCTCCTAAACCTGCACGGTTTAGGAGATATTCTTTTTACCTACAGGAAAGCCTTATTATTGGCCTTATTATAGGATTATCTGTAGGTAAGAATGTCCAAGTAGGGGATACAACCATTTTTAACAAAAAACTATGGAATCAATTAAAAAATGTAAGCTGCAATCGACTAGCGAACACGTGTTTAATGAAGAAAAAATAGTTCTATGTATATCAGAAAAATCAGATCAACTTTATCTGATACACCTTGGCAAAACAATAAGTACTTTTGAAGGGACACTCTCTTCCCAAACTGACAGAAGTATTTTCATGGTGTCCCCCCCCACAGAGATAAGATCAGGACTGCGGCTGTACTCACCTGTGCAGGTAGTTAGTGACACCGGATCAGATTCAGTGACATTATCAGCAGCTCTTGTATATATCAGGAATGTATATGTTCCTCCCGGGATCAGATTTCCTATTGTAGCTGATTGATTGGTCACTATTATATCATTTGCTATTGAAGATGGTGATGTGACATTTGTCTGCACTCTGTATGTGTAAAAAGTCTGAGATTCGTTCGGTGCGCTCCAATTTAAGGACACAGACGTTGAAGTCACATTAAAGTATTGTGGCTGCTTCACAGGATATGGTTCTAGAAAGTGGAATACACACATGTGAGCTTAACATAAAAGAGAGAAAAACACTTAAATTATTATTATTATACAGGATTTATATAGCGCCAACAGTTTGCGCAGCGCTTTACAACATCGGGGAAGACAGTACAATTACAATACAAATCAATACAGGAGGAATCAGAGGGCCCTGCTCGTTAGAGCTTACAATCTAGAAGGAAGGGTCAAGTGGAAAAAAGGGTAGTAGCTGTGGGGGATGATCAGATGGACAAAATGAAAATACAGTTGTTAGATGTGGGTAGGATAGGCTTCTCTGAAGAGGAGGGTTTTCAGGGATTGTCTAAAAGCTAAAAAAGTAGGAGATAGACGGACAGATTGGGGTAAGGAGTTCCATAGGCTTGGAGAGGCTCTGGAAAAGTCCTGGAGATGAGCATGGGAGGAGGTAATGAGCGAGCTAGAAAGCAGGAGTTCTTGAGAAGAACGAACAGAACAATTATGTTGGTATTTTGAGACTAGGTCAGTGATGTAGCTGGGGGCATAGGTGTGGATTGCTTTGTAGGTAGTTGTTAGTATTTAGAATTTAATTTGTTGGGTGAGTGGAAGCCAGTGGAGAGATTGACAGAGAGGAGTAGCAGAGACTGGTTGGTAGCTGAGAGTGGTTGGTAAGGTGGATGAGTCTGGCAGCAGCATTCATGATGAACTGAAGGGGGGATAGAGTATACAGAGGTAGGCCAATGAGGAGGGAGTTGCAGTAATCGAGGTGAGAGATGACCAGCGAGTGAATTAAGAGCTTTGTTGTGTCCTTGGTTAGAAAGAGGCGTATTTTGGAGATGTTCCGGAGGTTGAGGTGGCAAGATTTGGGCAGTGATTGGACGTGGGGCTTAAAGGAGAGTTCAGAGTCCAGGACTACTCCCAGGACCTTGGCATGTGGGGATGGGCTGATAGTTGTGCCATCAATTTTGACAAAGAGATCAAGGGAAGAGGCACGTGGGGGAGAAAATATGATAAGTTCAGTTTAGAATAGATTAAGTTTGAGGAAGTGGTGCAACATCCAGACTGATATACCTGGTAGTAAAATAGTGATACGTGAGAAGTGAGTTGAGGGGTAGAGAAATAGATTTGAGTGTCGTCAGTGTAGAGATGGTATTGGAAGCCATAGGAGGCTGACCCAGGGAGGAGGTGTATATTGAAGATAGGAGAGGTCCAAGAACAGAACCTTGGGGGACCCCTACAGAGAAATGAAGAGGAGAGGAGGAAGTGTAATTATAAGTAACGCTAAAGGTGCGGTTAAATAAGTAGGTAGAGAACCAGCGAAGAGTACAGTCATGGAGACCAAAGGCGTGTCGTTTTTTGAGGAGGAGGGGGTGGTTAACCATATCGAAGGCAGCAGAAAGGTCCAGGAGTAGGAGTACAGAATAGCGTCTCTTAGTTTTGGCCATTAGTAGATCATTTGTTAGTTTTAGGAGGGCAGTTTCTGTGGAATGTTGAGGACGAAATCCAGACTGAAGGGGATCAAGAAGGCTATTATCAGCAAGGTGGACGCTCAGTCGGTTGTAGACTAAACGTTCAAGGAGTTTGGATAAAAAGGGGAGCAAGGAGATTGGGTGTAGGTTGTTAAGATTGGATGGGTCCAGTGAAGGCTTTTTAAGTATGGGGGTGACAAGTGCAAAAAAAAAATTACATTGAAGGAGATACAATCTAATAGTATCAGTGTACAGGCAATAAATGGGTCAGTTTTTTTCCGTTCAACCAGTGGGTTGAATAAAAAAGACTGACCCGATTTTCCCATCCACACAGAAAAAAGGGTAGTACCGCTTCAGGCAGATCAGTTTGGAATGTACCTCTCCTCTTGTTTGGAAGCCACAGGTGCTGGCAATGCATATAGCAATGAAATTTAAGGAAAATTCTGGACAGCCGCACTCCAAGAAATAGCCTTTATTTGTCAAAAGGAATCAAAAACTACATGCCACAGCAGAAAGGACAGAAGAGCTGACGCGTTTCACACTATCAAACAGTGCTTAATCATAGCACGCTTGATACAGATGGGGGCACCCTCCCCGTTCAGTCATTGTATTCTGACAATTGGGAAATTTTCCCACCATCAGAATACACTGATCAGCATTTCAGGCCATTACCTGCAGTGCTGATTGAGCAGGGAAAATACAACAGGGAGGTTGTACAGAAGTGGATCGGTGGAACGTCTTCTCTAAAACCACAGGGGCCATACATGGATCGAAATTCAGCTGGTCACTGCTGAACCAGACAAATTTCGATACATGTGTGGCTGGCTTAGAGGGTCTTCCTTGACTTCTGGGTAATTTCCAATTTTAGATGGCAGGAATGTAAAGGATTCAACCACAGGATTTTCAAAGCATTAAATAACTTGTATTGGTTCAAAACATATCAGTTTTATGGAATGTAATTTCTAGAAAATAAAGCACATCATCATTAAAACCCATTAATTTGGTGGGTTTAAGTATTAATACGAGTATTTTTATTGTTGTTTTGTAGTAAAATATCATAATAAATAATCATAATTAACTGATGAGAATGGTCCATTAAATAATCAAATTGAATGCAATAAACACACTCGGGTTGACTAATAGTAGATTTTACTTCATCAGAAGTACCCAACAGTGGAATACTGTAGATAACAGAGCCCAGCAATATCAGGCCACCTATCCTTTGAATGAGGGACCTCAGTAGCCCTCCTACCTATCATTGATTGCTCCATCTGTCTGAGACAATAAACAGCAATTTAGAGACCCATGTAGTGGTTCCTATGAAAAATATGAAGCATTATACTGTATAGTCTCAGAACATTAATCTCATAATACACAGAGATGGAAAATAGTCTACAAATGGGCGGACACAGTAGTGGTAATGATTCTCATATGTTAATATAAATAAAATACTTGTTCTATGTATTATCTATGTGCCCTATTTGAGCCACATTTGTGGTCTACAAGCTTCAATGAAATCAGCAGTGATTTGTCTCCAAACATAGAGATGATGTCAGTTCTACTTACCGTACCTTCCTTGAGCCAATGTTAACTCTGCCTCTAAGGCACGTGGCCACTAGGGATGAGCTTCGAGTTCGAGTCGAACGTAAGTTCAACACGAACATCGGCCGTTCGACCGTTCGTCGAAATCCGAACATTATGGGCCATTCGCGACAAATTCGGGTGGCGCGTCATGGCCCATAATTCACTGCGACATCGCAGTGCATTGCTGGCTGATGATTGGCCAAGCATGCACTATGACCCGCATGCTTTGGCCAATCACAGCGCAGTAAGAACGGAGAGCCATAATTGGCAAAAGGCAGCGTTGCTTTGGCCAATTATGCCTCAGGGGATATAGTACACGCCCCACACTATATAAGGCCCCCTGGAAGTCGGCCTTGTGTAGTGTGTTCCGGCATTGAGAGAGATAGAGAGAGAGAGACAGTGTCATTTCATTTGAGTTAGATATATATGCATCCCAGGTGTTTTGTATATATATATATATATATATATATATATATATATATGCACTGTATTCAGTTTAGCTAGATCCGTTCCTGTTATTCTCTTTCTAATATACTTACATACTGTATACTTATATACTGTATCCTGTGCACAGGATGCAACTAAAGCTAACTGCAGACAATTGCTGGTGTTCCCTTTCTATTAATACTACAGGCAGGCAGGCGATTCAACTAGCTGCAGTATAATCAGTATATACATACATCCCAGCTTTGTGCAGCTACATCTCACTGCAGGCCATTCCTTGTGTACCTATTCCAATACATCAAAGACAGTAGGTCTGGAAGGCCAACAAGGAGAGGCAGACAGTCACAGGCCAATAAAAGAGGGCAAGCAGGCTCTGTGTCTAGAGGCAACAGTGCTGGTCGTGGACACGGTGCATCCTCATCAGCATGTGGCCGTGGGTCATGCTTGTCCTTTTTCTCAGCAGCTGGCCGCGTTGAGCCACAACATGCCGAAGAGTTGGTAGAGTAGATGACCAAGCCATCCTCATCCTCCTCATCCTCTGTCACCCAGGCTACCTTGGCTGCAAATGCAGGTGCCAAAGTGGCCTATTCCTTGGACTCGAGGTCATCATCAGTTACTTCTTCCCTTGCCCCACAGGAGGAGTCCCCCGAACTGTTTGACCACAGTCAAGGGCACTGTGATGATTTAACAGGAGCGTGTAATTACAATTTTTGATGCAATTCTTTGCAGCAGGGCTAGTTCCTGCGCTCCAACTAGATTATCTGTGAGGGGTTGCAGTGTTGTGGCACCAGCACCAGTGCCTTAGACCCAATTTTTCAGCCCCTGTTTAACAGGGGCATGTAATTACAATTCTTGATCTAATATTTCACAGCAGGGCCCGTTCCTGCGCCCACCAAGAGTAACTGTGAGGGCTTACAGTGTTGTGCCAACACCTAAGGCCCAAATTTCTGCAGAGTATATAGGGCAGGCCCCTATTTTCAAACATCCAACTTACAAACGACTCCTACTTGCAAATGGAAGGAGAAAACAGGAAGTGAGAGGAAATCTACTCTTAGGAAGGGAAATTATCTCCTGTAAGAGTTCCTTGTTTCACTAAAAACCCCAAATTTTCTAAATCCATTTGTCATTGGGACAGAAAGTGAGGTGAAATCTTCTGAAGAGGAGCACAGACAGCAAAACAAATGTTACAGGGGTGATAATCATTCCCTATCTTTTCCAAAAAGCTTAAAAATAGATTTTTTGGCTGGAGCTACACGTAAAAAATGTACCAGTTTAAAATTACAAACAGATTCTACTTAAGAACAAACCTACAGTCCCTGTCTTGTTTGCACCGCCTGTATACTGCTGTTCAGAGTATATAGTGCCTGGGGGTCCAACGCCTTTCCTTTTTTTTATTTGGGTGCAGGGTTCCCCTTAATATCCATACAAGACCCAAAGGGGCTGGTAATGGGCTGGGGGGGGGGTTCTCAATGATTTTCATCCATATTGCCGGGACCAGACATGACATTAAATCCGCAAGCAGTTTTAAATGACTTTTTTTCCTTTAGAAACGTCATTTTGAGCAGGGACTGTTCTAAACACGGGAAACACGCGCCACTTTACAAGCATACTATAGACACCCTCCAGGGACAATATTTAAAGGAATATTTCACTTTTATTTTTTCACTTTAAGCATCATTAAAATCACTGCTCCCGAAAAAACGACCGTTTTTAAAACTTTTTTTTTGCATTGATACATGTCCCCTTGGGCAGGACCCGGGTCCCCAAACCCTTTTAAGGACAAAAATTTGCACTTTTGATTTCTCACGTTCGAGTCCCATAGACTTTAATGGGGTTCAAAAGTTTGCGCAAACTTTTGGTCCATTCGAATGTTCTGATGCAAACCGAACCGAGGGGTGTTCGGCTCATCCCTAGTGGCCACATGCACATCTTGGCTTTATCTAGAGGATGGCAGCCTTGTCCAATCAGAGGGGTACTCATCTCCTGACAGGGCAAATCCAATCGGAGCGGTGCCCTTTCCCTGAATGGGCGCAGCCTGTCTCAGTGGCATTCTCCTTCCCCTTTAATGCATCAGTTAATGCAGGACTCTCCTTCTTCTGTTAGGCTGTAGCCTCTCGGAGTGGCTCCTTTTCTTACCTACCATATTTAAACTCGGTGCAGTTCTCACTACCAAAGCCATGCCTTTTCAAGCTAGTTGCCAAGCCCTTGCTATGCCTACCTGCTCTCCAGCCTATATCATGCATTGACTACTATGTATTAACTACTAGCTATGTCCTTGTTATCCATGTCTGCTGCCCATCCTGACTTCTGGCTTGTTGCCACCTGGCCTTTGAATGAGAGGCCTCTGTAGCCTCCCCCCTCAATGATTGATCAAGCTGTCTTGGACAATAAAGGGAAGTCCAGAGACCACTCTTGGATGGATATACTAGTGGTAATGATTCTCATATGTTGGGAAAAAAATAAAAAATTCTTCTGAGTATTATATTAGTGCTTTAATAGTACTACATTGGTGGTCTACCAACTACAATGGTATCAGCAGTGATTTGTCTACTAACAGAGATGTGCCAGGTCTACTTACCTTCCTTGATCCTGCATTTCTGGGTTTTACCCAGATGATGGCAGCTGCATCCAATCATGGTGGGAATCAACTCTTGACAGGACAAAGCCAATCCCAGTCCCTGGAGTGGTGGCCATTCTCTGTCATAGTGGCTTCTTCCTCTTGTCTACTCTATTTAAACGTGGTGTAGCTCCCAGGTCGCTGCCCAAGCAATACTTTTGCAAACTGGCAGCCAAGCCTGGTACACCTTCCTGCTATCCAGCCTGAATCCTCCATTGATTGTTGTGTACCAACTTCTAGATAGTTCCTGGTTGTCGGCTGCATCTTCAATTGATTTCAGTGTACCAACTTCTGGATAGGTCTTGGTTATTCATGTCCCCTGCCCACCCTGACCTCTGTCTTGTTCCTGGTTATCCATGTCCCCTGCCCACCCTGACCTCTGGCTTGTTCCTGGCTATCCATGTCCCCTGCCCATCCTGACCTCTGGTTATCCATGTCCCCTGCCCATCCTGACCTCTGGCTTGTTCCTGGTTATCCATGTCCCCTGCCCACCCTGACCTCTGGCTTGTTCTGTTGATCTAACCTGTTCCATGGTACTCTGCCCTACCAAGACCCGTCTGTTAGTCTCCACTTCTCAGGTAAGTCTATCACTTCTCATTCGATATCACTTTAAGTGTAGTTAGAGGGTACACATTGGCAAAGTTAGCATCCTGACAGATGGTAAGAACTTACGTGTAAACACAGATCTGCTGACAGGCGTGCTCAAATACCCTCGGACTCCAACTGTCACCACAGTAATGGTGTAATTACTCCCAGATTTCAGGCTCAGAAGGGTGACATTTAGAGAGTTACTTGTCACAATGATGGGGGAAGAAGCATTCCAATAATAAGTTATATTATATGACTTTGCCACCCCGGTCATGTTTACAGGCTCTACCCAAGATAATGTGGTGGTGTTTGTCAGGGTTGTAATAAAAGTGATGTTTCCTGGTGGAGTCGGATCTGCAAAAAGAAAATAGAAAATACACTTAAAAGAGACAATGGTTGTATTAATGGTGGGGACAGACAGCAGGCAGAACAGCACAATGCAATCAGAATGAATAGGAAGGCATCAGGCCTCATTTACTAAAGAGTGAAGTGAGGTGAGGGGGAGTGAACCTAAAGCCCCGTACACACGGGCCGAATGTCAGGAGACATCAGCCGGTTGAAAAAAAAAGGCTGACATTTGTCCCGTGTGTATGGCACCCTGTCCTACAAAAGCCGACCATCTGTCTGATGAGCATGCTGGAAAACCAGCAGCCGATTGACTCCCGATCAGCGCTCTCAGCCAATGGCAGAGAGTTCTGATCGGAAACTTCTGGCAGGGGGACCATCACCCTGTCAAAACACAACAGCACAGCAGAGGAGATCACTGTACTAACTACTGCATAATTAGCTCCGACCAGAGCTTTTTTCTGTTCAACCCAGTAGTTCTGGTGACACCTTGGGAACCGCTCACTTTGGAGGGATTTCCTCTCATTTTTTGTTTTGGCTATGGGATAGGAAGAGAAATCTCCTTAACGGAGACCAAAAAAAAAAAAAAAAACGAGAGAGGTTATAACCCTCTCATACTCAATCCAAACTAAAAAAAAAAAAAAAGTTTTGCCTATAGTTACACTTTAAAGTGGAATTCCCACCTAACACTAACTATGCCCCTCCCCCCTCCTGCTACTTATGCTGAGTAACCTGTGTAAAAAATGTGTATCTTTAATCTATTATCGGATTCAGAATATTTTATTAATCCCAACTGGAAATTTATTAAATTATAATTACACTCAAAATGAAGACAAAATAAAACTCACAATAACATGTTTGCATTAACATTGCATTGCGTCATAAATTTGCCAGGCTTTACCGCTCCCCTAACGCTTCTATTGATCTCAATGTAAACAATGCTGCAATAGCACTGCAAACTCCCCCGATGGTCTTTACAGCCAGTTTGAGATGCATTTAGAAAGAGTTACTACCCGAGATGATAATACAAAAATCCATAGAATAGAAAACCAACACAGAGAAGGCGTCTAGCAAGTGTTGTTAATGCAAAATTCACTCAGTTCCTGCTGAACTGGCCAAATTTCGACACATCTATGTCCAGCTTAAGTCTAACTTTCCTAAAAAAAAATTCCCTCCCCCCTCCCACTACCTATCCTACCTAACCTGTTTAAAAAAGATCTTTTTTAATCCACTCCAGGCCGGTCACATGATCCTGCACCTCCAGCTTCCCTGTGTCAGTAAGTGGCTGCTGCAGGGGAGAGGAGGGAGTGCCGACAATGGCTGGGTCGTTGGGAGTCTATGGGGGAAGTTCTGACTTCTGAAATTCACAGCCAGGGATGCTGAATCACCAGAGTGGATTAAAGTACACAGGATAAAGTACGCAGACCTTTTCTATACAGAGTATGCAGGGTAGGTAGGAGGAGAGAGGGAGCATTTTAAAGAATAGTTAGAGGTAAGCCAGCTATAAATGGAGAAGAAACAACAGCACACTGATCTTCCCAGTGAATGACTGTGTGTGTGTGTGTGGGGGGGGGGGCATGTCAACACAAGTCTGATCATTGGAGGAGAGCAGGTTGAGTTCTCAGCATAGCTAGAAAACTGACCACATTGTGCTCTCATGTTTAGTGTGGTCAGTGTTAATAGGAAAGCAGAAAGACTGGCAGGAACACCAGGGATTTCACACAAAGGAAGCGATACAAAGGGAGTCTTATCTTGGAAGTGCCATTGTTTATTGATCACACTTTCACAGTTATGAAAAATACTCTGATCATACACAGATAACACGGATCACTGGTGGATCATACTCACATGTGGCCTCTGTGGTTGCTGTAGTGATTGGACTGTTGCAGCTCCCACTGATTGTCTGTACAGTGACGGAATAATTCCTTCCTGGTAGTAAGTTAGTGAAGGTCACTTGTGTAGAATTATTCTGTAATGTCCTATTTACATCTCCTGTTATGGTGACATTATAAATGGACACGATTCCTGTTGGTGCCGCCCAGTTCACCACCAGAGAATTCACCGACTGGTAATTGTTCACTGTGACACCCACAGCTTGTCCGGGAACTGGAAACACAAATTTAACAACGTGTCATAATAAGATTTATTCAGCTCGTTGTACGCTGATAATATGCTAATAAATTCTTAAAGATATGTGTAGGACAATATGAAAGATAAATGTAAGTAAAAGTCAAATTAAAACATTTTAAAATTGTTTCACAACCTCTTTCAACTTTTAATAACAGACAAATAGAGCCGATACATTGAGGGAGGCAAGTTACGTTCCATCGGTGAACACGTGTTCAATCTACTCACCCAGTAACGTCTAAGAGCATTTCCAGTCACTAGAAAAAAAAGCAGGCAGCTACAAATATTGTAGATGCTTAATAATAAAAAAGACTCTTAAGCCCCGTACACACGATCGGACTTCCCGCCAACAAAACAGTGCAATTTTGTCCGAAGGGCGTTGGCTCAAACTTGTCTTGCATACACACGGTCACACAAATGTTGGCCAACAATTACGAGCGTAGTGACGTGCTAGACGTACTACTTGGTTTTTCTGCTCTTTAGCGCCACCCTTTGGGCTCCTTCTGCTAATTTTGTGTTAGTAGAAGTTTGGTGAGTGTTGATTCACGCTTTTCTTTTCGCCTTTTTCATGTCGCGCTTTTCGGTTCATTTCTGAACGGCCGTTCGTCAACCAAACATAGCGTGTTATTTATTATTGGCCTTGAAGTTATTGCTTTGACATAATTTTTTTGGTTGAATAATAATGATTTGATTTGTTATATTTTCTATATTTTTGGATGCAGAAAACACACTTTTTGGTTAAGTTCTATTGGCAGATATCATGTTTAATTTTATTTGCTTTCTTTTTTTAATGCACAATAAAAAAATTGTGGCGAATAATACTTGTCTATGTGTTTTACTTCAAATGACAGTTTGGGAGTCGGCAGTTACATTTTAAAAAATACAATGTAAAATTGACAAGGGACACCAACATAGTTGTATCTTTATTTAAAAAAACTACAGGATAATGGTGTTGTGGTAACTTGCACAAATAAGAAAAAAACATAATAATATTATTCTTGCGATTACTAGAAAAAAAAAGCCTTTGAAAATTCGTTTGCAATAACTCCATCAGTATCACCAGGAAAGCAGCTTCATTATTATCCCATTAAAGAAGAAGAGAATTGTGCGCTGCATTTGGAGATTTCATAATTTGCCGCTCACGAATGTTAATTCTCCATTACGAACGCTAGTTTACAAGACCGACCGCTTCTGCTTCCGAGCATGCGTGTTTGTACTTTGGACTTATGTCCGACGGACTTGTGTACACACGCTCGGGAAAATCCGACAACACACATTTGTTGGCGGAAAATTTGAAAACCTGCCATCCAACATTTGTCCGCGGAAAATCCGACAACAATTGTCCGATTGAGCATACACACGGTCGGATTTTCCACCAACAGCCTGACATCGAACATTTCCTGTTGGAGAGAACGATCATGTGTACGAGGCTTTACTTTTCCAGGGATCCAGTGCTGTCCTCACCCGGGCCGGTTCTTTGCCAGTCTTTAAGGTCCCTGGTACTAAAGGAAGCCCGCCAGCTTCCCAGTGTACAAGCGTGAGTCGCGCTGCGCTTTGTGAATGGTCCCGAAGCCCCCTGGGATCTGCGAAGTGCCCCAAAAGGTTGCGGGTGGGGGAGGAACCTCCAATGGAATTGCGAGCAGGTACCTGACAAACTAGGTACCTGACTCCCCCCCCCCAAAAAAAAATGTCAAAAATGTTAGAGGGGGAAGATTCTTAAAAGCAGAACTTCCTGTTTAAAGTGAAGTTCCACTTTAAAGCGGAACTAAACCCTTCTATCGTTTTTAGCCAAGGAAGCTGTCATCTTGGCCTCTTTATGATCTTCAACTGCTGCACATGTGATCAGGGATGACACCAGCCATTTGATAGTTTGACAGTCTGATTGAGAGCACAACCAATGTGAACGTTACATTCCCCGGAAATGTTTTTTGAAACAGTTAAATCGAAGGGTTTAGTGCCACTTAAGGACCAGCCGCCGTCATTATAGAGTGGCAGGTTGGCTCTCCTGGGCGAATCGCCGTAGGTGTACGTCCGGCGCTTTAAGAGCAATAAGGGGCGCGCACGGCATGACGCCGCAGCCGCTGCGCGTGGCCGGCGGCTGCGATCGGCCACCTGCGATTGCTCCACAGAGAGCCAGAACAGGGATTTGTCAATGTAAACAAACCGATCCCTGTGCTGACAGGGGAGTAGAGAGAGATCTGCTGTTCCTAGTGATCAGGAACAGCGATCTCACTCCTCCTCCAGTCAGTCCCCTCCCCCCCACAGTAGAGAGATCTGCTGTTCCTAGTGATCAGGAACAGCAATCTCTCTCCTCCTCCACTCAGTCCCCTCCCCCCCACAGTTAGAAATATCTCCCTAGGGAACACTTAACCCCTTGATCACCACTAGTTTTAACCCCCTTCCCTGCCAGGGACATTTACACAGTAATCGGTGCATTTTTGTAGCACTGATCGCTGTATAAATGTCAGCGGTCCCAAAAATGTGCCAAAAGTGTCCGATTTGTCTGCCGCAATGTCGCAGTCCCCCTAAAAAACGCAGATCGCCATCATTACTAGTAAAAAAAAAAAATGATAATAAAAATGCCACAACTCTATCCCCCATTTTGTAGACGCTATAAGTTTTGCGTAAACCAATCAATATACGCTTATTGCGATTTTTCTTACAGAAAATATGTAGAAGAATACATATTGGACTAAACTGATGAAGAAAGTTTTTTTTGGATATGTATTAGTAAAAAATAATGTTTTGTTTTTTTCTTTCAAAATTGTCGCTCTTTTTTTGTTAATAGCGCAAAAAATAAAAACCTCGGAGGTGATCAAATACCACCAAAACAAAGCTCTATTTGTGGGAATCAAAGGATATCAATTTTGTTTGGGTACAGCGTCGCACGACTGCACAATTGTCAGTTTAAGCAACGCAGTGCCGTATCACAATAAGTGACCTGGTCATTAAGGGGGAAAATCCTTCCGGTCCTTATATGGTTAATTAAATAAGAAATTGGTACTTAAAGTGAACCCCTGTTCACTGTCTTACTAAATCATTTAAGCTATTTTTTAAGGTCACATTTGTAGGCGAGGCCTAGGGCTGGGGTACCCAGTCTGGGAATCACACACATTTGAATGTGGTAATTTATTTTGTATATAGTATTTAGGTTAGCAATGATGAATTAAAGACATTTTCTATAGGCACTAATATTCAGGCAATAGAGCAATGGGTATATGTACAGTTTCGCAATATAGCAGTTGTTGGTAATTGTACAGTATCACTAGCCTTAGGCCTGTATTAACGGAGAATACCTTCTGCTGGGGAGGTGGTAGTTGTGGTGTACAGAGACAGTACTCTGACACTGCTGAGGGGGGCCTACATCACTGGTCCGGATACTGGAATATCCCAGCAGTACATGAACTTTCACAGAATGTGGACTGTTTAATGAGTTTGCCTTGATTTCAGCATGCAAGGAGCACTCATTAAACAGTCCACACTCAGTGAAAGTTCATTAATATATCGATCATAATAATGCAATAAAGTGCTCCATGCATGCTGAAATCAATGCAAACTCATTAAAGAGGTCTTTGAACCCCCCCATGGGAAAAAAATTAAAAGTCAGCAGCTAAAAATACTGTAGCTGCTGACTTTTAATATTAGGACACTTACCTGTCCAGGGAACCCGCAATGTCAACACCTCAGCCAATTTTTGGAAGGACTCTCGGGTGTTGCCAGTGCCATTCATGGTAAGGGAAACCACCAGTTCCCTACTGCGCATGTGCGAAGTGCACTGCGCTTTATGAATGGCCCAGCGGCGCAGGAAGGAGGAGGGGGGGCGAACTTCCGAGGGGTGGCGCAGTCTCTCGAAAGTGGGGAACACTCAAAAACAGGTACCCGTGCCCCCCCCCCCCCCCGAAAGATGCCAAATGTGGCACAGGAGTGGGGAGAGGAAGCCAATAAGCAGAGCTTCTACGTTTGGGTGGAACCCTGCTTTAAACAGTCCACATTCAGTGAAAATTCATGTACTGCAAGTGCTCCATGCTATATAATGAATACATACCGTATTTTTCGGACCATAAGACACACTTTTTTTCCCCCAAAAATAAGGGGGAAAATGTCTCTGCACCTTATGGTCCAAATGTACATCAGGCAACGCCCCCCCCCCCCCCCCCGCAGACGTCAGCACTGCCCCCGCCGCTGCCATCAACGCTCCCGCCGCCAACGCCACGTTGGTGGCGGCTTGTCGAGATAGAACACAGAGCAGCCCGAGCGATGGCATTGGTAAGGCTGCAATAATGGCACAGGTCGGGCTGTAATAATGGCACAGGTCAGGCTGCAATAATGGCACAGGTCGGGCTGTAATAATGGCACAGGTCAGGTTGCAATAACGGCACAGGTCAGGTTGCAATAATGGCAATGGTCAGGCTGCATTTTATTGGCACTGGTAAGTCTGCATTTTTTTGGCACAGGTAAGGTTGCATTTCATGGGCACTGGTAAATATTTTGGTACACCATTTGGTTCAGAATAATTTTTTTCTTGTTTTCCTCCTTTAAAACCTAGGTGCGTCTTATGGAGCGAAAAATAGGGTAATTCATATACACTAATAAGCTGTGATAGTATGAAACTGATGAGGCAGCACTCTTAACCTCCCTGGCGGTATGATTATGTCAGATTTGTGATGCTCAAAGCAGAACAATGTTTTGCATGGAAATTTGGCGTTTTATATTGTAGGCCTGTAATTCTTAGGAATAACTCTGTCCAAACAAGAGTCTAGTAGACATCCCGGGTATGTTAAAGTTTGAAATATGAAATCATACATTATAATATAGTAAATAACAATAAATAATTATAACAAATAATATAATAATAATGAAAATTATTCAATAATGTAATCAAATCAAAAACACTGAAATGTGCTCAGTCGCAGAATTGTCGCTGTCATTACTTTCAGTGTTTGATGACGGATCTTCCCACAAATCACTATCGCTCAATTCTGCAAGTGATTCTAATTTATTATGGCTGTTTTCTAGGTGGTCTAAAACCACTTTTGATGTAAAGGGACACTTTGTGGTTGCCAGTTTCCAGGCAGAAAGAACAGTATATATAATATAAAACTGCATGCAGGGCACTGGACAAAGCACTGGGGACAAAAGGGTTGTGAAATAATGTGATACAGTAATGTAATCTGTAAGATCATAGTGTACTGTATGTGTATTGTGTTTTTAACTTAACTTAATTTGGCGCCGTGCAACACTCGCAGGGAATGGAGCTCGGCACTGTGATAGATCCGGCGGAGTACACAGCCCGCACACACAGCAGGGAGACATCACAGGATCCTGGGGACAAGGCAGTGTGGCTCGGGGTTACCGCTTTTGGTACTGATAATTCACCCCGAGCCACACTCGGGATTACCGCCAGGGAGGTTAAGCTGCATTGATGGGCACTGATAGGCTGCACTGGTGGCCCCTGATGAGGCCACACTGATGAGGCTGCACTGATGAGGCAGCACAGATATGCTGCACTGATGGGGACTGATAGGCCTTCCCTTGACAGCCACTGATAAGGCAGCACTGATGGGTCTTAACCTCCCTGGCGGTATGATTATTTCGGATTTTAGGTGCTGAAAGCGGTACAATTATTTTCCATGGAAATTTAGCGTTTTATATTGTAGGTCTGTAAATCTTAACAATAACACACTTAAATCTGTCCAAACCAGAGTCTAGTAGATATCCCGGGTATGATAAAGTTTGAAACACAAAAACATAAATTATAATATAATAAATAAAAAAAAATAATTAAAAAAAAAAAAAATAGTAATAAAATAAATTTCCCCACAATTCACTATCGCTCAATTCTGCAAGTGTTCTAATTTACTATCGCTGTTTTCTAGCTGGTCTAAAGCCACTTTTGACGTAAAGGGACACTTTTTGGTTGCTATGGACAATCTCCAGTTTCCAGGCAGAAAGAACAGTATATATAATATAAAACTGCATGCAGGGCATAGGACAAAGCACTGGGGACAAAAGGGATGTGAAATCATTTCATACAGTACTGTAATCTGTAAGATTACAGTACTGTATGTGTTATGATTTTTACTTTTTTTTTAATTTGCCGCCAGGCTCCGCCCCCGTGCGTCGCGCCGCTCGCAGGGAACGGAGCCTGGCACGGAGAGGCTTCGGAGGAGGACGGAGCCCTCGGACACTGCGGGGGACATCGCAGGATCCCGGGGACAAGGTAAGTAACGCCGCCCCAGGATCCTGCAATGCGATCCCGAGTGTGGCTCGGGGTTACCGCTAATGGGACTGAATTTTAACCCCGAGCCACACTCGGGAATACCGCCAGGGAGGCTACACAGGAAGGTCAGAACAAAACCTAAATACACCACTGGACACACCTACAGAGTCCCTGAGGGAGCAATCCCCTTTAAAGGCTTCACCCTATTTGTATAGTAGCACAGCACCACCTACTTGATGGAGGAAATCCTGCACCTAACTACACGCTCTTCTCTCAAACTGACAGGTTTCAGTAAATACAGAAGTAAGTTGATGGTGAGCTCCACCACAGAGATAAGATCAGGACTGCGGCTGTACTCACCTGTGCAGGTAGTTAGTGACACCGGATCAGATTCAGTGACATTATCAGCAGCTCTTGTATATATCAGGAATGTATATGTTTGTCCCGGGATCAGATTTCCTATTGTAGCTGATTGATTGGTCACCATTATATTATTTACTATTGAAGATGGTGATGTGACATTTGTCTGCACTCTGTATGTGTAAAAAGTCTGAGATTCGTTCGGTGCGCTCCAATATAAGGACACAGAGCTTGAAGTCACATTAAAGTATTGTGGCTGGATCACAGGATATGGTTCTAGAAAGTGGAATACACACATGTGAGCTTAACATAAAAGAGAGAAAAACACTTAAATGACATTAAAGGAGATACAATCTAATAGTATCAGTGTAAGGCAGGCCAGAAATGGGTCAGTTTTTTTTATCAGCAGCTCTTGTATATATCAGGAATGTATATGTTCCTCCAGGTGTCAGATTCACTATTGTAGCCAATTGACCGGCCACTGTTATATTATTTATCAGTATAGACGATGATGTGACTATTGTCTGAACTCTGTATGAGTAATGCCACGTACACACGGCTGGACTTGCCAACGGGCTAAACTCCGTCGGCATTTCCGATGAAAAGATCTAGAACATGTTCTATATCTGAGTCCGTCGGAAATGCCGACAGAAAAAGTCCGATGGGGCGTACACACGGTTGGAATGTCCGACCGAAGGCTCCCATCTGACTTTTTCAGTCGGGAAGCCTGGCTGTGTGTACGCAGCATAAGAACTCTGATATTCATTTGGTCTGCTCCAATTTAAGGACACAATAGTTGAAGTCACATTAAAGAACTGTAGCAGCGTTGCAGACAATGGCTCTAGAAGGAAAAAAAATTGAAAATTTTTGTTATGAAGTAACATAAATAAAAAACCCATGCATTGCAGGGTATATAAAGTAACGCAGTGCATATGAAGAGAGTTTTGTTAAACTGAGTCCTATGTTCTTTTGATAATTATTGTTTTTATCCAACACCAGGGCTTCCTTTCAGCCACAAAGTGGTGACACTGCCCTGTCCTCTCTGGCTTTTCACTGGTAAACACAAAAGCTGGTAGAGGAAGTTTCCTGCACTACTATCTCTGCCGGCTTCTGTGTTTACCAGTGACAGTGAGCCTCTTCAGAGGGTCAGGCAAGCTGAGCCGCACCAGCCTCACTATTTATCCTGTAGTACTCACTGAGAATTTCTCCCTAACACTCCATGGTAATTGGTGGCAAAACGGTGTACCGTGGGGCAGTCAGATTTGGGGGCCTGTAGGTGAGTACCTGCACCTATTCTCTATCAAGCTCTAAAAAGGGTTTGTTTACACTGTGATCCTTCCAGGCAGTTTTGGAGTACTTTGCATGTGACTCTGACCCAGGGCCGGCCCTACCATGGACCCAGACGGCACTTTGAGAGGGGCGGCAAAATGGACGCCCAAGAAGATTTTTTTTCAGCAGTTTGGTGTGCATCACGGGCACCAGATCAGATATACAGCTTTCCTTCACCTGGCCCAGCAGGTCTGTCTCCTCCATAAGATCACAACACTCCCCCTCCGCTACTTACACAAGATGGGAAGTATGGCAGGTCTTATGGAAGGGGCAGTCTGTAATATCGACGGAGAGGGGTCTGTAAAGGGAGGGTCTGTGATGAGGGGAGTCTGTGATATGGAGTTTGTGGTTTGGAATTGAACATGGTGGTATGTCATATAATTTAGCATATAGACAAGGTGCTGTTGCATGTAAATGTGACTTCCTGATAAATTAAATTTTAGTTTTAATTATCATGATATAAAATAATGGATGTGGGGGCCTTTTGGTGGGCGTGATTTTTTTTTTTTGGGGGGGGGGGGGTTGGGCAGCATTTCATTCTTGGACCCAGATAGCACAATGTCTTGGGCCAGCCCTGCTCTGACCAATATGAAGTTCTTTGAAATGTGTGGTGTGGAAATGTGCTGAGTTCCTATTACTTTGTATGGTTTTGTCCAGTAATCATTATCTCTGTGACTGTTAGATCCATGTGGAGATGAGAAATGGTCATAGGTTTATAGTGAAGGGTACAATTATTGTCATAACTTCATAGACATTTTACACAATTGTGCTCTTCCAACCTTGCGGTAACAGTTTGGGGAAGACCCTTTTCCTGTTCCAGCAAGTTTGGGGCTGCATTTCTGCAAATGGAGTTGGGGATTTGGTCAGGATCAATGGTGTCCTCAATGCTGAGAAATACAGACAGATACTTATCCATCATGTCATACCATCAGGGAGGCGTCATCCCAGAAGGACTCCTCTTCTAAAGATGATGCACAAGAAAGCCCGCAAACAGTTTGCTGAAGACAAGCAGACTAAGGGCATGGATTACTGGAACCATGTCCTGTGGTCTGATGAAACCAAGATAAACTTATTTGGTTCAGATGGTGTCAAGTGTGTGTGGCGGCAACCAGTTGAGGAGTACAAAGACAAGTGTGTCTTGTCTACAGTCAAGCATGGTGGTGGGAGTGTCATGGTCTGGGGCTGCATGAGTGCTGCCCGCACTGGGCAGCTACAGTTCATTGAGGGAACCATGAATGCCAACATGCATTGTGACATACTGAAGCAGAGCATGATCCCCTCCCTTCGGAGACTGGGCCACAGGGCAGTATTCCAACATGATAATGACCCCAAACACACCTCCAAGATGACCACTGCCTTGCTAAAGAAGCTGAGGGTAAAGGTGATAAACTGGCCAATCATGTCTCCAGACCTAAACCCTATTGATCATCTGTGGGGCATCCTCAAACAGAAGGTGGAGGAGAGCAAGGTCTCTAACATCCACCAGCTCCGTGATGTCGTCATGGAGGAGTGGAAGAGGACTCCAGTGACAACCTGTGAAGCTCTGGTGAACTCCATGCCCAAGAGGGTTAAGGCAGTGCTGGAAAATAATGGTGGCCACACAAAATATTGACACTTTGGGCCCAATATGGACATTTTCACTTAGGGGTGTACTTTTGTTGCCAGTGGTTTAGACATTAATGGCTGTGTGTTGAGTTCTTTTGAGGGGACAGCAAATTTACACTGTTATACAAGCTGTACACCCACTACTTTACATTGTAGCAAAGTGTCATTTCTTCAGTGTTGTCACATGAAAAGATAGAATAAAATATTTACAAAAATGTGAGGGGTGTACTCACTTTTGTGAGATACTGTATATATTTTAAAATGTTTACATCATACTGACCTCTTTTTTATATTTATCTAAAAAATGTTAGACATGAAGAGTCTATATATTCCCTTCAATAGAAAGAAGTAGGGAGCAGTTGAGAAATGATCAGTTTTCTATTCTATAGAAGGGGTCACTTTGGTGTTCTATGCACTCTCCGATCTCCAGAACTTACTAGTTGTAAAGTTGTTGCAGCAATAATCGGTGTCGTTTCCATAGTGCATGATGTACGATGTACCGGACAGGAAGGTCATCTGTGAGGTGTTATTGTAGCTGCCATCAGAAGCCACCACAAATGTCCCATTGGTGTACATTATATTCTGCAGGACAAGACCACCCACCTGTCCTGAGACTGTTATCTGATTGGTGGAGAAATCGACAGAGATCGATGGACACTGATCTAAAGTAAAATAAGTAAAAAGAAAATTGTCTATTAATACTCCAGCATAGTTTACAATTTGCAGATTGGTTGTTTTTATACTAACCAGACATGTCATTCCTGGCTATAATCTGTATTTAAGATTTGTGTAGAGGGTATTATTGTTGTCCAATCCAAAGGTATTTTTAAAAACATAGAAATCCATTGCCCAGCAAGTTTTAACATTTTTTTTTAAATGCTGCTTTGACTGAAAAACTTACCTTACCCCCCCCCCCTTTCCTTTTACCCTTTCAGGTACTCCATTATTCAACCCACTTCCTGTGAGCCCAGGCTGTCATGGATGCTAGACATGTGCACTTACAAAAAATGTGTTTGTTATCGTTTCAATCGTTTTTTTGCTTTTTTACAAATTTCCGAATTCCGAATTTTCGGATTTCCGAATTTTCAAATTTTGAAATGTTTTAATTCAGAATTTCCGAATTTTCGAATTCCAGTGTTAATTTTGGCAGCAAATTTCGACTTAGTTTTAGTCTTAGTCTTAGGACAAAAATGGCATTTTAGTTTTAGTCTCATTTAAGTCTTCTGCAGTTGTTTTAGATTTAGTCGTATTTAGTCGACTAAATCTCCAGGACATTTTAGTCAACTTAAATCTAATGGATGTAATTAAATTGTAATGCATTAGTTAACATTTCTCTACAATTTCCAAACTCATTATATACTGCTGGAGTGAAAAATCTAATATGTTATTTATTATGGTATTGAGGTATGAACATGCACTACAGACCAGTGTTCATTTTGAAGTCAAATTTCTATTTAGTTTTAGTCTTAGTCTTTTGACTAAAATGCCATTTTAGTTTTAGTCGTATTTTAGTCATCTGAGTTGTTTTAGTTTTAGTCCTATTTTAGTCAACTAAAATAACATTCATTTAGTCGACTGAAATGTTTTAGTTGTTTTAGTCGACAAAATTAACACTGTCAAATTCAGAAATTCCGAATTTTTGGAATTCGGAAATTCGGAAATTCAAAAATTCGAAAATCCGAAAATTTGAAAATCTGAAAAAAGAAAGAAAAACAAAAATTTGAAATAATAACTGACTAATAATAACTAACTATTAAAATATAGGTATTGGAATTTACTTTCAAATTTGGCTGTTTGTGAACGCAACGAATACAAATTTAACTGAAGTTACGAATTATGCGAAATAACGAATGCCGCATCTAAACAAATGGAATGGAACAAAATAATAATAAAAATTATAATAAAAAGGTTTTATTATTATTATTGTTATTTATTATTATTAGATCGTTACGCTCCATTCATTTAGATACGGCATTTATTATTTCAGATAATTCATAACTTCGGATAAATTCGTACTCGTTATGTTCACTAACAGCCAAATTTGAAAAGAAATTCCAATACCTATAATTTAATAGTTATTATTAGTTATTATTTCAGATTTTCGGGTTTTCGAATGTTTGGATTTTATTCTTTTGAATTTTCAGATTTTCATTCTTATTTTCGGATTTTCAAATTTCCAAATTTTAGATTTTTTAATTTCCTAATTTAGAATTTTTGTAATTTCCGAAATTCCAAAATTTTGAATTTCCGAATTTCCGAAATTCCGAATTTTTCAAATTCCGAATTTCCGAAATTTAGAATTTTCCAAATTCCGAATTTCCGAAATTTAGAATTTCTGAATTTGAATTTTCTAATTTTCCAATTTCCGAAATGTTCTAATTTCCGAAATTTCCAACTTCCGAATTTCTAATTTCTGAAATTTCCAATTTCTGAAATTTCCAATTTTCTAATTTCCGAAAATCTCTAATTTCCGAATTCCGAATTTCCGAAATTCCGAATTCCGAATTTTCAGAAATTCGAAAATTCAGACATTCAAAATTCCGGAAATTTGAAAACTCTAAATTTCAGAAATTGGAAATTTCGGAAATTGGGAATTCGGAAGTTGGAAATTTCGAAAATGAGAAAATTTCGGAAATTGAAAAATTCAGAAATTCGGAAATTTCGGAATCAGCGAATTTGTCAAAAATCGTTTAAAAATGAATTCGGAACTAAACGAATTGCACATGTCTAATGGATGCACCCCCTAGGGGAGCATCATCACATTATCCTGGACTTACAGTACTGCTGCACAGAATTGGGATTAAACAACACTTTGTCAACGAAACCATTCTCTTCGGTCCTCCTCTAGTTCCCTTGTCACCTCCTCCCATGCTCGCCAGCAGGACTTCTCCCAAGCTTCTCCCATCCTATGGAACTCCCTACCCCCAATCTGTCTGACTATCTCTGAATCTGTCCATCTTTAGACGGTCCCTGAAATCCCTTCTTGTTAAAGAAGTCTCTCCTGCTTCTAAAGAATACACTGTACATTTATTTTCTCCATCAGCTCATCTCCTGCAGGCTGCAGTTGTTACCTTTTTTACCCTCCCTCTTAGATTATAAGCTCTAATGAGCAGGGCCCTCTGATTCTTCTGGTACCAAATTGTAGTGTGACTGTAATGTCTGCCTTCATTTTGTAAAACGCTCCGCAAACTGTTGGCGCTATATAATTTCTGTATAATAATAATGTGGGCATCATTCTGTACAGCAGTAAGGTCCACCCATCACAAATGCTGGAGAGAGTGGAAGGACTGTGATGTGACATGACACACAGAAGACAAACAACTTAAAAGTGATTGTAAAGTCTAGTTTAAAAAATAACTAAAAAATAACAAACATGTTACACTTACCTGTTCTGTGCAGTTGGTTTTGCACAGAGCAGCCCCGATCCTCCTCTTCTCAGGTCCCTCTTCGCTGCTCCTGGCCCCTCCTTCCTGTTGCGTGCCCCCACAGCAAGCAGCTTGCTATGGGGGGCACCAGAGTCGAGCCACAGCTCTCTGTGTCCATTCAGACACATAGCCCCTGTTAGGCCCCGCTCCCTATATTCCCCGATTGGCTAGCTGACTTTGATTGACAGCAGCGGGAGCCGCCAATGACGCAGTTGCTGTGTCTCAGCCAATCAGGTGGGGAGAGACTCGGACGGCCGAGGGACTCCTGGACATCGGTGGGCAGAGATGGGGCTCAGGTAAGTATTGGGGGGAAGGCTGCTACACACAGAAGGCTTTTTATCTTAATGCATAGAATGCAAAGGATAAAAAAACCTTCTGCCTTTACAACTCCTTTAACCACTTGCTGACCAGCTGCTGCAGTTTTACTGTGGCAGAATGGCACGGCTGGGCGAAACAATGTTATGTTACTTCGCTTCGCCCTGTAGCCACTAGGGGTGCCCGCTGCTCGCCCCCGGAGCCGATGCGAGTGCCCGGGCCCACGCGATCACTTGTGACGCAGCGAGAACCAGGATCTGTGTGTGTAAACACACAGATCCCTGTTCTCTGAGGGGAGAAGAGACTGATCGTGTGTTCATACAAAGTATGAACACCAATTTCTCTCCTCCCCTAGCAATTCCCATCCCCCTACAGTTAGAACACACTGAGGGAACACATTTAACCCCTTGATCGCCCCCTAGTGCTAACCCCATTCCCTGCCAGTGACATTTACACAGTAATCAGTGCATTTTTATAGCACTGATCGCTGTATAATTGTCAATGGTCCCAAAAATGTGTCAAAAGTATCTGATTTGTCCGCCGCAATATCACAGTCCCGATAAAAAAATTTGCAGATCGCCGCCATTACTAGTAGAAAAATAAATAATAATAAAAATGGCATAAATCTATCCCCTATTTTTTTTTTATAGCACAAAAAATAAAAACCGCAGAGGTGATAAATTACCACCAAAAGAAAGCTCTATTTGTGGGAAAAAAAGGACGCAAATTTTGTTTGGGTACAACGTCGCAATTGTCAGTTAAACCAACGCAGTGCCAAATCATAAAAAGAGCTCTGGTCAGGAAGGGGGTAAAATCTTCCGAGGCTGAAGAGGTTAAGGTGTGCATACGTTGATACTTCAATTATAAGGTGAGGGTTCAGGGGGAGGTGCAGAATTGGGGGTGCTGGAAGGGTGAGAAGAGCCAGAGTTGAAGACTAAGTCCACCTTTTCAGGCAGAATTTCACTTTTCAAATTGAATAGAAGCATTTCCTAATGTCTTTTCTGCCCCCAGCCCTCCCAATGTGCTTATCTCTCACTTACCCCGTCCACGGCAGCTTTGAATGTTCACCGCTTTGTTTGAACTTTTCAAAAAAATGCTTCCTGCTTACATCACTTCCTGTAGATCATATCCCATCATGCACTGCCTTATGCATCACAGAATAGGACATGTATTACCAATCTGGACCACACCTCCCTCATTAATACACCATTGGTGGGCGGAGCACAGCATAATAACTACAACGAATAATAATTCTTACCATTACAATTTGCTTCAACCTGAATGGAAAGAAAAAAATAAACACAATTAGCAAAATTCTTTAATCATAGAAATGTATATACTATATAGAAATGTATATACTGTATAGAAATGTACAGTATCTCACAAAAGTGAGTACACCCCTCACATTATTGTAAATATTTTATTCTATCTTTTCATGTGACAACACTGAAGAAATTACACTTTGCTACAATGTAAAGTAGTGAGTGTACAGCTTGTATAACAGTGGAAATTTTCTGTCCCCTCAAAATAACTCAACACACAGCCATTAATGTCTAAACCGCCGGCAACAAAAGTGAGTACACCCCTAAGTGAAAATGTCCAAATTGGGCCCAAAGTGTCAATATTTTGTGTGGCCACCATTATTTTCCATCACTGCCTTAACCCTCTTGGCCATGGAGTTCACCAGAGCTTCACAGGTTGCCACTGGAGTCCTCTTCCCCTCCTCCATGACGACATCACGGAGCTGGTGGATGTTAGAGACCTTGCGCTCCTCTGAGGATGCCCCACAGATGCTCAATAGGGTTTAGGTCTGGAGACATGCTTGGCCAATCCATCACCTTTACCCTCAGCTTCTTTAGCAAAGCAGTGGTCGTCTTGGAGGTGTGTTTGGGGTCATTATCATGTTGGAATACTGCCCTTCGGCCCAGTCTCCGAAGGTAGGGGATCATGCTCTGCTTCAGTATGTCACAGTACATGTTGGCATTGATGGTTCCCTCAATGAACTGTAGCTCCCCAGTGTCGGCAGCACTCATGCAGCCCCAGACCATGACACTCCCACCACCATGCTTGACTGTAGGCAAGACACATTTGTGTTTGTACTCCTCACCTGGTTGCCGCCACACATGCTTGACACAATCTGAACCAGATTGATCTCATCAGACCACAGGACATGGTTCCAGTAATCCATGTCCTTAGTCTGCTTGTCTTCAGCAAACCGTTTGCAGGCTTTCTTGTGCATCATCTTTAGAAGGGGCTTCCTTCCAGGACGACAGCCATGCAGACCAATTTGATGGAGGGTGCGGCGTATGGTCTGATCACTGACAGGCTGACCCCTCACCCCTTCAACCTCTGCAGCAATGCTGGCAGCACTCATACGTCTATTTCCCAAAGACAACCTCCAGATATGACGCTGAGCATGTGCACTCAACTTCTTTGGTGGACCATGGCGAGGCCTGTTCTGAGTGGAACCTGTCCTGTTAAACCGCTGTATGGTCTTGGCCACCGTGCTGCAGCTCAGTTTCAGGGTCTTGGCAAACTTCTTATAGCTTAGGCCATCTTTATGTAGAGCAACAATTATTTTTTTCAGATCCTCAGAGAGTTCTTTGCCATGAGGTGCTATGTTGAACTTCCAGTGACCAGTATTAGAGAGTGAGAGCAATAACATCAAATTTAACACACCTGCTCCCCATTCACACCTGAGACCTTGTAACACTAACGAGTCGTATGACACTGGGGAGGGAAAATGGCTAATTGGGCCCAATTTGGACATTTTTACCTAGGGGTGTAATCACTTTGCTTGCCAGTGGTTTAGACATTAATGGCTGTGTGTTGAGTTATTTTGAGTGGACAGAAAATTTACACTGTTATACAAGCTGTACACTCACTACTTTACATTGTAGCAAAGTGTCATTTCTTCAGTGTTGTCACATGAAAAGATAGAATAAAATATTTACAAAAATGTGAGGGGTGTACTCACTTCTGTGAAATACTGTATATAATATATGATAGTGCATGTTTATACAAGGGTGTGTATGTGTGTATATATATATATATATATATATATATATATATATATATATATATATAATTTCTAGTTCCTCATTCAGCCCACCCGGCACAAGGGTATCTAATCGGTATATCCAGCAGGATTCTCTTGCGCAAAGGCACCTGAAACATTCGGCTGCTGGGAATTTATTGGGTATTGCTTCGATTACCCAAACTTTCAGGTCAAGCGAGGAGTGTTCGTGGTGAATGAGGAAATGTTTGGGGATACTATGTTTGTCAGTCCCGGCGTCCACTAGGCGCCTGTGTTCCTAAAACCTTTTACGGAGTGTACGGATTGTGCGGCCTACATATTGTAGGCCACACGGACAGGATAGGCAATACGCCACAAACTCTGATGAGCAAGTGTAAAAGTCGGATATGGGATATTTTTGGCCCTTAGAGTGGAATTCTTTTTGTCTATGGGTGACATGTGAGCAAGTCAGGCACTGAGACTTACGACATTGATACATGCCTTGAAAGTTGAAAAACTTCAGGGGGCACTGGTGGAGGAAGAAGTTGGTTTTAATCTGCTAGGCGCAATTTTGTTTTTTAGGTTCCTGGCTCGTCTGTAAGAGATGAGGGGTGGGGCTAAGATTGGGGATTTAAGGTGTGGGCCCTCTTGAAGAATGGACGAATGCTTTTGGAATATGTGTTCCGTATTTCTAAATTTAGTGTGAAAATTGTGGGATTAGAGATTTAGGACCATCCCAAATGATTATGATATCATCGATATATCAGCAATAGTGTGAGGTAGCCAGATGTAGTGATTCTCCCACAGACCCATGGTTAGATTGGCATAGCTTGGGGCAAAGTTGGTTCCCATGGCTGTACCATGGGTCTGTAGGTAAAAGTCGCCATTGGATTCAAGGTAGTCAAGCAGAACTTTGTGGCTTCCAAGATGAATTGGGCTTGACTGGTGTTCAGCATAGGGTCCTCATTAGGGAATTGTAGTACAGCTCTCAGGCCTACCTCATGTTGTATAGAGGTATATAGGGGATATGAGGGGAAGCTCTGCTAACTTCCATCATTATTTTCCTTGCATGTGATTGGGTATTCTTTGTAAGGTGAAGCTTCACCCCATTTGCTAAGTTCTGGAGAAATTGCTCTTGCAAAGTGCACAGTCTTTAGTAAATAAAACCCATTGCATAGTTAGTTTCCTCCTGTGCTGGGTTCCCCTCCAATCTTCTATCTGCATCATGAGTCATTATTTGCAACTCAAGATATGCCACTACATGGAGGTGATTTAATAGCCAGTTACACTTTTAAAATGTTTTTAACTGCTTATGCAGTTAATGCACATTTACTGTGGCAGGGCAGCCGCTCTGTGCCAGATCATGTACCCAGTACGTGATATGACACTTCCAGGTCTGGGATCTTGCCACTCCCCCAGTCTCTAGCTGGACAGTCACTCTCCTCCTATCAGTATGTTCTCTGTTAGCAAATGATCACTGCAGCAAATTTGATTGGCTCCTTTTGCTGCTTCACTCTTGTCTGAGCTCTGCTGTATATAGAGACTACAAGAGGTCAATACCAAGTCAAACTCAGGTATATAGGATTCTTGCATTTAAAAAGCATTAAAAACATGTCTTCAGATTCATAGTTAGATAGTAAGTCTGGCAGAAAAAAGACACAAATCCATCTAGTTCAACCAATAAAAGTGAAAAATAATCATACAATCCCATATACACAATCCTATACCCACAGTTGATCCTGAGGAAGGCAAAAAAAACCAGCAAAGCATGATCCAATTTGCTCCAGCAGGGGGAAAGTTCCCTCCTGATCCCCCGAGAGGCAATCGGATAATCCCTGGATCAACTTTACCTATAAATGTCAGTACCCAGTTATATTCTGTACATTTAGGAAAGAATCCAGGCCTTTCTTAAGGCAATCTTCTGAGCTGGCCAGAATCACCTCTGGAGGGAGTCTATTCCACATTTTCACAGCTCTTACTGTAAAGAAACCTTTCCGTATTTGGAGATGAAATGTCTTTTCCTCCAGACAAACAGAGTGCCCCCTTGTCCTCTGTGATGACCTTAAAGCGAATAACTCAACACCAAGTTCACTATATGGACCCCTTACGGTATATATTTTTACATGTTGATCATATCCCCCTTAATCTCCCCTTCTCAAGAGAGAATAAATTCAGTTCCTCTAATCTTTCCTCATAGATTCCATAACAATTGCTTTAAAAATAGCTAAATAGATTGCATCAAATTATATATGGCACCCCCTGTGATGGGACGGTTGTGTGCTGTAAAATTCACCAAAATGCACAAAATAAAGAAAAAAAAACCTGACAACTGAAGAATTAAAGATGATGAATCAGGTTTAACTATTTGCGAATTCCCGTAACAGTTTTACAAATGCTTCACTGACAGGTTTGCAGCTCTTCATGGTAGAGGGTAGACATGTGCACTGACAAAAAATTTGTTCGTTTTCGTTTCATTCGTTTAGGTTTTTTTTTCCGTTTTTCGGGTCATTCGTTATGATCGCAATTAGCAAATTCGTATTTTCGCACATTTGTAAATTTGTAAATTCGTAGATTCGTAAATGAGAAAATTCGTACATTCGTAAATTAGAAAATTCAGAAAATTCATCAAAACTATTAAATTATAGGTATTTTAATTTCCTTTCAAATTTGGCTGTTAGTGAATGTAACGAATATGAATTTATCCAAAGTTACGAATTATCCGAAATAATGAATGCCACATCTAAACAAATGGAACGGAACAAATTACTAATAAATAATAATAATAAAGCATTTTTATTATTATTATTATTGTTATTTATTATTAATTCATTACGTTCCATTCATTTGGATACGGCATTCGTTATTTTGGATAATTCGTAACTTCGGATAGATTTGTATTTGTTACGTTCACTAACAGCCAAATTTGAAAGGATATTACAATACCTATAATTTAATAGTTAGTAATAGTTAAGTTATTATTAGTTAATTATTATTTCAGATTTTCGAATTTGCAAATTTCCGAATTTACTAATTTATGAATTTACTAATTAACGAATGTGCGAATGTACGAATGTGCGAATGTACGAATTTACGAATGTGCAAATGTACGAATTTACGAATTTTCGAATATTTAAATTTACGAATATTCGGAAAAATTCGTTAAATGGGTTTCTGTTAATTTGGATATTTCAAAACTTGTCGAAATTCGTTAAAAAACAAATTTGGAACGAAACGAATTGCACATGTCTAGTAGAGGGTATGGCAATAGGTTTCCCTCAAGGTGTGTCCTCAATATCTGGTAGTCATGTGCTCATCAACTACCATTCCAGACCTACCTGACCCATACATGGTTGGCTTATTAACCACTTGAAGACCGAGCCTTTTCTGGAACTTTTTGTTTTAAAGTTTAAATCAGTATTTTTTGCTAGGAAATTACTTAAAATCCCCAAATATTATAAATATTTTTTAGCAGAGACTCTAGAGAATAAAATGGTGATCCTATTTTATGTCACCCTATATTCGCGCAGCGGTCTTTCAAACGCAATTTTTTTGGGGGAAAAAAATACACATTAATGGATTAAAAAAAATGCAAAACACAATATTTACCCCAATTTTTTTGTATAATGCGAAAGATGATGTTGCACTAAGTAAATAGATACATAACATGTCACACTCGTGGAATGGCGAGAAACTGCAGTACTTAAAAATCTACATAGACGATGCTTTAAATTTTTTTACAGGTTACCAGTTTACAGCAATAGAGGAGATCTTGGGATGGAATTATTGCTCTCACGCTAATGCCCTGTACACACGATAGGATTTTCAGACAACAAATGTTGGATGTGAGCTTGTTGTCGGAAAGTCCGACCGTGTGTATGCTCCATGGAACATTTGTTGACGGAATTTCCACCAACAAATGTTTGAGAGCAGGTTCTCAAATTTTCCGTCAACAAAACTTGTTGCGTACACAAGTCCCACGCACAAAATTCCACGCATGCTCGGAATCAAGCAGAAGAGCCGCACTGGCTATTGAACTTAATTTTTCTCGGCTCGTCGTATGTGTTGTACGTCACCGCGTTCTTGACGTTCAGAATTCCCAACAACATTTGTGTGACCGTGTGTTTGCAAGACAAGTTTGAGCCAACATCCGTCGGAAAAAAATCCATGGATTTTGTTGTTGGAAAATCCTATCGTGTGTACAGGGCATAACATTTCCAGCGATACCTCACATGTGTGGTTTGAACACCATTTACAAATGCTTGCGTGACTTAGATATGCATTCGCTTCTGTGCTTGAGCACGGACAGGCGGGGTGCTTTTAATTTATTCTTTTTCTTATTTATTTTACTTTTTATTTTTCCCCTGACCCTTTATTTTTTAATCACTTTTTCTCCTATTACAAGGAATGCAAACATCGCTTGTAATAGAAATAAGGTCTTCTTTATTGAGAGATCTGGGGTCAAAATGACCCCAAATCTCTCCTTTACCTTTAAAAGCAAAAGAAAAGCTTGAACTTGTTCTTTTAAAAAAAAAAAAGTTACCCCACCTTAAACTCTCTCATCCTTGTCTTTATGGACCTTGCTTTGTGCACCTGACCAAATCATTTGGTGGAGGGGGGATTATGGTGTGGGGGGTTGTTTTTCAGGGGTTGGGTTTGGCCCCTTAGTTCCAGTGAAGGGAACTCTTAAGGCGTCAGCATACCAAGACATTTTGGACAATTTCATGCTCTCGACTTTGTGGGAACGGTTTGGGGATGGCCCTTTCCTGTTCCAACATGACTGCGCACCAGTGCACAAAGCAAGGTCCATAAAGACATGGATGAGCGAGTTTGGGGTGGGGTAACTTGACTGGCCTCCACAAAGTCCTGACCTCAACCTGATAGAACACCTTTGGGATGAGTTAGAACCGAGACTGTGAACCAGGCCTTCTTGTCCACATCAGTGCCTGACCTCACAAATGTGCTTCTGGAAGAATGGTCAAAGATTCCCATAGACACAGTCCTAAACCTTGTGGACGGCCTTCCCAGAAGAGTTGAAGCTGTTATAGCTGCAAAGGGTGGGCCAACTCAACATTGAACCCTACGGACTAAGACTGGGATGCCAATAAAGTTCATGTACGTGTAAAGGCAGGCGTCCCAATACTTTTGGTAATATAGTGTATTTTAGAGTTGGTCTTGCTGACTGACCCATTGTAAAAGTACATCATTACTTTGACGTTAAATACCGGGGTTATGGCAGCAACTAGCCACCACAACACCATTATTTTTTTCTTACTATGGTTGGCTCTTTTTTTCAATAAAAGTGGTCCTGCGGGCGGATTCACCGTGGTATCACTTCCCCGTTGTTCCCAGGCTTACCTGACCCATCAGTAAAGCCTGGAAAGATCCGATGCGGCTGTTAGCTGGATATGGAGATGATTGAGGCTAAGATGGCCGCCACTCATCTCTATGCCCTTGGAGGACCGGAGCGACATCTAAAGTCACTTCCGGTTCCCGGGCCATAGTACAAATTTTTTTTTTTTTTAAAGAAAAAGTTCAAGCTTTTCTTTTGCTTTTAAAGGTAAAGGAGAGATTTGGGGTTCACAGAGAAATCTAACAACTGAGCAATTAACGTAAAGAATTTCGAACATCACGTTTAACAAGCTAGGAGTTCCTGTAACTGTCTTGAAAATTATTTTTATGACAATAATTTCACAGTTCTTTCTGGTGTATGAGATGACAGTAGATTTCCCTCGAGGGGTGGGTGTGCTCACATTACTAAAGTTCTGGTGCCGAATCTGAGCCCCTTTGAAGTCAATGGGAGATTTATGTTAAAATAAAAACAATAATGGCCATTTTCTAGGCTAATAGGCAAGTGATTGTAAAACAAATAGCTGGGATGCCATTAAAGTTCATGTGCGTGTAAAGGCAGGTGTCCCAATACTTTTGGTAATTTAATGTATCAGTTCCTAGATGGCCGATAGTGTGTTGAATCCCCACAAAAGAAAGGAGGTTCAGGACAGAAAAGAGTAATATGGCATCCCTTAATATTATCATTTTGCTATGACGTGTGCTGTGATATGCGCAAAATGTGCAGTTCACAGAGAAATCTAACAACTGAGCAATTAACGTAAAGAATTTCGAACATCACGTTTAACAAGCTAGGAGTTCCTGTAACTGTCTTGAAAATTATTTTTATGACAATAATTTCACAGTTCTTCCTGGTGTATGAGATGACAGTAGCTTTCCCTCGAGGGGTGGGTGTGCTCACATTACTAAAGTTCTGGTGCCGAATCTGAGCCCCTTTGAAGTCAATGGGAGATTAATGTTAAAAGAAAAACAATAATGGCCATTTTCTAGGCTAATAGGCAAGTGATTGTAAAACAAATAGCATGGGGGCTGGGCACCGCCCTGGGGAATGTGCACCCCTGACCATTCCTATACCTATTACAGCAAAACTGACATGTACAAAAAAAAATGCATGTTAAAATTGCCGGCAAAATGACAGCTCCCAGCCTCTTCATTCTGTTTGTGTTAAAGCCATTCCATTCATCTATACTGGGCTCTTATCTTATCCTAGATGAGGGTCTGATATGGATGTTATTGGGGGGGCCAGGCCCTTCGGGTTCAGTATGATTTTTAAGGGGAACAACCATGCCAGAAAACAAAAAAAAATAACTGTATGAGGTCACCCCAAAGTTCTATACCAGACAGCTTTGGGTCTGGTATGGGTTTTAGGGGGAAGCCCATGAATAAATCAAGAAGTAAAAGCGTGACAACCACTCAAAAAAAAACCCACACCAGCCTCCTAATTGAGCATGCAGCTTAATAGCCAAGCATGCCCCCACCTTTCCTGACCCAAATCAGGCCACATATTCTCAATATGGAGGGGTACCTTGCCAAGGGGGCAGATAACCTTGCCCCCATGTTCATGAAAACAAGGGCCTTTTCCCCACAACCCTGGCTCAGTGGCTGTGGGGGTCTGCAGGCAGGTGCTTATTGGAATCTGGAAGCCCCTTTCAATAGTAAAAGGGGCCCAAAGATACCATCCTCCCACATGAATGAGTATGGGGTACATTCATTCCAAAAAAAAATAGATGTCAACTAGAAATACAGATATCCAAAGTTTTTTTAACCTCTGCCTGACCACGTTATAGCCGATTGATGTCCTCCTGTGATCACGCTTCTTGCGTGCCCCCTGCGGTGTGCATCAGCAGGGATCTGTGACACACCTGACCACAGATCGGGGTTAAAAGCCAATCACAGCGGCTCTTTACCATGTGATCAGCTGTGCCCAATCACAGCTTATCGCAGTGTAAAGTGGATTTTCTGTTTATTGACTGTCCTCTCCTCACGCTGACAGCACGTGAGGAGAGGAGAGCCGGTAAGCGGCAATCCACACAGGGGACATCTGCACTGATCATCAGGACACTGATTACCAGTGTCCTGATGATCAGTGCAGCCCCAACAGTGCTCTTCAGTGCTGACAATTAGTGCCCATCACTGCCATCTATCAGTGCCCATCAGTGCCCTTAGTGCCGCATATCAGTGCCTCCTCATCAGCATCCCTCAGTGCCTCTTCACCAGCGTCCATCAGTGCAGCCTTTATCAGTGCCCATGAGTGCAGCCTATCAGTGCCCATCAGTGCCGCCTCATCAGCACACATCATTAAAGAAGAAAAATTACTTATTTACAAAACTTTATAACAGAAACTAAGAAAAAACTTTTTTTTTTTCAAAATTCAAAACCCCAGCGGTGATTAAATACCACCAAAAGAAAGCTCTATCTGTCTCAGAAAAAATGATAAAAATGTGTGACAGCCCTGAAAGCTGAAAATTGGCCTGGGCAGGAAGGGGGTGAAAGTATCCTGTAGGCAAGGGGTTAAAAAGGTAGCAATCAGATACCATCACCCTTAGGTAAATAAGTAAGGGGTACATCAATAAACACAAATACAATTTTTGACAACTCCTTTATTAAAAAAAGGAACCAGCTGTAGATGACGTCAATTATGCTGCCTGACCCCTGTCGAAAGAAACAAACATGACCCCCTTGAGATGATGGAACCACTCGCCTAATGACAGTTCTCGAAAATGCAATACAAATGCATTACAACACATGTCATCACTTCTGAATTTTTTTTCTGTCGTACGAGAATTTTCGTGACTTTGGTAAACTCATCAGATTCGATCTAAGAATATCATGCAAAAAAAAAGGACAATCATTCGTCCAATAATCTCATCGTGTGTGCATTACTGTTGGCCCACTCAGCTCACTTGTGTGTTGAATCAGCCACCAGTAGAGATGAGTGAACAAAGAACAGGTGAGCTAACTGACCATGTTTGGCCAGTTCACCCACCCACCTGAACCTCCAGCTGATGTATTAAGAGAGGTCTTTAAGAGGTCTTCAAGAGAGGAGCAGCAGTATCGCTACTACCTCTACGTAACAAGATTCCCCCTTGCAAACAAGCCTGTGGAGATCCTTGGTGACGTCAATTACAAATATGCTTATGACATCGCCCAGGTTCCGCGATTCCAATTCTGACACTTCTCACATGTGGCAGACATGTTGTAATGATAAAGCAAAAAGAAAAGCAGCGCTGCTCTAAGGGTAGTAAGTAGTTAAAAGATAACACTTTATTAGTACAAATTGTACACTCACATTTGTGTGATAAGAAATAGGCATAGGTAGGTTCTCCTGGGCAATGCAGAGTCACATCACGAACCAGCTGGGCTGTGGCGGGGCCGGCCTCGGCCGCTTGCGGTGGAGTCCGTAGCTTCCGATGGCTTGGGGTTCCCTCAGACAGCGCGTCAGCAAGTTCCTAGGAGGATGACATCAGGTGGAGGAGAGCGGGGGACGTGGCCATAGCGCTCGCATTCGGAGCATGCGTGCTTCTTCCTCAGGCATGGCTGATGCCTGTGGAAGGAGCACGCATGCTCTGAATGCGAGCGATATGGCCACGCCCCCTACTCTCCTCCACCTGACGTCATCTTCCTAGGAACTTCATCCTAGGAACTTCCTAGGAACTTGCTGATGCGCTGTCTGAGGGAACCCCAAGCCATCGGAAGCTACGGACTCTATCGCAAGCGGCCGAGGCCGGCCCCGACACAGTCCAGCTGGTTTGTGATGTGACTCTGTGTTGCCCAGGAGACCTACCTATGCCTATTTCTTATCACACGAATGTGAGTGTACAATTTGTACTAATAAAGTGTTATCTTTTAACTACTTACTACCCTTAGAGCAGCGCTGCTTTTCTTTTTGCTTTATCATACCACAGAGTCCCTTCTACTCTGACAAGCCGGCTGCCGCTCATCATAGAAGCTTTAACCATCTTTAACTGTTTTTAACTGTTTATTACCCCCTGGACATATCTTATCCCCCATGCTACTGCCCTATATCTACCTACCAGCAGCACCTGTCAGCGCTCCATTCCCCCTCTGTTACGACATGTTGTAATGCAATTTCTCCTTTTGGCCACAAGATGGAGACAAAGAGATGCTGACTTGTCCTTCCAGAAAACTCAGAGACACAGAGCACACTGGGGGTAAAGGGGAGTTTCAGGAAGTGTTGAGGGGATGGAAGAGATGGAATTACTGTGGTAAAAGACAGAGAGAGTGCTGACAGGAGACAGAGGAGAGGAGATTGCTTAAAAGAGAGGGAGATACCAAGGCTAAAAAAGTCCTTTGCTGGGACACAGTGACACTTAACAGTGAGGAGAGGAGGAGTGTGTGAGGGGAAGGAACTGAGGTGCCAGAGTGAGGAGAGAGACACACGCTGACACCAGGGACTGTGTCCCCCAACAGAGGAGGAGGGATATCCTGAAGCCCGGGAAAAGGAGAGATGTGAGGAGAGTGAAAGAAAAATGCTGTGAGAGGGATTTTTGGAGCTGAGAGAGGAGAGAGACACACTGACACCAAAGAGTGTATGACCTATTATTAACGAGGGAGAGATGTCTGAGGAAAGTGGGCTGAGGTACCAGTATCAGGCTAAAGGAGAGAGAGACCCACACTGACACCAGAGAGTGTGTGACCTATTATTATAGAGAGAGAAAGCCAAGCCTTTCCAGAGACTGTGGTGAGGTGACCAGACTGTGTGGTGGAACTCCACCAGAGAGAGAGAGAGACACGTTTTTCCTGAGACGACCGGGAGAGCGCTGCAAGAAGATAGAGAGGAGCCAGGAACGGTGTCACCCACACGTTCCGCCACCGTTAAGCTCAGGAACTCTGTTCGGTGACCCAAGCAGCACCCAGCTCAGCGAAGACGACTTACTCCGTTTCAGGGATCGCGATATCCATCCAGGTATCGGGTCAGCCGCTGTCTCTTCACCTTGCGAGTTTTGCTACCAGTCATCTCGATGGGCCCTCCACCTGGGATTATCGTTGTGTCATCGCACAGAGGACTGGTGAGAGGGTGCAAACCCAACATCCTTCTTGACACCATGCTGACACTGCATGCAGACACCAATTTCCCTTTTTAGTGTCACGGGATGCTTGTTTGGAGCTGCCATCTCTAGTAGTTTGCCTCTTTTAAATGTACATGGACATGGAACATTCTAGAGGATTACTGCTCCATGCAACCAACATTACAGAACTGTTCTTACTGTACTTGGGTAACCCTTTTCTTTTCATTGTGTGTTTGCCTCTCAAAAGTGTTTGCGGCCCAGAAGGAGCTGAGAAGTTGACAAGTCTTCTCTCCTCCCTCTCAGCGCCTGTGTTAAGGGCATATAGATTACTGCCCTTTCTATACCTGCAGTTGCTAAATATTGATGGTTGTCTTTTCTAATGTATTAGTTATTTGTGGCAAGGTTTACCAGTGTTGTAAGTTTCTATATGCTTTAAACCGTGCTAATATATTCAACTTCTTTATCACTACCAGGTGTGTGTCTATTTTTGGTGATAATCCACAGCCAGGATAACGGTATTTACCGCATTATACATACTGTCACCAGTCAGTGTCCCTGATCACCGTCACACTTTTCATATGATAATGCTGTACTGCACTGGTGACAGTATGTAAAAAAAAATTGAGAATTCTTTTTAAAATTTCATTTGCTATCAAAAACCCCCCAAAATCATAGCTAAATGTGCAAGATCCAACGTGGAAAAAAGCTACATGAACAAATTTGCAGCTTTGTCATGCATAGGGCAGCCCATTGAAATTAATGAGCTGCCCTATGCACAAAAAAGTGCATTTGCAAAAAGCTAGGCGTGAATGGGGCCTTAAAGTGAGCCTGTGTTCCTCTCAGGCATGGTGTTGCTCTGCCTAGTGACTAGAACCTAGCACAGTATTGCAGGAGGAGGGGCAGATAGCTGCTCCCACACCTGGAAGTATTAGATAATTCACATGCTCCCTACCCTGCATGACCAAAGGACAAGTTCACTTCACATTCTAAAATAACAACATTGTAAAATAGGAAAAATAAGGTCGATTCAGGTCCGAATTTTTGCCTGAATTCGCACCTGAACCAGACCCAAAGACCCACAGGCCCCTTCTGCAACTGTGGCCGCCCCAGGCCTGTGTGAACTGGCTCCATTGAGAGCCGGTCACACTCGCATGTCATGTAAATTGGATGCGGAAAAGCGCACATCAAATTCGCTTATATGTGAACCCAACCTTAGGCTTCATCTTGGGATCCAACTTGTGACACCCCTAGTCACATAACATGTAAAATCCCATGTTAGTCAATGAGAGCTGTCTTAATTAGCACTACTGAGGTTGCTCCGACTTTAGAAAAGGTTCCTGTACTGCTTCAAGTCGACTTCTATCTGACTTGTGCCCATACACTTTAATGGAAGTTGCCTCTAAGGCCCCTTTCACATGAGGCGGACTCCGTTTCTACGGAGCCCGCCTCGGTCCGCCGTCTCAGCGGGAGATCTGTCCGTTGATCTCCCCTGAGCCGGCGGATGACAGGTCCCTCTCTACTCACTGAGCGGGGAGGGGCTTGTCAGGTGCCGCTGCCGCCTATGGAGGGATCGGACGAAAACGGACAGCGTGTCCGTTTTCGTCAGATCTCACCCGATCCGATCCGCCAGCGACGGATCTGGACGTAGAGCCATCCGTCTGCTTTTAACGGATCGGACGGGGTCGGATGTCAGCGGACATGTCTCCGCTGACATCCGACGCTCCATAGACTAACATGGAGCGCCCGTTCAGGTCCGCTGTCAAAACTGACAGGCGGACCTGAACGGTCCGATCGTGTGAAAGGGGCCTAAGACCTGGTTCACACCAATGCATTTTTTAGCGCATTTTCAGTTTTGCAGAAACACACTACAGTCCATTTAACATGGTTTTCTATGGATGTAGTTCACATCTGTGCATTTTATGGAAAGGGCCAGGGACTTTTTTCTGGTTTTTGGTTCCATAGACATCAATTGCTGAAAAGCATGTATTGAAAAACGCAAAATGCACCTGCAATATGCAAACTGCAACATGCATGAGTGTGAACCAGGCAGGGCCGTCTTTGATTGGACCCTGGGCAAACATTTTTTTGACCCCCCCCCCATACAATTTCGCTCTCCACCTGCTCTGAGACATACAATAAATAGCAGCTAGACTTAAAATCAGTTTAGTGTACCAGATCAGGCAGCGATTGCGATTGGTTGCCAGAGGTTACAGTGTATCATTACCGCTTACTGACTGGTTGCTAGAGGTTACAGCACACATTACTGCTCACTGATTAGTTGCAAGATGTTACAGCACATGATTTCTGCTTGTTGATTGGTTGCTAGAGGTTACTGTACAGTAATACTACTCACTAATTGGTTGCTAGAGGTTGCAGCACATCATCTCCTCACTGCAGGGGGCATGATATACATATGAATGCCACCTTTATTTACATATCTATGCCGCTATATCTATATCGGATACTGCTATTTACATATGAATGCGGCTATTTACATGTAAACACAGGGTCTGCAGGTGAGTCATCTGTACACAACAATAGGGCAGATCTGGGCAGCATTAGTAGTAGCACTTGACACTGAGATATCAGGACACAGCAAGGGAATAAAACTTCAAGAGACAAGGGAATTTAAACTGGGATAGTTGGCAAGTATGAGGCAGCTGCTTTGGGCCCCACAACAATGACAGGGCCCAGAGCAGCTGCCCCTTTTGCCCTGCCTTAAAGACAGCCCTGGAACCAGGCCTAAGTCAGATCCTCATCTTAATTAATGTGATTTGTATCTGACATTACAGGAAGATTACACAGACATCCCCTGAAAGTCGCTTCAAAGTGCATCAAGTCTCATCAAAGTAGTACTCAAGTCACATCAAGTCACCAGCAAATCACCTGGAACAGACTTTTAGATCACAGTAGTCTGAACCTAGGCTAAATTGTAATAAGGATCACAATTGCAACATCAATAATAAATATAACTTTTTAAATATTAAAATAGTTATTAAACACATAGGGGAGATTTACTAAAACTGCAGGCAGAATCGGGTGCAGCTGTGCATGGTAACCAATCAGCTTCCAACTTCAGTTTGTTCAATTAAGCTTTGACAATAAAATCTGGAACCCGATTGGTTTCTATGCAGAGCTGCACCATATTCTGTGTGTTCCAGTTTTTGTAAACCCCCCATTGTCCTTTGCTTTCTTTATTACACAATATATAGTTTTCCCTTGACCACAATTCATGAGTTTTTGAAAAAAAAATGAGTTTATAAATATTTAATGTTACAATATCATATTTTTTGCAATGTGTGTTCCTCACACGTCAGACAATCTGAACTTACCGTCCCACCAATTATTCCAACAAAGAAGAGAAGACAGATGAAGTTCCAAGGCATCTTTCCCAAAGGTTGTCCACCAAAAATATCCAGCTTGTTTATATCCGTTTATCCTTCTTGACTGCAAATGTCTCCTCTAATGGAGGGATGGAAGTGATATCTCTATCGGGATGTTCTCTCCAGTTGAGCAAAATTTGTCATGGCAAAGAAAGGTTAGGACTGGTCCACCATTTACATTTTTTGTCCTCTAATTTGTATCTACCATATATTAATTGTTAAAAATCAGATGAAAGAGGTCTATCTTTAATACCTTAAAACATGAAAATGAGTGAGTCTGCTTCTGATTCTTAAATGAGCAGTTCTTGGGAAAGTACATTTTGAGAAAGGAGGTGGATCTTTCATAATTGTATTTTTTGCTCAGTGGCCGTCACCTCCGGAACGTACTGTATCTACCTCAAGTTACATGTTGGTTTAAAAATAATTTCTGTTATTTAATTGGACAGGGAAACTGCCCAAGGAAATGTGCACATATTTCAAATTCATGATCTGTAAAACTTAGCATGGTGTTCTGAGAACTATGCAAAACAAAAACTCTACAGAAGGGTGTGATGTGATGTCAACTGCCCAAACTGCTAATATGGCTGATGGGATCCTACAGTTTTATAGTAAAGGGGCTTGGTTACCCATTCCTTCAAATATTGTCTCTTGTGACTCAGCTTACTAGGGAAAAGGTAAAGCACTGCAGTATGCGCGGTTCCTTATTTCTGGTGGCAAATGTGTAAACTTTTAGGCCAAAGGTTTGCGATCTGTGCACATTGTGAATCCTGGTGTATTCCAATAAGCCCATGGCATAGATAAACGGAGCGCCCAGTATCCAAGTTCATCTCATTTTTATGTTGCCAATAGATGGCAGGAGAGACAGATATACCCCTATCTCTTGATACCAGGTGGTGTTGGTGAGTACCGTATTTATCGGCGTATAACACGCACTTTTTTCCCCTTAAAATCAGGGGAAAATCGCGGGTGCGTGTTATACGCCGATCCCCTGCGATCCTGACCTGTCAGAACTAAAAAATCGCTGACCGCGATTTGAAAATGGCGCCGCTGGCGCCGAAATACACAGTGCCGGTCCTCGGCTCTTCTCGGCGGCTTTCGGTTTCACTCGAGCGCCGCCCGAACCTAGCCGAGTATACTCGGCTAGTTTCGGATAGCTCCGCTCACCGTCCGAGTGGAACCGAAAGTAAACGAGAGCCGCCGAGAAGAGCCGAGGACCGGCTCTGTGTATTTCGGTGCCGGCGGCGCCATTTTCAAATCGCGGTCGGCGATTTTGAAGCTCAGAGGCTTCAGCAAGACTGCACTGGGGCAAGGCTGGACTGGGGCAAGGCTGGACTGGACACTGGGGAAGGCTGCACTGACATGGCTGCACTGACATGGCTGCACTGACATGGCTGCACTAGCAAGGCTGCACTGACAAGGCTGCACTGACAAGGCTGCACTGACATGGCTGCACTGACATGGCTGCACTAGCAAGGCTGCACTGGCAAGGCTGCACTGACATGGCTGCACTGGGCAAGGCTGGACTGGGGCAAGGCTGCACTGAGAAGGCTGCAATGATGGGCATTTAAATGTAAGTTTTTTTCCCTTCAACTTCCCTCCTAAAAGTTTTTTTTCCTTAAAATTCCCTCCTAAATTGAGGTGCGTGTTATACGTCGGTGCGTGTTATACGCCGATAAATACGGTAATTTTTTTTTAGTATAGGGTGCAGCCAGTGGCGTAACTAAAACCTTCAGGGCCCCGATGCAAGAAATCATGAAGGGCCCCCCTGACCCCTGGAAAGCGCTTTTCCTAGGGGGATGTCTGATAAGAGGAGGAGCCGCAAGAGCCGCCGAGGGACCCCAGAAGTCAGTGTTCGGGGCCACTCTGTGCAAAACTAACTGCACAATGAAGGTATGACATGTTTGTTATTTAAAAAATAAAACCTTTACAATCACTTTAAGGGGTTAAAACAGGTGGTCAGGAGGCAACATATTGCCTCTTTACCAGCTGTCAAATGCCTCTGAAAAGTGATCTTAGCATGGATCGCTTTTCAGAGGAACAGCATTTTGTTGCTGGTACTTTGAACGAGCAAGAAAAAAAAAATCAGTCCTGATTGTACACATATAGGGTGTCAGGATTAAACGTGCATACATAAAATGTGCATACATACATCTAAACAGTGGCGGCTGGTGCTCAAAATGTTTTGGGGGGCGCAAACATTTTTTGAAAAAAAATCATCAATTGCAGCCACTGTGCCAAACGCAGCCAGTGTGCCCATCAAACGCTGCCAGTGTGCCACTTAAATGCTGCCAGTGTGCCATCAAAAGCAGCCACTGTGCCATCAATTGCAGCCACTGTGCCAAATGCTGCCACTATGCCCATCAAACGCTGCCAGTGTGCCCATCAAATGCAGCCAGTGTGCCCATCAAATGCTGCCCGTGTGCCCATCAAACGCTGCCAGTGTGCCCTTCAAACGCTGCCAGTGTGCCCATCAAATGCTGCCAGTGTGCCCATCAAATGCTGCCACTATGCCCATCAAACGCTGCCAGTGTGCCCATCAAATGCTGCCTGTGTGCCCATCAAACGCTGCCAGTGTGCCCTTCAAACGCTGCCAGTGTGCCCATCAAACGCTGCCAGTGTGCCCTTCAAATGCTGCCAGTGTGCCCATCAAATGCTGCCACTGTGCCATCAAACGCTGCCAGTGTGCCCATTAAATGCTGCCAGTGTTCCATCAAACGCAGCCACTGTGCCAAACGCAGCCCGTGTGCCCATCAAATGCTGCCAGTGTGCCCTTGAATGCCCCCAGTGTGACCCCCGACCGCTCATCGGCACTTACCCTGTCTTGGTGGGGCAGCGGGTGACTGCGACGAGTGGGGTCCTCCATGCGTCTCCTGCTGTCCACATCTCCCGTCCTCGCCTCCTGATAGACGTCCAATAGCGGCGCCTGTCGTTTCCACCAATCAGGTGACGGGTAACAGACCCGAGCACCTGATTGGTGGAGAGGCAGTTTAGTGTTAGGAAAGCGAATAGTCATTCGCTTTTCTAACACAGCTTAGTGACCTGTGAGGTCACCTTTTTTGATGCCTATTAGAGCCTATGGCTCTAATCCGGTGCTTCAACCCCCCCCCCCCCCTCGCCGCTGTAATTCAGGTTCCCTACGCCCAAAAAGGGGCTGGGCGCCTGAATAGGGGGTGGCAGCGGCGGCCATAGATAGATTCATGCAATACATGAATCTATCTATTGGTGATAGAGGAGTGGCTGGAGAGGGGGTGGCGGCCGTGCGCCCTTAATGCACAGGCCATCACTGCATCTAAACACACACACACATAGATAAACACACACATAATATACACACACATATACTGTATATATACACACAAACACATATACATATATAAATACACACATAAACACATACATGAACACACATATAAGAACACACATACATGAACACACATACATGAACACACATACATGAACACACATATAAACACATACATGAACACACATATAAACACATACATGAACACACATATAAGAACACACATACATGAACACACATATAAGAACACACACATACAGAAAGCCTTTTAAAAAACGGCAGTGCTTTACCTCACCTCTTCCTGCCGGGTACTGCACTGTAGGGGGAGACAAAGAGCACAGCACACACACTGCTTTCACTTCAGATCAGTGTGACGAGCTCCCCGCACAGCGCAGATTACAGTTCGGCCGATGATCGGGGAGAACAATCTCAGCCGCTCCTCCTATCAAATTAAACAGGGGGGCCCTCAAGGGCCCTCTGCAGCATGGGGCCCAGTCGCCATGGCGACCTCAGCGACCCCTATACTTCCGCCACTGGGTGCAGCACAGTCTAGGGCACACTTTCACACAGGGTCTCGAAAGATGTTAGATGGCTATCGCATTTTGAGAGACCCTAACCTGGAAAGTTTATAGTTACAATAAAAGTGTAAAAAAAAAAAAAAAGAAAAACTAAAAAAAAAAAACAACACATTAAAAATTTAAAGAAAAAAGCCAAAAATGGCTGTTGGTTTGTTCTTTGTACTGGTTTTACTGTATTTTATGCTATAATGTAATGTTTTATTGTTACTGTGTTTTATTGTTAACCATTGTTTGCTTTGCAGGAATGCCAGTCTACTGTTTTACTGTACGGTTACTGTGTTTTATTGTTAACCATTGTTTGCTTTTCAGGTACGCCATTAGCTGCAGCACTGATTTGTTTATTTTGACAGCAACTGGGCTTGCTCTCACAATATGGAAATTAGAGACTCCAGTGCTGTAGCATATATTCTTATTCCATCAATGTGAATGGAGGAATCTGTTGGGCAACATTCTCTGGAGGATGAAGATCCACTTTAAGGCAGCCAATAGGCATTTTGGTTAATGGGATTGGGCTTCAGTGCAGTTCATAATAACTAAGTAAGTAATAAGTACTTTTGAGCTGCTTGGCATATTCCCCAAGAACCAAAACCCAGGTACATTCAGCTCACGTTCTTTGCTATATTTTTGTGCTTATTAACATTTTGAATGTCAGTAGTAGTCTAGTAATATTTTTTTTTTCTGTTTTTGGTTAGGTGTGTGGTATTAGGTGGTTGGTTAGGCACCTGGTTTGGGAATAAGTTGAACTGTACTCCCTAAGCTGCAATGACACTGTTATCTTCTTGCTTTCTGTGCTGACTCCGTTACACTGATGACACTTAAAGTGGTTGTAAACTCTTCCAATCAGTGAAGTGACTGGCCTCAGGTGATACACAGATAAAAAAAATCCACCTACATATGCTGTACCAAATTATCTACTGTCTTCTCTTCTCTACATCTGTTCAAATTGCTAAATTATAAACTTGTCTGAGAGTTCAGAAAAGAGCAGGTGGAGAGCTGAAGTTACACTCTGCAGAGCTCAGTGAAGAGAGCTCTAAAAAGATTGGAGGGAAGGGACAATCACTTTATGTACTCCTTTGCATAGAGGATACCACTTACCAGTTGTAAAGCATTTTTAGACCAGTCCCACTGAGCCTGTCCCAGGCTCCAACAATCCAGCAATTAATGTCATCTCCCTCCCGGTGACACATCCCATGGTTGCTATAGGACAGTGTTTCTCAACTCCAGTCCTCGAGGTGCCCCAATAGGTCATGTTTTCAGGCTCTCCATTATTGTGCACAGGTGATTTGATCAGTTTCACTGCCTTCGTAATTACCACAGCCGTTTCATCTGAGGGAAATCCTGAAAACATGACCTGTTGGGGCTCCTTGAGGACTGGAGTTGAGAAACACTGCTATAGGATACAGGAACCACTCACTCTCCTCTCTCAAACCTCCATGCTTCCTCTCTTCTCCAGGAGCCCCTCTACACACCCTTTTCCGGGACTCCAGGCTAGGTCCTTTGGCACTCTATGCTGTGGATCCAGTCCTAAAAATTGGGGGAACAGGCTGCTAATGGAAGTGCCAAGCGCTTAACTCCCTCCACTACCAGAGGAACTGTCACCCCTGCCAGTCACCATCTCCTGGCTGCTTGGCTGCAAATATGTAGTCCTAAGCAACAGCACATTAACTTCCTCTGGATAGTACTCTGTGTGTTGGACCCATGTACTGCATCTTCCTATACTGTAGCTCTGTCCCCTTGTGTTGCAAGCCCTGTTCTTTTGATTCAATGTGTATGCACCCCTTTAAGAGACTTCAGACCAGGCAAAGCAAGTAAACAATCAAGATTCTTTACTGAGGTCATTGCTGCATACAGTACAGTTCTCAAAAAGCAGTTTCAGCACAAATCCTATACAGAGTTCTTCTAACAATCCACAGAGTGTGCATACCTTATACAAAAAAAAGTCCATAAAGCAATCATTTTTAAGGAAATAGTCCATTAGGGCAATAATCTACAAGAGGCAGTGCAAGAGTCCATGGCTGGCAGCAATCCACAAAGGCAGTAAGGAATGATTAACAGCTACAAGTCCATGAGATCCCAGGTACGAGAACCTCTCCGGGAACCCTGATTAGGTGATCACTCCAGCAGAGGATCCAGCTACATTTTGGCAGAAATTCTCCAGGCTGACCTCCAGGGGTTTAGAAGCAGTCCTTTTTAAGTTAGTTGACCTGTAGGGGGTGGTAACCTGGCTGAAAATGGTGGGGGAATACATTAACCATTACAGCCTAGTTACCCCTGGCTCTAAGGTCACTCTGAGGACACAGGAAACATACAAACATTGTAACATTTGGCACCCAGCTGGCTCAACCAACATGAAGAAATGGGCCCAGCCAGCCAAAACAAGTGTATACACAAGCAGACACGTTAACCCCTTGTAGGAACTGTAGTATATTTTATGTGTGTATATACATGTGTATGTGTGTGTGTGTGTGTATATATATATATATATATATATATATATATATATATATATATATATATATATACACACACAAAAGTGAGTACACCCCTCACATTTTTGTAAATATTTTATTATATCTTTTCATGTGACAACACTGAAGAAATGACACTTTGCTACAATGTAAAGTAGTGAGTGTACAGCTTGTATAACAGCGTAAATTTGCTGTCCCCTCAAAATAACTCAACACACAGCCATTAATGTCTAAACCGCTGGCAACAAAAGTGAGTACACCCCTAAGTGAAAATGTCCAAATTGGGAACAAAATGTCAATATTTTGTGTGGCCACCATCTGCCTTAAACCTCTTGGGCATGGAGTTCACCAGAGCTTCACAGGTTGCCACTGGATTCCTCCTCCACTCCTCCATGATGATATCACAGAGCTGGTGGATGTTAGAGACCTTGCGCTCCTCCACCTTCTGTTTGAGGATGCCCCACAGATGCTCAATAGGGTTTAGGTCTGGAGACATGCTTGGCCAGTCCATCACCTTTACCCTCAGCTTCTTTAGCCAAGGCAGTGGTCATCTTGGAGGTGTGTTTGGGGTCGTTATTATGTTGGAATCCTGCCCTGTGGCCCAGTCTCCGAAGGGAGAGGATCATGCTCTGCTTCAGTATGTCACAGTACACGTTGGCATTGATGGTTCCCTCAATGAACTGTAGCTCCCCAGTGCCGGCAGCACTCATGGAGCCCCAGACCATGACACTTCTATCACCATGCTTAACTGTAGGCAAGACACACTTGTCTTTGTACTCCTCACCTGGTTGCCACCACACATGCTTGACACCATCTGAACCAAATAAGTTTATCTTGGTTTAATCAGACCACAGGACATTTTTCCAGTAATCTATGTCCTTAGTTTGCTTGTCTTCAAACTGTCTGCGGGCTTTCTTATGCATCATCTTTAGAAGAGGCTTCCTTCTGGGACGACAGCCATGCAGACCAATTTGATGCAGTGTGCAGCTTATGGTCTGAGCACTGACAGGCTGACACCCCCACCCCTTCCTATTTCCCAAAGACAACCTCTGGATATGAGGCTAAGCATGTGCACTCAACCTTTTTTGGAAGACCATGGCGAGGCCTGTTCTGAGTGGAACCTGTCCTGTTAAACCCCTTTATGGTCTTGGCCATCGTGCTGCAGCTCAGTTTCAGGGTCTTGGAAATCTTTGTATAGCCTAGGCCAGTGATGGCGAACCTTGGCACCCCAGATGTTTTGCAACTACATTTCCCATGATGCTCAACTGCACTGCAGTGTGCATGAGCATCATGGGAAATATAGCTCCAAAACATCTGGAGTGCCAAGGTTCGCCATCACTGGCCTAGGCCATCTTTATGTAGAGCAGCAATTCTTTTTTTTCAGATCCTCAGAGAGGTCTCTGCCATGAGGTGTCATGTTGAACTTCCAGTGACCAGTATGAGAGAGTGAGAGCGATGACACCAAATTTAACACACCTGCTTCCCATTCACACCTGAGACCTTGCAACACTAACGAGTCACATGACACCGGGGAGGGAAAATGGCTAATTGGGCCCAATTTGGACATTTTCACTTAGGGGTGTGCTCATTTTTGTTGCCAGCGGTTTAGACATTAATGGCTGTGTGTTGAGTTATTTTGAGGGAACAGCAAATTTACACTTTTATACAAGCTGTACACTCACTACTTTCCTAATTATCTCACCTCCACAAATCAATAGCCTCATTTAAAGTCCCTTTTTCTCATACCTGAACCAGGGATGGAGGTACACACCTTGTGCTTCATTTAACCACTTCAGCCCCGGAAGATTTTACCCCCTTCCTGACCAGAGCGTTTTTTGCGATTCGGCACTGCGTCGCTTTAACTGACAATTGCGCGGTCATGCGACATGGCTCCCAAACAAAATTGACGTCCTTTTTTTCCCAAAAATAGAACTTTCTTTTGGTGGTATTTGATCACCTCTGCGATTTTTATTTTTTGCGCTATAAACAAAATAAGAGCGACAATTTTGCTATAATAAACATCCCCCAAAAATATATAAAAAAAACATTTTTTTTCCTCAGTTTAGGCCGATCGTATTCTTCTACATATTTTTGGTAAAAAAAAATCGCAATAAGCGTTTAATAATTGGTTTGAGCAAACGTTATAGCGTTTACTAAATAAGGGATAGTTTTATGGCATTTTTATTAATAATTTTTTTTTTACTAGTAATGGCGGCGATCAGCGTTTTTTATTGTGACTGCGACGTTATGGCGGACATGTCGGACATTTTTTACACATTTTTGGGACCATTGTCATTTATACAGTGATCAGTGCAATTAAAAATGCATTGATTACTGTGTAAATGGCACTGGCAGTGAAGGGGTTAACCACTAGGGGACGGGGAGGGGTTAAGTGTGTCCTAGGGAGTGATTACTAAATGTAGGGGGGATGGGCTGTATGTGTGACGTCACTGATCTCTGCTCCGATGACAGGGAGCAGAGATCGAGTGACACTTGTCGCTAGGCAGAACGGGGAGATGCTGTTTACAACGGCATCTCCCCGTTCGTCCTCTCCGTGAGGCGATCGCGGGTACCCCCGCGGCGATCAAGTCTGTGGAACCCGCGATCCGTCTCATGGAGCTCCCGGCCGGCGCGCACGCAATGACATGGCGGGGAATTCAAATGGTCGTACAGGTACGCCCATTTGCCCAGCCGTGCCATTCTGCCGAAGTACATCGGCGTGCGCCGGTCGGGAACCGGTTAAAGTCCCAAACCCCCCCCCCATTATGTTTATCTAATTAGGCATTTAAAGGGGACTTGCTGATTAAAGAGGAGACTGCCCAAACCAGGTTTACTCTACATATCAAAGGGGACAGATAATGACTCTGTGCTATGTTAATGTTAATATGCAAGAATGCAAATTAGGACATTTGATGACAATAGCTGTCCACAGCTAAGTGGTCATTATCTGTCACTTAGAAGGACAAAAGCAGATCATTAGGACTGGACAATCAAATTGTTTGTCCTTGTGGGAAAAAAAAGGTGTATAAGAGTGAAGGTCCGGTTTGGCTAAAATGTGACAGGAGAAACTGGGTTCTCTGAAGGTGTCTGAATGTTGCATGAATATCCTGTCATCCATCTTGTCTATACCTCTGTTGGATTGATTCTGAAGTTTCAATAAAGTGCATCTCTCTGGAAGACCCGGGCTGCTGCTGGAAATGACTCGCATCATACTAATAATTTAATTAATTCATATCATCCCACTACTACGTCACTACAGGCACCTGCCTACACAGGTGATTTACCAGGGACTCTGGATGCATCTCAGGATTCTAAAAAAAAAAAAAAAAAAGTTAGTTATTTTCATATTCAATTTCCATGAATCTTCCAGGACAGCACATTAGAGAGAGGCTAAAAACAGGAAACAGGAAATCTAAGACAGGAAAACATCATCCACAATCATATCAAAAGAGTACAGTCACTTAGTGTCCTCAGTGTTAAACAAGAACCAAAGGCAACTAATGGAATAACATAACTCAATAAAATGCAGAATATAGGGCAGGAATCCCTGCTGTCCTGCAAGATTCATGGAAATGGAGTTACCAGGAAACCAACTCTTTTCCTAATTCAGCTTCCAGGACAGCACATAAGAGGACAATATAGAAATAACCTATTAGGATGGAACTACTGCTTGCAGGAACTATTCCACAAGGCATAGTCCTGAAAAGACAGCAGGGCAATCCAATCTGTCAAAACACCGTATGACAATTGGACCAGGTGGCAAGCTGTTGAGACAAAACCACTTATTCTCTGTCCATGCTGAGGTCAAAGACCTGTGAAGAAAACCAAAACCACTGGGAGGTTCTATTTTTAAAATGATGTACAGTGTTCACCGAAAAGGTGAATGTGATCCACCTGTTTATGGTGTTCTTAGACATCCAAACAACTGTCCTGGGTCCTGTGAGTAGTACCAAAAGGCTACTTTACTTTTTCCCATCATTTGGATTGCTTAAGATAAAATAGTATGGCTTTGCTGCCTATCTTAGGATGAGTTTGGATATAGGGAAGGAATAACCAATACTTAACCCCCCGTAGCTTGGGGAAATTGTTATTCAGACCCTTAGAACTATTATAAACAAGTAACCAGTCAGGGATAATTGTATAGTTAATTGAAAGCTACTTGCAGCATGCTCCTAAAATAATGTCCTTGTCCAGCAGTGTACAAAAGGGTGAATTTATGAGCTAGATGAGCCCTATGATCAATATAGATCATTTCTATTTTAGAAAAAAAAGATATGCTGGATTGGTGATTAGCCATTCAGTGGCTTTGGGGTATAGAATTGGGGCTTTGCGTATTTGATCACTGTTGACTAGATGTCTCCTACAAGGAGTCTTGCACTGTCTGTGTAGCATGACAGCATCAAGAGGGTTTTGGCTATCAAGGGCTACGAGGAAAAACCTTGCCTTTTCCCCCACAGGGATTACTTGGTCACTACAGGAAGTAATTGCGAAGGCAGAAAAAAACCTAAATCACAAAAACTAGGCATGTGTCTACTGGCCATCTTATATTACATTCACGCAGAGGGGCTTGCTCATCATTGACCACCTGGAAGGCTTCCACCTCCTGGAGACCTATTAATATGCTTTTTAATGTCCTTTATACATGAGTGCATATTTATTGTTTTTCATTTTACCAATATGTTTTAATAAATGTTACACTTAGGTAGTGGTGCTTTATTCTCTCCTATTTCTTTTTACTCTTGGAAAGGTTGTATATCTGGGGTTTTTCTAGGACCTTCCCTCCCCATCACCTTCTTAGATTTCCCCAAGGTTCCTTCTCCACCAGAGGAGAAGCAACTATCCCTGTGGGCACCGAGGCTCTAGTGGAGCCCTTACTCACATTTGGTCAGGCTTTGAGTACTCAGTGGCTGGCTGAGCCCCTGACTACTGATTGGTATGGATGGATCAATGCTGTTGGCTTCCCCAAATCTTTTGGAGGGAGAACTGCATGGCTGAAGCAGGTAGATACTCCACCCCCTTGGGGATCAGTGGGGCTGGATCAGAGGAATCTGGAGTCCTTGACTACTTTCAGATAAGACGCATGTCTGCTGAGCCAGGTGAACTATGGTGCATAGGCCAGGACAGAATACAGCTCGCTATGCCACAGGTCCCCCTGAATGGACAGCAATATGGTGGGTTTGTGAGTATACCCTGGTGCCAGCATCCACAGACACCAGGGAGGGAGCACAAGCTGGTTGGGGATGGATGGAGCAGTAAGCGGATCTGGATCTCCCCAGTAGTATTACAGCAGACTTTATTGGGTCAGCAAGGCTACACCATGCAGTCTGATTCCGCCATGACCGCTGCTGTGAATCTGGCAGATGGCTCCAAGGTAGGTTGGTTGGAGTTTTTTCTTTTAGTTCTCCTTCCTACTATACCCATACTGTGGGGAGGCACAGTGTGGGGTTACCTCTAAGAGGATGTCCTCCTTTTGGGTGTTGGTTGCTATGGGTGTGTCCGTGCCTCTTACAAAGCACAGAGTGAAAGTGCTTTGTGTTCCTGTCCACCATTGGTGTGATAATTTGGAGGCAGAGGCCCTAACACCTCTCAAGCTGCAGAGTCCTAGAAACTCAGATCAGCAGAAGCTGAAACCTATTAATGCCTTTCTACATTTTTGTTACAGTTGTGCATGTGGAAGGCTACTGCTGTCTGTTTTTTTACCATCAAATACACTCTCCATTTGGCAGCAAGGGGAGGTGGCTGTATAGTGGGGTCTGCCATGGTTTGAAACAGGACTTTCTGTACTTGGATTCAGGCAATAACCCATCCCTAGATTAAATTAGAAACATAAAATGTGGGGGCGTGGCCTGACACAGCATGGAGTAGGACGTGTGATCACAGAGCTCCGTCCATTACTCCTTTTCCTTATTAATCCTGGACATTCTAAACTAAAATTCCGGCTGGATTGTTCCCTTGGGACACCTAGAGGAGAACCACTTGGTCCCTGTGAAGAAGGAGTGAGCGCCGACCCGACCGGAGCGGCGATCTCCCGCTCGGCGGCGCAATAAATTTAGACCGCGGTTTCGGCCTACCATCGGAGGTCGCGGCCATCTTGATCCTCCTCCATTGCGGCCCTGACTAAGGCCTACCTCAGTAAACAGGTACACAACTGCTGGATAACCCCCTGGGAGAGCTAGGCAGCACACATCCCCTTGACCACTGGCTTATTTGGCTGTCGGAGACCCGGGGAGACTGTCATCCATAGCTGGCCTGGTTTGCAGCCTGAGCTTACATGCTGTGAACGGCGGCCATCTTGGTACACCTTCCTTCCCTGCCTGCACTCCAGACACAGTCAGGGGTCCTGTTGTTCCCCTCTCAAGAGCATATACTTGACCCCCTGTGTCTTGCAGGACATAGCTTCGGTCTACTGGGCTCCCTGAAGGAGGAAGAGTAACACTCCGCACATTGTCGCAGCAAGATTGGCTCCTGCCCCCGTCTCCCCAGATACCCCAACATCCGGACACCATGTCGCCATCGAAACCCCAGAAAGCTGCCACATCCAAGTTGGATCAATTCCGCCGTCAGGATAGGGAGGACCAGGCGAAGAATGGCGGCGATGCTGCACATGGCGAGGAGCGCACAGCGGGAGACACGGAAAAACTGCTGGAAGCAATAACCCTCTGCAGAACATCACTTGCCTCGCAGATAGAAGAAGTCAAGGTAGACATATCCCTGATCAGACAAGACTTCCACAAACTCCGGGATCGAGTTAAAGAAGCTGAAACCCGCATCAGTGACATGGAAGACACCATTCCTCCAATGAGAACGGAGGTGCACCACATGAAGCAGCAAATCCAACAACTATTCTCCAAGCAAGAAGATCTTGAGAACAGAAGCAGGAGATGTAACCTCCGTCTCATTGGACTGCCAGAGGGGGCTGAGGGTAAGGACCCCGCACTTTTCCTGGAGCAACTGCTCATCAAGACTTATGGTAGAGAAGCCTTCTCCCCCATGCTGGCAGTTGAAAGAGCTCATCGTATGCCCGCCAGACCACCACCACACGGAGCCCCACCACGTACTTTTATAGCCAAAATGCTCAACTACAGAGATAGAGACGCCGCCTTGCGACTTGCAAGGGAGAGGGGTAACATCCCCCTAGACAACGTAAAAATAGCAGTGTTCCCTGACTTTTCGGCGGAGGTGCAGCGACGCAGACAAAATTTTATGGAAGCCAAGCGCAAGCTTAGAAACCTCAACATGAAATATGCCATGTTGTTTCCGGCGCGTCTCCGTGTGGAACATGATGGCCGTGTTTCCTTTTTTGAAGATCCCGCTGAGCTGATGGCCTGGATGGAACGCAGAAACAACTTGGAGAAGGCGGATTAAAGTGATTGTGAGTATGTAACTACACATCAATCTTCCACACGCATACCCTACAACAGATGCAACAGCAACTCAATACCAAATTCTCACACTAAGCACTCACCCCCATTTACTTCACCAGTTGTTACCATTGTGAAGATAACCTAAGGGGTAGAGAGACATAGTGGCCACACAAATATACACACGTACTCCCCTATTGTGGGCACCGATCCAGTTTATACTCTGCGGATCACTATTGATACACAATGCTGGAACTTTCCTGGGATAACTTCTTAAGTAACCGAACTATACTCACTACTTTATACACCTCAACGGAGCTCTGGGCAGCTGCAGTCCTGCAATCCACAAGCAGAGTGCAGCGTACTCTGCCCCCATGCAAGTCTGGAATTGACGGCTTAAGAAGAAACTACCACAACAGCATCAATCCTGATAATGTGCAACCCCCAGATATACACCTGAGTGAAGAGAGACTAGTCCTTTCCATGTTTTTTCTTTTATGGAAAGAGAAATTTAGAGGTGCACAGACACTTATCCTACTTCAAATAATTTACTTTCATTATTTTTTTTCTCAATGTGCCGTCAAGGCCGAGACTGCAAAGAAAGTTTTGTTATGGGTGAATGCTAGCATCAGTTGGGGAAGATGCAAAGCAGGGAGGGGGGAGGGGGGAGGGGAAACATACAAGTTGAATTTCAATATATGCGTTTTAATGTTCGAACGTGCAGCACTGACATACCTTATGTTTTACTGGTATTCGAGTGCTGTAAGCAGTGAGTTATATCACATGACCAGAAAGAATCTAACCCCATTTATTTTTTTCCTATCAAGGAGAGAGAGAGGTGGATTGAGACCACCAAAACATATTCTATTACAATTCCTGTATCCATATCAATGCGTTACCCCTCAATATAGTGTCAAGTTTGGGTCCACAGGGAGAGTATTGTCATGCATACATACTGAGACCAATTGGAGAGAATACGTCTTAGGGAAGGGGGAGGAGGAGGGGGAAACTAAAAAGCTGGATTCAACCACACCCGCTTCGGTTTATATATGTATGACAATGCTATACCCCACGTATATCTGGTGTTCATTTGCTACCCATAACAAGTTATATTGCGGATGTATTGGGAACCTGATACTCTCTGTATTGTCTCTCCTAAGAAAAGGGATCTTCAGGCTGGGTACACAGAAGTCCATCCCACCTTACTTATTGCCCTCTTATTATTTCTTCTTTTACTATGCTACCAGACGCAAAAGCATAAAGAAAACTCAATTACTGATGCAAGCAGACATTGGCTGGGCGAGAGACATTGCAGGGAGGAGGGAGAGAGGAGGAGAAGCTGAAAAAATGAACTTAAATGTGTGCACTTTAACTGATACGTCTGCAACATTAACAAGTCCCGGTTCTATCGGATGTCCCCTGGACAAACGCAATGCGTTATATCACCTATCCCTTCAGTCTTACTATTCTACATCGCCCTGCCACAATAGGGCTAAAGGCTACATTAATATACTGATGTATAGTCACAAACAACAATGCCCAAACTGTCATTGAAGTTCCTTACATGGAACGTGAGGGGATTACGAGACAAAATTAAACGGGCGGCAGCTCTCGCATTTCTTAAAAAGCAAAGAGCGGATGTGGTGACCCTGGTTGAGACACACATAGAGGGTAGACTTCAGATGGCACTCCGTCGCCCATGGGTGGGTTGGGCGTTCCACTCGACCCACACAACGCACTCAAGAGGTGTCTCAGTACTCATCGCAAAAACAGTACACTTTGAACTATGCGAGCTACACACTGACCCACAAGGTAGATATATATTTATATCCTCTAAATTACACGGGGAACCCTTCTTGATCCTGGCTGTATATGTCCCCCCCCCATTCTCCACCTCTATACTACTGGAGGGAATCTCCTTCATAGCAAAATACCCAACAGCTCAAACAATATGGATGGGAGATTTCAATAGTACACTTAATGAAGAACTAGACAGACTGAGACCAACTTCACTCGCTATAAACCCTCCCAGAGATACTAGACTCGCCAGGCTTTTCTCACCCTTTCACTTGATAGACACCTGGAGACATAAACATCCACACACACGTAAATACTCCTGCTTCTCAGCAACACACAATACTATGTCAAGAATTGATTTTATTTTTATATCCCAAAATCTGTTAGCACGTCTTCTTGAGACAGAGTTTGGTCCTAGAGTGCTCTCGGATCATGCTCCATACTGGATTACCCTTACCTTCCACATAGACAAACCACCAATTTCATGGCGCCTCAATCCGTTCTGGCTGAAGTTGTTGCCAGAGGATGACGACTTGTCATCCGAATGGGAGACCTTCTTCCGGGAAAACACAAACTCTGCCTCCTTCCTGATAGTGTGGGAGACCTTTAAAATACACGCCAGGGCCACCCTAATAACTCGCATCAACAGGATCAAAACAAACTCATCAGACATGTATGAGAAGGCGGAAACTGAATTATCGCGTACAGAACACACATATCAAACTGACCCATCCCAAGCTAACGCCTCCCATTTAAAACTACAATCCAGGGTTATGAATCAACTCCAATACGAAAAAGCAAGACAGAAATTATTTTTTGCCAAACAGAAGTATTTTGAGCAAGGAGAGAGAGCTGGAAAACTCCTGGCGTTCCTGGCTCGAAATGAGGATAGGCCCCCAGTGGTAATTGCACTTCAGGGCCCAGAAGGGCAAAAAATCACAGATCCTCCTGTTGTATCATCTAAGTTCAGGGAGTTCTTCATGGACTTATACAACTCTAGGACCCAAGAGGGACCAGATGAGATGACTCCCTTCCTGGAAGGAATAGCATTCCCTCAACTTACGATTGACCAAAGGGAGCTTCTAGAGGCCCCTCTCACTAGGGAGGAAATAGACACCGCAATTGCGAGTTTCGCCAAATCTAAATCCCCTGGCTCAGATGGGTTACCCATAGAATTTTACTCTCACTACAATGAAATAATCACCCCCAAATTACTTACCCTCTACAATACCATGTTTAAACAATTCACCCTCCCAGCCTCTATGGGTGAAGCCACAATAGTCTTAATACCTAAACCAGGCAAGGACCTGGGTAACCCGGAATCCTACCGCCCTATTTCATTATTACAGGCTGATATCAAGATTCTGGCCAAAATCCTAGCCATGCGACTCAACCGAGCGATACTCAGCCTTATACACGCTGACCAGGCAGGTTTTATGCCAGGACGTAACACTTCCTTTAACCTACGGAAACTATTTATAAACATGCAGGCTACACATGAGAATGTAGGCACAAGAGTGATAGTCACCCTTGATACAGCCAAGGCTTTCGACTCGGTTGAGTGGGGATACCTCTGGTGCTGTCTTGAACGATATGGTTTTGGTCCAAAATTCATTCAATGGGTACAATTACTATACCAGAACCCTAAAGCCAGAGTGGTGGCGAATGGATGGCCGTCTCAGAAGTTCGACCTCCACAGAGGCACGAGACAGGGCTGCCCATTGTCCCCATTACTGTATGCTCTGGTTGCGGAACCATTAGCTATTTCTATTCGGACAGACCCAGAGATCATAGGATTAAAAACTGGAACCCTTACAGAAAAAATCAGCATGTACGCTGATGACACATTATTATATCTGGCGGACCCAGGTCCTTCTCTCCACCGGGCTCTTCAGATAATCGAACGTTTTGGGAAATTCTCGGGTCTCAAAATAAATTGGGGGAAATCCCAAGTTTTACCAATAGACACCTTCCCACTTACGGAATTCCAAGCCACCCTACCATTACAAAGAGTAAACACAATAAAATACCTAGGAATAAATACCTCCAACAATTCAGCAGACTATATAACACTCAATATTAAACCATTATATTCCCTTATTAAAATTAAAATACAGTCGTGGACCAAACTGCCCTTAGGAGTATGGGGCCGCATCAATCTCATAAAAATGATACTACTCCCTAAAATATTATATATACTCTGGCATGCCCCAACATACATACCCCTAAAACACTTTAAAATAATGGAGTCCCTTATCAAACCCTTTGTGTGGGGGAAAAATAGACACAAGATTGCATGGCAAACCCTCAAAAACCCAACAGACATGGGAGGCACAGCACTCCCAGATTTCAATCACTACTATATTGCGTCCCAACTTTCCCAACTTTACCATATAGATAAGGTAGACAGTGAAAGATTCCGGATGCTACTTTGCCCACGGTGGGCCCAAGGAACCTCAGACTCTATATATGCTATCACCATGGGCACTAAGACCAATGAAGGTAACATAAACAGAACATCCCTGATATACCAGTACAGACGCATCTGGGAACTCGCAAACAATAAACTCAACATACCCAGACATAACGACTTCACTCCCTTATGGTGTAACAGGGATCTATCAGAACTCCACAACATCCAGGATCCGCGGCCTTGGATGGAGAGGGGTGTACTATACTTACACCATGTTTGGTCGGGTGGAACCCTTAGGAGTTTTGACACTCTTAGAGAGGAATTCCATTTGGCCAACAATATGGTATTCAAATTCCTTCAATTAAGACATGCAATGCAGGCACAATTTCCACAACTCTCATTACAGTCAGCTTCCAATCCTTTAATAGCAATCATAAAAGACACAGACCCAAAAAAATTAATCTCCTGTTTCTACAACATGCTTACTATCCCAATAGCCACAAAAATAGCATACGGTCTCAAATCCCGCTGGGAGAGGGATCTGGGTAACCTAGAAGATGAGGAATGGGAAGAAGCACTGGACGCGTGTAGGGAGGTGTCCCCCAGACTGTCAGACAGACTGACACACTTATATATAATACATCGCACATACCTAACCCCACATAGGGTAGCTAGATACAAACACAACTACCCAACTTTGTGTCCAATGTGTAAGTCCTCAGAATGTTCATTCTATCACCTCCTCTGGTCATGCCCACAGATACAGGGCCTATGGAAACAGATAGTGACCTTTCTTCACGACAACATGGGCTCACCTGTGACACTAGACCCCAAACAATGCCTGTTAGGGGTATTCCCGAACCCACTGGAAAAATATACCAAGGTATTTCTACAGGAGACCCTCTTCTCATGTAGAAAGATAATAGCTAGGAAGTGGATGCGTCCTTTACCACCCGAGATTAAAGAGTGGAAAGCAGAAGTAAATGGGACACTCCCGTACAAACGAGTGATATACATAAATAGAGGGTGCCCAGACAAATACTATAAAATATGGGATCGATGGATACAGGACTCGGAAACTTGTTCATGATCATTATAAATTGCTTTTACACCTGAAAAATCTCTCCTCAATGAAAGTATAATAATTATATTCTACTTTAAATGATAATATTAATAGAGAACGTCAGTAGAAACGTACAACAAACCATTTATGTATGTAACCATCTTTATTTTACGTACAATTACCTTGTAATGTATACTGGTATAAGTATGTGCAAATAACATAACTTGTATGCAAACTGTTTCACAATAAAATAAAAAACTTTGTTAAAAAAAAAAAAAGAAACATAAAATGTGGATACCGCAACATTTAATTGATAGGCTCCTGGGCTAAACCTCCATGCAAGAGTTGCGTAGACAAACCTATATTTAATGATTGCTAATGAATGTCTGCAGGTGTTGGACTTTTGATTTCTCTGGTTGCACACTTAGGGCCCTTTCACACGTGTTTTCAGGCGGACCTGAACGGTCGCTCCATACATGTCTATGGAGCGACGGATGTCATCGGTGACATGTCCGCTGCCATTCGATACGATCCGCTCCGCAAAATCCAGACGAATGGAAACCCTATTTTCCATCCGTCTGGCGGATCGGATGAAAACGGACAGGTGGTCCGTTTCCATCCGATCCCCCCAAAGAGGAGAGCGGAGATGTGACAGGTCCATTTCTGCACAGTGTGCAGAGACGGACTTGTCATCCGCCGGCTCAGCGGGGATCAACGGATCGATCCCTGCTGAGCAGGCGGATGTCTGGATCGATCTCTGCTGAGCAGGCAGATGTCTGAAAAAGGATCCGCACATGTGAAAAAGGGGCCTTATATACTGTAGTTGTCACATCTTCTAAACATGGTGAGCAACTTTCATTTACCACTAGATTTGAATGTGTTAAGACCTAATGAGCTGGGAGGCTTTGACTGTCTCCCACCTTAATCCTTAGTGTGGGCTGTTGCTTTATCAATTGATGTGCACTGCAATGCATTGGGGTAATCACTGTGTATATGCATTGATTCAATATGTAGTATTAAGGGAACTCATATTTGCTTCTGTTCTAACCCAAATATTTGGGTATGTCTAGGAGATGAAGCTGTACCCATTATGGGTTACCAGTATCTGCTATGCACTCCAGTTGGTATGCTCAGCTTTAAACTACTATCATCTGGGGTTCCCTTTATTCCTCCACTGGATGGATGTATAAATGATTGGTAGCCAGAGACTAGGCTATATCTATAATGAGATTATGTGAATTATTGGCTTTGTGGCATACAGTAGGCATCAATTACATATGTATTGTTGATTGTTGTGTATTAGATAAATAAACTATGACTCTGACCTCATGCTTCTGCAGTATGTTATGTCTCTATCATAGGCATGCGCAGAGAGTGTACCAGGTGTGCCCAGGCACACCCTAATTACTATGTGTGGTGCAGATTCCCCTACTGCATGGGGTTCCCCCTGTGTTGGCCCCACAGTGCTCCTGGCTTCCCTCCTCTCCTCTCCTCCCCTGGCTGCTGCGGGGGGAAGGGGGGTTGTTTCAGGGTGGAGAGCGAGGGAAAGGGCCAGCAAATATTTAATTTACCAGCCCCTTCCTTTTCTAAATGAACACAGCCAATACACTCGTTCACTGTGTGAATTCATAACTGAAGCATAGTAAACTGTGCTCCAGTTTGTGAATGAACAAGAAGCACTTCCCATTCATTTACTGTCCAGTGCAGCTGAGGCTGCAGAGGAAGGCATGTGTGTTTGAGCTTTGGGGTGCACACCCTAATGCAATAGGCTGCGCACACCTATGGTCTCTATCTATTTAAATACACAACATTGAAGCTAGTGCTTGTGTTTTTTGTTTTTTTCGTTTATAATCTTTTAGTACCATTGTGGATCATGCCCTATATGTGATTCACTATATGTGATATGTGCATGGTTTGCTGGTGGGAGCCTCCCCAGATCCTGCTTGGAGGAGAGACTGCTGACGCTGCCATAATGTGAACATCAGGCCACAGTGACTTTTATGGACTTTTCTTAAGGACTAAAAAGACTTCCTTCATTCATTTATTACTCCTTGCACATTTTTTTTTTTTTGTCAGTTGCACCAGTGTCCCCCTTTTTTTGGTGTTAATGCCCCTTCTCTTTCTAATTACTGATGCAAAACCTTCATTGTCCCTGGAATCATGGGGAAGAATATACCAGGAGGCCTGAGGGGAAAATAACAAACCATTCTGATGTTCCTCCTAGGCTGGAGGAAACACAAATGCTGAGGACACCAGGCGACTGCTCTTTTCATTTGATTGTGCATGATGTGTTTCTTGTTTTAGGTAGGTGGAGCCTTTCTCTCATGTGCTGTCCTAAAAGATTAATTGGAAAAAACTTTTTGGTGTAGAAAACTAAATCACCACAAGACTTCGTCCTTCGTAAATCTTTCCTCCTAAAATACAAATCCTGCTTCTGTACTGCTGATGAACATCACGCCCGTTTACACCCTGTCATCCAGGCAGTGTCAACTCTTTTCGACCTTTGGCTCTCTACTTATTCCCCCACGGCCTCCACCCACTAACTCATTTACTGCTCTGGAGATTGCCAATCATTTCAAAAACAAGATTGATGCAATTTGTGATGAGATCTCCACTATCCAGACATCTCCTTCACCCAACTGACCATGTCTATCGCCACATTCAGTACTTTTCAACAGAGGAGGTTGCCAAATTTAATTCTAAAGCCCACCAAACCACCTGCATTGCTTCTCAACTCCCCCTGTCAACATATTATTCTATTTTACACTATGTAACTCACATCTTAAATCTTTACCTCTCTACTGGCATCTTCCCCAGCCCTATAAAACATGCACTGGTCACCCTAATATTTAAAAAGGTCCACACTGAACCCCACCATTGTGAACAACATGAAACTCATCATCATGCCCCCGTTTGCACCCAAACCTCTACACCTAGTCTACTACTGCCTGATGTACCACCTGACCAATGACAACAACCTTATTGAACCTTTTAAGTTTGGCTTTTGCCCACAAAAGTCCACAGAAACTGCCCTCCTAAATTCTATTAATGACTTAATAACCGCCAAAACCAAAGGCCACTACTCTGTACTCATTCTCCTAAAATATTTTGAGGCAGTTGACCACGTGGTTCTCCACAAACTTGGCCTCCGAGATGCTTTTTTTCCTGTTTCTCCTTCTACCTATCTCAGTGCACCTTCAATGTCACATAGGGTTCCCCCAAGGTTCTGTCTTCTGACCCCTTCTATTCTCTGATGACACCCAAATCTCTCTACTCCTCAGTTCACCTCTTCATGTGTCCCTAATTTGCATGTCCGTATGGATGTCACACCACTTTCTCAAACGAAAGACTTACAAATCTGAGCTCATAAATGCTCCTCCCCCTGTGTCGCCCGCCCAAAATTGTTCATCCATCAAAATCGCACAGCTATCAATTTCTCCTACTAATGCACTCTTGTGTAGGGCCCTCCAAACCTTCATGTATGGAAATGTATTGTAACTGTACTGTCTCCCTTTTTTGTTCTGTTGGTGCTGTATAAAACCTGTAACATATTAATTATTATTAGTAAGAACTTACTTGTGAACACGGATCCACTGACAGGTGTACTCAGATAGCCCCGGGCTCCGACTGTCACCACAGTAATGGTGTAATTACTCCCAGATTTCAGGCTCAGGAGGGTGACATTTTGATAGTTACTTGTCACAGTAATGGGGGAAGAGGCATTCCAATAATAGGCTATATTATATGACTTTATCACCCGGGTCATATTTACTGGCTCTACCCAAGATAACGTGGTGGTGTTTGTCTGAATTAAAATGAAAGAGATGTTTCTTGGTGGAGTCGGATCTAGGAAAAGAAAATGGAAGATACAATTACAGTAGACAATGGCTGGACTCATGGTGGGGGCAGACAGCAGGCAGAACAGCAACCAGAATGATCATGCACCATACCACATTTACTAAAGTGTGAAGTGTGGTGAAGTCAAGTGAACCCGGTAGTAAAGTATAAGATTGTATATGTATACATTTATACATTTCAAACATCAAATCCTGGTAAGAAAAAGCTCTATTTTCCTAGTTTCTCTGCACATAGTTGGATATTTACAGTGAAGACAGGTACACTTTGCTTCACCTTACTATACAGCTCTGTAAATCTGAGCTCCTTCCATAGAAATGTTGTACTTCTAATTTCTGTACATATATTAGCTGTGGAAAGCACTCTACCAACCTGCATAATGCTTAAACCCCAAATCATCTATACTGCCAATTTGTGAGGCAGAAAAATAAAAACCATAATCTTCTGAACCTTATTTATTAACCATCTTCTATTATACCTGTCACGTGACCTGCACTCCCAACATACATGCATAGCTAAAATAACTTGAGGACAATACTCACATGTGGCCTCTGTCACTGTAGTGATCAGACTGTTGCAGCTCCCACTGATTGTCTGTACAGTGACGGTATAATTCCTTCCTGGTAGTAAGTTAGTGAAGGTCACTTGTGTAGAATTATTCTGCAATGTCCTATTTACATCTCCTGTTATGGTGACATTATAATTGGACACAATTCCTGCTGGTGCCGTCCAGTTCACCACCAGAGAATTCACCGACTGGTAATTGTTCACTGTGACACCCACAGCTTGTCCGGGAACTGGAAATACAATGTTCATAATGTTATATGCTTTATAAGACTCGATTTTATTCTGATGACATAAGTTCTTCAAAGGTATTTTTAAGAACATTAGAAGAGCAAGAAAGAATATACAGGTACGTAGGACATAATATTCAATATGAATCTGTATGAAATTGTCAGATGTTATACGACATCATAAATAAAAAGGTTCTTAAAATTGTTACTATATACTAACAGTTGCATATCTTTTGGAGGGATGTAGCCATCTCTTTAACATGATTTGATGACTTAAAGTGGTTGGTAATACCACTCTAACCTGTATACACCATCAGCACTGCATCCTATTGCAGTGTCCCCCTCTGTGTGTGATTTATAAAAATAAATTCTGCAAATACCTAATTTCACTGCCCACATTACGATCACATGACTGGCCAGCTTTCTCCTTTCCTCCTCTGAGAGATGCAGCGGGCGGGGCTGAGATTCCCCTGCTGATGTCAGTCTGGGGGGGAGGAGGAGAGGAGGAGAGAGCTGGCTGGTCATGTGATCGCAATCTCGGCTCTTAAATGAGGTATTTACAGCATTTATATTTATAAATCATTCACAGAGGGGGACACTGCAATAGGAGGGGAAGATGATGGTGTATACAGATTAGTGTTATGAGAGCAGCAGGAGGGGGGAGGGGCGACTCACACACAGAGAGAGAGGGGAGGGGGGCACAGGAGGAGAGCAGATAGCAGGCTGCTGATGACGGAGGCACGTAAACTGACCACGGTTCTGGTCTCAGCAGCCATGATATACTGTAGTCAGTTTACAGAGGGGTGGGGAGAAACTGGCAGAATCAGCCAGGTGTTACAAGGGGCCAGATGATACAGGACAAACACTGTGTCATATAACATGCTTTAAAAGGAGCTGGATACATTTTTATTATTTTAATTTTTTTGGGGGGTTAACAAATGCTTTGACTTATATGATATGCTAGCCTTATAATGGCTAGAATTTTACTATCTGTTTATATATACAGATCAATATGTACCATCACCCTCTATATGAACACATGTAAATCTTTGAGCTGCCAGACATTATACAGCAGGAGCTGATGCTCCAAAGCTGTGGGGGTCCCTGTCTGTGAAGCCTGGAGTGCCCCATCCCCCTCGCCCCGCTGGCCCACCCCTCTGGGGAGTTCTCTTCTGTGTATTGCCCCGACTGTGGGACCGCTGATCATCCAGCTGCCAACCTTATGTTACCGTAGTGGGATTTTCCACACACCAGCTACGAGCAAACAATCATCAATTTTGTAAGTAAAGACCATGCAATCTTTATTGACTGTGTGTGAAGTAACATATATACATATATATTTATTGTTTTTTGTTCTTTATATTACCATGATACTAATTTTATATATATTTACATTGCAGAATCTATTACCCATACGACTTAAAAATCTCTGAAGAAGAACCCACAATGGTCCGAAACATGTAAGGTGTCCACGCTTGTGTGCACATAAGCTAGCCACACAAGGGCAGCCATTGTCTAACATACACGACGTGTATCAATAACATACTTGATCTAATCTGATGTTATACATTATATATGTCTTTTGGCACTGTTTGTCATAATCTTTTTTATGATGTTTCAATAAAATTTGTACTTTTTTGCTTACCTGGTCTGTCCATTTAACAATCCATGAGGGGTTCACTGTGCGTGGTTTCTTTTTTGATGCAATATTGAATTTGGACAGATCCGGGTTCTTTCCCATGCACATACCAATCCCTCTAGATCTAATCAATCAAAAATTAAGCAACCCCCTTTTATCAAACTGACAGTTCTCAGTAATACAGTAGTAAATTCATGGCATCCCCCAGCGGAGTGATGAGAGCAGGACTGCGGCTGTACTCACCTGTGCAGGTAGTTAGTGACACCGGATCAGATTCAGTGACATTATCAGCGGCTCTTGTATATATCAGGAATGTATATGTTTGTCCCGGGGTCAGATTCACTACTATAGCTGATTGACTGGTCACTATTATATTATTTATCATTATAGACGATGATGTGACATTTGTCTGCACTCTGTATGTGTAAGAACTCTAATATTCATTCGATTTGGTCCAATTTAAGGACACAGAAGATGAAGTCACATTAAAGGCTTGTGGCTGGTTCACGGGATATGGTTCTAGAATGTAGAAAACATACATGTGAGCTAAACCTGGGAGAAAGAAAATACTTAATATACATTGAAGAAGAAGAATCTAATAGTATAGGTATAAGCGAAGTGTAATGCCGCGTACACACGGTCGGATTTTCTAATGGGAAATGTTGGATGTGAGCTTGTTGTCGGTAAGTCCGACCTTGTGTATGCTCCATCCAACATTTGCTGTCGGATTTTCCGCCAACAAATGTTTGCTACCAGGTTCTCAAATTTTCCGCCAACAAAACTTTGGTGTTGGAAAGTCCAATCGTGTGTACAAAAGTCCGTCGCACAAAAATTCACGCATGCTCGGAATCAAGCTGAAGGAGCCGCACTGGCTATTGAACTTCCTTTTTCTCGGCTCGTTGCGCGTCTTGTACGTCACCACATTCCCACATTCGTAATTGTTGGCAAACATTTGTATGACTGTGTGTAAGACAAGTTTGAGCCAACAACCTTCGAACAAAAATCCACGGTTTTGTTGGCGGAAAGTCCGACTGTGTGTACGGGGCATAAGAGTAATGCCTCGTACACACGACCGGTTTTGCCGTCGGAATAATCTCTGATGGTTTTTCTGACGGAATTCCGCTCAAGCTGTCTTGCATACACACAATCACACCAAATTCCAACCATCCAGAACGATGTGACGTACACCACGTACTATGGGACTAGAAAAAGGAAGTTCAAGAGACAGTAGCCAATAGCTTTCGTCTCGTACTTGCTTCAGAGCATGCGTCGTTTTTGGTCCGTCGGAACAGCCTACAGACGAGCGGTTTTACTGATAGTAATTAATCGGTAAAAATTTAAAAAATTTAAAACATGTTCTATATCTAAGTCCGTCTGAATTTTCGACGGGCAAAGTCCGATGGGGCGCACACACGATCGGAATATACGATGAAAAGCTCCCATCGGACTCTTTGTCGGAAATTCCGCTCGTGTGTACATGGCATATGCCTTCTAGGTAATTCCCATTTCTTCATGGCAGAAAGCACTGTGTGACTTTTCTTGATTTAAAGTTTTTTTGGATTTTAACTCCTAGAAATGGTTGTATTATTAATCATACAGTACTTAATAATCATAAGTCTTTTGTTGCAATGTTTAATTTTTTATATGGTAGACGTTCCGTGCTACCCCCAACTGTGATAAACCAATGTGGAATTTGAATTAGTGAAACTCTATTTTAAAAGTGCTTAAAAAACACACAAAATCGTAAATATATGAAACCTAAATAATCCTGAGTGCTGCAACTAAAAAACCTTGAACATGAGGTTTTATACGGTATAAAGAAAAAAGTTCAGTGCGCTACTCAAATTAAAACCAAATAATAATGTGAATATAAAGAAATGAAAAAATTATAGTTCATATGGAAAAATACCATCATTTTCTTTCTTTATATTCACATTATTATTTGGTTTTAATTTGAGTAGCGCACTGAACTTTTTTCTTTATAATGTTTAATTTTTAATTGTCAACTATTTAAATTGTTTATCCACTTCCAGCCCAAGGACGTCACATCTTGTGAAAATATAAAGCGTTCTTCTAATAAAGCATTTATCTTATAAGACACAGAGATGAAAATAACTTAACTACAAATTTCTGGTCATGGAGGGACACATTAGTGGTAAATGATTCCAATATGCTTGAAGAAATAAATACATTGTTTTATATATTATATTTGTTCTCACACCAGGGTGCTCGGTGTAATCCTTGACTCTGATCTCTACTTTTTTTGGCCCCACATCCAATCACTCTTCAAATCTTGCTGCTTTCACTGCCGCAACATTTCCAAATTCGCCCCTTCTTAACAAATGAAACCACAAAAGCTACTAATGTACTCTTGAATTTTCTTTGCCCATCCCTCCATTGGCTTCCACTTGCCCAACAAATACAATTTTTAGATTTCAAATGACATACAAATGCCATCCACACTTCCCAAACCAACCTCTTTGCTCCACTTAAGATCCCCTACGCTCTGGTTCCATCATCACCTCCTCCCTATGCTCTGGAACTCCCTACCCTAATCTGTTTGACCATTTCCTACTTTGTCTACTTTTAGGTGATTTTTGAAAACTCATCTCTCTTGAGAGAAGCCAATCCCATCGCCACTTTTACTTTTTTCATCGGCTCTTTCCTGACAGTTATCACCTTTTCGTGCCATGTGACTTTCCCTTTTAGATTGTAAGCTCTCATGTGTAGGGCCCTCCTAACCTTCCTGTATGAAATTGTATTGTAACTGTACTGTCCCCCTTTTTTGTTCTGTCGGTGCTGTATAAAACCTGTAACATATTAATTATTATTAGTAAGACCTTACTTGTGAACACAGATCCACTGACAGGTGTACTCAGATAGCCCCGGGCTCCGACTGTCACCACTGTAATGGTGTAATTACTCCCAGATTTTAGGCTTGAAAGGGTAACATGTGGAGAGTTACTTGCCACAGTGACGGAGGAAGAAGCATTCCAGTAATATGTTATATTATATGATTTTATCACATTGGTCATATTTAATGGCTCTACCCAGGATAATGTAGTTGTGTTTTTCCCATTTGTAACAAAAGTGATATTCCCTGGTGGAGTCGGATCTGGAAAAGAAAATAGAAAATACACTTAGAAGAGTCAATGGCGGCACTTATGGTGAGGACAGATCAGCACAATGCAATCAGAATAGTGCATCATGCCTCATTTATTAAAGTGAGGTGAAGGATAATGAACCTGGGAGTAAACTGAAGTGGAAATGTGCTAACTTCACACATCAAATCCTGGGAAGAAGAACTTTATTTTCTAAGATTCTCTTAACGTTTTGGATATTCGATTTGGAGTCTATTCTGACTATTTGAGAGGCAGAAAAATGAAATCATTATATTGAAAACGTTATTTATAAAGTGTAGAAACAGGACACAGGACAGTATTCTGGAGCCACAGTTGTCCAGCTGCCTTCAGGAGACTGGACACTGGTAAATAAAGCTTTAAGGACAGCCCTGCAGAACCCAGCAGGGAATGGACCTCTTCTGTCTGCTCTTAGAGAAGCAAACCACTCTCCTTTTTTTCCATTTGCTGTTTTTTTCAAGTTTTCTTTTTTTTTATCTGGGAGACTGGGTGTGCTGTGCTCTGGTCTACACACTTAAAAAAAAAAAAAAAAAAAGAACCAAAAAAGGGAGTTTTCTGCCACGATGTTTGAATCTATGGGAAAACTTAAAGCCCTCTTAAAGTCTTTAGATTTCATGGACCCATTCCAAGGCCTTGTTCTCTCTTGCAGGTCCTGCTACGCAACCTATCATTGTAGCCATGTCAGTCTGTGGGGCTCTAGCTACCGGGTCCAAGACCCTGGCTTAGGACTAGAGATGGGTGAGTGGTTCGGGCTGAGCATGAGTTCGGGCCCAAACATCGCCCCTTTGGGTGCTCGCCAAACACCTGAATTTTCTGTGCGCTCTGTGGATCGTTCGCTCACCGAGCGCACAGGTAATAGGTTGTTAAGGAGCCAAAAGGAAGCCAAAAAAATAGCCTTAACAACAGATCCTCATCAACTGTCAGCGGGATTTCCCGCTGACATTTGAATAAAAAAAGATAACATTGCAGAATTTGCCAGCAATAGAAATGTTTTTTTTCAATAATAGCGTAGGGAAAAACTAGGCCCTTTGGGTCTGGTATGAATTTTAAGGGGAACCCCACACCCAAATAAAAAACTGTAAAAAATGGTGTCGGGTCCCCCACAAAATCCATACCAGACCCTTAGGTTTGGTATGGATTTTCAAGGGAACCCCTACGCCAAAATGTAAAGTAAAAATGTTGTGGGATTCCCCGCAAAATCAATAACAGACCCTTATCTGAGTATGCAGCCTGGCAGGCCAGGAAATGGGGGGGGGCGAACGAGCGGCCTATGTGATGTTACCGACCCAGCATGCACCGGTCGGTGATGTCACAAGGAGGCAGTGCCACCAGGTGATTTGACTAGGTGGCTGTCAGGTCACCTGAGACCAGGTGACAGATACACTCTGTAGGAGTCGGAAGTGCACCGCTAAGGTAGTGGACCCTAGGACTGACTGCTGCGGTTTGAACCCAGGAAGGTTCAGGAAGCAGGTCTACAGGATAACTAACATGGATCCCAGTAGGAGCTAGAGCATAGATTCCCCAGGGCGCGGAGTCTAAGAGCCAGCGGGTGTTCACCAGAGCCTTTAGTGGTGAGGATGGACTGCACTGCAGTCTGGCTCCAGGTCGTGGCGCCCAGGGTCTCACAGCTCACGCTCACCGTAGACTACAGGAGAAGAAGAAGGAGGCAGCAGGCTGGAATGACAGGGAAGTAAGGGGTAAGCCAAAGGTCAGGGCAACTAGCAGACAAGGATAAACCTAACACGCCAAAGGTCAGGGTAACAAGCCATCAGGGAGAGTCGAGAACAGGCCAAAGTCGGTAACAGGAATCAGATGTAGGAAACACAGCAAGTACACACAGAGGCTAACACACAATGGTTGATCAGCACTGCTGGCTTGCAGTGCGCAGGTTAATATAGGGTTCCCTGATAGGGCCTGGGGTGGGGCCATGCTTATAGGAGAGGTTATAAAACCAGTCAGGTGAGAGGCAGCTGGTCTTTAGAGATGAACACATGGAGACAGGTAAGCTGACAGAGAAAACTCTATTGCATAACCATGACAGTGGCCCTGCCCCCTTACCTATTTAAAGAGGAGTTCCACCCAGGGGGCCCGTCAAAAAAAAAAAAAATTAAAAGTCAGCAGCTACTAATACTGCAGCTGCTGACTTTTAATTGGACACTTACCTGTCCCAGGGTCCAGCGATGCGGGGGATCGAAGCCTCGCTCGTCTCCCCCTCCGTTCAGCAGCGCCAGCATTGCAACTGTGGGCGCCGGGCTGTGGCTTCACAGCCTGGCACCCACTGCGCATGCGCGAGCGGCGCCACGTGCCGTGATTGGCCGCTCAGTCACCTGGGACCTGTAATGGGTCCCAGATGATTGACAGGAGGGAGGGAGCAGAGCGGAGCCCTTCCTGTGCCGAGGGGGAAGTGATGTCACCAGCCCAGGCAGAGCAAGGGGCAGACTACGAGAGACCACCTAGCAACAGGCATTTAGAGGTGAGTAAAAAAAAAAAAAAATATCCAAATTTTTTTATGTATTTTTGTTTTTTTGGGTGGAACCCCACTTTAAGAACTGTCAGATGATGGAGCAGGCAGTCAGCAGTTAGCCTTTGTCACGGGCGGAGCTTTTTTCTTTTTCTTTTGGGTCCGGTAGTATGGTGGGCATCGTGAGTGATACATCAGGGGACATTTGTTTTTTTTATTTTTTTAATAAAGGAATTGTCAGAATTGTTTGTGTTTTTCTTTCTTTTTGACACTTTTTTTGGTGAATGAGTAGGAGTACAATGAAATGGGGGGCATGATATTGGAGCCCCCCTTGTAAAAGGGGGCTTCCATACTCTGATAAGTCCCCCTGCCCGCAGACAGCCATAACCACTACCCAGGTTGTGGGGAAGCGGTCCTTGCCCCCATCAATATGAGCCTCCCCCACCCCAAAGCACCCCCCTATGTTGAGGGTATGTGGCCTGGTAGGCTTCAGGGGAGGGGGGGCGCTCGCTGCCCCCCCCCCTTTTCTGGCCTGCCAGGCTGCATGCTCAGATAAGGGTCTGGTATGGATCTGGGGGGAGACCCTGCGCCGTTTCTTTTTTTAATTTTCCTGCGGGGTTCCCCTCAAAATCCATACCTGACCCAAAGGGCCTGGTATGCATGGGGGGGACCCCACGCCGTTTTCTTTTTAAAAGTTCTATTGCTGGCAATGGCTTGCACCTGGGAAAGTCAATTTAAATGTCATTTTTTTCCCATATATATGTCAGCTTTGCTGCAGCAGATTCTATACACAGTACAGATGACCCACTTTATCAGGCAGACTAAGGGGACCCCCCACTTTATCAGGCAGACTAAGGGGACCCCCCCCCCCAGGCACTATATTTAAAGGATTTTTTCATTTTTATTGTTTCATCAATAAAATCACTGCAAAAAAATGTTTGCTTTGATACATGTCCCCCAGGGCAGTACCAAGGCCCCATAACCTTTTTTGGCCAATAACTTGCATATAAGCCTTCAAAATGGGGACATTTGATTTTTCAAGTTTGGGTCCCATAGACTTTAATAGGGTTCACGACTCAGTCCGAACTTTTTTCATGTTCGGGAGTTCTGTTGCAAACCAAACCAGGGGGTGTTTGTCCCATCACTGCTTGGGACCCTGGATCCAAACAGACGGGCCGATCTGTCCTCCAACAATTGAAGCTATTGCCAATTACCTTGTGCTTTTGTGTTGATGGGTTAGTGGATACATTTTGCCAGACATCCAAGATGGGCCTTCTTTCAGTACAAGAGGATCCCTTATTTTTAATGTTGGCCCCAGAAAGAAAGGCAAAAAATTCCAGCAAGTAAGCATAGTTCAGCCATAGGGCCTGGAGCCCCAAACCCACCAAGTTAGGAAACAAGTCATATTCTCAATGAGGCGGACACCCCCCCTGGTTGTCATCACGGGGGACATCAGTAGGCCTTTGAGGCCATCTGGTCTCAGGAACATTCAGTTATGTGTCCAGAATATCATATCACGGGGCTACTGACTAGAATTTCAGTCTGTGCCTCCACCTTACTTCATGCTGTCACACTTGCCAACCTCTCCGCAAAGATGGGTGGACCTTAATGCTGTTCTAGAGCAGCTCCACTGTCAAGGGGTCAAAGACAGGAAAAGGAAAGGTTCCAGAATTTCTATTAAAAGCCCGTTCACTATCTCAGGATTTTTTAGAATTAGAGACAGGTGTATGATTAACCAATTATACCAAGCAGGTGCTAATGATCATCAATTTTGAAATGAAGGTTGAAACACAGTCATTAAGTGAAACAGAAATAGCTGTATAGGAGGTTTATAACTGAGTGAAGAACAGCCAAACTCTGCTATTAAGGTGAGGTTGTGGAAGACAGTTTCATATCACAGGTCATACACCATGGCAAGACTGAGCACAGCAACAAGACATAATGTTGTTATATTGCATCAGCAAGGTCTCTCCCAGGTAAAGTTTTCAAAGCATACTGGGGCTTCAAGATGTGCTGTTCAAGCTCTTTTGAAGAAAAACAAAGAAATTGGCAATGTTCAGGACAGTAGACGCAGGGGTCAGCCAAGGAAACTTAATGAAACATATGAAAGGCACATCATTCTTACTTCCCTTTGACACTGGAAGATGTCCAGCAGTGCCATCAGCACAGAACAGGCAGAAACCAGTGGGACCCAGGTACACCCATCTATTGTCCGGATAATTCCGGCCAGAAGTGGTCTTCATCTAAGATTACCTTGATGTGCTAACAAGTCTAAGCGACTCAACTATGCACAAAAAAATAGAGTTGGGATGCAGAAAAATGGCAGCAGGTGCTCTGGACTGATGAGTCAAAATAGTAAATATTTGTCATTAATGTCATTAAGAACTATCTTCAGTGTAAAGAAGAACAAGGAGTCCTCGAAGTGATGCTTTGACCCCCACAGATCCCTGATCTCAACACAATTGAGTCTATCTGGGATTGCAAGAGACAGAAGGATTTGAGGCAGTCTATTCACAGAAGATCTGTGGTTAGTTCTCCAAGATGTTTGGAACAACCTACCTCCCGAGTTCCTTCAAAAACTGTGTGCAAGTGTACCTAGAAGAATTGCTGCTGTTTTGAAGGCAAAAGGGTGGTCATCCCAAATGCGGCCTTATAAATAATGTGCAGTCTGATCATATACTGATAACACAGAGCACTCGTGGATCATACTCACATGTGGCCTCTGTCACTGTAGTGATTGGACTGTTGCAGCTCCCACTGATTGTCTGTACAGTGATGGAATAATTCCTTCCTGGTAGTAAGTTAGTGAAAGTCACTTGTGTAGATGTATTCTGCAATGTCCTATTTAAATCTCCTGTTATAGTGACAGTATAATTGGACACGTTTCCTGTTGGCGCCGTCCAGTTTACCACCAGAGAATTCACAGACTTGTAATTGTTCACTGTGACACCCACAGCTTGTCCGGGAACTGAAAATGCAATATTCATAATGTTATATGCTCATTTTATTCATGTTTTTAATGACTGTCATAGACGTTACGTATGAAGTAATGAAGGGAAAAGATTTTATCAGTACCACATCACTACAAGTAGTACATACAGTATCTCACAAAAATGAGTACACCCCTCACATTTTTGTAAATATTTTATTATATCTTTTAATGTGACAACCATGAAGAAATGACACTTTGCTACAATGTAAAGTAGTGAGTGTACAGCTTGTATAACAGTGTAAATTGTCTGTCCCCTCAAAAATAACTCAACACACAGCCATTAATGTCTAAACCGCTGACAACAAACGTGAGTACACCCCTAAGTGAAAATGTCCAAATCGGGCCCAAAGTGTCAATATTTTGTGTGGCCACCATTATTTTCCCGCACTGCCTTAACCCTCTTGGGCATGGAGCTCACCAGAGCTTCACAGATTGCCACTGGAGTCCTCTTCCACTCCTCCATGACAATATCACGGAACTGTTGGATGTTAGAGACCTTGCGCTCCTCCACCTTCCGTTTGCGGATGCCCCACAGATGCTCAATAGGGTTTAGGTCTAAAGACATGCTTGGCCAGTCCATCACCTTTACCCTCAGCTTCTTTAGCAAGGCAGTGGTCACCTTGGAGGTGTGTTTGGGGTCATTATGTTGGAATACTGCCCTGCGGCCCAGTCTCTGAAGGGAGGGGATCATGCTCTGCTTCAGTATGTCACAGTACATGTTGGCATTCATGGTTTCCTCAATGTACTGTAGCTCCCCAGTGCCGGTAGCGCTCATGCAGCCCCAGACCATGGCACCCCCACCACCATGCTTGACTGTAAGCAAGATACACTTGTCTTTGTACTCCTCACCTGGTTGCCGCCACACACGCTTGACACTATCTGAACCAAATAAGTTTATCTTGGTCTCATCAGACCACAAGACATGGTTCCAGTAATCCATGTCCTTAGTCTGCTTGTCTTCAGCAAACTGTTTGCGGGCTTTCTTGTGCATCATCTTTAGATGAGGCTTCCTTCTGGGATGACAGCCATGCAGACCAATTTGATGCAGTGTGCGGTGTATGGTCTGAGCACTGACAGGCTGACCCCCCACCCCTTCAACCTCTGCAGCAATGCTGGCAGCACTCATACGTCTATTTCCCAAAGACAACCTCTGGATATGACGCTGAGCACGTGCACTCAACTTCTTTGGTCGACCATGGCGAGGCCTGTTCTGAGTGGAATCTGTCCTGTTAAACCGCTGTATGGTCTTGGCCACCATGCTGCAGCTCAGTTTCAGGGTCTTGGCAAACTTCTTATAGCCTAGGCCATCTTTACGTAGGGCAACAATTCTTGTTTCGGATCCTCAGAGAGTTCTTTGCCATGAGGTGCCATGTTGAATTTCCAGTGACCAGTATGAGAGAGTGAGAGCAATAACAAATTTAACACACCTGAGACCTTGTAACACTAACGAGTCACATGACACCAGGGAGGGAAAATGGCTGTGAGGGGTGTACTCACAGTTGTTGCCAGCGGTTTAAACATTAATGGCTGTGTGTTGAGTTTTTTTGAGGGGACAGCAAATTTACACTGTTATACAAGCTGTACACTCACTACTTTACATTGTAGACAAGTGTCATTTCTTCAGTGTTGTCACATGAAAAGATAGAATAAAATATTTACAAAAATGTGAGGGGATTTTTTAAGGTGCTACATCAATTATCCAGACATAACTGTAAAATCAATAGCATTTATTATAAATTCATAAGGCCAGAGGCCTCTGGCCTACGGTAAAGCTTGTCCATACTAGCGGCGCTCCTTTGGTGTGATTTTGACGTTAAGGTGGATGGTCTATATGTGGGTGGGTCCTTCATCTCCCCATGTGATGTATCTATTTTAATAAATAATGCTGTATATCTTACCAGTACATACATATATATATCTATATATATAGATATATCTAGATATATCTATATATATATCTTTTGACAGTATACTATATGCATATTTCCTGAAGAAGCCAATCGGCGAAACATGTAGCAGAACATGCATAAAGGACCTTAATAATACCACTAATTCCAGAGGATGATGAAAAATATATTTTTTTTTTAACCTATGGATTTAAATAAGAATTTTTTTTAAAATGCTATCAATTTTAACATTTATGTCTGGATAATTGATGACAGTAGAAGAAGAAGAAAGAATACATGAGATTTAAATTTAATAAATGATCCTAGAAAATCATGTTAATTTTTCAAAAACTCCCTATTTTATCTTTAAATACCAGACTATGGAGGGGATGATTTAAATAATTTTCAACCAATGATCAAATATTCAGTTGAATAATCACAAAAAAAACTCAATGTTCACATTGTTTTATAAAGCTTATGTTCTTAATAACACTTATTCTGTACATTGTATTTTGAATAGTAGATCAAAAAATCAAGCCTTTTACATTTAATAGATGGTGCAGTTATAACATTTGTTTTAACCACTTGCCTACAGGACAGTGCACTGCACTGATGGGCACCGATAGGCTGCACTAATGAGCACTGATGAGGCAGCACTGAAGGCCACTGATGAGGTGGCAATGATGAGGAGGCACTAATATGCAGCACTGATGAGCACTGATGGGCAATGATAGGTGGCACGGTTAGGCGGCACTGATGGGTGGCACTGATGGGCAATAATAGGTGGCGCTGATAGGCAATAATAGGTAGCATGGTTAGGTGGCACTGATAAGCAGGCACTGAAAGGCAGCACTGACTTGCATCACTGGTGGGCACAGGATGGCCTCACTGATGGGCACAAATTGGGATCACTGATGGGCACAGACTGGTAGCACTGTTGGGGCTGCCCTGATAATCAGTACAGATCTCCCCTGTGAGGAGATGCTGCTGATCGTCTCTCCTCACACTTTGACAGTGTGAGGCGAGGAGAGCCGATTAACAGCACTTCACATGTGATCGGCTGCGATAGGACAAAGCTGATCACATGGGTAAAGAGCGGCTTCATCGGCTCTTTACCGAGATCGGGGTCGCTCCGTGTCCTAGGGACACAGCGCTCCCACGATCGCCGCCCTGCACACCCCCGGGGGCGTGCGATCGCGTTGAGATTGGGTGACGTCATATGACGTTGGCCCAGAACGAGTGTGCATTCCGCCATCATTTGTCTATATGGCGGACGGGAGGCAGTTAAGCAAAAAAAATATTAGAAATGTATTAGAAAATGTAAGTTGTAATCAGATGATAAACAAGTGAATATGTAATACAAATTGTTAAGTTATATGTATACCAGAAAAATAATTTTTATCTGACATGCCTGGCAAAAAAAAAAAAAACTTTTATAGGAACAACCTCTTAGAAAGCTGATATGCAATAGTGCGCTGCCACCTAGTGGTAAGTGACTAGAAACGCACACATTTTATTTAAAATTAAAACAGCATGATAAAATCCAATAAGTCTCACGTGTATCACCGCCAGGCTCTACCTCTGGAGTTGCCCTCCAGATGAAGCCATGAGGATGGTGGCGTAACGCGTAGAGGTAGAGCCTGGCGGTGTTCTGGAGTTGCCCTCCAGATGAAGCCATGAGGATAGTGGCGTAACGCGTAGAGGTAGAGCCTGGCGATGATACGCGTGAGACTTATTGGATTTTATCATGCTGTTTTACTTTTAAATAAATGTGAGTTCAATGTATGAAGCCGGGGTTGTGAGGTTTCATTCCACTTAACACCTGGTACTGCATTATTTGAAGCACTTTATATTTGCATGTCGGTTTGGAGTTGCTGGTGGACATCACAGAGGCATTATTAAAGGAGAAGCATATGGTGTGTTGACCGTGTTTGATCCCTGCAGGGTCTTTATAGGAACCATCGGAGACGAATGTGGAGCCATTTGCTGATGAGAACCATTATTATTCCTGAGCGTGTTTGACCCTTTCAGGGTCTAGGAAAGAGGTGAGCGTCCATTGTACCCGGTGAAGGGGGCACTTGTCTCAGATTGTCGTTACGTTTGAGAAGCACTTTTTTTCACAGTGAAATTTGATGCACATTTTATATAAGAAGACTATCCATCTATATTCATATAGATTTTGTTTTTTCATCCAATTGGACTATTAATTTAGCATCTTACGTTTATTTTGCACATTGTTATTGGTATTTATATTATTAGTTTGTAGTAGCGCTGTCACATTTCTTATATTTATTATCTATTGTTTGTTGAGAACATGCAGGTGATAGCAGCAGCTATATTCAATTTTCACATCATTAGTGTTATTGTGTGCGTTTCTATTCACTTACCACTAGGTGGCAGCGCTGTCACATTTGTTATACCTCTTATAAAGCCTACCGTTCTCAGTAATAAAGTAATAATTTCATGGTGTCCCCACCTAAGTGATGAGAGCAGTGGTACTCACCTGTGCAGGTAGTTAGTGACACCGGTTCAGATTCAGAGACATTATCAGCAGCTCTTGTATATATCAGGAATGTATATGTTTGTCCCGGGGTCAGATTTACTATTGTGGCTGTTTCGCCGGTCACTATTGTATTATTTATCATAGATTGTGATGTGACATTTGTCTGCACTCTGTAGGTGTAAGAACTGTGAGATTCATTCGGCATACTCCAACTTAAGGACACAGAAGATGAAGTCACTTTCAAGGCTTGTGGCAGGTTCACAGGCAATGGTTCTGGAACATAGAAAACATACATCTGAGCTTAACATGCGAGAAAGGAAAACTCTTAAATCACATTGAGATATAGGAGACATAATCTAAGGGTATACAGTGCCTTGCAAAAGTATTCACCCCCTTGGCTTTTTACCTATTTTGTTACATTACAGCCTTTAGTTCAATGTTTTTTTTAATCTGAATCTAAATCATGTACAAGGGGATGCATTGGGCTTTCTTTCCTTTTTAAGTTTACAGGACCCCCCGATGTGCTCCAGCGTGTTTCTATTCAGTAGATCCAGCACCCAGGTCTAACCTGTTTCATGGTACTCTGGCCTACCACAAACCAGCTGTCAGTCTACACTTCTCAGGTAAGACTATCACTTCTCATTGCATATCACTTTAAGTGTACCTAGAGGATCCACGTCAGCATAATTTCACATCCTGACAGATGGTAAGAACTTACTTGTAAACACAGATCTGCTGACAGGAGTGCTCTGATACCCCCGAGCTCCGGCTGTCACCACAGTAATGGTGTAATTACTCCCAGATTTCAGGCTTCGAAGGGTGACATTTGGAGAGTTACTTAGTACAGTGATGTGTGAATCAGCATTCCAGTAATACGTTATATTATATGACTTTGGCACCCCGGTCATATTTACAGGCTCTCCCCAAGATAATGTCGTGGTGTTCGTCCCAATTGTAGTAAAAGTGATGTTTCCTGGTGGAGTCGGATCTAGGAAAAGAAAATAGAAAATACACTTAGAAGAGAAAATGGCTGCACTCATGGTGGGGACAGACAGCAGGCAGAACAGCATGCGTAAGGCCTCATTTACCAAGGTGTGAAATGAGGTGAAGGGAAGTGAACCTACGAGTAAAATATGAAGTAAAATGGAATTATGCATCAAATCCTGGGAGGAAGCTCCAGGCCTAAGGCGGCACTTTGCGGGGGAGGCAAAAAAAGCCCCCCCCCCGACCTGTCTTCCTGAGTCCTGGCTCCTGTGGCCGCCTCCCACGCAAATGCAGCTGCCCCCGGCGGCCGGCTTGATGTAGCGGCACTTGTAAATATTATGGGCAGTAGTATGGTGTATGGGCATGCTTGGCCGGGGGGGGGGGGGGGGGGGCGACTCAGTCGACCATAAGTGGCCGGCGACTGGCTCCATGTAATTTGACTGGCGGAGGCTGAACCTAAAGCTCTGCCTTCCCTCCTCTGTGTGGCTTTCGTTCACTGCATCTTCATCCCAGCTCGGGGTCTGTCTGATGAGATAGAGAGGGGGGAGTATAGAGAGAGAGAGGGGATGGTATAGAGAAAGAGAGAGGGGGAGAGAGAGGGGGAGGAGAGAGAGAGGAGGGGAGAGAGAGGGAAGAGAGGGAAGAGAGAGAGAGGGGGGAGGAGGGGAGGAGAAAGAGGGAGGAGGAGAGAGAGAGAGAGGGGGAGAGAGGGGGAGAGAGAGGGGGGGTGTCAGGGCTGGGCTCAGCCCTTCCTTCTCTGAGCTGGCCGCTCAGCTGTCGGCTAATTGCCAGCTCCTTTTTTTCCACAGTGACTCAGCTGTTGATGATCTGCTCGTCAGTCCTGGCTACTTGAAGCCGTCCAGCTCACTTAATTTCTGCCTTCGCCTTTGGTCACATCTCAGAGACTTTCTCCTGCGTTCCTGTTGAAGACTTGCTCTGCTGACATCCCTTCTGGCTCCTGATCCAGCTTGCTGTACTATTACGTTGATCTCTGGCTCTCTGACATTGGCATTGGCTGACTACCTGATCTGGTTACTGAACTCTGGCTATGTATTGACTACGCTTACTCTGTTTACCTTTTTATTATTATTAAACAAGTGTAATTAACTGTACTTCTGTCTCGGTCTGATTCATGGTTTCTGACAGGGGGAGAGAGAGGGAAGAGAGAGAGGGGGGGGGGGAGAGAGAGGGGGAGGGGAGGAGAGAGAGGGGGAGAGAGGGAGGAGAGAGAGGGAGAGGGGGGAGAGAGAGGGGGGGAGGAGAGAGAGGGAGGAGAGAGAGAGGGGGAGGATAGAGAGGGGGAGGAGGGGAGAGAGAGGAGGGAGGAGAGAGGGGCAGGAGAGAGAGGGGGAGGAGGGGAGGGAGAGAGGGGGAGAGAGAGGGGGAGGAGAGAGGGGGGGAGGGAGGGAGAGAGAGAGGGGGAGAGAAAGAGAGGGGGGGGGGAGAGAGAGAGAAACATGAGGGGAACCCCCAGGCCAGCAGGATTACTATTACTTTTTGTAGTGTGCGTTTGCCAAGCAGCAAATCTGTGCTCAACATGGAAATTAATATATAGATCATGAAGTTGCAATAAAGTGATCCATGCTACAAACGCATTAAACAGTCCACAATTAGTGAAAGTTCATGTACTGCAAACTTTGCAGTACATGAACTTTCACTGAATGTGGACTGATTATTGAGTTTGCATTGATTTCAAAAGTATTGGGACGCCTGCCTTTACACACACATGAACTTTAATGGCATCCCAGTCTTAGTCCGTAGGGTTCAATATTGAGTTGGCCCACCCTTTGCAGTTATAACAGCTTCAACTCTTCTGGGAAAGCCGTCCACAAGGTTTAGGAATGTGTCTATGGGAGTGTTTGACCATTCTTCCAGAAGAGCATTTGTGAGGTCAGGCACTGATGTTGGCCGAGAAGGCCTGGCTCCCAGTCTCCCCTCTAATTCATCCCAAAGGGGTTCTATTGGGTTGAGGTCAGGGCTCTAAAGAGGCCAGTTTAGTTCCTCCACCTCAAACTCGCTCATCCATGTCTTTATGGACCTTGCTCAATATTGAACCCTACGGACTAAGACTGGGATGCCATTGAAGTTCACGTGCGTGTAAAGGCAGGTGTCACAATACTTTTGGTAATATAGTTTATGTCCAGCAAACATTTGCTGTGTGTGTATCCTTTATAAACTGGCCCTAGTATTTGGGCATCCTTTGACACAGGCACTCCATATATTAAATATTGTAAAACAAAGATTGCATACAAAGTAAATAAACTGATATAAAAAAAAGAAAAAACAAACAAAAAAAAAACAAATCAGTGTAAAATGGCTAAACATAAAAAGTCATATATAGTTGAGCCAAAGGCATTGCAGATTCCCTTGCAAATAAATAATTATAATAAAAATAATAATATATATTCACAGCATTATACTTTATACAGGATGTTAGGTCCTCTGCAGTCACAAACAGGTAAGTTTAAAGCGGTATGAAACCCAAAATCGAAAGTGTAATATATTACAGCTTACCGATCCTTAGATGTGGTGGCTGCATTATTTTCCCTTTTCAGTCATTTTTCCCTCTGTTTTCACCTGGTGACCTGGCCACAGTAACACACCTCCTGTATTAGAGTGCCTCCACTCTGGATGAAGGAGCACAGGTGGTTTTTATGGACAGTCTGGTGGGGCGGGGAGTTTTAGATGTACTAGCAGATTTAGATTCACTAACATATTGAAGCTAAAAATCTGGTTAAGGCTTTTTACTCAATTACAGCAAACTTTTTTTTTTTTCTTTTAGAATAAAAGTTTTAAAAAAATAAAAATAAAAGCTGATCATTGTAAGCACCCCTGTCGGTGGTACATGTTTTGTCTCATCATTGCAACTGCTAAATCTGCAGGACAGCTTGATCTTTTGAAAAACAGACTTACTGACTAGATCACCAAGTGAAGAGAAAGGAAAGAAAGCCTAAAAAAAAAAATGAATGCAGCCATAACATCTAAGAATTGGTTAGCTGCAAGATAATAAATGTTTTATTTTGGGTTTAATATCGCTTTAATTAAAATGCATCATAATGTGACAGACCTGTCTTTAATTAAACAAAAAATGGAACAGAAGAAGAACTCTGGTTGTCTATTTTCATACCTGGAAAAATATCCACATGTGGCCTTACAGCACTCTTACAATCACGTGGCCTTTATTCTGATCATACACAGATAACATAGATCTCTTATGGATCATAGAAAGAAAGATTCTTTTTGGACAGGGAGACCATGCACCATGGCATTTGGCGTGGCGAGCTGGAGAACAGCTTGATGACCTTTAGTCCTGGAGTATTTTTGTGGCTTAATAGATGCCCATTACTTTGTCCAAATATACAGTGCCCACTTTTCTGGGGCACTGGGTTTATAATTATATTCTTTGGCCACCCATACTTTAGCCTATATATAATCATCTAATGGGCACTTAGTGGCCTTCCTAATCCCATTTGGATTCCACTAAAAGATAATATTTACCTGCTGTCCAACCTTAGTTTTTACTCACCTATGCTACCCGCCATGTGCCCTCCTGCATTTTTTTTTGCCTTTGATGCCCCTCCTGTGCCTGCCCTCCGAGGCTAATGTTTGGGCTGTACGATCCACAGCATTGATTGATCTCTGCTCAATATACTGGGTCCTGAAGAAGCCATATTCTGGAGAAAACGCGTTGACCTACACAACTGGGAGTGTATTTACTATAGTATTTTGTAGACATGTGCACAACAAAAAAATTAGTTTTGTTTCCTTTTGTTTCTTTACGTTTCTGTTGATTCGTAACGATTCAAAGTTTCGTAAGATGCGAGTTTTCATATTCGGACTGGTTCGTATTTTCGTAATGCCGCGTACACACGGTCGGACTTTTCATCTACAAAAGTCCGACGGACGCCGACAGACTAAAGCTGGCTGACAATCCGATCGTGTGTGGGCTTCCCCGGACTTTCAGCGGACTTTTGCAGCCTCAAATCTGACGGACTTTAGTCTGTGTGCTAGTCCGACGGACAAAAACCCACGCTAGGGCAGCTATTGGCTACTGGCTATCAACTTCCTTATTTTAGTCCGGTGTATGTCATCACGTACGAATCCGTCGGACTTTTGTGTGATCGTATGTAGGCAAGTTCGTTCATAAGAAAGTCCGCCGCAAGTCCGCCAAAAGTCCGTCGAAAGTCTGTCGGACAGGCTGTCAGACTTTTGTAGCCGAAAAGTCCGACCGCGTGTATGCGGCATAACAGATATATTTTCGTTGATACGGAATGATTCGTAATTCCGTTAGTCTAACGATTTGTAATTTCGTAAGACGCGAGTTTTCATATTCGGACTCGTTCGTATTTTCGTAACAGATATATTTTCGTTGATACGGAATGATTCGTAATTGCGTTAGTCTAATTTTCTTTGATTCGAAATTTTGTTAGATAATGATTTTCGTTTATTCGGTACACTACTCGTAATTTAGTAATTGTTACTTTTGTGAGATTTGCCTTTTTCGTTGATTCATACTTTCGTAGGAAATAAAGAATAATAATCCTATGCTTGCTTTTCTAATAAGTCCTGTACTTCCTCCAGTCCCACTCCCCCAGTCACCAGACCGGACTCAACTGAATCTAAAAAGATTCAGGAATGCAGTGCGACTCACATACAAAAGGGATAAGCTGATTGGCTAAAGATATTAAGTAAGATACATCACTCACTAATACACTGCCTATTCGAAAGAACGATTCGAGAACACGAAATTACGAACATACATATTAAGATACACTTACACTGTCCATTCAAAAGAACGATTCGAGAACTTTAATAAACGAAATTACGAACAGACGAAGAAACAAAATTTACGAACACACGAATGAAAATACGAACATACGAAATTACGAACAGACAAAGGATTGAAAATACAAAATGTAAATCATTCGTTATAGATGTCATTTTCTTTCTTTTACTGTTTCGGAGTTTCGTAAGTTTGTCCGTTTGTAAGTTCGTATTTTCGCGTGTTCGTTATTTTGCTTATTTGTAATTTCATAATTTTCGTATTTTGGTTCTTTCACCTATTCGGAATATGTTCGAACTGATCTGAATGTACAAAAACTAACAAATTCGTACGAAAATCTATTCGTTACGAACCAAATAGCACATGTCTATTATTTTGATTATGCTATTTATCTACGTGGGATTATATATCCACAATTCTGACTCAGTGAGCCAGGTTTGCAATATAAGGCCCTAGATAGATTTCAGGTCTAGAGTGGGAAATTTTTTACTACCTGATGCTTTTGTGTTTTTGTACCTTTATATTTTAAATACATTTTCTACTTTTCAGAATCATTTGTTGTCTCCTTTGCTGAGCCAATAAAGTCCTGTTTTGCTTTTTGTGGGACTTGGGTCTCCCTGTCCACAAATAATCCCTCTTTCTATAACTATTCGGATGTGGTCTGTGGCAGTCTTCATTTTTCTTATGGATCATACTCACATGCAGTGCTGGGACAAGGCCATTTGGTGCCCAGGGCGAAGATGGCAAACTGCGCCCCCCCCCCCGTTTTTAATTCAGATATCCCCGCACAAAGTCAAGGACGTCGTATGACAACCGGCGGGCGGGAAGTGGTTAAAACGTTTTTTTTTTTTAACACAAAGTTGTCCATTTATACAATATTTCTAACACATAACATGTACATACCAAAAATGACACCCTAAAATAGATTCTTCTACTCCTACTGAGTACGGCGATACCACATGTGTGAGACTTCCACAGCCTGGCCACATACAGAGGCCGTGTACAGCCGAGTATGGCTGGGTATAACTGAGCATGGCTGGGTATAACTGAGCATGGCTGGGTATCACCGAGTATTGCAGAGTATGGCTGGGTATTGCAGAGTATGGAGGGGTATTGCAGATTATTGCGGGGTATGGCAGAGTATGGCAGAGTATGGCAGAGTATGGCAGAGTATGGCTGGGTATTGCACAGTATTGTGGGGTATTGCAGAGTATTGCACAGTGTTGTGGGGTATTGCAAAGTATTGCGGGGTATTGCAGAGTATGGCGGGGTATTGCAGAGTATGGCGGGGTATTGCAGAGTATGGCGGGGTATCGCCGAGTATCACAGAGTATGGCTAGGTATTGCAGGGTATTGTACGGTATTGCAGAGTATTGTGGGGTATTGCAGAGTATTGCGGGGTATTGCGGGGTATTGCAGAGTATTGCACAGTGTTGTGGGGTATTGCAAAGTATTGCAGAGTATTGCAGGGTATCGCCGAGTATCACAGAGTATGGCTGGGTATTGTACGGTATTGCAGAGTATTGCGGGGTATTGCAGAGTATTGCACAGTGTTGTGGGGTATTGCAGAGTATTGCAGAGTATTGCGGGGTATTGCAGAGTATTGCACAGTGTTGTGGGGTATTGCAGAGTATTGCAGAGTATTGCGGGGTATTGCAGAGTATTGCGGGGTATTGCAGAGTATTGCACAGTGTTGTGGGGTATTGCAGAGTATTGCAGAGTATTGCGGGGTATTGCAGAGTATTGCGGGGTATTGCAGAGTATTGCACAGTGTTGTGGGGTATTGCGGGGTATTGCAGAGTATTGTGGGGTATTGCAGAGTATTGCGGGGTATTGCAGAGTACTGCGGGGTATTGAAGAGTATTGCGGGGTTTGGAAAGTATTGAAGAGTATTGAAGAGTATTGCGGGGTTTGGAAAGTATTGAAGAGTATTGAAGAGTATTGCGGGGTATTGCGGGGTACTGCACAGTGTTGTGGGGTATTGCAGAGTATTGAAGAGTATTGCGGGGTATTGCAGAGTATTGCGGGGTATTGTGGGGTACTGCACAGTGTTGCGGGGTATTGCAGAGTATTACGGGGTATTGCGGGGCATTGCAGAGCATTAGGGATGGCAACCTCGCCTCAGCCTCCTCCCCTCCCCCAATCCAGCCATTTATTAATCTGTTTTTGAGTGTTTACTTACACAAGTTCAGACTCAGAACACTGGCACACAGTGGCACTGCAATCTTCTACCTTCGCTATCTTCCAGAATCCAGAAGCAGCTACTAGAGCCAGCCAGCCAGCCAGGCAGGCAGCAGCTCCTCAGCTCGGCTCGGCTCGGCTCGGCTCCTTGAGGTAACAGCGCGCCGACACCGCTCCCGCCTCCCTGCGCTCCTCTGCGTCCTCCCACCTCGCCTCCGGCCGTGAGTGACGTCACGGCGCTGGCAGGGACTACGGGACTTCTCCGTAGGGGAGTATTGTGCTGAGGGAAGGGAGGATGCAGGAGCGCACAAAGTCGGCAATTTGTACAGTGCCGCTGGGCGCTGTAAATGCACTGTAGACAGTAGTTGTATTGTACACACTGGCGGGCGGCGGCCGTGACAGAACTTCATCTGCAGGCTGCGCCCCCCCCCCATAGCAAATGGTACCGCCCAGGGCACGTGCCCCTTCCGCCCCTGCCTTGTACCGGCCCTGCTCACATGTGGCCTCTGTCACTGTAGTGATTGGACTGTTGCAGCTCCCACTGATTGTCTGTACAGTGACGGTATAATTCCTTCCTGGTAGTAAGTTAGTGAAAGTCGCTTGTGTAGAATTTTTCTGCAATGTCCTATTTACATCTCCTGTTATTGTGACAGTATAAATAGACACAATTCCTGCTGGTGCCGTCCAGTTCACCACCAGAGAATTCACCGACTGGTAATTATGCACTTTGACAGTAACAGCTTGTTCGGGAACTGAAAATACAATGTTCATAATGTTATATGCTTTATGAAACTCATTCTATTCATGTTTACTGATGACTGATAAGTTCTTTAAAGCATTTTTAGAAATAGTAGAAGAACAACAAAGAATGCAGGACATATACAGTATATTTAATATAATATGTTTTGTGATGGCTGATAAATTCTTCAAGATATTTCCATGAAAAGTAGATCAAAATAATCAAGGAAAATTACAGTGAAAATATGACAAATAATATCTTAACATCGTCTCACAACCTTCAAATCTTGTATTAAAAATGTAAGTTGCTTCATCTACTGGATAGCCATGCTGGAGTGCTCTTTAACCTCCCTTATTCCTTTCCTTGATATAACCTTCTTCTCTCTCCCTGCCTGCTCTCCTTCCCGCCTTGAACCAAACACCCAAACATATGAACAGAGGCCGTATGCCCAAAACAGATCAGTGAAGTAGTTATCTACTCTAAGACAATGAGGGATCCCTACAGCATACCACCCTGATTAGGAAAGACCACATAACATCATGGGTCTGCGTTACATTAGAGATGAATTGTATATTGGAACCTGTCCACATGTTATTATTATTCACGCTTCTATGTGGCATAAAATTACATTGTGATACACCATTATTCCATCAAAGATCTTAAAGCAAAGTTGCCTCGGATTGTACATATTTCGTAAAGGTTCACCTCAATGCTATATGTAAGCTACATGTATATTATATACTGTAACATGATTTATACATTTGTTCTCCCTTTACCTTGCAATAAAATAAGATTGAAAAGAAAAGAAAAATGTAAGTTGCAATCAACTGGTAAACAAGTGTTTAAAAAAGTGTTTAAACCTATGTAGTGCTACCCCTGAAGGAGCTCTCCAGAGCAGTAAAGAAGTCTAGTCCTATAGTAATGATAGTAGCAGCTGTAGCATCTATGTTGATTGTCTCTGGCTTGTTTTCTTGGTGTCTTGCCTGCAAAACAGAGGGATCCCAGCCGAGCCCCCACATGTAGCGCTACACCTGAAGGAACTGCTAGTCAGGATACGTCTTCTGTTGCTGGCCTTAACCTTCTTAAAGACCTCAGCCCTTCTGACACACCAGGTTGAGTACGTAAACACAAAGAATCACAGAGGAACTCCTGACAGTAACACCAGTACTAGACATGTGCAATTCGTTTCGTTCTGAATTATTTTTTTAACGAATTTCGACAAATTCGTTAATTCGGAAAAATCCGAATTAACGAAAACCCATTTAACAAATTATTTTGAATATTCAAAAACTTGTAATTTACGTAAATTCGAAGACTCTGAGAATTTAAAATTCGTAAATTTGAAGATTCGTAAATTTGAAAATCCAAAAATCAGAAAATTCGAAAATCTGAAATAATAACTAGCAGTGATGATATCTGAATGATGCCTGCAGCATATAACAGTGTAAATTTGCTGTCCTCTCAAAATAACTCAACACACAGCCATTAATGTCTAAACCGCTGGCAACAAAAGTGAGTACACCCCTAAGTGAAAATGTCCAAATTCGGGCCAATTAGCCATTCTCCCTCCCCGGTGTCATGTGACTCATTAGTGTTACAAGGTCTCAGGTGTGAATGGGGAGCAGGTGTGTTAAATTTGGTGTTATCGCTCTCATTCTCTCATACTGGTCACTGGAAGTTCAACATGGCACCTCATGGCAAAGAACTCTGAGGATCTGAAAAAAATAATTGTTGCTCTACATAAAGATGGCCTAGGCTATAAGAAGATTGCCAAGACCCTGAAACTGAGCTGGAGCACGGTGGCCAAGACCATACAGCGGTTTACCAGGACATGTTCCACTCAGAACAGTCCTTGCCATGGTTGACCAAAGAAGTTGAGTGCACATGCTCAGCGTCATATCCAGAGGTTGTCTTTTGGAATTAACATATGAGTGATGCCAGCATTGCTGCAGAGGTTGAAGGGGTGGGGGGTCAGCACTGCCTTGCTAAAGAAGCTGAGGGTAAAGGTGATGGACTGACAAAGCATGTCTCCAGACCTAAACCCTATTGAGCATATTGTAGGGCATCCTCAAACAGAAGGTGGAGGAGCGCAAGGTCTCTAACATCCACCAGCTCTGTGATGTTGTCATGGAGGAGTGGAAGAGGACTCCAGTGGCAACCTGTGAATCTCTGGTGAACTCCATGCCCAAGAGGGTTAGGGCAATGCTGGAAAATAATGGTGACCACACAAAATATTGACACTTTGGGCCTAATTTGGACATTTTCACTTAGGGGTGTACTCACTTTTGTTGCCAGCAGTTTAGACATTAATGGCTGTGTGTTGAGTTATTTTGAGGGGACAGCAAATTTACACTGTTATACAAGCTGTACACTCACTACTTTACATTGTAGAAAAGTGTAATTTCTTCAGTGTTGTCACATAAAAATATAGAATAAAATATTTACAAAAATGTGAGGGGTGTACTCACTTTTGTGAGACACTGTAGATCAGAAAATTCTAATCAATTTTATCCAACATGCCTTGGCAAAAAACAACTTGCTTTTAAAGGAACCCTCTCTTATCAAACTAACAGAACTCAGTAATACAGAAGTGATTTCATGGAGTCCCCCACCTGAGTGATAAGAGCAGGACTGCGGCTGTACTCACCTGTGCAGGTAGTTAATGACACCGGGGCAGATTCAGTGACATTATCAGCAGCTCTTGTATATATCAGTAATGTATATGTTTGTCCCGGGGTCAAATGCACTATTGATTCTGGTTGATTGGTCACTATTATATTTTTTATCAGTGTAGATGGTGATGTGACATTTGTCTGCACTCTGTATGTGTAAGAACTCTGGGATTCATCCGGTATTCTCCAATTTAAGGACACAGATGTTGAAGTCACATTAAAATATTGTGGCAGGTTCACCGGCAATGGCTCTGGAAAGTAGAAAACATACATTTGCGCTTAACAAAAAAGACAGAAAAACACCTAAATGACATTGAAGAAGATATAATCTAATAGTATATGTGTAGGGTAAGAGGGTCTACACATCATGAGAAATGGCTTCTGGGTAACTCTCATTTTTAAATGGCAGGACTTTGAAGGATTCAATGGTTATATTTTAAGCACTAAACACATTAGATTTATTGGGTATAATTCTTAGAAAAGGCTTTGTAGCTAATTACAATTAATAACATTGTAGAGTCCTCTGTTGAAACACACTGATGGGCTGCACTGATGGGCTGCACTGATGGGCACAGATAAGGCAACACTGATGGACACTGATAATTTTATGGGCTAATAGGCAAGTGATTGTCAAACAAATGGCATGGGGGTGCTGGGTACTGCCCTGGGCAACATGTAAAAAGACTAAGGATATAAGGAAAAACACACTACTATATACAGTATCTCACAAGAGTACACCCTCACATTTCTGTAAACATTTTATTATATCTTTTCATGTGACAACACTGAAGAAATGACACTTTGCCTCAATGTAAAGAAGTCAGTGTACAGCTTGTATAACAGTGTAAATTTGCGGTCCCTTCAAAATAACTCAACACACAGCCATTAATGTCTAAACCAATGGCAACAAAAGTGAGTACACCCCTAACTAAAAATGTCCAAATTGGGCCCAATTAGCCATTTTCCCTCCCCGGTGTCATGTGACTCGTTAGTGTTACAAGGTCTCAGGTGTGAAAGAGGAGCAGATTTGTTAAATTTGGTGTTATCACTCTCACTCTCTCATACCGGTCACTGGAAGTTCAACATGGCACCTCATGGCAAAGAACTCTCTGGGGATCTGAAAAAAAGAATTGTTGCTCTTCATAAAGATGGCCTAGGCCAGTGATGGCGAACCTTGGCATCCCAGATGTTTTGAAACTACATTTCCCATGATGCTCATGCACTCTGCAGTGTAGTTGAGCTTAATGGGAGATATAGTTCCAAAACATCTGGGGTGCCAAGGTTCGCCATCACTGGCCTAGGCTATAAGAAGATTGCCAAGACCCTGAAACTGAGCTGCAGGATGGTGGCCAAGACCAGCTTTTTAACAGGACAGGTTCCACTCAGAACAGGCCTCGACCAAAGAAGTTGAGTGCACGTGCTCAGCGTCATATCCAGAGGTTATCTTTTGGAAATAGACATATGTGTGCTGCCAGCATTGCTGCAGAGGTTGAAGGGGTGGGGGGGTCAGCCTGTCAGTGGTTAGACCATACGCCACACGCTGCATCAAACTGGTGTGCATGGCTGTCATCCCAGAAGGAAGCCTCTTCTAAAGATGATGCACAAGAAAGCCAGTAAACAGTTTGCTGAAGACAAGCAGACTAAGGACATTACTGGAACCATGTCCTGTGGTCTGATGAGACCAAGAAAAACTTATTTGGTTCAAGTGGTGTCAAGCGTGTGTGGCGGCAACCAGGCAAGGAGTACAAAAACAAGTGTGCCTTGCCTACAGTCAAGCATGGTGGTGGGAGTGTCATGGTCTGGGGCTGCATAAGTGCTGCAGGAACAGGGGTGCTACAGTTCATTGAGGGAACCATGAATGCCAACATGTACTGTGACATACTGAAGCAGAGCATGATACCCTCTCTTCGGAGACTGGGCCACAGGGCAGTATTCCAACATGATAACGACCCCAAACACACCTCCAAGATGACCACTGCCTTGCTAAAGAAGCTGAGAGTAAAGGTGATGGACTGGCCAAGCATGTCTCCAGACCTAAACCCTATTGAGCATCCGTGGGGCATCCTCAAACGGAAGGTGGAGGAGTGCAAGGTCTCCAACATCCACCAACTCCATGATGTCGCCATGGAGGAGTGGAAGAGGACTCCAGTGGCAGCCTTGGAAGCTCTGGTGAACTACATGCCCAAGCAGTGCTGGAAAATAAGGGTGGCCACACAAAATATTGACACTTTGGGCACAATTTGGACATTTTCACTTAGGGGTGTACTCACTTTTGTTGCCAGCGGTTTAGACATTAATGGCTGTGTGCTGAGTTATTTTGAAGGCACTGCAAACACTGTTATACAAGCTGTACACTCACTACTTTACATTGTAGCAAAGTGTCATTTCTTCAGTGTTGTCATGAAAAGATATAATAAACTATTTACAAAAATGTGATGGGTGTACTTACGGCTCCTGCCGAATGATCTAAAAGTCCGGTGTTCAGACGAACACTCAAACCAGCATAATTCAGTCCGAAATTATGTTTGCAGCAAACCAGGAACTCTTCCCTAATTACTAATTGCACATTTTTTTTTTGCCATTAAAACTTTGCAACCCTGTAACAGATACATAGAACACCCTTTTAATATCAGGCCACCTGTCCTTTGAAAGAAAAGCCTCTGTCGCCTTCTCACCTCTCAATGATGGCTCCATCTGTCTGTGACAAAAAAATGTCTAGAGACCGCCCTTAGTGCTTATTGTGCAAAATATGAAAGATTATTTAATCTAAAAACATTTATCTTATGACACACAGATGAAAAAAAAACCTTAGTTTACTACAAATTTCTGGTCATGGTTGGACACACTAGTGGTAATGATTCTCATATTCTAATATGCTGGAAGAATTAAATATATTCTTCTGTGTATTATAATGGTGCCCTAATGGCACCACATTTCTGGTCTATCAACAGAGATGGTGTCAGTGCTACTTACCTTCCTTGATCCAATGCCCACGTTGCATGGCATTCTGGGTTTTACCTGGAGGATGACATCTGCATCCAGTCAGAGCAGCACCAACCTCCTGGCAGCGCACAGCTAATCAGAGTGGTGGCCATTCCCTGTCAGCAGGGGCGTTGCTAGATCTACAAAAGATCTGGGGCTAGAGCCCATAGCAGCGTAGTAATAAGCTTGGGCGGGCATACACATGTATATACAATAATATACATGTGTGTATATCTCCAGAGAGCCCCCCACTCACATCAGGGTACCCTGAGAGCCCCCCCTTACATCAGGGTCCCCAGAGAGCCCCCCCTTACATCAGGGTCCCCAGAGAGCCTCCTCCTTACATCAGAGTCCCCAGAGAGCCTCCCCCTTGCATCAGGGTCCCCAGAGAGCCCCCCACTTACTTCAGGGTTTCCAGAGAGCCCCCCTTGCATTAGGGTCCCCAGAGAGCTTCCCCCTTAAATCAGGGTCCCCAGAGAGCCTCCCCGTTAAATCAGGTTCCCCAGAGACCCTCCCCCTTGCATCAGGGTCCCCAGAGAGCCCCCCACTTACATCAGGGTCCCCAGAGAACCTTTCTTCCCCTTGGGGACCCCTGCAGAGACTCGGGGCTATGGGCCCCAGATTCGGGGCTGTAGCCCCAAAAGCCACCCCCTAGCGATGCCACTGCCTGTCAGAATGGCTCCTTCCTCTTGTCTACCCCATTTAAACTTGGTGCAGATCTAGGCTCGCTGCCCAAGCAATACTTTTGCAAGCTGGCCTTCCTGCTATCCAGCCTGAATTCTTAATTGACTGCTATGTACCAACTTCTAGCTAGTTTCTGGCTATCCATTGCATCTTCAGTTAACTCCTGTGTACCAACTTCTGGATAGGTCTTGGTTATTCATGTCTCATGCCCACCCTGGCCTCTGGACTGTTCCTGGTGACCTCTGACTAATGGTCTATAGTATTTACAGCAGGGTGAACCTGGGGGATGTGATCATTGTTCAGGGTGCAGGATCAGTACAGGATCCTCTGCAGCTGTCCCTGGAAAAATCATACATAAGAGGATACATTGGGCTTTCTTTCCTTTTCAGTTTCCATCACCTCCCTCATCCAGTGTGCTCCAGTGTGGTTTCTATTTTGTAGATCCAGCACCCAGATCTAACCTGTTCCATGGTACATTGCCCTACCAAGAAATGCTGTCATTCTATACTTCTCAGGATAGTCTATCACTTCTCATTACATTTCACCTTAAGTGCATCTAGAGGGTTCACATTGGCATAGTTAGCATCCTGACAGAACTTACGTGTAAACACAGATCTGCTGACAGGCGTGCTCAAATACCCTTGGATTCCAACTGTCACCACAGTAATGGTGTAATTACTCCCAGATTTCAGGCTCAGAAGGGTGACATTTGGAGAGTTACTTGTCACAGTGATGGGGGAAGAAGCATTCCAATAATAAGTTATCTTATAAGTCACATTGGTCATATTTACTGGCTCTATCCAGCATAATGTGATGGTGTTTGTTCCAGTTGTAATAAAAGTGATTTTTCCTGGTGGAGTCGGATCTGGGAAAAGAAAATAGAAAATACACATAGAAAAGACAATGGCTGTGCTCGTAGTGGGAACAGACAGCAGGCAGAACTGCACAATGCAATCAGAATGAGGATACATGCATCAGGCCTCATTTTCTAAACTGTGAAGTAAGGAGAGGGGAAGTAAACCTAAGAGTATAAAGTAAAGTGAAATTATGCATCAAAACCTGGGAAGAAGAAAAGAAGCAATATTATCCATTTCTATGAACGTGGATGGATATATACAGTGAAAACAGATGCACTTCACTTTACTATACACCTGTGTAAATCTGGGTCCCTTTCCATGGCAAGTCTTATTCTTGTTTCTGTACAGGTCCCGGCTCCAAAAACATCCTTTACTATCTAAATAATGCTTAGTGTAACTAACTTTTATTTTGTTTTGGATAGAGTAGAGAGACATTCAAGCCCCTGTCAGATTTTATTGCTGTCTGTGCCCTTGTTAAAGAGGTTCCTCCTCCAATTGTCATGTTTACCGTTATCATCCAAAGTGAAAGAAAATGCCAAATTTGGGTTGAAACCAGAAAAATAATAGAGGGGATATCGTATAATGGGGACACTGTTTTGGGTGACACCTTGAGGTCCTCTCACTTTGGAGGGATTTCTTCTTGTTTTGGCTATGGGACAGGAAGTGAAGGAAAATTTCCCAGATAGGACACAGATTGCAAGAAAAAACTGACAAGGGTTATGACTCTGTCCCAATCAATATTTAAACTATAGGTATGTTTTAAAATGATATATATACATATCTATCCACTTAGTCTATAATTTTCAGACTCCTCTCTTAGGTGCATTCACCTTCCAGTATGGGACAAACTTATCAATTCCTAAAAAAGACTAATGCCCCGTACACACGGTCGGATTTTCCGATGGACAATGTCCGATCAGAGCGTGTTGTCGGAAATTCCGACCGTGTGTGGGCGCCATCGGACATTTTCCATTGGATTTTCCGACACACAAAGTTGGACAGCAGGAGATAAAATTTTCCGACAACAAAATCCGATCGCGTCAATTCCGACCGTGTGTGGCCTGTTCCGACGCACAAAGTGCCACGCATGCTCAGAAGAAATTCCGAGACGGGACAGCTCGTTCTGGTAAACTTAGCGTTCGCAGCACTTTCGTCACGCTGCAATGTTCAAAATGGTTTAATACAGCACACTCTCTTCTTCTTTATAATGTGACAAGAATTAAGTAGTTTTGATGCTCATATTCACACACACTTCTCACAAACTTTTATTTGTGTTTTTTTAGTGGGATTCCCTGAATATATTGTTATTAGTTGTCACATCTGACAGTTTTATATTTTTTAATTTTTTTTTATTTTGGATTTTAAGCCTTTTTTTTTTCTTTAATGTTTGGATTTTTTCCAAGGCTGATCTTTGTTCAATGTTATTTTTATTTTTACTCCAGAATATTTTTGGGTGTGTTTTGTGTGTCAAGTTACCCCAACACCATTGATATCTTTTATTATTTAATCTCCAGGAGATTATTTGTTGTTGGTGTCCCTTGTTCATTTCACATTGTATATTTGAAATGTACCTGAATCCTCACAAACAAACTGTCATTTTTGAAGTAAAACACATAGGAGAGTATAATTCAAAACAAAAATCCTTTATTAAAGGATCAGAACCAAACAGAGGAAGGCAACACTGGATCAACAGGAGAAATTAGCGAAGCCTGGGACCCCCACGGCAGACATCAATTCTTCAACATCAAAATTGGTGGCCTGAGGAGTCCATATCTAAGGGAGGGCAGTCTGGTCCAGGATTCGCAGAGATCTGGATAGCAGCAGATGACATGTGTGTCCCCAGGCTGTGGTACCACAAGAGGCTGCATCTTTTGGCCGACCAGACTGAACCCAGGGCAATCACTGTCTGGTCTTCCTTCCACGCTTCCTTCACGGCTGTGGCTGTGCAGTTGGAGATGTGGCAGGAGGAGGAGTAGGACCTGGAGGAGGAGGAGGACTGGGGGGACCTGGAGGAGGACTGGGGGGACCTGGAGGAGAGGGAGGAGGAGGAGGAGGACCTGCAGGAGGAGGAGGAGGACCATCCCAAAGATGTATGTGAGGTGTAATTTGGCCCCTCATACCTTTCTCCAGAGCCTCCGATATGAGGGCCTCACACATGGCTTTTTGGCCCTCCTCCATCCTCTGCATTTTATAGGCTATGAAGGCAGCAATGTTCTCCTGCATGGTGTGGGGTGCTCCCAGGACCTCTGTAGCCCTCCAAAAGAATGCTATAGCAGCCTCCTCTAGGGTACTCCTCCTACTGCCACTTTCTCTTTTCAGGGGGGGTGGAGGGACCTTGATATCAGCCAGCCGGCTCGGCCCGGCCACCTTCTGGCTGAGACTTCCCTGTGTATGAAAAAGGGACATGGTTTTAGTTTTTGCATCATCAATCACAATCCTAAATTAGTACTCCCAACTAACATCTAGTTAACATAATTGATTGGACAAGCAGAAATATTTAGAGGAATGCTATACCTGGCTCAATCTGGGCTCCTCTACATGTGGCCTGGAAGGCCCAGGTTGGGCGTCAGAAGCCTAAGCCAGGGGGGAAGGAAGCGTGGAAGGAAGACTGGAGAGGGATGGCCTGGGTTCAGTCTGGCCTGTCAGAAAGTGCAGCCTGTCATAGTACAACATCCTGGGGACATAGATGTCATCTGCTGCTCCGGATCTCTGTGAATCCAGGACTTTCTTGCGCTCCCTCAGATATGTGCTCCTCAGGCCACCAATGAAAATCTTTATATAAGTGATGTCTGCCGTGGGGATCACCTGCTTCACAATTTCACACAATTGCTCCAGTGCTGCCTTCCTCTTTGCTTGGTTCTTGAAATGGGGGTGGGTAATCTCCCACAGACAGGGCAGCTCACTTAGCATCTCTACGAATACTGACATGAAGTCATTGTCTTTCATTAAGATATCCATGTTCACTGCAAGACACAACACAAGACAAAGCCTAATGTCAGACAAAACTCTCCTAATCTTGTTACAATATAGGCCTCAATCTAGAAGCAGTATAGGCACAAGTTTGTCCCTTACCTTCGTTCTTACGATCGGCGCGTCCAATGCTCCTTCCTCCGCTCACAGATCGTACGTAATACGCACGCGTGTTATGCTTTATACACACTGCGCATGCGTGTAATTCCGACCGCCCCTGACGTTCTTTCTAGTGTATTCCCCGCCCCTTTTCGTTCGGAGCAGTGGGGGAAGAGCATGATGGCGGAGTTACAACAGGTGCGTGCTAATTCTAGCAACGAGGAGGAGGAGGAGGAAAGCCCGGATCCAGGCACGTCCCGATCCAGAAGGAGACGTTTTAAGGCCACAAATATGTCGTTTGGGGAGATGTTGGAGATGGTTGACATCATGAGGAAGTCCGACTATTACTGAAAATATGGGCCTTACCCCCAACCCGAACATCCGAAAGGCCAAGATCATGGCGAAAATGGTCAGGAGTCTTGAGAGGAATTTCGGGGTACGAAGATCTAAAGATCAGCTCAGGAAGCGGTGGTCGGACCTGAAGTTGAGAGAGCCAGAGCAGTACCGAAAGATCCGTAGAGTGCTGCAAAAAAGTAAGTAGTTGTGCTGTGTTCCTATTCTTTCTGTCTTTATTATGTTCGTTCTGCTCCATATGCTTTTATTAATTGTAACGTTTAAAAAGGTCAACTTTAATGTTCATGGGCCCATTATTCGTTCGTATCAAACATTTTTCTTTCGGCCTCTAGAACACCATTGTTTAGGCCATATGCATTTTCACACATTTTTGGGGGCCTACTTGGATGCCAAATATTTGTTTGTGTAGATGGGTTTGTTAGCAGAATGAAATGCAAACTAGATTGTGTGTAAGGAGAGGATACTGAGCAGCTGTTTTCACATCTGGACACTGGAGCACTAGTGTGGGACACAAGAACACGATTTTTATTAGGGGGGGCACACTGATGCTCCAGTGTATACTATAGGGGGGGCTACATCTGTGAAGCTTGTACTAAACAGGTAAAGTATTGCAGCTTGACAAAGGACACTAAAAAATATACATCTTGGAACTCGGCTAAAATAGACAATTGTACCCCACTTCCTATTTCTAGTTCTGCCATCAAATATCTGTGTGCTAATTATACCATTTTTGTTTTACATAGGGGAGAAAAGACTCGGACACCCCTCATCCGAGGAGACCAGAGACCCCCCCCCCTCTGGAAGAAGGGGAAATACCAACCCAAGAAGCTGAGCAGGAGGAAGAAGAAGATGTGGTGGAGATTGGCACCACAACAGGTGAGTGTCTGCGACCACAGGCTCAGGTAAAAAAGATGGATGGTGGCAGATTTTTGAGACCTTTTTTTTGTTCTTTATCTCTTTTTAGGTGATCGTGATCCAGAACGCTTTACATCTGAAAGTGCCCAGATACTGATCGGGGAGATCATGGGGTGTAATCTCCAATTGCAAAACATCCAGCAACAAATCAGTGATGTTATTAAAAAAAATAATAACATCATTGATGTTTTGGGGCAAATTTAAACCCCACAAAATCACCTGTTTTATCGTGGTCCAATCTTACCAAAATTTTTTCAATGTTTAGAAAAGCCAAATTTGGAGGATGCACACAGTGTGCCAACATGTGCTATCTGCCATCACGGGAGATCAATGGACGCGTTTTGGGGGTGCAACCCCTTCCTCAATTATAAAGTCGCGTTGAGGAAGGGCTTGCTCCCCCAAAACACGCCCCTTGATCCCCCCTGATGGCAGATAGCACATGTTGACATTCGTAAATTGGTGTGCATCTTCCAAATTTGGCTTTTCCAGGGGTGATTTCCCCCCATCTGAACGCTATATCAAACCCAGTTCCTAAATACTGATGTCTGATATAGCCTTCAGGTTTTACCATATGTGAACTTTGTAAGTTCAAGTTTTTTGGCTTTCTTGTTGGTTTTACACAGGCCTGTTTTATCTGAAATGGATATTTAGATTTTTGATAATGCTACTGCAAACATTGTTATACAACAAACATGTTGGTTTGTTTTAAAAACCTTTGGTAAATGCACATGTGATTGTGCAGGTATAAAAAAGTGCCTTACTCAAGAATGTGTGGATTATTGTCTCAACACTACAACACTTTTGGGGTGATGTAATTGCTGTTTTATGCAAAAATGGGGGTTATTTGCTAAGGGCAAATACACTTTGCACTACAAGAGCAGGTTCAGTGCAGTTGCAAGTGCACTTGTAGTGAAATGTGTTTTTGCATTTAGGAAGTACCAGCCAACACTGTTTTTTATAAGGTTACCCAATCACGACATTTTCTGCATTCAACACATTTCTGTCAGGGTCAGCTAAAACAAACACAAGCAGTAAATGTCGATGTATACACAATAAAGTAAATAAAGAAATAAAAATAAAATGAAGCATTTTTTACATGAAAAAAAACGCTTAAATCTTGAAAAGAACAAAAGCCATGAACATAAAGAAAATTTACCATCATACATTAATCTTGTTTTCTCCATTTCCAACAAAAGCAAACTCCTCTCAATAGAATTAACCTGATAAATCTCAACATCCATACCTTCCTAGTCATAACCTTTTTGGATAAACCAATTCCTCAACAATGTAGCCTGTGTCAAATAGTCCTCCTCTCTAGATTAACTGCATTTCAGTCTCATAAACTGTCTGCAAGGCACTGACTTCAGCCACAATTGGTGGTGGCAACTATCCAAGGGTACATATGAATTATAATTGGTTTTAAAAGAGGTGGTAGTAACAAACTGACTGTTTTCCACATGAATTGTAAGATCCAGGAAATGTATCTCCTTCTGAGTAGCCTCATAGTTGAGATATAAACCCCTATCATTAGTATTTAGTTCCTTCATATACCTTGCAAGTGACTCTCTATCGCCACCCCATAAGAGGAGGATGTCATCCAAATAACGTGTCCATAAAACCACCTCAGGTCTACGTTGGCCTTAGGAGCTCAGATGACATCCTCCTCCTGTTTCTCTATAAATAGGTTAGCCAAACTGGGGACATATTTAGCCCCCATGGCAACTCCCATACCTTGTAAGTAATACTGGCCACCGAACCAAAAATAATTATGAGGAGGTCAGTAATGGAACACTTTTGTCGCTCAGCTAACTCCAAAATTTGATTCAGATAGTAACTGCCTCAAAACCTAAGGAATGGGGAACAATGGTATATATATATAATTACATCCACTGTAACCTTTAAACGATTATTACAACACTCTGTGTTATTCAATAAGCATTTCAGGAACAAGTGGCTGAAGATAGTGCTTCGTGCACATAATTGATCCCACTTACAATGGGACCTGAGGGCGTTCAGAATTTTCATGTATTTTTAGGCAAGTAATAGATCACTGGAATATGAGTAGTCAGAGGGACAAGAAATGCTTTTTTGTCTAAAATACCTTGCTTATAGCCTTTAGAAACCAATTTAGACAATTCATTCTTATAAAAATGCATAGGATTATTTTTCAAAGTGATATACGTCTCCCTATCCCCTAACATCTTATACATTTTTACATTATAGCCTTGTCTATTTAAAACAACTATGCCACTCCCCATGTCTGTGGGCTGGGTGACAAGTTTAGTCAAACAATTGTTAAATCACTTTTTCCAATGTCGTTTCCATTTTATATCATTTTACTTTTAAGTCCTTTTAATCCTTTAATACTAGATACTTAACAACTTTGATAGAAGAGGACATATTCCCAGGAGGATTAAATAGTGAAGCATTTGTTAAATAAGAATGTTGGATATCCGTCACCACAGTCCTATCCTTCACAGGATTGGACATCACATACCCTTTGAAATTCAATTTGCTATTGTATTTCTGAACGTGAATAAAAGTCTGAAACTTATTGAGACTATGAGGGAGAGCATATTTCATAATTGTATTTTTTTATTAAAGTTTTTACAGTTTATAAAAAAGAACCAGTGTAATGGAAGAATTCTCTTGCCCGCTAACAGAATAAAAGAAGCAAGCCTATTTAAAGGTTTCCCAATACCAGGAAATGGGAGGTCTAGAAGATAATGTAGCAAGTCCAATGGAAGAGAGTGGTCAAGTATTCATTGGAGCAGAGACATAGACCAAAAAAGGCACAATAATCTCACATTGCCCAAAAATATGAAAATGTGTACCTCTAGTTTTACCGCAAGGCCAACACATAGGGGAAAGGAAACGATCTTGACAATGTAAAAATTCAGGTGTTCTATACCAGAACAGTAGGATTTTGTAAGCCATCTCTCTCTGTGCTACGCATCTGGATATTTTGGATGTAGATGATCATATTTTGTTCCAACAGGGGAGAGTGATGGGATGTTGTAAAATAGGTGACCATTTATGCATATAGGGGAGAAGATTTGCAGAAGTTGGAGTGGCATCATGAAGTAGTTCATAAATAGTGGAAATTAGATGTAACTGGTGAGGGCCTTGAGTGTGGAGAGATAATGTTTAATTTACAGGTAAAAAAAGAACATATATTTATTTAGGGATGTGGTACTTAGTCTGGAGGCCATCAGACTGGCTGGATCTGTGAGTGGCTGGATGGAAAAATTGGTGAAGCTGGAACAAACCAGCTTGAGTCCAGGATGAAATATGGCACAGGATAAGCTATCAGGAATAATGGGATTAAAGAGTACATTTGAGAGGGGAGGGCATGGCGAAGAGAGAGAGAACTTAGTGACACAGGTACGCCAAATCTTTAAAGTAAAAAGCATTGGGGCCAAACATAACCCCTGTAGTTTAGGGCCTTGAAGTAAAGAAGAGGACCAGATCAGGGAGCAGGGATGAGCAGGGTAAAGGGAGCCCATTTCAATTTCTAACCATCTACTCTGTGCCAGCTGAGAAGACCAGGACGAGACCGATCGGAGGCAAGAGGCGAAATATTTAAAAACATCGGGTGCACCTAAGCCACCACAGTTCTTTGGGGAGAAGACCACAGAGCTGGTAACGCGATGTGCTTTGTTGCTCCAAATAAAGTTGAGAAACCAATGTTTAAACACCTTTAGTTGGGACATTGGAACAGGCACTGGTAGCGTTTCAAAAAAAAGACATTTTTGCATTATAGACATTTTCAAGACATTAATCCTGCCCAACCATAAGATAGGGTATCTATTCCAATGCTTCAGCATGTCACTAATGTCCCTAAATAAAGGCACTTAATTAACCGGATATAAGGACAAATAAGCAGTTGTAATGTGTACGCCCAGATATTTAAGGGAATGAGGACACCCCGGTATGGATATGACTTCTGTAAGGCGGAAAGGTCTTCAGAGGGGATGTGGACAGGCATAGCTTCCGTCTTGGAGGTGTTCATTTTATAACCAGATAAGAGGCTGAATTTGGGAAAACAAGGTGTGAGGATGTGAGGGAGAGATGAGGATTTGTTAGGGTTAGCAGGATATTATTCTGAAATAAAGAGAGTTTGTATTCCCTCTGTCACATAGGGACCCCCCAGATGTCTGGGTGGGCATGGATGGCAGCTGCTAAGGGTTCTATACATAGAATAAAAAGAAGCGGTGATAACGGGCACCCCTGCCTGAAGCCATTAGACATTGGAAAGGTCTGTGACGGAAAGGAAGACATCCGAACCTCGGAAGAGGGATTGGAGTAGAGGGCCTCTAGGACAGAAATAAAAGAGCCCCGAAAGCCAAAGCAGGATAAAGCAGCACTGAATGCCCATTTGGAAAGCACGCTGGATGCAGGGCAGCCCAGCAGCTCAATTACATACAGGCAAGTTCTGGCAAGTGGTCTATTCACATGACCCAGTAAGCCAGTGGATTGTCGACTGGAAAGCTCTCCATCTCTGTTTTCGCCCCTAGATAATCATTCACCATGTGATACAAATGCTGCCGATGGAATGTGGAAGCTGACAGCCCTGGGCGGCGAGGATTAAAAAAAATTGTGTACTGCTTCCTCCCAGCCACGTATTACTCCCAAGGGTTCTGGGGATAGAAAACCATCACTTACTGTTTGGCGTATATCTTCCTCTGCTTCAATGCCTCCAAAACTGCCAGAATCCCCCTCCCCCTCTTGTGTGTTCTGTGGCGTAGGAACAATGGTGTCTGCATAAAGTGAGCCTTGAGAGGAAAGGAAGTCCTCCTCTTCCTCCAGCTGCTCTGCCTCGAGTGCCCTGTCCATAATGCCATGTGTGCCCTGTTGATAATGCCAAGCAGATTCTGCTACAGCAGGAACACAACAGGGATTGTGTCACTGGTGCATGTATTGCCATGGCTCACCATCCTTGTGGCTTCCACAAATGGTGACGGTACAGTGCATGCATCCTTTATGAGCAGCCATTGGCATGGGGAAAAAAAGCTAAGCCAGCCTGAGCTTGACGTTGTGCCATACTCACACAGGTATTCGTTGATGGCCCTCTGCTGCATGTGCATCTGCTGCAGCATTGCCAAAGTCGAGTTCCACCTGGTGGGCATGTCACAAATCAGGCAGTTTACGGGCAGGGTGAATTCCCGCTGAATTTCAGCCAACCGAGCACTGGCTGTTTATGACTACCTGAAATGGCTACAGACTCTTCTGGCCTGCTTTAGCAGATCTTCCAAACTTGGGTACCTATTTAAGAAATGCTGCACCACTAAATTGAGGCACATGTGTCAACTTACCCTGTCTAAGGGCGGACAGGAGGTTTGTGCCATTATTGCACACCACCATTCCTGACGTGAACCACCTCTGGGCCTGCCCCTGCAAAGCTGCAAGAATCTCTGCTCCGGTGTGGTTATTGTCCCCTAGACACACCAGCTGAAGCACTGCATGGCACCTTTTAGCCTGGCTCATTGAATAGCCCCTTGAACGCTTAAAGAAGTCGAACACCCCGATAATTCATTGGACTGATTCATTGGAGCCGGAGTGTATGGATTGGTCCTTGGTTGACTGGAAGTCTGTACTATTAGGGAAGATCCCGTTCTTGCCAGTGTCCCCTTTGGGGTTTGTGCTACATATGTAGAAAAAAAAACAAACCTAATTTGATATGCCTTGGCAAAAAAAATAATTACTTTTAAAGGAACACTCTCTTACTAAACTGAGAGAAGGGACATCATGGTGTTCCCACCAGAGTGATTAAAACATGACTGTAGCTGTACTCACCTGTGCAGGTAGTTAGTGACACCGGATCACATTCGGTGACATTATTAGCAGCTCTTGTATATATCAGGAATGTATACATCTCTCCTGGTGTCAGATTCACTATTGTAGCTGAATCACTAGTCACTATTATATTATTTACTATTGTAGATAGTGATGTGACATTTGTCTGCACTCTGTATCTGTAAGAACTCTGCTATTCATTCGGTGCGCTCCAATTTAAGGACACAGTAGTTGAAGTCATTTTATTGGCTTGTAACAGGTTGACAGGCAATGGTTCTAGAATGTAGAAAACATCTGAGCTTAACATGAGAGAAAGAAAAACACTTATATTACATTAAAGGAGACATATAATAGTATAAGCATAGTGTCAGAGGGTCTCCCTGAAATTCACATTTTTACATGGTGGGCCTGTAAAGGATTCAACCACCACATATTCAAAGCACTACATGACTTTCATTAGTTCAAAACCTAACCGTTTATTAGTTCAAAACAGGTTATGGAGTGTAATTCAAAAAAAAAAAAAAGCACATTATCAATAAAACCCATAAAATTTAGTGGGTTGAAATAATAACGTTAGTGTACTTTTATTGCTGTTGTGTAGTAAAATATCATAGTAAACTGACTGGTAAGGCTCATTGAGAAAACTAACTGTATACAAAAAAAAGGGAATTAGGGATGACAATAGTAGGTTTTTCTCCATTAAAATACTGTAGAAAGCACAACCCTTTAAAATCAGGCCATCTGTCTTTTGAAAGAGAGGCCCCAGTAGTCCTCCCATCTCTTAATAATGGTTCCATCTGTCTGAGACAATAAAAAGCACTCATAGATCACTCATAGTCCTTCCTGTGAAAGTTATGAAGCATTATGTAATCTAAGGACATTTACAGTGCCTTAAAAGTATTCATACCCCTTGAAATTTTCCACATTTTGTCAAGTTACAGCCAAAAATGTAAATGTATTTTACTGGGCTTTAATGTGATAGACCAACACAAAGTGGCACATAATTGTGAAGTGGGAAGGAAAATGATAAATGTTCTTCAATATTTTTTACAAATAAATATCTGAAAAGTGTGGTGTACATTTGTATTCAGCCACCCGGAGTCAATACTTTATAGAAATACCTTTTGCTGCAATTACAGCTACAAGTCTTTTTGGGGATGTCTCTACCAGCTTTGTACATCTAAAGAGTGATATTTTTGCCCATTCTTGTTTGGAAAATAGCTCAAGCTCTGTCAGATTGGATGGAGAGTGTCTAAACAGCAATTTTCAAGTTTTACCACGGATTCTCAATTGGATTTAGGTCTGGACTTTGACTGGGCCATTCTAACACAGACATGAATATGCTTTAATCTAAACCATTCCATTGTAGCTCTGGCTGTATGTTTAGGGTTGTTGTCCTGCTGGAAGGTGAACCTCTGCCCCAGTCTCAAGTCTTTTGCAGACTCTACCGGGTTTTCTTCTAAGATTGCCCTGTACTTGGCTCCATCCATCTTTCCATCAACTCTGACCAGCTTCCCTGTCTCTGCTGAAGAAAAGCATCCCCACAACATGATGCTGCCACCACCATGTTTCATGGTGTGAATGGTGTGTTCAGGGTGATGTATGGTGTTAGTTTTCCACCAAACATAGCGTTTTGCTTTTAGGCCAAAAAGTTAAACTTTGGTCTCTTCTGACCAGAGCACCTTCTTCCACATGTTTGCCCCCACATGGCTTCTCGCAAACTGCAAATAGGACTTCTTATGGCTTTCTTTCAACAATGTCTTTCTTCTTGTCACTCTTCCATAAAGGTCAGATTTGTGGAGAGCATGACTAATAGTTGTCCTGTGGACAGATTCTCCCACCTGAGCTGTGGATCTCTGCAGCTCCTGTATAATTACCATGGGTCCCTTGGCTGCTTCTCTGATAAATGCTCTCCTTGCCCAGCCTGTCAGTTTAGGTGGACAGCTACGTCTTGGTAGGTTTGCAGTTGTGCCATACTCTTTCCATTTTTGGATAATGGATTAAACAGTGCTCTGTGAGATTTTCAAAACTTGGGAAATTTTCTTATAGCCTAACCCTGCTTTATACTTCTCCACAACGTTATCCCTGACCTGTCTGGTGTGTTCCTTGGCCTTTATGATGCTGTTTGTTCACTAAGGTTCTCTAACAAACCTCTGAGGGCTTCACAGAACAGCTGTATTTATCTTGAGATTAAATTACACACAGGACTTTATTTACTAATAAGGTGACTTCTGAAGGCAATTCGTTCCACTAGATTTTAGTTAGGGGTATCAGGCTAAAGGGGGCTGAATACAAATGCATGCCACACTTTTCACATATTTATGTATAAAAAATGTTTAAAAACATTTATCATTTTCCTTCCACTTCACAATTGTGTGCCACGTTGTGTTTGTCTTTAAAATAAAATCCCAAATAAAATACATTTATGTTTTTGGTTTTAACATGACAAAATGTGGAAAATTTCAAGGGGTATGAATACTTTTTCAAGGCACTGTATCTCATAACACATAGATGGAAATAACTTTACTACAAAATACTGTTAATCATTAACACTACTGTGTCCATCCATTTTCATATGCTGGAAGAAATAAAAATCTTGTTCTGTCTATTACATTTTTGCCCTATTGTTGTCATATTTTTGGTCTACCAACTACAATGATATCAGCAGTAATTTGTGTCCTAACACACAGAGATGGTGTCAGTGGTACTTACCTTCTTCAATCTAGTGTGGACTCTGTTCCTAAGGCATGTGGCGATGTGTACATCTGGGTGTTACTCGGAGGATGCCAGACACATCCAATAAAAGTGGTACCCACCTCCTGACAGGGCATAGCAAATCAAAGTTGTAACCTTTCCCTGAAAGGCCACAGCCTATCTGATAACTACAGCTATCCCAGGGCTCTGAGGAAGAGGGGATCTCCCCTTGAAATGCGTCAGCCATCTGGAATGTTCTCCGACTTGATGGGAACAGTCTTGGTGACCTGGTTGCTGTCTACTACAGACCTTGATATGCTTTTATCATTAATGTGTTTGTGAGTATACTTCTTTTTATACATTATTAAAGATACCACTTGGGTAATGTGCTAGGTTGGTGAGCCCTCTTTTCTTTGTTTTACAGTGTTTTCTTTGGGTTCTTCCCCGACCCTCAGAGGGCAGCAATACCTATTCTTCCTTTTGAACTACCAAGATTGTATGATGCATCCAACACTATTACACCACCCTTGAGCACAGGAGAATACTATTGTACCTTCTGGTTATCCATGTCTGCTGCCTATCCTGACAAGTGGCTTGTTCTCCATGTGTATTGCCCATTGTTACCTCTGGCTTGATCCTGACCATCTGTGTCCACAGCAATCTGTTTTCTGGATTGCTCCTGGTGACCTCCGACTCCTGGTCAGTGGTACTTAGAACAGGGTGAACCTGGGGGTCGTAACCTTTGGTTAGCATGAATCGAAGCCCAAACCCTCATAAGAGGGTGCCTGCTGAATAGCAGCTGACTTTTAGACTCAACACCATGGGAGATCTTGTGTCATCTGCTCTCACCAGGGACCATCCTCCTACTTCAGTGAGTCCTGATCCAACTCCCAGGTCAGTCTGTTCCAAAGTGATTCTAGTCCAGTATCCAGGATGTCCCCTTCCAGTGTGCTCCAACACTGTTCTTACTCTGCACATCCAGCTTCCAGGGGTAACCTGATCCATGGTACCATGCTCTACCAAGAACCAGCTGTCAGCCTACATTTCTTGGGTAAGTCTACTAGTTCCCATTGAATATCCCATACAGTGTACATTGAGGGCCCACACTGGTATAGTTGGCATTTTGACATCATAAGAACTTACTTGTGAACACAGATCCGCTGACAGGTGTACTCAGATAGCCCCGGACTCCGACTGTCACAACAGTAATGGTGTAATTATGCCCAGATTTTAGGCTCGGAAGAGGGACAATTGAAGAGTTACTTGTCACAGTGATGTGGGAAGAAGCATTCCAATAATAGGTTATATTATATGACTTTATCACCCATAAATATTGATTGGCTCTACCCATGATAATGTGATGGTGTTTGCCCCAATTGTAATAAAAGTAACATTTCTTGGTGGGATTGGATCTGGGAAAAGAAAAGAAAATTAGAAGAGACAATGGCGTGGGATAGTTGGTCTTTACCTTTACCTTTACAAGTAGCAAATACGTATACAGAGCAAAATGACTGCTAGAACACCTCATATGTCATGTACAGTACAGAACAATGCAGCTCACCGTAGGCTCAGGAGAGACACAGAGCATACAGTGAAGTCACATAAGACAAATACATAAAAGAAAAACTAGTAACTCACAATAAAACATGAGGTTTTTTTTTTTAGGGACGCGCACAAATTTTGAATGATTTAATGTTCTCTTTGAAGCACTATGGAAGTTGTCTATTGCTATTTAATGAATAAGATCAAAAACAGATTAAAAATAAGGAGCATTAAAGTGGAACTAAACTGTTTCTTTCATAACAAACTGAAAACTCAATTTACCGTATTTATCGGCGTATAACACGTACATTCATTTTAATGCCCCGTACACACGGTCGGATTTTCCGATGGAAAATGTCCGATCGGAGCGTGTTGTCGGAAATTCCGACCGTGTGTGGGCTCCATCGGACATTTTCCATCGGATTTTCCGACACACAAAGTTGGAGAGCAGGAGATAAAATTTTCCGACAACAAAATCCGTTGTCGGAAATTACGATCGTGTGTACACAAATCCGACGGACAAAGTGCCACGCATGCTCAGAATAAATAAAGAGATGAAAGCTATTGGCCACTGCCCCGTTTATACTCCCGACGTACGTGTTTTACGTCACCGCGTTTAAAACGATCGGATTTTCCGACAACTTTGTGTGACCGTGTGTATGCAAGACAAGTTTGAGCCAACATCCGTCGGAAAAAATCCTAGGATTTTGTTGTCGGAATGTCCGAACAAAGTCCGACCGTATGTACGCCCTATTAGAGGGAAGTTTCAGGAAAAAAACTAAAATTTTAAATAAGGAACTTTGGAGCAAAATAAGGGTCAGTGCCCATCTGCAGCCTCATCAATCCACATCAATACAGCCTCACCATTGCCATCAGTGCAGCCTAGATGGGATAGGAAGGGGGCGGAACGAGCGCCAACATATTACATACAAAGAGAATCTCCTATGATAGACAGAACAGTGGTCCAATGGCGGCCCAGGAGACAGGACTTCCTATTACAGAGGTTGCCAAGTAAACAGGAGATTCTCGCTGTATGTAATCTGACAGCGCTCGTCCGGCCCCCCTCCTTGAAGTATTGGCGTATAACACGCACACGCTATTTGCACCCGATTTTCATGGTAAAAAAGTGAGTGTTATACGCCAATAAATACAGTAATTCATTTTTTTATTCAAAGAAAGCTCCCCAATCCATCAATGTCTCCATGCTTTATTTTGTTGAGAAATCACTTTGAAAAAACACCTGCCTAGCATTTGTAGCCCTGGCCATCTTTAGTAAGGACAGATGATTTATCTAACATTTAATTCCTGGAATCCATCTGACCTTACCTCAGGCGTGCAGGCGCATACCTCCCAACTTTTTGAGATGGGAATGAGGGACACCTATAGGCATGTGCATTACATTTCGTTCTGAATCGAAATTCGGACTAATTTTTCATTATTCGGAAATTCGGATGCATCCGAATTTCCGAATTACAAAAGTAAAGAATTTAAACGAATCTGAAAAAACGAACGAATTTGAAAACAAATTCGGATCGAATTCGAAATAATAGAAAAAGTTTTTCTAAAAAAAAAATAAGATAGAATATAAAATAATAAAGCAATAGAATATATATATATAATTTTTTTTTATTATTCTCTTCTATTCTTTTTTTATGCTTTTCTTTTCTATTATTTTCTATTCTATAATAGTCTTTTCAATTCAAATTCAAATTCATTCTATACGAAATTCGAATTTTGGAACATGGCTTCCGAAGTTTGAATTTCGTATAGAATGAATTCGAATTTGAATAGAAAAGATTAGAACAGAAAATAATAGAAAATAATAGACTAGAAAAACAATAGAACAGAAGAGAAGAAAATATAATATATATATTATATTTTCTTCTCTTCTGTTCTATTGTTTTTCTAGTCTATTCTTTTCTATTCTATTCTAATCTTTTACATTCAAATTTGATACACTGTATTTATTGGCGTATAACACTCACTTTTTCACCATGAAAATTGGATGCAAATAGCGTGTGCGTGTTATACGCCAATACTTCAATTTTAGCTTCCTCTGAGGGGACAGGGAGGGGGGCAGGACGAGCGCCGTCAGGTTAAATACAGTGAGAATCTCCTGTTTACTTGGCGGCCTCTGTAATAGAAAGTCCCGTCTCCTGGGCCGCCATTGGGCCACTGTTCTGTCTATCATAGGAGATTCTCACTGTATGTAATCTGTTGGCGCTTGTCCCGCCCCCCTCCCTGTCCCCTCTAGGCTGCAGATGGGCATCGATCAGGCTGCATTGATGGCAGTGGTGAGACTGCTGCATTGATGGCAATGGCAAGGCTGCTACATTGATGGCAATGGTGGGGCTGGTGCATTGATGGCAATGGCAAGGCTGCTACATTGATGGCAATGGTGAGGCTGCATTGATGTAGACTAATGAGGCTGCATTGATGGCACTTGTGAGGCTGCAGATGGGCATTGATCAGGCTGCATTGATACATTGGTGAGGCTGCAGATGGGCACTGACCCTTATTTTGCTTCAAAGTTCCTTATTAAAAATTTAAGCTTTTTTCCTGAAACTGAAACTTTTCCTGAAACTTCCCTCTTAAAATGAATGTGCGTGTTATACGCCTGTGCGTGTTATACTCCGATAAATACAGTAACAATAATAATAATAAAAAATGTTTTATTATTATTATTTATTATTATTTTGTTCCGTTCCATTTGTTTAGATGCAGCATTCATTATTTCGGATAATTCATAACTTCGGATAAATTCATATTCGTTATGTTCACTGTTATGGAAAAGATTAAGAGCTCCAATCGAGCCCAAGGTTATCTGCTGCTGTCTCTAATTGAAAAGTGTTGATATGCATGCATATAAAAGTAAACACTCTGAGACACGCTCAGCTCCGTTACTTCTTACACTTCTAATTTATTCAAGGCGGTGCTAATGTTTTATACACACAAATACGTCATTGCTATGTTAGTCTAATAGGTACATCTCATTGGTTAAGATAGAAAAAGAAATTGGAGAATCTTCATAACGAGGTCTGGCTGTCTTTGGTTTTATCTTCAGTTCCGCGTTCTTCTGATGTGTGGAATGTAGGGGGTACCCGCCATCTTGAGAAAATATAGGAACAGAGCTAATCTGTATACTTATATAATGAGTAAGGAGAAAAATATGTATACACATAAGAAAATAGACATTTTCAGATTACTATTATTATTATCTACATCACATTCCTTCACAATCCCCCCTAAAAAGACTATTTTCTCTTTTCTGTCCCTAATACTAAAGGTCCCACTTTGGCCTGGCCCTTCTCCTCAGCAACTCTTTTTGGCTGTATATAGAATTGGGCAGCAACTGTTCACTTCCCTCCTCGATACAGCTGGAGAGGTGCAGTCAGGCGCTATCTATCCCTATAACCCTATAGGATTGTGAGATTATGGACAGGGAGTGACTGTAGAGGAGTGAAGGGTTTGTCATCTTCCATCATAAGGAGGTCCTCTTCTTCTTGGTGGAGAAATGTAGGTGTGCTATTGTCTACAGCCTTGTTCATTAACTTTTTTACAAAAGGTAGAATACAGCCTACAATCAGGGCTAAAAGAACCAGGATTATTAATACCGTTACCCGTATCTGGACGAGCACCTTCTGCCACCCACTCATCCAGCTAAAGTATTGATCCCATGGGTCTGTGATACCTGAGTTCTTCTTCAACTCTAGTGACAGATCTTCTAATTTCTTTATAGCTAGAGTAACCTTACCATTTGGGCCAGTATTATCAGGAATGTATGTACAACAGGTTCCCGTTTTTTTTTCCTATGATTTTACAAAACACCTCCTTTCCCAGCTAGCACCATGTCTAAGGCCACCCGGTCCTGGAATGTCATGTAGGAAGTGGGGGCTAACTGGTCAGCAATTCCCTGGAGGGCATTTTTAGTGTAATTTACAAATCTCTGTTGGTTATAATATGTGTAGTGTCAGGTCACCTAGAGGCTGGGTGACAGATGCACACCATTGGGATAAGGAGTGCACCGCAAGGTAGTGGACCCTACGGGTGACTGCTGCGGATTGAACCCTGGGAGGTTCAGGAAGCAGGTCTACTGGATCACTGACACAGATCCCACTGGGAGCTAGAGCATAGATTCCCCAGGGCGCGGAGTCTAAGAGCCAGCAGGTGTTCACTAGAGCCTTTAATGGTAAGGATGGACTGCGCTGCAGTCTGGCTCCAGGTCGCGGCCCCCAGGGTCTCACAGCTCAAGCTCACAGTAGACTACAGGAGAAGAGGAAGGAGGCAGCAGGCTGGAACAACAAGGAAAGTAAGGTACAAGCCAAGGTCGGTAACAGGAATCAGATGTAGGAAACACAGCAAGTACACACAGAGGCTAACACACAGTGGTTGATCAGCACTGCTGGCTTGCAGTGCACAGGTTAATATAGGGTTCCCTGATAGGGCCTGGGGTGGGGCCATGCTTAGAGGGGAGGTTACAAAAGCAGTCAGGTGAGGGTCAGCTGGTCTCTAGAGATGAACACATGGAGACAGGTATGCTGATCGACAAACTCTATTGCATAACCATGACATGTAGTTAATCCAATCTACATTCTTGCTGACAGTTGTTATGGGGATCAAAGACTCAAAACCAGCTTTTACCTGGTCCCTGGCTTTAAATTCATCAGGGATCCCCCTTGTAACCCTTATGACATGTATGTATACATGAGGATCAAAGCTTCCGGAGAGAGCTGCTCGCTTCCTCCTCTGACTGTGTGCTGGGTCAGTGTATGTATCAGGGGTATCTTTGGTTAGGATATGGGGGCTTTCTATTTTCATCTTTTTTGTCTAATGCACTCTGTGGTCGCCCAGTCTGGCCCTGGGTTCCAACCCACTGGCCCCCACAGAAACCACAACTCTGTCCCCAGTAACTGTCTGTGTGGCATACATATATGTCCTTACCGTCAGGGATATCACTGTACCAATGGCATCACCATGAAGGGTCAAACAGACAAGGTACTATGTCACCGTAATCTAAGGTAAAGGTGGTCACATGTGTACCTGAAGAGTTACACCAAAATGTAATTATGTTATCATTTTTGTGATGGCCACCTCCTGGGCCCCTCCCCCCTAGATCAAACAGAAAAAGGATATGCAGCACCCGAAAACACGCTCTCCTGCAGTGATAAGCGTGCATTCAGGTGTTCTTCCTGGCCAACTTGACTGAGGTAGCTGTGGTCAGCAAAACTTGGAATGGACCATCATAACTTGGCTCAAGGATCTCCAGACAGTAGTTGGTGTGTTCCTGTATCTAATTCAGGATCTGGAATGGAAGAAAACACCTGGACATGCATTCAGGTTAATAATTAAAGTGGTGATTAAAGTGTGATAAAGTGGTTACATAATTAGTCAACACATCAGACTGTAACTGTTGTGGAAAGTAACAACCAAGTCTGGGAGCTGAACCAAACAAAATTTCATAAGGGTATAGGGCATGTTTCCCCCAGGGGTGTGTCTGACACTGAACAGGGCAATGGGCCAACTCATGTTAGTCTCTTGGGCCATCTTTAACATCCTGTTTTTAATGTCCTATTCATCCTTTCTACCTTCCCGCTACTTTGAGGGTGGTATGGGGTGTGTAGTGCCAACTGAACCCCCAGTGCTGCCCAAATCTCTTTAGTAAGGGTTGCTGTTAAGGCTGGGCCCTGATCTCTCAATATCACCTCTGAGACCCCAAATCTACATACTATCTCACTCAGTAGTTTCTTAGCTGTGGTCCTGGCAGTCATGACCACTTCCACTAGGGCGTATTCGAATCTGCCACTTCTTGGCACTTGAGAATGATCAATTTGCATCCTCTGGAATGGGGTATAGGGCTTTTGCCAGGTGCTTCTTCTGTGCTTCTTCTGTGCTTCTTCTGTGCATCCTGGGTTACATTTGGTGCAGATAATGCATGATCTGTAGAAGTTGTCGGTCAGTGGAGTAACTCTTGGTGCAACACTTGTTGATAAGAGAGTTCATAAAAGTCTTTGTCAAGTGGGCAGCTCCATGTGCCCATTGCACCACAGCTGGGTACATACTCCTGGGTAGACAAGGCTTCTTGTTGCACTCGAATAGTCCATTTCTGAGAGTTGCTCCTCTCCGTTTCCAGCTTTCCTTCTTATCCGGACTTGTTGTTTCCTGTAGTTCTTTTAGATAAACTCTGTCCACTGGGAAAGTCTGTAAGGTAAGCACGGGGTGGTCTTCTTCTACCACCCTGCTGTCCACTTCCCGTGGACCACCAGCTGTCTGTTTGGCAGCTGAATTGGCTAGATGATTGCCTCGAGCTTCCTTTGAGTTCATTTTGTCGTGTGCTTTTACTCATAATAGTCACTTGGGTTGTGAGAAGCAAGGCATCAATCAAGTTTTCACAGGTGTTCCTGCAGCCATCAGGAATCCTCTATCCTAGATAACACCATTATCATGGGCAATGCTGAAAGCATATCTTGAGTCCATATGAATGTTGGCTCTTTTTCCCTCTGCCCATTTACATGCTGTAGTAAGTGCTTACAGCTCTGCCTCCTGTGCAGTCATCACCGGTGGTAAGGATTCAGCTTGTAGAACAGTGTTTTCAGTGGTGACCGCGTGTCCTGTGTGGTCATGGGGTGACAAGTCAAGACTCTACTCCTCCTCCTCCTTCCCCCCCTCGAGAAGTGGAAGAAGGGTGGTAGGGTTCAGTGTTTGACAACTTAATAGAGTAATGCTGTCCAGTAGGAGGGAACACAGGAGTCTCAAGTGTCTGGTAGTGGACAAGTGTTTCGGCTGGATCTTGGTTGAATATGGCAACAACGTCATGGGGAGCAAGCAGAACGAGGCAGTGTCCGAGGACCAAGTTCAAAGTTTTGTCAAGCAAGGCTTGTGTAGCAAATCCAGCTCGCAGACACAATAGGCCTCCTCTTGCTACCACATCCAGCCGACAGGAATAATATCCTATGGGGCGTAGGCTGATGCCGTGTGATTGGGTGAGTACACCTGCAGCATGTCCCAGACGTTCGGATACAAAGAACTTGAGCGTTTTGTCGTAGTCTGGGAGCCCTAGCGCCTGAGATGGCACACTTGAGGGCCTCAAACTTAGATATTTCTTCAGGAGACATCTGGAAGGGTCCGATTGCAGAGCATCAGTAGGAAGGCTTCTGGAATCCATGCTCTGCACTAGGAAATTAGTCCAAAGAAAATGACAGGTGTTGAGCACCACTGCAATTTGGGCTTTGAGGCTCTGCAGCCCTGGTTGGCAAGATAGCACAACAGGCTTTCTGAGGTGACTTCAACAGGGAGTAAGTCAGCTGCACAAAGGAGAAGGTCATCAACATGTTGGAAGAGAATCACTTCCGGCTGTTCCTCTTGTCATGTGTCAAGGATGATAGCCATAGCTTTTGCAGACTGGCTTGGAAAGTTCTGTGCCCCTTGCGGCACAACTGTTTAGGTATGTTGCCGTTTCTTTCCGTGGATGAATGCAAAAAGGTACCAGCAGGAGGGGTGAGGGTGGACACTGAAGAAAACGTTTGTAAGGTCCACCTCTGTGAGGTATTTTGCAGTCAAAGGCATCCACAGCAGGTACCTGGTTCTTCTTAGGGGTTCTCTTCTTGGGGTTATTGTGGTTTCCGGGGCAATGAAGTGCCCTCTTTTAGCTTGACTGAAACTGGTGGCACCTTTAAGTGACCGTTGTCTTCCGGTCCTGTGGACCATAGGCACGCAGGGATTCTGTCAAGTACTTCCTGCAGTATTGAACTTGAAGTTTTTGCTTCATTAAGTGTCATCAGGAGAGGCAGAGAACACAAAGCAGATGAGTCTTCTAAAGATAGGGGAGTATGTAACTTCATCCCCCCTTCAGGCGTGTCCTGATTGAGGCCTGTAGTCTGGACAACACATCAGCTCCTAGTAGATTCAAGGGACATGTAGAGGACACCACAAATCTGGCAAGCAAATCAGGAAGTGGACTGGAGCGGGGCACCCCATCCATTCCTACGCAGGAAACATCAATAGTGGAAAGGAAAGAATTATTAGGCAGGTTCACCGCCCTCAACACACTTTTGGCTGCACCCCTGTCAATGAGGAAAGTGGTAGGTTTTTCGTCTGGGAAATCTTGGGGCTCTGCATTCTTTTCTGAAGTGACCCCGTTTCCCACAGTTGTAACTGGTGATCCTTTCCCTGGTATTGGGCAGTGGTGGTGGACTAGTGTAGGCGGGATCTTCGTCATGGGTTACCATGAGGGGCGTTGGTTTTTTACCTTTTTGATTTTCTATACCTCTGGTCACCAACAATAAATCAGACATTTTCATTGAATGGTATTCAGGGCGGGCCACCATCAGGCCTTTTCTGATATCCTCTCTGAGCCCTGAAACAAAAGCAGTTGATAACATGTGTGTGTGTGCCTTTATGAGTCTAGCATGATACTTCTTCACAGACTCCCCTTTATCTTGGGTAATATCTTGGATTGTGGTGGTCTGATCCGTCAACTTCTCCTTTGCCCAGTCGTGGAGTTGTGCACAGAACTCCACGCCTGAGGTGTAGGAAGTGGCACTTGTCAGGCAGACTTGTCACTAAGGCCGCTGCTTGTGATAGAGTAAAAGTGACACACATCACTGGTGCCCCTTCTGGTAACCGAGACTGTTGTTGGGGCGGGGGCTGGCAAGAGGCACTGTTCCTTACGGTTGCCAGCATGTGTTTGAGATCCTCTCGGAACTGAGAGTCTGGAGCCGGATTGGGGGTTAAATCAGTGGGTGGCTTTGCTGCCTGCTGTTGGGCTTCCCACTCAGATGCTTCTTCATCATTAACATATCCGGCCTGGGAATGTGATGCTCCCGTATTGGGGAAGACAGGTGTGTGGTATGAACCATCTTGGTTTAAAACAGGGAGGGCTGGGTACAGGCTGTTTAAGCTTACTGGGTGTACCAAGATGGCCGCCGTAGGAAGTGCACTGGACTGGGTAGAAAGTGAAGGCATGGGTGCACTAAGATGGCCGCCGGGCTGAGTTGTCACAGTGGGTTGTGCTTGGGTGGTGAGAAAGGAGTGGTTGTTAGACGGAGGGCAGTGCTGTCCCTCCCCTCCTTTGTTTCAAGTTCCAACATATCATCAGCTCTGTGATACACATACATAATACAATCGCCATCTTTCTTAACTTCCTTTATCCAATTTTCTTTATCACACAGGATTTTTCTCCCTGTTTCTTCAGCAACATAACTTTCGCCACTTCTTTCAACTTTGTTAACTATTTCAACATCTTCTTCTCTCCTTCTTTACAATATCACTTTCTTTACAATATCACTTTCTGTTTCTCGGCTAACGGCTTGAGAGGAGAATACATACAACCAAGGGGTTAATATTTTTCTCAGCGTTCTTTATCAAAAATTCCTTCGGTGGGGGAACATACTGTGCTCCTAGCTTCCACTGTTTGCTATAACCCTGTAATGTACGGTTAATCTCAGAACAAGAACAAACACGTCAGGGGTAGTGAGGAGCAACGGCCCGCGACCCAACAGATCCCCCGGGCAGCCCCTCTCGTGTATAGCAAACAGTAAACCACAAATACACTCACGACAGGACATTACACCTGCCACTCTTCGAACTGCAAAATTTCAGCAGGCTAAGATAACCACAAGGGCAGACCACCCTGCAAAAATGAACCCGTTTATAGACTTTTTTTTTTTTTTTCCAGCTCTACACCAAGAGGCCGACAACTCTTCTTGGGGTGAGACTTCTGTAACACTTTCAGACTGCAAAACCAGCAGCTGAGATAACCCTCAAAGGTTCGTCGAACCCAGAGTAACCCGTCTATAAACGTTTGCTACAAGGGAAACCATCTCATACCAGAGGCCGAAAGCTCATCTGGAGATGAGACCACACATTCACACATGTAGCACTTTTAGACTGCTGAGTTTCGTAGCCCAAAGAATGGCAGACAGTGAACAAATACAGACAGCAGAAACCCATTGACAGGTTCATTAAAACAACCTCAGGCGAGGAAATACCTGCCTCTAAGACAGTCTCAGCATACCGACAGAATCCAGCCGTCAACCGAAAGATAAGAGAGTCGTACAGTGGTAAGAATATAAATCAAACTCACCGGTACTGTTAGGGCTGCGCAAACCCCACTCTCATCAATCAGTTAACGCCCAAATGCTTATCGCGGTACGGCTTCGACTGTAGCCTGAGGTCCCGGGTTTCGGCACCATCTGTTATGGAAATGATTAAGAGCTCCAATCAAGCCCAAGGTTATCTGCTGCTGTCTCTAATTGAAAAGTGTTGATATGCATGCATATAAAAGTAAACACTCTGAGACACGCTCAGCTCCGTTACTTCTTACACTTCTAATTTATTCAAGGCGGTGCTAATGTTTTATACACACAAATACGTCATTGCTATGTTAGTCTAATAGGTACATCTCATTGGTTAAGATAGAAAAAGAAAATGGAGAATCTTCATAACGAGGTCTGGCTGTCTTTGGTTTTATCTTCAGTTCCACGTTCTTCTGATGTGTGGGATGTAGGGGGTACCCGCCATCTTGAGAAAATATAGGAACAGAGCTAATCTGTATACTTATATAATGAGTAAGGAGAAAAATATGTATACACATAAGAAAATAGACATTTTCAGATTACTATTATTATTATCTACATCACATTCCTTCACACACTAACAGCCAAATTTTTGAAAGGAAATTCCAATACCTATAATTTAATAGTTAGTTATTTCAGATTTTCACATTTTCGGGTTTTCGGATTTTCACATTTCGAATTTCCAAATTTCCAAATTTTCAAATTTTCAAATGTACGAATTTATGAGTTTTCGAATTTACGAATGTACGAATTTACGAATGTGCGAATTTACGAATGTACGAATTTAGGAATTTACGAATTGCGATCATAACGAATGACCCGAAAAACGTAAAAAAACCCCAAAAAACAAATGAAACGAAAATGAAAAACAAAAAAATGTTTTGGCAGTGCACATGTCTACAGTGTATAGTGTATTCTGGATTAAAGCTTAAAGTGGTTGTAAATCCTTCCATACAGCCAGTGAAGTGACTGGCTTCAGCTGATACACGGAGATGAAACAAATCCTCCTACATAAGATGTACCTGTTTATCTGCAGTCTTCTCTTCCCTACCTCAGTTTAAATGGGAGAGCTGAAGTTACACTCTGCAGAGCTCAGTGAGGAGAGCTCTGAGAGCTGATTGGAGGAAAGAGACACACCCCCCCTCCACACAGCACACAAGAACAGGCTGTGTGCTGGAGATCCCTCCCCTGTCACCTTTTATCTCTTGGTGTCAGGAAAACCGGTCAGAAGTGACTCATGCAGATAGCAGAGGAAGAAGGCAGCAGACAGAAATGGCACTCAGTGCTCTGGATTGAGACAAGTACACACTATAGAGGGATATGCTACATGCTCAAGCACACAGCTATGAGCTACATAACTTAACTCAGACTATGTTCTCAGCCCTCCGGGATAAGTGACCCAGGGTACATTCAACAGAGGAGACTGAGGACATATTGTGGGAAAGAGGAATTGGGGGGGGGGGGGCAGCCCCAGAATGGTAGTGAGCACTGCAGCCACAGCTTTCTTTTTTAACTTTAACTACTACAGCTCCGGTAGATTTACCCCCTTCCTGGCCAGGCCATTTTTTTTGCGATTCGGCACTGCGTTACTTTAACTGACAAGTGCGCAGTCATGCGACACTGTACATAATAAAATGTTTGTCCCTTCTTTCCCACAAATAGAGCTTTCTTTTGGTGGTATTTGATCACCTCTGCGGTTTTTATTTTTTGCGCTATATACAAAAAAAGAGCGACTTTCTGCTATCCAATAAAAAAAATGTAAAAAAAAATCTAATTTCTTCATCACTTTAAGCCAATATGTATTCTGCTACATGTTTTTGGTACAACAAAAATCCCAATAAGCGTATATTGATTGGTTTGCGCAAAAGTTATAGCGTCTACAAACTATGGGATATTTTTATTTGTTTAAAATTTTATTAGTAATGGCGGCGATCAGCGACTCATAGCGGGACTGCGACATTGCGGCAGACAAATCGGACACCTAACTGACACTTTTTGGGGACCAGTGACACTAATACAGTGATCAGTGCTAAAAAAATATGCACTGTCCAATGACACTGGCAGGGACGGGGTTAACATCAGGGGTAATCAAAGGGCTAAATGTGTTCTAACTGTGGGGGGGGGAGGTCCTTTGACTGGGGGAAGGTAAAGATTCGTGTTCCTGAACACAGGTTCGGCACATTCCCCTCTCACAGACCACCGTTCTGCCTTTCTCCTAAATCAGGGGTTTCCAAAGTACGGCCCTCCAGTTGTTCAGGAACTTCAATTCCCATCATGCCTACGAATGTCAGAGTTCTGCAACAGCTGGAGGGACGTAGTTTGGAGACCCCTGTCCTAAATGATCGTCAGGTCCCGGCGGACATCACGTCTTACGGAACCGCTGTGTCCAATCATAGCAGAAGCAGACCGCTGGCGGCGCACGCGCGTGCGCCCCAGACCTGGAAGTGTCAGATCACGTAATAGGTACGTGATTTGGCGCAGAGCAGCCACCCTGCTGCAGTATATCTATGGTGGGCAGTGGCTAAGTGGTTAAAAAAAGAAAAGAATAGCCCGGAGTTGGGCTGATGGCGAGTCTGAGATCCTAATAACTATCCTGCCTGGTTCACTACTTTTTCTGCTTCCTTCACTCATTTCATGCCACCTTTTTAGGAATAATTCACTTAAACACTTACAAGAGGCCTCTTAGTTCCCAGTGGTCTAGTCCACACGGGGTCATTCAGAACACCCAAGACCCATGAGACATGGGGGCCCTGGCTGTTGGACACTTGCACCCAAGGGAACATCTCCTACCACCACCAAGCAAACGGACCATCCTCCAATCATTCCTGACCAGAACCAGGTGTCCACACTCCTCAGGTATTGGCTGTACTGTGACCTTCTAAGAAAGAATAAATTACCAGTCCAACATTACAGGGGCCCAGTGACCGCCAAAACCACTGTGACTTTCGTTTTTTCACTCTTGTCTGTTTTATATTGACAACACATCTCATCATTCTGCAAAATCTAGCAGTAAAAGAGAGACTATTAAATAGAGTTCTCTGTTGAGGGGAGAGGGGTAGGTCCTTCCCTGTTATCTGCACTGCCATCTAGGACCCCCATAGAGGAACCACCCCTTTATGTATGGCACGGCTCCTGGGACAGGGACTAATGGGAATATTCTTTGTATCTACTGTGTTCCTGTAGCCAAAAGTAGGGAATGATTGATCCTTTCTGCTGTGTGCTCTGCTGCCACCCAGTGGACAGATATGAAACTTCTTGTAGCAGAACTTTAAAGTGGAACACACACGTCCTGACAGGTGCTTTAAAAATACACCCCCTCCACTGGAATTCAGGCGCCCGGGATCCGAAAGGTGTACAGGACTACATAATACACAGAGCGCTGGGCACAGGACTACATAATATACAGGAGGGTGTTAGGTATAGAGTGCAGGATTCAGAGGTTTGCTGTGCACAGAGGACACTTCTGGCCCCACATCCATAGCTCACCTCTGCACCCTTAATGGACGCACCTCCACTGTAATACACAGAGTGCTGGGCACAGGACTGCATAATACACAGAGTGCTGGGCACAGGGCTACATAATACACAGATCGCTGGGCATAGGACTGCATAATACACAGAGTGCTGGGCACAGGACTGCACAATACACAGAGTGCTGGGCACAGGACTGCAAAAATAAACAGGGCACTGGGTACAGGACTGCATAATACACAGAGCGTTGGGGACAGGACTGCACAATACACAGAGCACTGGGCACAGGACTGTAGAATACACAGAGTGCGAGGTACAGGACTTCACAATACACAGAGCACTGGGTACAGGACTGCATAATACACAGAGTGCTGGGCAGAGGACTGCACAATACACAGAGTGCTGGGCACAGGACTGCAAAAATAAACAGGGCACTGGGTACAGGACTGCATAATACACAGAGCGTTGGGCACAGGACTGCATAATACACAGAGCGTTGGGCACAGGACTGCATAATACACAGAGTGCTGGGCACAGGGCTACATAATACACAGATCGCTGGGCATAGGACTGCATAATACAGAGAGTGCTGGGCACAGGACTGCACAATACACAGAGTGCTGGGCACAGGACTGCAAAAATAAACAGAGCGCTGGGCACAGGACTGCATAACACACAGAGCACTGGGCACAGCCTACATAATACACAGAGCGCTGGGCACAGGGCTACATAATACACAGAGCGCCGGGCACAGGGCTACTTAATACACAGAGCGTTGGGCACAGGACTGCATAATATACATGGGGGTGTTAGGTATAGAGTGCAGGATTCAGAGGTTTGCTATGCACAGAGGACACTTCTGCCCCCACATCCATTGCTCACCTCTGCACCCTTAATGGACGCACCACCACTGTAATACACAGAGTGCTGGGCACAGGACTGCACAATACACAGAGTGCTGGGCACAGGACTGCAAAAATAAACAGGGCACTGGGTACAGGACTGCATAATACACAGAGCGTTGGGCACAGGACTGCATAATACACAGAGCGTTGGGCACAGGACTGCATAATACACAGAGTGCTGGGCACAGGACTGCATAATACACAGAGCACTGGGCACAGGCTACATAATACACAGAGCGCTGGGCACAGAGCTACATAATACACAGAGCGCCGGGCACAGGGCTACATAATACACAGAGCGCTGGGCACAGGACTACATAATATACAGGAGGGTGTTAGGTATAGAGTGCAGGATTCAGAGGTTTGCTATACACAGAGGACACTTCTGCCCCCACTTCTGCCCCCACATCCATTGCTCACCTCTGCACCCTTAATGGACGCACCACCACTGTAATACACAGAGTGCTGGGCACAGGACTGTACAATACACAGAGTGCTGGGCAGAGGACTGCACAATACACAGAGTGCTGGGCACAGGACTGCAAAAATAAACAGAGCACTGGGTACAGGACTGCATAATACACAGAGCACTGGGCACAGGGCTACATAATAGAGAGAGGGCTGGGCACAGGACTGCATAATACACAGAGCGTTGGGCACAGGACTGCATAATACACAGAGTGCTGGGCACAGGACTGCACAATACACAGAGTGCTGGGCACAGGGCTACATAATATACAGAGTGCTGGGCACAGGACTGCATAATACACAGAGCATTGGGCACAGGACTGCATAATATACATGGGGGTGTTAGGTATAGAGTGCAGGATTCAGAGGTTTGCTGTGCACAGAGGACACTTCTGGCCCCACTTTTGCCTCCACATCCATAGCTCACCTCTGCACCCTTCTCTCACAGATTATCTCTGCAGCCACCTTTTAGCCCTTCACCCACAACAGTTAAACTCTCCATCTCTCCATGCAGCCGCATCAGCTCTGACCCCCCCCCCATCTGCTCACCACCCGGCCTCAGCCCTCCACACAGTAAATTTTTGACTCTGCCTCTCCTCCACTGAACAGCAGCAGGAGCAGCAGTGGGATCGTCCAGCAGGGGACATCAGCATCCAAGCCACCAGACTGTATCTCAGCTAGCATGGGATGCCTGTCTACATTAATCTGGTGTTCTGTCAAATTCTCCAACCCATCAGAAACTCCAACAACTTAACTTCCGGTTTCTTTAAACCAGCAGTAATTGGAGTTTTTGACGAATTGGTGGTTGGACACAACAGCGGCAACAAAATAGAGTCCGGTGCAGGATATTATGAGTGGAGATTCTTACTCGGCTCCGATACTAGCCAACAAAATAGCTGCCTCTGAAGCCGTGCCAACTTTGTCCTCGTTAGCTGCTGTGCTTTTAAAACAGCTCAATCTTCCTGTACGGGACTATATTAGGTTGTCGGTGTTTTGTCAAACCACCAATTCGTCAAAATCTACAATTACTAAGGGTTTAAATAAACCGGAAGTAGCGTGGTTGGAGTTTCTAATGGGTTGGAGAAATTGACAGAACATCGGCCCTGAATCCGGGGACAGAACCAGGGACAGACTTGGTCTGGGGGCAGTCGAGAGACTTTCCCCCGGAAAACCCGGAGATGTCTGGTCAACCTACTTTATTGAGGACATTGTGTATACATTTTTAGAAAGCGAGTTTCGCTATCAGTGATTGAAATTCAAACTCATGCATATGTGTATGCACCATGCATTAAGCAATCACAGCAGGACAGTATTTTCCAGAACAGTTATTTTAAATCTTCATAACGCATTTGCATAGCTCCCAACTGTTCCTGATTTGGAGGGACTGTCCCTGATTTGGAGCAATGTCCCTCTGTCCCTCATTCCTCCTCATTTGTCCCTCATTTTGGTCTCATCTATATAGTTGTATATAAAATGTACTTTTTATCTTTGAAAAAGTGTTTCCCAGTGCTAAACCTTTCACCTAAATTCAAAATTGCTGCATTTGTAAATGTTAAAAGCCAATATAAAGGAATAGGAGTGGCAAAAAAATGTCCTTGTGGATTTAGTTAAATTTTTGGGGGTTAATTCTCCTTTAACCACTAAGCCACCGCCCACCGTCATATGACGGCTGGACGAGGCTTCTGTTGTTCTGGGAGGACGTCATATGACGTCCTCGCCCTCCCGAGCCACTAGGGGGCGCGCACGCGCCGCCGCCGGCGCGCGTGCGTGCCCGCTGCGTTGCTCGGGACCCGGTGCGATTGCCGGGTGACAGAGCAGGAGCGTGGATCTGTGCATGTAAACACAGATCCACGTCCTGTCAGAGAGGAGAGGAGACCGATGGCGTGTCCCTTGTACATAGGGACAGCGATCGGTCACCTCTCCCAGTCAGTCCCCTCCCCCCACAGTTAGAATCACCTCCTTAGGTCATACATTAACCCCTCGAGCACCCCCTAGTGTTAACCCCTTCCCTACCAGTCACATTTACACAGCAATTTTATAGCACAGATCGCTGTATAAATGTGAATGGTCCCAAAAATGTGTCAAAAGTGTCCGATGTGTCCGCCGCAATATCGCAGTCACAATAAAAATCGCAGATCGCCGCCATTACTAGTAAAAAATAAATAAATAATAAAAATGCTATAAATCTATCCCCTATTTTGTAGACGCTATAACTTTTGCGCAAACCAATCAATATACGCTTATCGCAATTTTTTTTTACCAAAAATATGTAGAAGAATACATATCGGCCTAAACTGAGGAAAAAATTTGTTAAAAAAAAAATTGGATATTTATTATAGCAAAAAGGAAAAAATATTGTGTTTTTTCAAAATTGTCCCTCTTCTTTTGTTTATAGCGCAATAAATAAAAACCGCAGAGGTGATCAAATACCACCAAAAGAAAGCTCTATTTGTGGGGAAAAAATGATAAAAATTTAATTAAGGTGCAGTGTAACATGACCGCGCAATTGTCATTCAAAGTGCGACAGCGCTGAAAACTGAAAAATGGCTTGGGCAGGAAGGGGGTGTAAGTGCCCTGTATTGAGGTGGTTAAGGGGGTGTGTCAAGGGTGTGTGTGTGTGTCAGAGGGGCGTGTCCTATGCCTACATACGTTTGCAAGTAGGTGTCCCTCATTCCCAAAATGTTGGGAGGTATGCATTTGGGGTTATATGCCATTATAAATACAGTTTGGTGGAGTTCTTTAAATTCACCTAGTATAATGTCTTTCCTGTATGCAGAATGCTAAGGCAATACAATAAGATGTGGTAGACTTGAAATAGAAGTGTTCAAGGCAGTTAAAAATGAGTGTTTATTTTACTAGCCCCAATGAGTGTCTTGAGAGGAGGAAGGATAACAGAAGCCCACACAAAGAAAAGAAAGGGAAAACAGAAAATTACATGCAATACAAAAAATTGTCACAAGATGGCAGCATACAAAAAACAATAAAAAAAAAACAATTAAAAAACAAAACCAAACAAAACAAAAACAAATACTGCAGCTGCTGACTTTTAAAATAAAGACACTTACCAGGGCGCCCGCAATGTCGTGACCTGAAGCCGATCTATCCTTTGGCTGTTGCTGCCATCCTCGGTAATGGAATCAGGAAGTTCACTTCCTGGTTCCCTACTGCGCATGGGCGACTCGCGCTGCGCTATCCCACTGGTCCCTGCTGTTTTCACAGATTGGAGAAAAGGCCCTTTACCACGTGATCAGCTGTCAGCCAATGAAAACAGAAGTCGGTAATCAGCTTTTTTTTTCCCTTACACTGATAGCGTGAGGAGAAAAAAAATAAGCTGACTACCCACTTGTGTAAGCGGGACATCGATCCCACACAGTGACAGCCACTGCTGCTAACCAGTGCCACCTACCAGTATCCACCAGTGCCACCTACCAGTGCCCATCAGTACTGCTATCCATTGCCACCTACCAGTGCCCACCAGTGCTACCTATCAGTGCCCATCAGTGCTGCCAATCAGTGCCCATCAGTGCCTCCTTTCAGTGCTGCCTATCAGTGCCACCTCTCAGTGCAGCATCATCGGTGCCTCCTGATCAGTGCCCACCAGTGCAGCCTCATCTGTGCCAATCAGTGCCACCTATCAGTGCCTCATCATCAGTGCCACCTTTAAGTGCTGCCTATCAGTGCCACCTACCAGTGCCCATCTGTGCCCATCAGTGCCACCTTGCAGTGCTGTCTATCAGTGTCACCTCTCAGTGCAGCCTCATCAGCGCCTCCTGATCAGTGCCCACCAGTGCCACCTCATTAGCGCCAATCACTGCCACCTATCAGTGCTCATCAGTACCACCTTATCAGTGCCTATTAGTGTCACCGATCGGTGCCCTTCAGTGCAGCCTCATCAGCGCACATCAATGAAAGAGAAAAATTATCTGTTTGCAAAATTTTATAACAAACTATGAAAACTGTTTTTTTTTTTTTTTTTAATTCAGTCTTTTTTTGATTGTTTAGCAAAAACTAAAAATCCCAGTAGTGATTAAATACCACCAAAAGAAATCTCTGTTTGTGTGAAAAAAAAATGATAAAAATTTAGTGACAGCGCTGAAAGCTGAAAATTGGCCTGGGCAGGAAGTGGGTATAAGTGCCCGGTAGGCAAGTGGTCAAAGGTATCGGAATGCGCTAGACACCCAGCAATAGCACAATAGGAGCGAAGGTATCCAGTGCATCCCCTCACCGCTGCAACCGCCAGAAGCATGTGCCGGGAACTGAGCTCCGATATGTTTTGCTCATCCTGACTAGCATTCGACACTAAAGCCCAGAAGAAGGTGTGGGGGGTGGGGTGGGGTGGGGGGGTCATTCCCCTGAAAAGTGTTGGGTGTGCAGTATATCAAATGCCCTTCACCAATACATTGCAAAAAGACTTTTTAAGTGATTTGAGACTTTGTACTAAGCACTTCTCAAGACACATCCTGGATCCCCTGCACTACTGAAGTCCGGGAAAGACAAGTATGTCAACTGTTTTTCCCTCTACAGATACTTTTATGCAACATTTCAAAGAGCTATCCTTTAAACAATGCCGTGCTACAATATACCGTATGTGAATACAATAATAAAGTGCAATAATGCTAGAAGACAAGTCTCATGACCACTAAATCATAAATGCGTGTAAATACTTTCAAATAACATGAGAACAGTTCCTGAACTTGAAAACCAGTATGCTCCCAGTGAAAGTAGTGAATGGATTTACATTCAAACAGTTCCAAAAAAAAGTGCGCCGTGTGCATGCAATATTCCACTCCAAAAACCAAACCATGGATGTCCCCCTGGACTCACCCACAGGTAAGGGCCCCCTGGACTTATACTGAGGTGGGTCTACTAAGCTTTGATATGCTTGTAAATCATCCAGAGTTTGGGGATCCCTCTCAATGTATCCTTTCAATTCTGTTCACACTGTTGCGTTTGCTTTGCTTCGCTGCACTCTAAAACTTAACTGCTTCAATACCTATCCTGACACTCCTCTCCTACATGTAAAAATCATCATTTTTTTGCTAGAAAATTACTCAGAACCCCCAAACATTATATATGGTTTTTTTAGCAGACACCCTAGGGAATAAAATGGCGGTCATTGCAACTTTTTATCTCCCACGCTATTTGCGCAATAATTTTCAAATGCCTTTTTTTTGGAGAAAAAACAGTTTCATGAATTAAAAAATAACAAAACAGTAAAGTTAGCCCAATTTTTTTTTATAATGTGAAAGATGATGTTACGCCGAGTAGATAGATACCTAACATGTCACACTTTAAAATTGCGCACAATCATGGAATGGCGCCAAACTTCATTACTTAAAAATCTTCATAGGCGACGCTTTAAAATTTTTTACAGGTTACCAGTTTAGAGTTACAGAGGAGGTTCTAGAATTGTTGCACACGCCCTAGCGATACCTCACATGTGTGGTTTGAGCAGCGTTTACATATGTGGGCGGGACTTACGTGTGCGTTCGCTTCTGAGTGCGAGCTACCGGGGACAGGGGCGTTTTAAAATTTTTTTATTTTTATTTTATTTTTTTTTCTTAATTTTTTTTATTTTTACACTTTTTTAACATTTTTTTTTGATTACTTTTATTCCTATTACAAGGAATGTAAACATCCCTTGGAATAGGAATCTATGTGACAGGTCCTCTTTATGGAGAGATGTGGGGTCAATAAGACCCCACATCTCTTCTCTAGGCTGGAAAGCATGAGATCGTGAAAAAAAAATTCACTGATCTCATGCTGACAGCCGCGATCACGGCTTAGTTTATTTCCGGGATCCCAGGCGTGACGTCATAACGTCACGCCCAGGCCTCCGACGGTCATAGAGATGACTGGTGACCATCTGGTCACCAGTCATCTCTATCGTCAACATCCGGCGCCAGCCTATTCCTTGTCCGGGCTCCCGATGGCACGGGGGAGCCCGGAGAAGCACCGGATGGCAGCAGGAGGGGGGGGCGTCCCCTTCCGTCGCCTATAAGAGCGATCAAGCGGAAGTGGAACTGCCGCTATGATCATTCTTATCGTGCACAGAATCGCCGGCTGAAAAGAATGATATCTGAATGATGCATCTAGCTGCAAGTATCATTCAGATATCCCCCCTAAAAGTAGAGGACGTCATTTTACTATAGGCGGATATTGAAATTAAACTCTCTGTTGCTTTCGCCTTGCTTCAGCGCTTTTCCAAAGCCCCCATACAAGTCTATCAGAGCGCAACACCCTCACTCCCCCCACCCTATTTCCCCTTCCTCGCTGTACTTTTCTCCGTGGGCGATGAGCTCTCCACGCAGCCAATGTACCGTTCAAGGGATTTGAAGTCCCCGGCCATATTCTCATTCTTCCTGTAGGGTTTCTGGGATGGATCAGAGCAATTCTGGTTGGTCAAATCAGTCACGTGTTGACGCGGACCATACAGAATCATTCTGATACATCCCAGAAGCCCCGTCCATTAAGGCCGCATAGGTGCCGCCCCCCCCCATCCATGCACCTGGCCCCTATGCAGGATGCCGGACGTATGAATTCCAAAAGGGGGTTTGTTTTATTGAAGCACCTACTTAGAGCCAGAGGCTCTAATAGGCTTAAAAATAGGGTGGGCTCGGGGCGCAGAGAATGCGAACGAGCCCACCCAGGTGTGTTACAATAGCGAATGAATATGTGCTATTTGTAACACTGAACCTCCTCTCAGCCAATCAGGAAGCGGGTCTTGAGACAGGCGATCTGCCAGGGCGGGGTTCAGCCCCTCCTTCAGCTGTCAGCTAATTGCCAGCTCCTTATCTCTCCACAGTTACTCAGCTGTTGATGATATCATGCTCGTCAGTCCTGCCTACTTAAGCTGTCCAGTCCAGAGGAGCTCTGCCTTCGCCTTCGTCAACATCGCGGAAACTGAGACGCTCTCCTGCGATCCTGTTCAAGACCTGCTTTGCTGACATCCCTTCTGGCTCCAGATCCTGCTTGCTGTTCCACTACATTGATCCCTGACTTCTGGCTTGGCTGACTATCCGTTCCGGTTACTGAACTTTGGCTATGTTCTGACTAAGTTTGTTCTTTTTACTTTTATTATTAAACAAGAGTGATTTAACTGTACCTCTGTCTCGGCCTGATTTCATGGTTTCTGACACGATCCTATTGGACGCCTAGGAGGAGGGGAGGAGACGCGCGGCGGAAGCCGCCATGATGGAGAAAAGGATGCAGGAGCCGCTGCCAGTTGACCGATGCCTGCCGCCCGTCACCTAGATGTGGTAAGTGCCGGATCGAGCGGCAGACAGCGGGCGGGCGGGCTGGCAAGGTTGGTTGTTTGCCACCCCCCCCCCCTCAAAAAAAAACAGCCGCCACTTGAAAGAGAAGAAGAAGAGCTGGGATCTCAACTACCTGGGCTACAATGGCAGCATGGGCACTGAGAGCTCATCACCCACGGATGTAAGAAATCAGGGGGGTTGGGAGGGTGTAGGGTGTTAGTTCACTTTTTTGTTTTTCCTGCCAAGATGAACTTATACTTTAAGGCGGTAAGGGAGCACCTTGAGTAAGCAGGCCTTGCAACTGAGGTGGAAGGACAATTCTAAATCATATAGCTCAAGTGACAATCATAAACTTTCTCTATACAGTCAAATTGTATGGGACCCTGAAGTTTCATTAACCGCTTGCCGAACAGCTCACGCCGATATACATCGGCAGAATGGCACTCCTGCGCAAACTGACGTATCCATACATCAGTCCGCAAAAGCAGGATAGCGGGCGGGCGAGATGTCCACCGGCAGCCCGCGATTGCAACAAGGAGAAGCAGAACGGGGAAATGCCTGTGTAAAAAAGGCATTTCCCTGTTCTGCCTAGTGACAGGACAGAGATCTTCTGTTCCCTGTCATCGGGAAAAGTGATCGCTGTCATGTCAGTGGTAGCCCATCCCCCCCACAGTTAGAACACACTGAGGGAACACACTTAACCCCTTGATCGCCCCCTAGTGTTTAACTCTTCCCTGCCAGTGACATTTACACAGTAATCGGTGACTATTTTTAGCTCTGATCGCTGTATAAATGCCATTGGTCCCAAAATAGTGTCAAAAGTGTCCGATCTGTCCGCCGCAACGTCGCAGTCCGGATAAAAATCGCAGATCACCGCCATTACTGATAAAAAAAAATAAAATAATAAAAATGCCATAAAAAAAAATTAAAATGCCATAAATGTATCCCCTATTTTGTAGACGGTATAACTTTTGCGCAAACCAATCAATATACGCTTATTGTTATTTGTTTTACCAAAAATATGTAGAAGAATACATACCGGCCTAAACTGAGGACGAAATTTGCTTTTTTATGTATTTTTTGGGGATATTTATTATAGCAAAAAGTAAAAGATATTGCTTTTTTTTTCAAAATTGTCGCTCTTTTTTTGTTCATAGCGCAAAAGAAAGCTCTATTCATGGGAAAAAAGGATGTCAATTTTGTTTGAGTACAACGACGCACGACCGCGCAATTGTCAGTTAAAGTGACGCAGTGCCGTATCGCAAAAAATGCTCTGGTCATTAAGAGGGTAAAATCTTCCGGGGCTGAAGTGGTTAGACCCGCATTATAAAAAACTAACAATAAATGGTGTATTACATGCTGTTCATACTCACTCAGTCACTATAAAATTTGTTTTCTGTATTCTGCAAAAAAAACTGGCTGATCCTGCTGCTCTCTATCGCCCCCTTCTGTCCATGTCCCCAATTCAGCTAGGGATTTTGCAGAGCAGTATTGGCAGCTCTGCACATGCTCAGTTTTTAGTGAGTTTCTATTCTGAGCATTTCCTCCTCATCACATCTAAACAGCCCATGTGACTATAGAGTCACACATGTGGGCGTATACACAGTGGTAAATGACCGCCCACTCCCTCCCTCCTCCTCCATTCCCACTAATCAGCTAAACACAATGGGGGGGGGGGATATTACATGTAGATTAATGGAGCCTTCACCTTCCTCTTATTCTAAGACACAGGCTGGAGGGGAGTGACACAGCCTGTGACTGCACGATATCCGCCCACACCATGGTATTGCCAAAAAATAATAAAAATTTGATTTCAAATATATATTTGTATATATTTGTATTTGTATAACAATTTATAACAGTTTATTTATATTAGTTATTTATTTTTAGTCTGTATTCCAAATGCTTTTTTTTTTCTTTAACATGTGACCAGCAACAGAGGACTAGAGGTTCCTTCTGCTTATGTTTCCCTGCAGACAGGCTGGGAGAGAGTTGGGTCAAGTGACGGCTGTATTTCGATTAAAAAAGAAGGTACTTTTTAATTAAAATAATTACTGTTCCATCATCCACATACAGAAATAGAAGGGACAATGTGAATTAAACAGGGTGTGTTTTGTATCACTTTAAGTAATAGGCTCTATTTTCTCTGTTATATGTATCTAACTAAGAGTATTCAAGAGAATATCAAATAACTATAGATTACTAGGGGGGGGGCAATATACACTATATTACCAAAAGTTTTGGGACGCCTGCCTTTACACACACATGAACTTTAATGGCATCCCAGTCTTAGTTCGTAGGGATCAATATTGAGTTGGCCCACCCTTTGCAGTTATAACAGCTTCAACTCTTCTGGGAAGGCCGTCTACAAGGTTTAGGTGTGTGTCTATGGGAAGGTTTGACCATTCTTCCAGAAGTGCATTTGTGAGGTCAGGCGCTGATGTTGGCTGAGAAGGCCTGTCTCGCAGTCTCCGCTCTAATTCATCCCAAAGGTGCTCTGTATGGTTGAGATTAGGGCTCTGTGCCGGCCAGTCATGTTCCTCCACCCCAAACTCGCTCATTCATGTCTTTATGGACTTTGCTTTGTGCACTGGTGGGCAAACTGTTCCCGCAAAGTTGGGAGCATGAAATTGTCCAAAATGTCAGTTGAAGCTGTTATAGCTGCAAAGGGTGGCCCAACTCAATATTGAATCCTATGGACTAAGATTGGGATGTCATTAAAGTTCATGTGCAGGCGTTCCAATACTTTTGGTAATATGGTGTATAAATAGTTTATGACATACCAATAAAACTGCACAGTTAAGGTATGAGGAAGTTTTCTGTGTAGCCTCCTTTTCTACAAAGTGAACGTTCCGACAAAGGCTAGAAAAACTGGTTGACTCCGTGGAAGACTCAGAGAAAAGATTCTTTTGGTCTATCTATGCAAAGTCATTATATAAACAACCTCATTTGGTGTCTCTCCGTTCATCTGGCCACGCTGGTTGCATTTTAGCCGATGGACAATCCCAGCCGATAGGGAGCTTTGGAAGAATTAGAGTGACCATACTGGGTTAGAGGCAGGAAGAAATATTTCTTATGAATTGAACTGACCAGTTTTTGAGAAGCTGAAAGGAAAATGTATCGGACTTGGCTCTTTTTTGTGCTGTTGGTTGGACTCTTTTCTGAAGGGGTAAGTTCATTGCTTGAGCGAGTGTAACCCCTCGAGTGGTTCATCGAGTCTGCCCATTTATTTATTTATTTATTTTCTATTTATACACGTTTTGTTTTGTTTTTTGTTTTTTTTTTCTTTATTTATTTATACAGGTTTTTGTATTTTTTTTTCTTTTTTTGGGTGTTTTTTGTTAACTTTCTTTTCTGAGTATTTATTTATGTTTGTCCCATGCATGTTTGAAGCCACTTGCTGTTGACTGACTCACTACTGTACCTCTGCTGGAAGTCTATTCCAAGCACCGACTGCCCCATCGGTAAAATAATACTTTCTAAGATTCGTTTTGAACTTTCCTCCTGTTAGAACGTTCCTCCTCTTAATTTCTAATTTTTGCGGTTAAATATAAATAAATATAACGTGTAGCGCTATGTGTATAAACAAAAAAACTTAAGTTGGAGCCATCTTTCAATGGCCAAAAAATGGAGTGAACATGAAAAATACTTCAAGAATGAGATAAAAGTGACTCTATACAAAAAGTGCACTATATAATACAAAATGATATGTAAAACATAATAATATCAACAATACACCAGTAAAATGTGAAGACAGGACCAAATTATAATTAGATGGGAAATCAACCCAAAGAAAAGTCTATAAATAGTTAAAATTGTGTTCCTGGTGAAAATCAAAAACCACCACCGACAGTCTCTGAGGATTAACTGATGAAAACAACAACGGAATGTCACTGATGGGTGAGGAGGTAAAACACCAAATGAAATGTGGCGTCTTGAATAGGTAACAGGACCATCACCAAATCATCTGCGGAGGCTTACCGGAAGTAGGGGACTTGAAAAGACATACGTCTTACAAGTCTCAAAACGCTTGTTTAGCCGCCAGGGCTGGCAGGATAAAACATCGGGTATTCACAACTTCAATTCAAGGAGGGGGGAAGATCTCAACAGCTCGAACCGTCCAAACGTATCCACAGACCCACCGGATGTTTATTTAAAAACTGTGAAACTTAAAGTGGTGTTCCACCCGAAAACGCATTATGTTAGAAAAAATGCATCCTATGAATAAGGTTCCGCCAGTATCTTTGCTAAACGTTGGAACCTCCACAATGAGTCTTTCTGGTAACACCGGTTATTGTAGATGGTCTTTTACATATGTAGCCAGCTCCCCAGGATGGTCCCACAGCAAGGACCATCTACAATAACCGGTGTTACCAGAAAGACTCATTGTGGAGGTTCCAACGTTTAGCAAAGATACTGGCGGAACCTTATTCATAGGATGCATTTTTTCTAACATAATGCGTTTTCGGGTGGAACACCACTTTAAGTTTCACAGTTTTTAAATAAACATCCGGTGGGTCTGTGGATACGTTTGGACGGTTCGAGCTGTTGAGATCTTCCCCCCTCCTTGAATTGAAGTTGTGAATACCCGATGTTTTATCCTGCCAGCCCTGGCGGCTAAACAAGCGTTTTGAGACTTGTAAGACGTATGTCTTTTCAAGTCCCCTACTTCCGGTAAGCCTCCGCAGATGATTTGGTGATGGTCCTGTTACCTATTCAAGACGCCACATTTCATTTGGTGTTTTACCTCCTCACCCATCAGTGACATTCCGTTGTTGTTTTCATCAGTTAATCCTCAGAGACTGTCGGTGGTGGTTTTTGATTTTCACCAGGAACACAATTTTAACTATTTATAGACTTTTCTTTGGGTTGATTTCCCATCTAATTATAATTTGGTCCTGTCTTCACATTTTACTGGTGTATTGTTGATATTATTATGTTTTACATATCATTTTGTATTATATAGTGCACTTTTTGTATAGAGTCACTTTTATCTCATTCTTGAAGTATTTTTCATGTTCACTCCATTTTTTGGCCATTGAAAGATGGCTCCAACTTAAGTTTTTTTGTTTATACACATAGCGCTACACGTTATATTTATTTGTTGATCCAATTACTTCTGTCTTTGTCTTAGAGGTGTGTTAGCTGCTTATTGTGTAATTACCTTCATAACATCACTGGAGTAGCGCTGTACCCACTCCCTATTTTGATTGCGGTTAAATATACCCTGACACTAGGTTCGAAACTATGCATGTCTTGCATGCCACGTTTGATCCTGTTTATTCAGCAATAACTTTGTCATTACTTAAGATAACAATGTAATACATACTGTATATTGTTTTTTTTTAATGTTCCAGAAAGCGTATAGCAGGTTTTTTTGGGACTTTTAGGCATTATACAAACAAACAGAACTCTGTTTAAAGAAATATAAACAAAACTTTAATTATTAACCACTTGCCGCCAGTCGACGTACCCAGTGGTTATACCAGGATGATGCCGGTATTGTTTTCTAGAGCCGGCGGAGGTCTTTCAAGCAATCCTAGCAGCTAAATAGTCACTAGATCTCTTTTACAAATGACGAGGGAAGGTAACAACCCCAACACCCCCCCTACCCCTGTCTGTCCCACGTCAGTATGTAAACAGCGATCGTACCACACGTGGGAGGTATCTCCGTGAACGCCAGATTGAGAGCAATTCTAGTGTCAGACCTCCTGTGTAAATCTAAAGGGGTAACTCGTAAAGGCTTATAAAGCGTTGCCTATGGATAATAGAGTTTATGTCGTTTGTTGTCGTTCCACAGGTGTGTGCAATTTTAAAGCATGACATGTTCGGTATCTACAGTATCTTCATAGATGAAAAATCTTTCATGCTGTAAAATCCGATAAAAAATTCATGAAAGCGGCGTTCCATTCAGAAAAAAAAACTCTGATTAGCTAGCATATGTACAATGACACATATGCCCTCTACACGCGGTTGGATTTTCCGAAGGAAAAAGTGCGATCGGATTGTGTTTGTCGGAAATTCCGATCGTGTGTGGGCTCCATCTGGCTTTTTCCGTCGGAATTTCTGACACACAAAGTTTGAGAGCAGGCTATAAAATTTTCCGACAACAAAATCCGATCGGTTAAATTCTGATCGTGTGTGCACAATTCCGACGCACAAAGTGCCACGCATGCTCAGAATAAATTAAGAGACTAAAGCTATTGGCTACTGCCCCGTTTATAGTCCCGACGTACGTGTTTTACGTCACCGCGTTCAGAACGATCAGATTTTCCAACATCTTTGTGCGACCGTGTGTATGCAAGACAAGTTTGAGCCAACATCCGTCGGAAAAAAATCCATGGATTTTGTTGTCGGAATGTCCGATCAATGTCCGATCGTGTGTACAGGGCATTACAAATATTAATTGCAAAAAAATGAAAACATAGTAGCAAAATAATAATAATAATAGATGGTGTATTATTGATGTTTATTTAGCTTCAGTGTAGAGCTTACCAGTGAGCGGAGTCCACGTCAGATATGCCGTGTAAGGGCTTGTAGGCCCACTTTTATTAAAGTAATAAAACATTTTCCTCCAAATTAAATAATCCTCCTGGAGCCTCTCAACCTGCCTATTTGAGAATCCTGGGCAACTATCACTAGGACAGGGATCCATACTGTCACAATGGTGATAGAGGAAAGTCCGTAAGTGGATGAAGATGGTGGACCTTGAGTAATCTGCTGATGAGTGCACCTTCCACCAAACCCCTCCAAACTGTGCTCCACACATCCCTCTGGGGTTCAAACTCACCACAAAGATGAAATAATCAAGCCTCAACCAACATCGGTATCTTGCCCCATACACGAATAGGTCCACGCTTAGAAAGTCTCAGGAGTCAGGACATCCGGGAACATGAAAAGAAAAACTCCACATAGGACAGTTCCGTTTGACTTTTTATTGTGCTCATCCGATTAAAATTCGTCAATACTTGTTCCTGCTGTGCTTCAGGCTTCTATCCGTGTATGCGGCAAGATACTGATGTTGATTGAGGCTTGATTATTTCATCTTTGTGGTGAGTTTGAACCCCAGAGGGGTGTGTGGAGCCCAGTTTGGAGGGGTTTGGTGAAAATCAGATAAAAAATTCATCAAAGCGGCGATCCAATCAGAAAAAAACTCTGATTAGCTAGCATATGTACAATGACACATACAAATATTAATTGCAAAATAATGAAAACATGGTAGCAAAATTATAATAATAATAATAATAATAGCTGGTGATAGAGGAAAGTTTGTAGTGGATGAAGATGGTGGACCTAGAGTAATCTGCTGACGAGTGCACCTTCCACCAAACCCCTCCAAACTGTGCTCCACACACCCCTCTGGGGTTCAAACTCACCACAAAGATCAAGCCTCAACCAACATCGGTATCTTGCCGCATACACGGATAGAAGCCTGAAGCACAACGGGAACGATCTTAGTAAACTCCAGCTTCCTAGCATCAGGTAGAGATAGACCGGTATACCGACACTAATTTACATGGTCAACTCGGACAAGGCACGTGAAAGTCTTATGCGAGTATTGAATAATTTTAATCGGATGAGCACAATAAAAAGTCAAACGGAACTGTCCTATGTGGAGTTTTTCTTCTCGTGTTCCCGATTTCCTTACTCATGAGACTTTCTAGCGTGGACCTATCCGTGTATGGGGCAAGATACAGATGTTGGTTGAGGCTTGATTATTTCATCTTTGTGGTGAGTTTGAACCCCAGAGGGATGTGTGGAGCACAGTTTGGAGGGGTTTGGTGAAAGGTGCACTCATCAGCAGATTACTCTAGGTCCACCATCTTCATCCACTACGGACTTTCCTCTATCACCATCTATTATTATTATTATTTTGCTACTATGTTTTCATTATTTTGCAATTAATATTCGTATGTGTCATTGTACATATATGCTAGCTAATCAGAGTTTTTTTCTGATTGGAGCGCCGCTTTGATGAATTTTTTATCTGATCTTACAGTTTGAAAGATTTGTCATCTATGAGTTTGGTATCTATGTTTTAAGTGGCTGCTGTCTGAGATATATATTGTGATTTCAATGTAAGGGTGTTTAACCGTTTGCTTCTATTGGTAAAATTTGAAATCCATAGCGCTGAGATAGGAGTAAGTCGGGACTGCCAGTAATTTTTCTTCCTTTTTTAACATCTACAGTATATTACCAAAAGTATTTGGACGCCTGCCTTTACACGCACATGAACTTTAATGGCATCCCAGTTTTAGTCTGAAGGGTTCAATATTGAGTTGGCCCACCCTTTGCAGCTATAACAGCTTCATCTCTTCTGAGAAGGCCGTCCACAAGGTTTAGGAGTGTGTCTATGGGAATGTTTGACCATTCTTCCAGAAGAGCACTTGTGAGGTCAGGCACTGATGTTGGACGAGAAGGCCTGGCTCGCAGTACCACTCGAATCATCCCAAAGGTGTTCTATCTGGTTGAGGTCAGGACTGCAGGCCAGTCAAGTTCCTCCAGCCCAAACTCGCTCATCCATGTCTTTATGGACCTTGCTTTGTGCACTGGTCCAAATCATTTGGTGGAGGGGGGATTATGGTGTGGAGTTTGTTTGTTTTTTTGCATTTCCTGGGAATTTCCCAAGCAGATACTTTCGCATACGATACGAGTGTTATCCCCGCACCACCCTGCACTACTATGAGTAAGCACTTGGCATAAGTGCGAAACGCGTTAGCTGATTGCCTGTACACTCTGTCAATGATGTCCTGTACGACATGTTCCTGATTTTACAATAAAGAAATTTGGATTATAATTTCCTGGAGTGCGGCTGTCCGGATTTTCCCGTTTGCACACAGATACTTTCACATAGTTTTCGTACAACATGCGGTAATTTCCCAACGTGCTTCAAGAAAAACCCTCTTCACCAGGGGCTGAGGTAAGGGTTGGGGGGTTTTGATGCTTATCAGCCACATACAATTAAAAAGCAATCCCAGTTGGAGGGTACATCATCTCACGCAGGGTTCCCACGTGTAAGCGTGAGCTCACCTGGAACCCAGAGGGTATATGCAGGCGGGTACACCTTTGCTGATGGAAAAGCAAGTAAGTAGGGTTCAGTGCGCCTCAGTGATGGGAGAAGTTTTGTTCATATTTCTTTTAACAAAGTTCTGTTGTTTGTATGAATAAAACGTATTAAAATTTTTTTAAAAAGTGCTCTTTACGCTCTATGGAACACTTGATTTCAGTGATGTTGGCATAATACTAGTCACTTCATCTATCGCTAATAGAGTTCATTCTTTTTAAACCCTTCTTCCGTGAGTCCACATACACTATATTACCAAAATATAGTGTAAATATAAATATACTTTCTTTTTTCCACCATTTTATTTTGGGTTCACCATACATATGGTGTTACATTGATACATTCAGCGCTGCACTTTTATTTATTATATTCATCTGGACTTTGTTTATTTAGTGACAGAAGCTTCACATTGAGTGGTTTAGCGCAGCAATCCCCCCCCCCCCCTTTTTTTTTTTTTACAGTTATACTTTAAAGACTGGTAAATGGCAATATATTTTTTTCTTTTCTTGGGTGTAGATAGCTTTTGGAGTCAAAATGTTATACTTTGCTCAGATATCATTAACCACTCGCCATCTGGGCCTATTCTGACACTTCGCTCCTACATGTAAAAATCTACTTTTTTTATTGCTAGAAAATTACTTAGAACCCCAAAACATGATATATTTTTTTTAGCAGAGACCCTATAGAATAAAATGGTGGGTTTTGCAATTTTTTATGTCACGCGGTATTTGGCACAGCAGTATTTCAAACACGATTTTTTGGGAAAAAAAAAACACTTTCAAGCATTAAAAAAAACAAAACACTAAAATTTGCCCAATTCTTTTGTATAATGTGAAAGATGATGTTACGCCAAGTAAATAGATATCTAACATGTAACGCTTTAAAATTGTGTCTGCCTGTGGAATGGTCGAAAACTACAGTGCTTAAAATTCTCCATAGGAGACTTCCATTAAAGAAGTATAGCCTTACAAGCATAGAATAGCAACAATCCTAGTAAGGTTCTCATGGCTCTGGATATAGCCAAGAGATGGACCAGACCTAGGATACAGACATCTATAGTTAAAGGGTACACCGATAGCTGTTACAGAGCGGATACACCTGGAAACATCTGCCCAAAAGGACTTAATTGCTGGACAGTCCCAAAACACATGTAGGAACGTTGCTGGATCCTCCGAACAACACCACAGGTTGCCACTGGAGTCCTCTTCCACTCCTCCATGACGACACCACGGAGCTGGTGGATGTTAGAGACCTGGACCCCGAATGGAAGAGAAGGAATGATCCTATGTAGTTTTGTAAAATAAACTCTATGGAGAATTTTTAAGTGAATTAATCGGTCCCGGGCAGAGACCAGTTGTTGCGTAAGATATTCCCATATGTCCTCCCAGTCTTCAGAGTCCAATCCCAACACCTGCCCAGGCCAGCACAAAAAAAAAAAGATATTTAAGCTGCCCATACCAAACTCTATTTTTAGAAATACAGCCTGGCAGTCATGTTAGCCCAAAAGCTTAAAGTGGTGTTCCGGCCAAAATTATACTTTTTAAATAAAAATACCCCTATAATACACAAGCTTAATGTATTCTAGTAAAGTTAGTCAGTAAACGAAGGTCTGTTTTGTTAGTTTATAGCAGTAGTTTGTTGTTTTTTAAAATTCCAGCAGGCCGTGGCCATCTTAAGTGTGGGCATCTGAAGCCAGACTGTATTTCTTTCCTGGATCTCATCCTTGCAAATCTCGCACATGCTCAGTGCAGCACAAGCAGTGTAATAGGTTTCAGGTCAGGTTGCCATAGCAACGGCAGTTTCAGAGGAAGTTGCCGCTCCTTCCCAGAAGGCATTGCAAACAGGAAATGATGTGATGGGCCGCGGCCAGGGAGGAGGAAGTGAAAAATGAATACAGCAGATATACAGTAGGTGCTGAGAAAAAAAATTTTAAAATATCCAATTCGTTTACAGTGCACAGTTTAGTGAGAGATGCTGAAGAGTTGTAAAAGTGGGTGGAACTCCACTTTAAGCACTTACTGTACCTACCCAACTGATGGTGATCTAAGACTAGGAAATCTGAGGTTTTCTGGAAAAAAAAAATTGGATTTATTCAATTCAACCTTTTTTGTTATATACTATTTTGTATCCCTTGGTTAATCTAAATATGCTATAAGTGAACAAAATCCTCATCTTTTCCGGCTTCTTATGTTGCAGAGAGGGAAGAACAATGGAAGTCCCTCTCATTCTGTCCCGTGCATTTGTTACAGCAGGTCACATCAGTCCTCGGGCATAGGTACCAGGCAGAGGAGGGGGAGGGGAATCCCATTCCGCCATCTGTAAAAAACTGAACGGAAGCTGTTTAGATGCTCGGATGACTTTTACTTTGTAGAAAATCACTGGCTGAAAAAAATATATATCAGGGCCGTGGGAAATGGTTAAGTCATATAGCTCAAGTGACAATCATAACATGTCTATAGACAGTCGCATTGGTTGAGACCTTGGGTTTATTGGGTCTTTTTTCTCTGTTATGTGTATCCAAGAGAGCATCACATAACTTTAGATTACTAAGAGGCCATTACTTGAACTTCATCATTAACATGGGTTTAAAGTGGTTGTTAAGCCACTGAGCGTGTATGCGACAATCCCCTCTGTTATAGTAACTGATGTGCCCCACTGTATGGTTTTTTTTCTTAACAATGCCGCTATATACCTTATTTCAGAGTGCCGCTAGGTGCTCACGTGACCGGCCGCCTCTCTCTTCTCCAGATCTGACAGCTACAACGGACGGGGCTGAGAATCCCCCACTGACGTCAGCCAGGAGGAGGAGAGGAGAGGAGGAGAGAGGCGGCTGGTCACGTGAGCGCCGAGCGGCGAACTGAAATAAGGTATATAGCGGCGTATTTTTTCAAAAAAGACATACACTGGGGCACATCAGTTACTATAACAGAGGGGATTGTAGCGTACACCCTCAGTTATTCTACCAGCAGGAGCGGAGGGCTGGGGAGCGATGCGAGCTGACAGGCAAGGAGGGCGGGAGGGGGGGGGGACAGAGGAGAGCTGCAGATGAAGGAGGCACGTAAACTGACCACAGTGTCCAGGCTCAACAGCCATATTAAACCGTGGTCAGTTTACAGGGGGGAGGGCAGGAACAGGCAAGATCAGCCAGATATTTCAGGTGATAAAGGGGGCCAAATTACACAGCACAAGCACAGTGCTGCTATTTATGCTTTAAAAGAACAGGATCCATTTTTTTTTCTTTTGTTAGGGTTACAAACGCTTTATTATACAAAGTGGAGTCATGTAAACCAACATTTCCAGCAAATTAATATAATTTATGCTGTAAAATTGGACGTGACATTTCAAAACACCTGTACATAGACAAGGTATGAGGAAGTTTCGTGTTTGGCTTCCCTTTCTACTAACAAGGTCAGCATAATGATCTGAGAAAAGCTAGAAAAACTGGTTGACTCTGTGGAAGACAACTAGAAAACTCTTGCTTTAGGGCAAATAAATTCATTACAAAAATGTCCCCATTTGGAGACTCTCCACTCAACAATTGTCTCTGTTAGTTAAGTCTTATGACAATTTAGCAGAAGGAGAATCAGGCCTGATAAGAGCTTTGGAAAAATTAGTAGGGTAGCCTAAAGCCTCGTACACACGATCGGATTGTTGGGCAACAGAGCGTCAGACTTTTGTCCGAAGGGGCGAGTGCCATTAATTTGTCTTGCATACTAACGGCACACAATTGTTGGGCAACAAACACGAACGTAGTGACGTACTACGTGGAATTTTGAGCGCCACCCTTTGGGCCCCTTCTGCTAATGTCGTGTTTGGTGAGCATTGATTCCGAGCATGCGTGTTTGTACTTTGGACTTTTGTGTGACGGACTTGTGTACAGACTGTTGTCCGCCGAAAATTTACTGGCCAGCCATCCAACACTTGAACAATCTGACCAGTTAATTTATGGTGGACATACTGTACATGTTTTTTTTCCTTTGCTCCGATCGATGTGTGATTTGATTTTTAAAAAAACTATCAAATCTGCAAGCAATCAAAAAGACATTTTAATTCAAAATACTCCAGTGAAATAGAACTATTGTGTAAGTACCTATGATATGTACAGTGCCGTGAAAAAGTATTCACACCCCTTGACATTTTCCACATTTTGTCATGTTACAACCAAAAACGTAAATGTATTTTATTGGGATTTTATGTGATAGACCAACACAAAGTGGCACATAATTGTAAAGTGGAAGGAAAATACTAAATGGTTTTCAAAATATTTTTCAAATAAATATGTGAAAAGTGTGGGGTACATTTGTATGGCGCCCCCCGGAGTCAATACTTTGTAGAACTGCCTTTCACTGCAATTACAGCTGCAAGTCTTTTTGGGGATGTCTCTACCAGCTTTGCACATCTAGAGAGGACATTTTTGCCCATTCTTCTTTGCAAAATATCTCAAGCTCTGTCAGATTGGATGGAGAGCGTCTGTGAACAGCAATTTTCAAGTCTTGCCACAGATTCTCATTTAGATTTAGGTCTGGACTTTGACTGGGCCATTCTAACACATGAATATGCTTTGATCTAAACCATTCCATTGTAGCTCTGGCTGTATGTTTAGGGTCGTTGTCCTGCTGGAAGGTGAACCTCCGCCCCAGTCTCAAGTCTTTTGTCAGGTTTTCTTCTAAGATTGCCCTGTATTTGGCTCCATCCATCTTCCCATCAACATTGACCAGCTTCCCTGTCCCTGCTGAAGAAAAGCATCCCCACAACATGATGCTGCCACCGCCATGTTTCACGGTAGGGATGGTGTGTTCAGGATGCAGTGTTAGTTTCCCGCCACACAAAGCATTTTGCTTTTAGGCCAAAAAGTTCAAATTTGGTCTCATCTGACCAGATCACCTTCTTCCACATGTTTGCTGTGTCCCCAGGGCCGGACTGGGAATAAAAACCAGCCCTGGAAATAATTTCATACCAGCCCCATAGTATTTTTATACCAGCCCAACCGCATAACGTCTTTATTTTCTTGTTCACAAAAGGGAAAACCATGAATTTTAAAGCACGTTTGAAGAGTGTATTATATATAGATAAGAGAGACATGGCTTTTACAAACAGCAGCAATTTTTTTCAAGGCAAAAATCATGCCATTTACTGGCACATTTTTTATTGACACTGCAAAAAAAAGGTGCTGTAAATGGCAGTTTTCAGTGCAAATATCAATATTTAAGCTATAAACTGCTATTTGCAATGTGTTAAGTTAAACAAAAGTCAAAAACCATATTTCTCCATTTACATGAAAGTCAGATTAATATAAGCCAACACAGAGTTCCCCCATATATCGGGAGGATTCCCCTTTACAGTGCAAGGGAACTCTGATATAAAGGGGAACATTGCAGATCATGATCTAAGCGGGAACTCTGATATAAAAGGGGGGCACTGGTGACCAGAGACCCCACTTATATCAGAGTCCACTGCATTCCTCTTTACATCAGAGTTCCCCCTTGCACTGTAAGGTGGAATCCTGCAGACTATGATGTAAAGGGGAACTCTGGGAATGTGGGGAGGACTCTGGTGACCAGAGACCACCTTCTGCAGAAAGAAAACACTAAAGTAAGGGGGTTTACTGATATAAGGGGTAAACCTTTATATCAGTGCCCCCTTACAATATTGTATTGACCCCCCCCCCCCCCCCTCAGGTAGGCCTGGCGGCGCTGTCACTGACCTCCTCTCAGGTGCACCTTACAGGGCTCAGTCAGTCGGCTCCAGCTCGGTGGCTCTGGTTTTATCCTGTAGTTTCCTCTCCACAGTCCATACATGTCTGACTTCTCCCATGACCCCCATCCCTGCGGCACTCCCACTGTTGACTCCACTCCAGACTGCAGACGTGATATAAGACAAGAGATGGCCAGAGGCTGCGGATGGTACAGGGGAGGTCAGAGGCTGCGGATGGTACAGGAGAGGTCAGAGGCTGCGAATGGTACAGGGGAGGTCAGAGGCTGCGGATGGTACAGGGGAGGTCAGAGGCTGCGGATGGTACAGGGGAGGTCAGAGGCTGCGGATGGTACAGGAGAGGTCAGAGGCTGCGGATGGTACAGGGGAGGTCAGAGGCTGCGGATGGTACAGGGGAGGTCAGAGGCTGCGGATGGTACAGGGGAGGTCAGAGGCTGCGGATGGTACAGGGGAGGTCAGAGGCTGCGGATGGTACAGGAGAGGTCAGAGGCTGCGGATGGTACAGGGGAGGTCAGAGGCTGTGGATGGTACAGGGGAGGTCAGAGGCTGCGGATGGTACAGGGGAGGTCAGAGGCTGCGGATGGTACAGGGGAGGTCAGAGGCTGCGGATGGTACAGGGGAGGTCTCAGGTCAGAGGCTGCGGATGGTACAGGGGAGGTCAGAGGCTGCGGATGGTACAGGGGAGGTCTCAGGTCAGAGGCTGCGGATGGTACAGGGGAGGTCAGAGGCTGCGGAGGGGGGATGACAGGAGGTCAGAGGCTGCAGGGGGGGATAGGAGGTCAGAGGCTGCAGGGGGTGACAGGAGGTCAGAGGCTGCGGGGGGGATGACAGGAGGTCAGAGGCTGCAGAGGGGGGACAGGAGGTCAGAGGCTGCAGGGGGGGGCAGGAGGTCAGAGGCTGCAGGGGGGGGCAGGAGGTCAGAGGCTGCAGGGGGGGCAGGCGCTCGGCGCCATCGTGTCACTGCGCATGCACCCGCATTTCCGAGAATTGCCGAGTGTGTACGGACTTTCCCGAGCACGGCTAGCTCGGGAAAGCCCGTACACACTTCCGAGAATAGCGCTGGCGCATGCGCAGTTGCATGTCAGCCTGGCGGCCCCGCAGCCATGTTTCTTTCAGGCACCGCTGCCCTCACAGCGGCACCAGGGGCAGCCAGACAGCCGGCCCGCCGGGGGATTTCCCGGTATCCCGGTAGGCCAGTCCGGCCCTGTGTGTCCCCCACATGGCTTCTCGGGACTTCTTATATCTTTCTTTCAGCAATTCTTCTTGTCACTCTTCCATAAAGGACAGATTTGTGGAGAACACGACTAATAGTTGTCCTGTGGACAGATTCTCCCACCTGAGTTGTGGATCTCTGCAGCTCCCCCAGAGTTACCATGGGCCTCTTGGCTGCTTCTCTGATGAATGTTCTCCTTGCCCAGCCTTTTGTGCCATACTCTTTCCATTTTTGGATGATGGATTGAACAGAGCTCCCTAAAATGTTCAAAGCTTGGAATATTTTTTTATAACCTAACCCTGCTTTAAACTTCTCCACAACTTTATCCCTGACCTGTCTGGTATGTTCCTTGGCCTTCATAATGCTTCACCGAGGTTCTCTAACAAACCTCTGAGAGCTTCACAGAACAGCTGTATTTATACTGGGATTCAATTACACAATTACACACTCTACTTACTAATTAGGTGACTTCTGAAAGCAATTGGTTTCAGGTAGATTTTAGTTAGGGGTATCAGAGTAAAAGGGGGCTGAATACAAATGTACGCCACACTTTTCACATATTTATTTGAAAACCATTTATCATTTTCCTTTCACTTTACAATTATGTGCCACTTTGTGTTGGTCTATTACATAAAATCCCAATAAAATACATTTACATTTTTCAAGGCACTGTATGAACAGTGGCGGCTTGTGCTCAAAATTTTGGCGGGGGGCGCAAACAAACTGAAAAATTCTGAAAAAAACCCCATCAATTGCAGCCTCACTGTACCATCAATTGCAGCCTCACTGTACCATCAATTGCCGCCACTGTACCATCAAAAGCAGCCAGGGGCGGACTGACAACTCATGGGGACCCCAGGCAATAGGAGATTATGGGGCCCCCAGGCAATAGATGGGGCCAAACAGTATGCACACACACAGTATACACACACAGACACACAAGATACACACACAGTATACACATACAGAATACACATACTCACACTGAAAAGGTACTGGAGAGGCGGGGCAGCTATAATCTTGGGATTTAAAAAAAAACACAGATTTTTACATACTGTCCCTGGTTTTTTTGAGGCTGGCAACCCTGATGGGGCCCCCTAGTGGCATGGGGCCACTGTGCCATTAAACACAGCCACTGTATCATCAAACGCAGCCACTGTGCCATCAAACGCAGCCACTGTGCCATCAAATCCAGCCACTGTGTCCATCAAATGCAGCCACTGTGCCATCAAATGCAGCCACTGTGCCATCAAACGCAGCCACTGTGCCATCAAACGCAGCCACTGTGCCCATCAAATGCAGCCACTGTGCCAACAAATGCAGCCACTGTGCCAACAAATGCAGCCACTGTGCCATCAAATCCAGCCACTGTGCCCATCAAATGCAGCCACTGTGCCATCAAATGCAGCCACTGTGCCCATCAACGCAGCCACTGTGCCATCAAACGCAGCCACTGTGCCATCAAATGCAGCCACTGTGCCATCAAACGCAGCCACTGTGCCATCAAATGCAGCCACTGTGCCATCAAACGCAGCCACTGTGCCCATCAAACGCAGCCACTGTGCCATCAAACGCAGCCACTGTGCCCATCAAACGCAGTTCTCTAAACGGCTGACTTCAGACTGCGCATGCACAGTTCAGAATCACAGACTTTTTTTTTTCCCAAAGTGTTTTACTGACAGCCATTTGTGAGTTGTGGTTGGCCAGGCTGGCAAGGGAGCCAGAAGTACTCGCTGCTTGCTTCCCTGCAGAAATCGCAGGTTCAGGTAGTGCGGGTAGCAGGGCCAGAATTGGTGATGACAGAATTGGTGACGACAGGCCAGGCTACTGCTGAGCAAGACTCGGTTCACACTGCAGCGATGTGGGAACCCTGCGAATCCAGTACGGGTTCCTGCATCACATACAACTCGCAGGCAGTTCACACTGCCCTTTGTGAACTGCTGGGGGTGTCAATACAATGTTAATGACACCTCCAGTAAAGTTCGCATATCGCAGTGCGAACTGTGAATTCGGACAGGAATTGGATCACAGGAATGTGAACACCCATGTGACCCGATTCTGGTGCGGATCAAAAAATGGGTCCTGTCTGAGTTTGGTCCGAATGCGATTTCAGCCATACTATCTATTTAATGTGAGCACATTACAACGAATTGCTTGATGGGTCAGAATCGCCCAAATCCAGAGTTGCGATCGTGGCGGGTGGAGAATCGTGATACCGATTCTCCGCGATTAATCGTGCAGCTCTATCGCAGCAGTGTGAACTGGCCCTAAATGTGCCCCCTCTTCTACTGTGGTGTTTGAGGGAGCTCAGGGATATTCACAGCAACCAGGCATGCAGAGAAAGCAGGGATGGGAGGTGTGCAGTCTGTGAGGCTGAAAAGGAGCCATTGCAGTGACCTCTGTTATCAAGCCCAAGTAGAGGAGGGGGAGAACACCGGGGAGGATCACAGAGGCACCGTGCAGTGGTTGGAAGAACATCAGAGATAGTAGCTGGCTGGAGTGGACTTCACCTCCATTATCAAGCACAGGGAGAGGAATGGGGAGCGCGTGGGAAGGATCAGAGGCATCCGTTTTGCGGCTGCAGGGCTAGAGTCAGGGGCGTTGCTAGGTGTCAAAAAGACCAGGGACTTCAGCCCGAAGGCCGATGGTGGCACCGTAGGGGGATCCGGGGTGTGGTCGTGTTGCCGGTGTTTTTGGATGGGCGGTGGGGTTGTGTGGCGGGGGGGTAAGCTAACTTGCTGGTTGCTGCCTGGCTTACCAGTGCTGCCCATCAATGATGGGCACTAAACTCATCTACCTGACACACTGACCATTACACTGACCTCACCTACCTGACATACATACACTGACGGGCAGTAGAGACATACATACACTGACCTCACCTACCTGACATACATACACTGACGGGCAGTAGAGACATACATACACTGACCTCACCTACCTGACATACATACAATGACGGGCAGTAGAGACATACATACACTGACCTCACCTACCTGACATACATACACTGACGGGTAGTAGAGACATACATACACTGACCTCACCTACCTGACATACATACACTGACGGGCAGTAGAGACATACATACACTGACCTCACCTACCTGACATACATACACTGACGGGCAGTAGAGACATACATACACTGACCTCACCTACCTGACATACATACACTGACGGGTAGTAGAGACATACATACACTGACCTCACCTACCTGACATACATACAATGACGGGCAGTAGAGACATACATACACTGACCTCACCTACCTGACATACATACACTGACGGGCAGTAGAGACATACATACACTGACCTCACCTACCTGACATACATACACTGACGGGTAGTAGAGACATACATACACTGACCTCACCTACCTGACATACATACAATGACGGGCAGTAGAGACATACATACACTGACCTCACCTACCTGACATACATACACTGACGGGTAGTAGAGACATACATACACTGACCTCACCTACCTGACATACATACACTGACGGGCAGTAGAGACATACATACACTGACCTCACCTACCTGACATACATACACTGACGGGTAGTAGAGACATACATACACTGACCTCACCTACCTGACATACATACACTGACGGGTAGTAGAGACATACATACACTGACCTCACCTACCTGACATACATACACTGACGGGCAGTAGAGACATACATACACTGACCTCACCTACCTGACATACATACACTGACGGGCAGTAGAGACATACATACACTGACCTCACCTTACCTACCTGACATACATACACTGACGGGTAGTAGAGACATACATACACTGACCTCACCTTACCTACCTGACATACATACAATGACGGGCAGTAGAGACATACATACACTGACCTCACCTACCTGACATACATACACTGACGGGCAGTAGAGACATACATACACTGACCTCACCTACCTGACATACATACACTGACGGGCAGTAGAGACATACATACACTGACCTCACCTTACCTACCTGACATACATACACTACACTGACCTGGCTAACTGACATACACGGACCTCACCTACAACGAGTATTATATAAACCTATGTTTAAGTCAGTAGTAATCTTAAGCAGGGATCAAAATAGAATATATGCATGGGCATTGCGCACACACACACACCCTTTGTGCAAGGCACACACCAAAACACATTGGCAGAAGAGTAAAGGCAGACTCTCAAGTAAAAAAAATATGCATACAAAATTTCTTAATAAGTTGTATTTTTATTATACTTAAAACAAAGTTATCAACATCCAATACAAAGAGATGCAGGTTACACACATCATTTCACTACTTAACCACTTGCCGACCGCAATTTTGAGGACGGATATCGTTGTTATGGCAACAGCTAGCTGCCATAACCCCGGTATCCCCGTTTTCGGCCGGCTACAAGATAAAAGTGGTCGGATTCGCCGCGAGATCACTTTTATTTGTGGCGAGAGAGGGCGCCCCCCCCTTCCCTCCTCCCGCCGCTTACCGGTGCCCTCCGCCGCTTACCGGAGCCGTCGGTAGCGGCGGAGGCGATCGCGTGCTCTCACCTGCTGTGCATGGAGACGAGTGAGGGGAAGATGGCCCCCACCCATCTTCATGACACTTCCGGGGCGGAAGCGACGTCATAACGTCACTTCCACCCACATGTCTTAAAGGCACATTTTTTCAATGTCATTATTTTCAAATTACATTTTTTTTTTTTTTTATTGCATTTAAGTCCAAATATGAGATCTGAGAACTTTTTGATCCCCAGATCTTATATTTAAGAGGACCTGTCATGCTTTTTCCTATTACAAGGAATGTTTACATTCCTTGTAATAGGACTAAAAGTGACCCAAATAATTTTTTTTAAAAAAACAGTGTAAAAAAAATAAAATCAAATAAATTAAACAAGAAAAAAAACATTTTTAAAACGCCCCGTCCCGACGAGCTCGCGCGCAGAAGCGAACGCATACGTGAGACCGCTGCGCAAATACGGTGTGGAAAAAAAGTATTGCACTGACTGCCATTTTATTCTCTAGGGTGGTAGAGAAAAAAAACAATATATAAGTAATTTTCTAGCAAAAAAGTGCAGGAGATGATAAACACAAAACGGTAGAGTGAAAAATCTGGTGCATCTTTGTACATGGTAGCCAATCAGCTTCTAACTTCAGCTTGTTCAGTTCAGCTTTCACAATACCACCTGGAAGCCGATCGTTACTACTATGCACAGATGATCATGCACCACATTTTGCACTCTCCATTTTTAGAAAAATCTAACCCAATGTACAATAAAGGAAGTCTAAACATTGGATGTCTCTTGACAGCAAAATTGTAAGGAGGCTGTGTTAGTCACACAAGGCAGGGTTATGACTAGGCTGAAAAACAAAAACATAAAAAAAAAAAAAACAGTGATTTAACTGCTAAATGGCAGAGAATTGAGCAGTGAGACAGAATGCAGGATTGCAGGGGCATGATTAATACATTAAAAATGTTTCATTAAGCTAAAGTTATTTTGGTGCCTATACAGTGTCTTACAAAAATATTCACCCCCCTTGGCTTTTTACCTATTTTGTTACATTACAGCCTTTAGTCAGGGGCGGACTGACCATTGAGCCACTCGGGCACTGCCCGAGGGCCCTGGGCCACTAGGGGACCCCATCAGGTTTGCCAGCCTCAGTAAAACCAGGGACAGTATGTATAAATCTGTGTTTTTTTTTACATCTGTCTGTGTATACTGTGTGTACATGTATGTGTATACTGTGTGATTGTATACTGTGTGTGTGTATACGGTGTGATTGTACACTGTGTGTGTGTATACTGTGTGGCCCCATAATCTCCGATTGCCTGGGGGCCCCATAATCTCCTATTGCCCGGGGGCCCCATGAGTTATCAGTCTGCCCCTGCCTTTAGTTCAATGTTTTTTTAATCTGAATTATATGTAATGGATCAGAACACAATAGTCTAAGTTGGTGAAGTAAAATTAGAGAGATATATACATAAAACTATTTTTCAGAAATAAAAAACTGATAATTGGCATGTGCGCATGTATTCACCCCCTTTGTTATGAAGCCCATAAAAAGCTCTGGTGCAACCAATTACCTTCAGAAGTCACATAATTAGTGAAATGATGTCCACCTGTGTGCAATCTAAGTATCACATGATCTGTCATTACATATACACACCTTTTTGAAAGGCCCCAGAGGCTGCAACACCTAAGCAAGAGGCACCACTAACCAAACACTGCCATGAAGACCAAGGAACTCTCCAAACAAGTAAGGAACAATGTTGTTGAGAAGTACAAGTCAGGGTTAGGTTATAAAAAAAATATCTAAATCTTTGATGATCGCTAGGAGCAACATTAAATCTATCATAACCAAATGGAAAGAACATGGCACAACAGCAAACCTGCCAAGAGACGGCCGCACACCAAAACTCACGGACCGGGCAAGGAGGGCATTAATCAGAGAGGCAGCACAGAGACCTAAGGTAACCCTGGAGGAGCTGCAGAGTTCCACAGCAGAGACTGGAGTATCTGTACATAGGACGGCAATAAGCCGTACGCTCCATAGAGTTGGGCTTTATGGCAGAGTGGCCAGAAGAAAGCCATTACTTTCAGCAAAAAACAAAATGGCGCGTTTTGAGTTTGCGAAAAGGCATGTGGGAGACTCCCAAAATGTATGGAGGAAGGTGCTCTGGTCTGATGAGACTAAAATTTTACTTTTTGGCCATCAAAGAAAACGCTATGTCTGGCGCAAACCCAAAACATCACATCACCCAAAGATCGCCATCCCCACAGTGAAACATGGTGGTGGCAGCATCACGCTGTGGGGATGTTTTTCAGCAGTCGGGACTGGGAAACTGGTCAAATTAAAAAAACAAAAATGATGGAAGACTTTGTGTACGAAGCCAGACTGACACCACGTGATCATTTGTCAAGTGAAGATGATCTTAGAACAAAAATCTTTTACCCTTGCTTGGACCGAATGCTTTCTGAACTTGACCATCGTTTCTCAAGCATTAAAGAAAATTTGGTCAAGGGCATTGAGGCATTCAACCCACTTTCTTCATCTTTTCTGTCAGAAGACAAAGGCACTTGCAGAAACATTACAAAATTGATCTGCACTATGAAGAATTAGTTGTTGCTAAAAACTTCTTTGAACGCAAAAAACAGGAAGGTGCGGTACTAACAGTACAGAACATTTGCAAACTTTTGGATCCTTTAATGTTTCCAACGGTGAAAAAAATCATGCATGTTGTCCTAACAATTCCTGTGAGCAGCTGCTCTTGCGAAAGATCATTTAGTGCTTTGAGACGTCTTCATACATGGCTCAGAGGTACAATGGGGCAATCAAGGAGGATTAAGAGGGCCCTGCTCAGAAGAGCTTACAATCTAATAGGGTGGGGCAGGTGGTACAAAAGGTTGTAACTGTGGGGAATGAGCTGTTGGAAGTGGTAGGAGATTAGTTGGAGACATTATAGGCTTTCCTGAAGAGAAGAGTTTTCAGGGATCGCCTGAAGGTAGCAAGAGTAGGGGATAGCCAGATAGATGGAGGTAGCGAGTTCCAGAGGATGAGAGAGGCTCTGGAGAAATCCTGGAGACGAGCATAGGAGGAGGAGATGAGAGAGCTTGAGAGCAGGAGGTCTTGAGAAGAGCGGAGAGGTCGATTTGGGTGATATTTGGAGACAAGATTAGTGATGTAGCTCGGGGCAGAGTTGTGAATGGCTTTGTATGTTGTGGTTGGTATTTTGAATTTAATTTGCTGGGTGATTGGGAGTCAGTGTAAGGATTGGAGTAGAGAGTTGGCAGACACTGAGAGGTTGGTAAGGTGGATAAGTCTGGCAGCAGCATTCATGATAGACATTTATCTACCGAAACATGGCCCACACTGTTTCAGGTCATTGAGCTCTCAAAGGCGGATATAAATTTTGTGATATGTAGGCATTCATTCGCTAAGGAATGCCTAATTCAAACCTGCTATGGTTACAGTTTTCACATGGCAGGTGCATTTTGCGCTTTTAAATACACGCTTGTTTTGATCCATTTAATTCTATGTAACCAAAAACTAGAAAAAAGTCCATGGCGGCCTGGCCCTTTCCATAAAATGCAAAGATGTCAACTACTACAGGAAACCATGTTAACCACTTCCCTACCCGCCCATAGTCATATGACGTCCACAGATGGGATCTCCCATCCTGGGTGGACATCATATGACGTCCTGGGATTCCCGGGCGTCTAGGGGGCGCGCGTGCGCGTTCCTCGGGACCCGGTGCGTGTGCCGCGATGTCCGCCGGGCACCCGCGATTGCCCGTTAACCGGGCCGGCATGTGGATCTGTGTGTTTAAACACACAGATCCACAGCCTGTCAGCTCTGAGGAGAGCGATCTGTGTTCCCAGAACGGAGGAACACTGATCGGTCTCCTCCCCTTGAGCGTCCCCTCCCCCTTCAGTTAGTAATCACTCCCTAGGAAACATATTAACCCCTCCCCGCCCCCTAGTGGTTAACCACTTCACTGCCTGTCACATTTACACAGTAATCAATGCAATTTTATAGCATTGATCGCTGTATAAATGTGATTGGTCCCAAAAATGTGTCAAAAGTGTCCGATGTGTCCGCCATAATGTCGCAGTCACCAAAAAAAATCGCGATCGCCGCTAAAAAAATAAAAAAAATTTTTTTTTTTTAAATGCCATAAATCTATCCCATATTTTGTAGACGCTATAACTTTTGCGCAAACCAATCAATATACGCTTATTGCGATTTTTATTACCAAAAATATGTAGAAGAATACGTATCGGCCAAAACTGAGGAAAAAATGTGTTTTTAAAAAAAAAAATTGGGATATTTATTATAGCAAAAAGTAAAAAATATTGTGTTTTTTTCAAAATTGTCGCTCTTCCTTTGTTTATAGCGCAAAAAATAAAAACCGCAGAGGCGATCAAATACCACCAAAAAAAAGCTCTATTTGTGGTGAAAAAAGGACGTCAATTTTTTTTGGGTACAACGTCGCACGACCGCGCAATTGACGTTTAAAGTGCGACAGCGCTGAAAACTAAAAATTGGCCTGGGAAGGAAGGGGGTGAAATTGCCCTGTATTGAACCGGTTAAAGAGAGGTTCCCATTAAAAAAAAAAAATTAAAAGTCAGCAGCTACAAATACTGCAGCTGTTGACTCTTAATAATTGGACACTTACCTGTCCCAGCATCCAGCGAGTAAAAATTTTTTTCCCAAATGTTTATTTTTTATTTTTTTTAGGCACATTCATGATTTTTTTTTTTATTGCGGAACATCACTTTAAGTGTGTTTTTGCAAAACTGAAAACAAAACAAAAACATGCATAGGTGTGAACCAGGCTTGAGTGTTCAGCTGATGCTCTAATTCCAAGAAGCAGAATCCTATTGCCCTACTCATGAAGACAAGCAATGCGCGTAATGCCGCATACACACGGGCGACTCTTCAGCGGACTTTGACAGACTTTCCTACAAACTTTTGAATGAACGGACTTGTCTACACACGATCAACCAAAGTCCGACAGAATTGTACGTGATGACGTACGACCGGACTAAGATAAGGAAGTTGATAGCCAGTAGCCAGTAGCTGCCCTAGCGTCGGTTTTTGTCCGTCGGACTAGCATACAGACGAGCGGACTTTTCGACCGGACTCGAGTCCGTCGGAAAGATTTGAAACATGTTTTATTTCTAGGTCCGTCTGACTTTTAGGGAACGTGAACGGATTTTGTTGTCGGAAAATTTTATAGCCTGCTCGCAAACTTTGTGTGTCGTAAATTCCGATGGAAAAAGTCCGATGGAGCCCACACACGGCCGGAATTTCCAACAACGAGCTCCGATCGCACATATTCCGTCGGAAAGTCCGACCGTGTGTACAGGGCATAAGATAAAACCAACATTCTATTTTACAAAATTATTATAATAAACACAGTCTGTGATTTTAATTAAAACTATTATAGGATTCTGTTTTAAAATCAATGTGATCAGACATCAGGCCAGGCCAGCATTTTCTCCATGCTAATTATTGAAGAATATATATTAAATGGGTAAGGTATGGGTTATCTAGGTAGCCACTAGGTAATGTTCTATTTTATTTCAGACTATAAAGACTTAGAGAAAACCAACATTCTATTTTACAAAATTATTTTAATAAACACAGTCTGTGTGAATGTGATTTAAATTAGACTATAGGATTTTGTTTTAACATCAATGTGATGTGATCAGACATAAGCATTTTCTCCATGCATGCAATTGCATATAGTTACTTACCTGTAGGGCGCTACTGCGCCTATCTCATAAAGTATGATGACCACACGGTCAACCACTGGCAGCTGGTATGATGATTGATGAAAGACTAGTCCAGACAGGGCCCGCCAGGCCTGGAGCCTGCTGTACTGATCAAATACTCAAGTGCGTGGCTTTTCCATCCCGACAAGGCCGCAGTCAGTGAGAGTGCAACTCCCGCATTCAGTTCTCACTGTTCTGCCCTTCTGGTGTCCTCAACTTCAAACTTCAATTCAATTGTGTGGCGCCACGTGGCCCACTACGCGTAGGCCTGGGCTGTAGACTAAGTGCCAGGCAGTGCCACTGGCTGCCTCAACTCGCGGCCCTCGCCTCGCCTCAGCTCCGCTCCTTGCCTCAGTCTGTCAGCACTCAGTCAGGTCAATGTCACCTTGCTTGGCCTGCCCTGGCCTGGTCGCACGCTGGTCCTCCTGAGTCCGGGCGCGGCAGGCGGCGAGCGGACAGTGTGGTATATCACTCTCCGTCTCCGGGACCTCCTCCAACCTCGAGTCTGCCGCTGCCTGTGACTAATACGATGTTAGTGCGCGCTTTGTCTCCTGCCGGCCGCCGCTTTATAAAGGTAGGGGCCGGCCGCACATGACGCGTCATCACGGTGCGTACCGCCTATCATGACGTCACACCCACGTCCCGCCGCTCATTCTCGCTCATGCGCAGTGCGGCATCGCACTTTCATGGGGGACTCGGGGCTAATAATTTTAAAATAAATTGCCTAGACTCGGGGCTTTTCGGGGTCACATTCGGGGCTTCAGCCACCTCTAGCCACCCCCTCCCGATGTCCCTGGCTACAGTTTTGTCAGAGACAGGCTGGATCCATGTGATAGCAAGTGTACTCACTGGCACGGCTCTTCTACTTGCTGTTATGCCCAAAGTTAGTGCGGGAGGGAGAGCAAAGTTAGTGTGCAGCTGCAGATCAGACCAGCAGAGTTCTCTCTATGGGGTTGATTTACTAAAGGGAAAAAGACTGTGCACTTTGCAAAGTGCAGTTGCCCTCTTCAAGAGCAGTTGCTCCAGAGCTTGGTAAATGAGCAGAAGCTCTGCTGACTTCTATCATCCAATCATATGCAAGCAAAAATGCATTTTTTAAAATTTTCCTTGCAAGGGATTGGGTACTCTTTGCAAAGTGAAGCCTTACCTCATTTACTAAGCTCTGGAGCAATTGCACTTGCAGAGGGCAACTGCACTCTGCAAAGTGCACAGTTTTTTTTGCCTTTAGTAAATCAACCCCTATGTGTTCGCTTCCAAAGTTTTGCAACACAGGCAGGGGCGGGCTCAAGCGCTCAGAGAGAAACCCATGCCAAAATGTATCTCAGAGAAAGAAAACCACAAAAACTCCAGCAGGTTTAAAAAATGATACAGATCCCCCCCCCCCCCCCGGAGCACAGCAGCGGCACTTACCTTGCTGACTGTGTTGTCTTCTCCTCTCCCACGGTGTCTCCTTCCAGAAGCGATGGAGAGGTCCGCTCTTCATACTTCCTGTTTTCTCTGTCCCGGGCGCAATGGTAGAGAGAAAACAGGAAGTGACATCAAACCTCAGATGTCAATCAAACCGCCCGGCCATTGTAATAGCGTAGCGCCGGGCAGAAGCTACTCAGCACTTTGCAAAGCGTTCCAAGGCGGGATAAACGCCCGCAAATGAAGCGCCGCGTCTGTAATCTCGTGATTGCATTGACGTAGCGCTTCCCATAGTGCACTGTGTCCGGCGCTTGAGCACAGTGCACTATGTTAAAGGACTTTTTTTTTCTTAAAGGTGCAGTTTTATAACATTTTTTTTTTTTTTTTGTAACTACACGGGAGGAGGGGTGGCGCTATGGACGGGCCACCACTGTGTAGGAAATATTGCTGCTGACACCAAAAGTGTTCTCGCTTGCCCCTGTATGAAATAATATTATCCAAACAGTTCAGTGTACCTAAGTGTGTGAATATACTGTATATACAGTATACGTATACATATCGGGGAACTGGAGAAATTGCAGAAAAGGGCAACCAAACTGATAAGAGGCATGGAGGAGCTCAGCTATGAGGTAAGATTAGAGGAACTGAATTTATTCTCTTGAGAAGAGAAGATTAAGGGGGGATATGATCACCGTGTACAAATATATAAGGGGTCCATATAGTGAATTTGGTGTTGATCCACTTTAAGGTCATCACAGAGGACAAGGGGGCACTCTTTACATCTAGAGGAAAAGAGATTTTATCTCCAAATACGGAAAGGATTCTTCACAGTAAAGCCCTGTACCCACGACCGGTTTTGCCGTCGGAATAAACTCTGAAGGTTTCTTCGACGGAACTCCGACAGAATTCCCCTCAAGCGTTCTTGCCTACACACGGTCACACCAATGTCCGACCATCCAGAACGCGGTGACATATGACGGGACTAGAAAAAGGAAGTTCAATAGCTAGTAGCCAATAGCTTCCGTCTCGTACTTGCTTCAGAGCATGCATCGTTTTCGGTCCGCCGGAACAGCATACAGACGAGCGGGTTTCCCGATAGGAATTGGTTCAGTCGGAAATATTTAGAACATGTTCCATTTCTAGGTCCGTCAGAATTTTCGAAAAAAAAAGTCCGATGAGGCCCACACACGATCGAAATAGACGATGAAAAGCTTCCGTCGGACTTTTTCTGTCGGACATTCCGCCCGTGTGTATGGGGCATAAGAGCTGTGAAAATGTGGAATAGATTTCCTCCAGAGGTGATTCTGGCCAGCTCAGTAGATTGCTTTAAGAAAGGCTTGGATTCTTTCCTAAATATACATAATATACAGTTGGGGCAGAAAGTATTCAGACCCCCTTAAATTTTTCACTCTTTGTTATATTGCAGCCATTTGCTAAAATCATTTAAGTTAATTTTTTTCCTCATTAATGTACACACAGCACCCCATATTGACAGAAAAAACACAGAATTGTTGACATTTTTGCAGATTTATTAAAAAAGAAAAACTGAAATATCACATGGTCCTAAGTATTCAGACCCTTTGCTGTGACACTCATATATTTAACTCAGGTGCTGTTCATTTCTTCTGATCATCCTTGATATGGTTCTACACCTTCATTTGAGTCCAGCTGTGTTTGATTATACTGATTGGACTTGATTAGGAAAGGCACACACCTGTCTATATAAGACCTTACAGCTCACAGTGCATGTCAGAGCAAATGAGAATCATGAGGTCAAAGGAACTGCCTGAAGAGCTCGGAGACAGAATTGTGGCAAGGCACAGATCTGGACAAGGTTACAAAAAAAATTCTGCTGCACTTAAGGTTCCTAAGAGATTTATTTATTTATTTATTTTTATGGTTGAACTAGATGGACTTGTGTCTTTTTTCAACCTGACTAACTATGTAATGGACATGACAAATATATACTAATGTGTAAATCCTTACTAATAACGAGTTGTGGCAATCTTTTTTTTTTTTTTTTTTTTTAAGAACACTGAAACTATTCTAATAATATTTCATTATATTGTTTAGCTCTAACATTTCATGATTTGTTACAACTAATATTACACTAATTCTTTTTTTCTTTTTTCTTTTTTGCAGGTGAAATCTCAAGGTAACTTGCTACATCATTGTGGTTTTATTTTTTATTTTTTTATTCTTACTTCTGTATGGATAGAACTCTCTGATCGATCGGGTAATCAAGACTCCATACACACAGGGATGGTGAATCAAGATTACAATGGTTTATTGGGTTTGCATATTTCTTATACACTTACAGCGAGAGAACCCTCCCTCGTATCAGCCAATAAGATTGAAGCAAAAACGTTATACATTATATAACTTAAGCTTCATAGATAACATAACTTGCCTGGAGGCAACTCTCAGGCGATATCTAAATATACATATAAAACCACGTATGTTAGGTGGCCTGCCAGTAATATAGGCATACAACCTCTAACTTGTTATCTATTGTCTACCATCAAATGTCCAACTGACCACACGTATATCCTGCCTCAGCACATAGCTCACATCCTTGCATCTAGCTTTGGCATGCAACCTACATTTCTAATTTTCTGCATATCAGAGCAAAATACAGTCCTTCATATATATAACATATTATAATGTCTTAAAGCAGTACTCTAATAACTCCTTACAATCCCTCCTTTGATCATAAAAGACTATAATGCTTATTGTACTTGTTTATTGTCCATTTTAGCAATGCTTATTGCTGGAGACAGGATCATAGTTTACCAAAAAGCACTGGTGGGTTAGGGCCTGGAGTAGTACTAGAATCTAGGGGGGGTAATGTAAATTGTTCTTCTACAGTATGTTTCTTTCTTTCTCTGTGGACACCTCTTTAATTATACAGAAGAATTGTGTAAATGGAATGGAAACATCATGACTCTCTCAAGCTCAGGTCCACAAGTACAATCAACCCTTTTTGTATTGACAACTGGTTCATGGACTGTTGAGTACAGTAGTACCTTTACATATACAACATTCAACTTGTTTCTTCAAATGTTCATACCTCTCCGAAGTTATACGTTATTGGTGCTCTCTGTTGGGCCAAGCCTGGCCCTGACACTTCTTGAACACACCAACATCGTAGAATCCTTACTCTGGCTAATTCCTGACTCTGTTCCTATCCACTTGGGAGTTTTGGGTGTTCCTGCACACCTTTGTTTGTCCCAGTTACACTCTCCATAATACAAAATAAGTAAAAATCCAGCAGAGATAGTGGAAGCCCTTCATAATGGGCACATCAGGTGCGTAGGAGTGGTAACTCGTGGGTTGCACAGGGTTCGTTAGAACCCCTCATATTGGGTACAACAGGTGCGCAGACCCAAGAACTCAACACAGGGATGGTGGGTGGAACCAGGAAGCCGCTTAAAGTATGATGGGCACAGCAGGTGTGCAGATCCAGGAACTCAGTGTAGGGATGTCAAAATACTTGCGTGGGAATCCATAATTAAGAGTTGTAGCATCTCTTCATATTGGCCCACTCACACCAATTCTTGGGAACCCAGAATTTCATCTGGGAATGCACTGCACAAGTTTCCTATGCTGGGAAAACTTCAATCCCCCCTACTCAGGGATAACCCTCCCAAGAAAAATCCTTATTCCAGATACCCCAAATCAAGGGAAATGACTACTACCTAATGTCATTTCGTCACTAAATGTGCAGGAATCTGGCAATTACGTAGAGACCTGAAACCATTTGAGGCCATAAGTTTATAAGATTCAGACTGCCAACATGCTTTATCTCAGCTTTATAATATCCTCTCTTCAATGGTCTTTCCAAGCCATCAATTTTACACCCAAGACCGATGGAGAAAATTGGGCCACACCATTCCAGATGCAGATTGGGATAAAGCCTTCCTTTTCACTTTTAAATCTAGCATAGTCTCCCAAACTCAAGAGAGGAACTTTAAACTTTTAACATGGCGACATAGAAGTCCGGCCTTGCTGAAAACAATTATTCCATCCATTTCTGAGTGGTTCTTTGTGATGTGATGCCCCAAGTGGCACCCTCCTCCACCTATGGTGGATTTGTCCCTACATTTAACCCTTCTGGCATTCCATCTTCCAGCTCTGCCATCTCATCACAGGCAACACCTGGCCTGAAACCCGAAAGGTCACCCACCTGTCCATTTTCCAGGGTCAATTTAAAAGATCAAAAGGGTCTGTTTTTCACTTCCTTTGGTCAGCAGCTCACACGACGCACGCCGATTCCCAGGCATTGGAAATTGACCACCCCTTTTTTTTTTTTTTTGAAAGCCTATGGCGTGCAAAACACACCCAAAAACTTCACCCGGTGCATAAAAAATGTGCACACACATAAAGAGTGTTCACAAAAAAGTGCCACGGGTACACAAGACGTGCCAATTCCCTGATCCCCCGGGGCGTTAGGCTCCTGCGGGGACAAAGGTACTTACAATGGTCTATCTGGCCGAAACCAGACAGACCCCGTTCTCTGGAGGGCCTGCCGGAACAGGACCCACCCAAGTACTAGGTGGGGCTCCACCGAAGGGAGACCCCATGAGAGAGGGCGAACTAAGCCAAAAGGCCATGTCCACTCCTTCCCAAGACTTTCAGGGCTGGCCCGAGGACCCGCATCCTTACTCATCACACAGTGCGACAAACGTGACAAAAACAAGACGTGACAGACTACATAGGTTCAATCAAAATAAATAAAAAGTGGGGGAAGGGATGGTGGAGAGGAGAGTGAAAAGAAGTGGCCATTGTGTAACACAGTGACCAGGCCCTCCGGCCAGGAATAAAAAATTCCTCTGGTCCTAGCCAAAAGGCCCGGCCCAAGAGGCAGGTGCTAAAAAAGCTGTGTTATGGTGCAGTGACCGTGGTGCCCAAAATCAAAGTGACTGCCACTCACAGTGATCTTAAGGCACCCCTGGACTGCCACTCCAGGGGCACTACTCCATAGGCTTTCAAAACCTACCCTGGCCCACAGCCCAGACCACGACAGCCCCCACCACAGACAGAAAAGGCATGAGGTTCAGGAAGCTTGGTGAGAGTCCCTGCCCCGTAGGCTCCACCGCACTCCCATCACCCCTTCCAGTTTCACATTCGG